>NC_091943.1:14067282-14717282 GCF_041260155.1 Ptychodera flava
AGGCAACCATAGGCAAACCCAAAAGAACAATATGTCTTCCTTGCCCTCATTAATGTCAATGTTTATAGTATCTGTCTCAGCTGTGTGTGTCCTGATGGCAAGACAATTAACCATTAGATCAAACTCCCTCTATGTTCTTAACTTTGTACATGGTAATAACCAATGAAGCTTGTGATACAATTTGTCAAGAATCCTGTCATTGTAGAGGTTGAATATTGTTTAATCAAGTTCAACCAGTGCACAGTCAGCTCTTCGACCCGGGTATTGGTATGAGATTATTGCCAAAAAAAGGCCAAGACGGGCACTGTTAGTACATTGCCATTTACCACTGTTCAGCAATCTTGCCACCTGCTTACTTGTCTTTATTAGTGCTATGAAGGGTATAATTTTCAGCTGCAGTGTTGATCTCTTTTTAACTTTATGACGTTCAGTAATATTTGTCACTGTAAAATATTAGCCCAGTGGGTATCACTGGCACAGATAGGCCGCTCACGGAATTGGCCATACGGAGCTGTTGTAACTGCTTAACTACTGTAACTAGTGTAGACTCAGCCCTGGCTGCTACATTTTTTGCTACATAGTTGAACTAGTGTAAGGCTACCTCAATCATGCTAGCTATCAAATGATTGGACAATTTCACTATTACTTATTCTGCCATATTCTTGGTTTTATCAAAGTGTTAAAAAAATCAATATTTTTAAAAGAATACACTGCGGGGCCAAAGGCCCCCCATTTTGTTTCATATTAGCGTGTCACTTTTTCGCCGCACATACGTCGTGTACGCGTACAGTGAGTCAAATCCGCCTTTGACGATATGTATTAAATTTCGCAAATTTCCACGCTGCACAGCTTAATATTGATGGAAGATTTGCAGATTCAATTTCCTCACATGTTGACCTTTCCATTATGATATTTTGGCAATAATTTCATGAAGGAATTATGAAAATACATATGTGATAATTATTCATATGCAAAAATAGGTGAAAACACAGTCAACAGCCAAACGATCGTTAACTCGTCATTTCATAAAATAAGAGGGAAAATCAAAAAAGTAAAACGATAGAGTTTTAGTTAACCTTCATGAGATGTGCTATTTCAAATATCGTAAGAAATTACGGCGAAATGAAAAAGTTAAACCAATGGGTTTTTTCAGATATATTTTTCATTTTACGACGCGGCGAATAAGCTTGATTTCCCGTAGAAAACAATAGCGTGTAATATACCGAACAGATTGCACACTTCTCGTCGGTTCAAATTCCTCAATTTTGAACGAATACTGATGAAAATTGACATGGTGATCCTTTGATTAATATACACAATTCCTATTGTTTTAGATTTTTGAATTTCTTCACGAAAATTGTTTTATTTGAATTTTATTTATTCCGATCACTGAAATATACTGTTGCCGTCAATGATTTGGCGAGCTGACGGCGTGTACATATGCAGAACACGGGCCTTAAATTGACGCATTTTTATCAGTATGCGTCTCGTAAGATGTACAGACCAAATGCATGTCATGTTGTTGTAATTTATACCAAATTTTGGCGAAAATCAACGATGAAAATTCCAGTAAATTTGAAAAAAAAAGACAGAACGGAGGCGAACGGGCGCAGGCTCTCCACTGTAACCGTGCAGTGAACGTTATCGATCGATATCCTTTTATCGGAAATTGATACATTGTTGTCGTGCTCACTCGCAGGTCATATTCAGCTCACAATGGCGCCAAACTTGCAAAGAGCGCCAAAATGTGAACGCATCGCCAATACTGTAAAAAAGTGTCGACGATTCAATCTAAGTACAAGAAACCAACGGATAAGTTGATTTTATGCTAGCTAAGTCAATATATACGGGCTATGTGGACATATTAATGATTTGACCTCGACACATGAGCCCGTACGCCAGCAGATGTCGATCGATATTCTATTGAAAATAAATTGATACAATGTTCGCTGTCGTCACTAGCAACCGGCCGAAAGCGCTCTCAGGTAGAATATATGCTTCGCGGAATACGAAACATTCAGGCATACGTTCGTCCCGCAGTGATAAATTTTAATTGCATTTTCAGAATACGCAAGATGTCAAAAATGTTCATAATTTGCAAGAATATTTGCTGACGCATGTAAAAGGCTGATTTATCTGGCTGATGGGATATTTACGTTAAAAATTTACTCCTTACGGCAATAATGAAGAGAAGTGCTTGCAAATCATTTTTAGGCATACTCTGTGGTAATACAGAAGCTTCAACTCAATTGCATGGAGGCTTTCAGAACATCTGTTAGAACCTGTCATCTACTGCTGGAATCCCAGATTAGCTTTTCCACACTGTGACATACACATGTACATGTGGATCCAGTTTAAATAAGTCAGCAATGCCGGATAGAAACATCCCCATACTGGGAAGAAGAGAGCGTCCAAATGCAAAGATGCTTTTGTTTTTATTTTTATTAGCTTGAAAGCGCTTTTTAGTTTTACTTTCATTGTAATACTGGTTTGTATGATCAGGTGCAGATTGAAGCACATCTACAATGTATGTGTCTCCTTCCTGATTAGAAAGTGTCGGCTTCAGTTTAACTGACAAGGTAGGATATTCTACAAGAGAAATAAGTAATCATGGCATGGTGTTTAGAATATACCTTTCGATTGGATCGTGCTTTCATTTTCTCGTCACCGGACCCAGGTAACTTGTGCAACCACAGCCTGGCAACAGCGCGCAAGTAACAAATTCCGAGTGTGACAAGGGGTCCAATGTACATCAGCAGAAAGACGATCCACATGTATACTTTTCTACCGTCAACACCACCAACCATTTGCCAACTATTGGTACACAAAGCAATGGTTCTGTTCTCAACAAGGGGGTAATAATTCAGTTGGTTTGAGATAGGGTAGGGGCAGCAGATGACAAGGGCTGCAACCCAGATGAGGATGATAGCAATAATCCTGCGCATTTTCTTAGCCTTCGCTTTTGTTAGCAAAGGATACATTATTGCTCGATATCGCTCTATGCATATGGCTACCAATGTGAAGATGCTGACAATCTCGGATGCCTGTAAGGAGAATTAAATATAAGCATTAAATGTTATTAAATATTTAGTATGGTTAATTGTCTCATCAGATTTTGAACATGGCCACATTTATTCTCAGACTACAACCGCACGTAGTTTTATTGCAATGAATGATGGTCATACAAATTTCTCTGAAATAACATGAAATTGCTGAACGCATTCTCGTTCCTAAAGGCAAGCTCTCAAACTTATCAGACAAACAGTCACATTGCATTTGTACATGGCGTAGCAAAAGATGACATTTGCTGTCTGTCTTAGGAAGACGTAGTTGTCCGGCAAAATCAAAAGAGCAATTCAAACAAAGGGAAGGACACTTTAAAGCTTTGCAATGCAATGCAGAATAAGGTAAAGCATCGCAACGAATATTTATGGAGTGCAATCCGAGCAACATTGATATTCTTCGCAGTTAATGACTAAACAATTCTGGATCTACATACTGTGTAAATGATTCTTAATACAATATGCACAATGGCATGCCAAATTTTCGCACTTCAAGTATCAGATGATGCGGCAAACGACAGTTGTAATACTGGGCTTTATGCAAATAGAAGAGTAACACCACCGAGGAGAAAGTCAGTAACTTTGGACGCAAAAACCTTGTTATAATACACAGAGGTGACATGACGATTCTGAGTGGTTTTACTGTGTGTCAGTTAAAAATAATGAATTTCAGACATCCTGATCCAATGCAATGAAGGCTGAATAACACGAAGACTGTGATTCTTGACGGAGATGTTTGATCTCTCTTGTAAAATACTAAATATACCACGCATAATCACCTCCAAGCTATATTAACACTAATTATTTAATGAGTTTATGTTATCGTTTGTTCATATCTATTGTATCATGGAAAAACAACGCTTTTACGGTACTGTTGAAAAACTCCTTTTTGCATAAAACAACACACAAGGATCCTCAGGCAGATATAATAAACACTCGCTAATATTAACACAATCGACACCAAGACATGGAACGAGCTGTGTGCACATAAGACCAGATGAAATGAGATGAAACGAGACGAGATGAAACGACGCGAAATGAAAATGTTGAGAAAAACCACAGTACCCATTAATGGCATAAAAAAGTCTCACCTCCAATTTTTAAGAATAAACAAAATTAAAAACAAAACAAAAATGCATATAACACAAAATATAACTTAACAACGATAATACATAAATCGTTTCTACATCAACGGCTTGAAGTAAAATAGATGTACACTTACCGTATGTAAGTAGGAGACCAGTTTACACATGACGAAACCAAATATCCACTCTCCCATGACAGTGCTCTAAACAGAAACGGTAGGCACACAAGGCTCAGAGTCCAATCAGAAATCGCGAGGTTGAAGATCAAAGGATTAAAAGATTTTTTCCCCTTCTTCTTAGCATGTGTTAAAACCAAAACGACCACGATGTTCTCCACCACAGACAATCCAACACCGACACTGAATATTACTGTCAATATTTTGACCACACTGTCATCTATTGTATCGAGTACGTAACGTTCATTGGCATCATCGGTGTAATTATCTATCTCTGTTGACGGAGTTGGCGTTAACTGTGTTATTGTTGGAATAGAACTCGTCATTTCTGAGAGAGAGAGAGAGAGAGAGAGAGAGAGAGAGAGAGAGAGAGAGAGAGAGAGAGAGAGAGAGAGAGAGAGAGAGAGAGAAAACACGTCTGCGTAAACTTTGCAACACAATAATTGTTATAAAATGGATGTACAGTATTTGTAGCGTCAAGAGTATTCTCATTGCACGGCAAAGTAACTGTCGATTAATCTGCCTCGTTAACAAGTCTTCAAACATCATTATTAACAGTGATATTGGCCAACCATTAAAGTAAGAGTTGACCGATGAACTTCTTTTATTGCACTGCTTTGCTGTTCCTCGCTGTAGTCGCCTTCTCGGCGTTTCTTCAGTTTTCTTAGGTCAACAGAACAACATCAGAGGTATAACACCAATAAACTCCTAACTTTCAAAGTGAATGCCATAAAGTATTTTAAAAGTTCCCTCTCAAGAACCAATATACCCCATGAGCAGTGTTGAATTTAGGACGTGGCCTTGCATTATTGACGCGCAATATCTTCAAAGGACTCGCAAACAAATTGTCGAGGCGGCCTGTAGGCGCTTATGAAAAGCGTGAAGGTATAAAAGACTTGGCGACGTGACCTTATGCACACGTATCGTTTTTAAATGACCATTTAAACAAGTTGATATTACAAACGTTGGTACAATACTGTTTCTATTGGTAAAGTGATTGATAGGTAAATGTTTATTGTTAGCCGAATTTGGATACTTTTTTGCCAATTGGACACGTTGTGCCCATTGGACACTTGGTACCCTCCCTAAGAAGCATTGCACAGCCATCAAAACCGTGTACACGAAGGGAGGTAGGAATGACACCAGCAAAGCTATAGACATTCGTTAGTGTAGAGGAACATACTTGCCTTTTCGTTTTGCTATTGACTAGATTTTATTTCATTTGAGGTGAGACATTTTCTGTTACTGTTAAAACGGAGACCTAAAGTCTGTCATGTCACAGTCACAAAATTCAAGTGTCTGTGTGTCGAGTCAATGCATGACCTCATTGCTGTGGATACCCATGGCGCACGTAACGATCAACCTCAGTATTAGACCAGCAGAAAGTTTGTTGTCTTGTCAATGCCGTTGATTGGAATGATTGTTAAATTTAACTTTAACTCTGAGTGCGTAAACGATACCCAGGCTGCAGGTTACTTGTACCTTTGAGCCAAAGTTTAACTTAAAGGGATATGTATATATTATGGGACCGAGTCGACACGACATTGACTGATTAATCCATACTTGAGCGAGGCCATGGAAATATTCGTACCGTTTTAAATATGATAACATTAGATGCCAAAAGGAACGCATATTTACAAAATATTAACTACAATCCTTTTTTGTTACAGAGTGAAGATCAACGGATCCAAGATGGCGAACATTGGAAATACGGAATGAAAATGCCCGTTTCCTTATCTGCTGTGAAAATAAACAATAAGTTTTAAAAAGATCGATCAGTCTGTTTCTGGATTTGGTGACTTGAAAGAAAAAAATTAATGATACTTTCAATGTTTTTGCTTCGAATTGCTCTTTTTTATCTTTTTAATCAATGAAAACATCCTGCTAACTTGTACAATAATGAAACCAATGTAATAATTCTAATGGCAAGGGGCCAAAGGTCCCTTGGTTCTACAATCCTGGATTCAAAACTGCATGATATGGAAATTTTATACTATCCAACAAAAAGTCTTCAAACGTTTTTTTATAACATTTCGGTCGGATTACTACCATCTGATACTGTGCAAAACCTATCCATTTTTTTTCAGAGAAACAGAGTGGCGTTTTGTGAAGTGTACTTTACCTGAAGCATTGGGTGGTTGGGTACTACGAAGAATTGAAACAGAATATTTTATAACTGCGCAATATGAATTACCGGAAACATCATAAATTATTCAAATAAATTTAAGGCTTCTTTTTATTCATGCTCAAGGGATGTCCTTAGCAAGGTGTAGGTTTATGAGCCAAAATACATAACGAATAATCTGGTTAGTATTGGATGACCCCGTTTTTGTTCATCTCAATATTTATGCACATATCGACTTCTACAGAACGTGAGCTTGCTAGAGATGTAACAATTATGACATGTTGGTTTGTAAACAATTATTATTTCTAAGTCTTGTTTTCGAAAATTACAAAATAACGGCTCCTGCTATGCTTCTTTCAGCTTCAATTCAATTAAATTAAATCAAGGTCTTCATCTTTTCAACAAATTCATTCATGAAAAACAAATTATTGATTAACAAAACAAACAAAGAAACAAACACACGGAAACAAACACACAAATAAATAGATAAACAATAAATAAATAATAAATAAATAATAATAAATAAATTCAATAGAAATCATGGGACACATACTTTGAGCGGTTGCAAACTCGAGATAATAAGATTTGATTCTGTAGTTTACACGTAGATATTTTCTATAGTTCATCTTTCACAAAAAGGAATTGAACCCTCTTTGATAATAGAAAGTTGCTATTTACTGTCCGCTTTATTTTTAATTGGATACTATTATCATCAATAGTGAGTCAAAGTATAATAATAATAATAATAATTACACCATCTCACTGATTTTCAGAAATTAAAAACTCTGTGAGTTAAACACGAACTTCCCCAATAAAAGTCGGATTATCGTAAATCTATGCAAAATTAAAATGCCACGTTACTAATCGGACATGCCGTATTTGGTCCTAAAATTCCATAATTTTGCCATGTTTCAGGCGTTCATTGTCTTGAATCTTGCATATGATATCTTTGAATGTGTAGCAACTAAACTTGAGTCTAACATAAACTGAAAAAATGTTCCTCTTTTGTCGAAGAACGAAAATGTTTCAACCATTTGACGTCTTTTTGGCATATGTCACGAAAGTGCCCATCGTGATTATTCAAATTTATTATACGGCCAAAGGGATTCAAAAATTCCTCCCAGTGTATTCAAATGGCTGCATCAGCAGTAATCCCCCTATTGTGCGCCCACGGTCCAGTAACTTCCCGTTTGAAATACATGGCATCATTTCCCTTTTCCTGTTCTGCCTTTTATCCTTAAAAATGTCGTTTCGTGCAGCTAATCAGTTAAAACCACCTACGAATACAATTAACCTTGATCAACTTATCTTTTCTTCATGAGTTCGAATATCAAACATCACTCACAATAATAATTACTCATTTTGAAGTAAGACATTCAAATCCTGATCAATTAGTCTCTCCAATATTTAAGGTAGAACGCGCCTCGAGGACACAATTTTGGACTCTCATACTTTTACATTTCGTTTCTGATATAATTCTAGTAGGGGATTCATTTTAAAGCTCTTGTTGGTGTAAGAAAACGTTTCACCGTTTAATTATCGAAATTCGAAAATTTTATTTTTCTCCATACAGTTAAAGCAGCGATGGCGGCCTTTTTGAATTTTAAATATCGGAAAATCTTGAGTTATTTGTTTCCCTAGTGTCAAAATGTGCACGGTGACCGCCAATTTTTATTCTTGATTTTGAAGGAGAATGGTTGAAAGATTCCTAAATGAAAGTTTGAGCAAAAGTTTAAGTCTTTCACTTTCGAGGCGCGAACTACGTTAAGAGCTAAACGACTAACACATTATATTTTCCCCAAATTGTCATGTAGTCTTTCATAATTCTGCACTTCATCACTTCAAAGCAAATTATTCTATTTTACTTTTTTCTTGAGAATTGCCTGTTTCACAAATCAAGTTTTTTAAGAAAAAAAGGACACAACAAAAAAGGAAACGAATCATTGACGTTTGCAGAAAATACCACATTCACAAACGTATCCCACCATGTTGTGTCATGTTTCCTGCGTATTCGCATTTTTTTATAATTTGTATACACATCAATTCATTCTCGACAACACGTTTGATACACTTTCCAATCAACATCTTGAATTTTGAACTGAAAGCGTTGCCATATTTGCCGTGTCTTGAAAGCAATGTGCTCGCAAAATGGGGTGTATTTACCTGTTGTTGTTACAAAAGGCACACTGCTCTCCATATTTACCAATAACGTTTGTTTATAGACTTTTGTAAGAGGAAACGGAAAGGCGAGCTCAGTAAATTTTTTAATTTCGTCTCACACTCGCCTATTAAATAAATGTTCACGGTCAGTCAGCGCGTCCACCCTTATTCCTTCACTGTACGGTGGATACAGTATATTTTATGACCAGAAATAAAAACAAAATGTACCATTCATTCTCGGTTTGATTTTTCTCTCATGTTTAAAATTCATTTAGTCAGATGTTCGTGTTTGCTATCTTGAATATTGGAATGCAGAATTAAATTAAGGGCTTCGGACTTCATGACACTTATGGCACTTTATGTCAACTTCTTTTTCTTTTTTAACATATCACACAATGCCATTTCAAATCGATAGTGCAGGCAATAGTGACGATTCACCGTCAAAGGTCTGTTTGATGCGATGTTTATACGATTACAAAGCCTTCGAGAACATTTATTTCAAGCATTGCAAAACTTAAAGGAAAATCACCCATTGCCAGTATCGTTTTGATACCAGACGACAAAGCCTTCTGTGAAATTTTTTGTCAGCATAACATGTTTCGAAGAAAATGCGCTATTTGTCTAGGTAATTGTAATAAAGCAATGTTTCACAGATAGAATATCCAACTACAGCTATTGAAGTCCTAAATGGAGAGCGGGAACACGCCCAAAACCATAGCAAGACTGTGTAATGGCTATTCACTCGGTCTCCAATTTTCAAGTGATATTGATATCATTTGAAACTTGGAGACCGGTTGAACCGTCACTTTGTTTATCAGCATATAAAGGAAACACAACGTGGTGCGTTCTGTCGTGATATCAAGCGGCCAGCCTTTTCCGCTCCTTTTTCAGGTAATTATCTGATGCATTCAACCGCCAATTCAAATTACAATCCAATTTTAAAGCTCACACATCGAGACTGTCACGAAAGGAAATCTAATTAAATAAGCAAACAAAATTACACTTAATTATACATTGAGGTGACAGCTTTGGGTCAGTCTTGACACTTAATGGCACATCTGTTACGTGGCATTCTGATCATTCATCAGGTTTCCCTCAAGGAAATATTGCAAGTGACGATAAAGAAGACTTCTCGTGAACCTATATGGTTAAGGTAGAACGCACCTCGGAGACAGACATTCGGACTCTCAAACTTTAACAATTCTCTTCTGATATACCACATGTGGGGCTCATTTTACAGCTCTTGGTGAAAGAAAACTTTTCACCGGCTTAGTTTTTCGAAATTCGAAAATTTTGATTTTTCTCCATAGAGTTAACACAGGGATGGCGGCCATTTTGAATTTCTAATATCGGTAAATCTTGTGTAATTTGTTATCTCAAGTACAAAAATTTGCACGGTGATCCCCTATTTTTATTCTTGATTTTGAAAGAGAATGATTGAAAGATCCCTTGAGGAAAGTTAGAGCAAAAGTTTAAGTCTTTCACTTTCGATGTGCATACTACCTTAAATAAAGTAGCTGTATCCGTTACGCATCTGTATGCTCAATACATCACGAATTGAAATCATCACCATATAGCCAGTAGCTTTTGTTAAACGCGTTTCGTTCGAATATCCATCAAATGCCAGACCTTAATTCAAGAGGTATTCCTAAGTGCATTTACATACTTCACAAAACGCACTGTAGTATATCGCTAAGGCATGTCTTATGTTAATATTTTTATAGAGAACATAAGAAAAAAAGAGCGTTTGATGCATAAGCCACACTAAAGCAAGTTTGAAGCTATACTATAATACAACTGTTCAAAATTTCTGTGCTAATGGCTCCAGCTCTTGGACTAGATATTTGGCTTCTGTTGGTGTATCGATTATTACGAATGCACCTGTCCCCATTACAGTTGAAGTCTGAGTAATTGACACACGAAATTAGGTAATTACCCAGCAACTTGGCTAAACAGTTTGCTCTGTGACCTGGCGTTTATCTGAACAAGAGTCTGTTTATAAGGAATCCACCAAACTCAGCAGGCAGCTTCTCCACTGTGTAAACTCATGCCTTTACTAGAACCATTGCGACTACTAACCAGTTCATTGGGAAATAAACACAATTTGTTGTAGTTATAATTCAAATACCAAGGGTGGGACAGGAAACAAAATGACTACAAAATATCATGTTTTACACTCCACAATATTGCATTCTTTCTTTTGAAAGCTTTCCAATATTGGCATATCAGTTTACTCAGTGGAGGAGCTGCATGCTGCGTTTACTGGATTTCTTATCAGTCTAAGACAATACAACAGACTTGTTGAGGTAAACACCATGTTATATAGAAAAACAGTGCCAATTAGGGATGGACCATTAGATCACGGGAAGGGTGGTCACAAACAGGAAAAAATTCCCAAAGCAAAAATTTAGGGACAAACCTTTTTCAGACTAGTTTGCAAAATAAAAAAAAACCAGAACGCAAAAAAGATAAATCTGACAGTTTACTTAGAAACAAATAGCATAACATGACCCTTTCTCTGCGCGTGAAGTGATGACCTGCGATATGTGTGTTTACGAATTCTACAGTAAGGAACTATACAGAAATTCCAGGGAGGGAGGGCCGGCGTTTCTGTAAGGAAAGTACACATGCCTGTCAGAGTTTAATATGCTCAGGGGATAATGTCTGGATTTAGCACGGTTCATGCTCTTTCCTGTATAATTTCAAGAATATAGCCTCATAGAAGCAATGGCTGGGTTTCGAGATATCTGTGTGCAGGTGGGCAAGCCTAGAATTGGACATCCTCATAGCCAATGACGTATATCGATAGAGTGCTAAAAGGTGCGAAAAGGGGTTTCATCCCACAAAATCATTCATCTTATGAATGATGAAGCATTCGTAGTTACTGATTTACATATGCATATTTGTGAGTCGAGGTCAAAAGTCATCTTGGTCACGTGATATTTTGGCAGCAAATTTTCCTTCCATAACAACAACTATCCACCTAAAATCAGACCTGAAGCTTTATTTTGTAGCCCGTGATTAGATATGCGCATATTTGATGAGTTACAGGATAATATGAGGGGCAAAGTTTAACAGCAACCCCGAAATTTAGGTGTGTATTTTGGTCCCATGTACAAACAATCGTTAAATCGATACCCGACCTCAATGATAAGATATAGTCATACCTTAGTTGCAGAGCTGTAGGTCAGGTAAAAAGTCATAGAAAACTCTGAAAATAATACTTAAAAATCATTTTCTCAAAATTGACATGGCTTAAGACTTTGACGTGTGCAATGTAGCAACCTGGCCATATGATCTTCAAAGTCAGAGAACAAATTTTTGATTGATTTATAGTCGCGCCAACGGCTTATTGACTACGCATGTGCATTCATAATATACTATGCGAGTAACCGGAAGTGTACCCGACTTTTGTTGGCGCCGCCATGTTTTTTGAGTGCTCGTAAATAAACAAATACGAAACGTGCTCGCTATTATTTTATTAACATGCCATTAATTAAATATATTTTTATTAGCGAGTAATTATTATTATCCATCCTGTCGCTGATAAAAATATTGTTACTATCACGCCTAAAAATAGAAGAAAAGAGAAAGCTGTCGTGCATATGAACGGGACAATCGCAAAGATGCCCTCTGTGTCAATAACTTGGTGTAAAATTTGCCCGTTTTTAGACGTAACGCTGGTTTTTAGCTTACAATATCGGAAGTTAGGCGGTACAGCTACTATTGCAACGTTAGTGATAAACACACTAGTAGTAGTGATGCAACGTTAGTGATAAACACACTAGTAGGTATCATAGTAAAAATTGCCAATTTATGTCGAATTTGTTTACACATTACAGAAAATCTATACCTACAGGGTCTGAAATCGTGTACGTGAACTGTTTTCATCAGAGGGTAAACCGGTCATAGTGGTACAAGCGTAAAGACAAAGCAACAATTAATTCTATTTTATCCTTTACGATAACTAATCATGAATCAATACAAAAAACGTTTTTAATCTCAACGTCTGGCGCGACACTAAGGGCTGAGCCCCATAGTATAATATTATGCAAGTAAGATCAATGTTCGTATTCAAATCCGAGATGGCCGCAAGAAAAAGGGTCTAAATATTATTCACATGGACTGGAACTGTGACACATAGATGGAGGGTCAGTGTTTGTTGCACATGGAAATTTTGGAGGGTCACTGTTTTTCCTTGCAAACGCTTTTGAAGGGACACTATTTTACGTCATTTGGAAAACCCCGGCCTCCCTTCCAGTAATTTAGATTCGGTCCC
Source organism: Ptychodera flava (assembly GCF_041260155.1). Lineage (NCBI taxonomy): Eukaryota > Metazoa > Hemichordata > Enteropneusta > Ptychoderidae > Ptychodera > Ptychodera flava. The sequence goes on from NC_091943.1 coordinate 14,080,170, forward strand.
TTAGTGCAGTAACCTGTGCCTCTAAATGTAGGACATACATATCGCAGTTCGCCACTTCATGCGTATAGAAGGCGCCGTTGAGGCCCGAATGGTGATCTACCAGTGTGTAGATGTAGATCGATAAAGTAAATTGGATCGAAAATGCATCTGTTTCTTGCTTCAGCTGCAGAACATGAATCGTGAATAGCTGCATGTGGCACGCGGCCAGTGGCGCTTGAATTAGGCTTACGCCGTTGACACTGACTTTATATGTATGGCCTTTATATGTGTTGATGATCAAATTAATTGCATGCTTTAATTTAATTTTCCACGATAACAATGCATATGACATACTGACAAGCTGCATTGATGAACTAAATACCGGATTTTTCACAATGCTATTTGAAGTAGACGAAGACTGCGGTTGACACATGGAACAAAAATATCGGAAACATCGTCAAAAGTTAAGAGTTACTGTACGGTTAGATTTTACGAAAGGTACACAAATTATAACGAAACATCAAATCAACGCCTCCTCTAGAAATGGCGAGCGGGGGTCATCAGGTTTTTATCATCAATTTCAAGTTGGGTGTCATCAAAAGTTTTCGTTTGTTCGGGTAGAGGGTCATATTATTTTGATAGGGCGCAAGAAAAATGTGCCGGTCCACCCCCGCGCTCTAGTAACTCAACGCTCCCTGAGTCTCCATGAGAACGACCTGACTGTATGGTGACTTTAAAGAGAATCAGAAATCAACGCCGATAATTGAGTGAACTATTCGAGAATACGTCCCCTCTCGACGCTGCGTTACTTTGCAAACCCATCCAAGTGAACATGTCGACAATAGTGCTAATAAGATGTACTACATATTTCGTTAAAAGATGAAATACAGTTCTAACAACATAATGGTTAATTAAGAAAGAGTAACTTGATAACCTTCATCGACGCTAAAAATACAACCCGTAACAAGTATTCCCTAAACGAGTGTTGGGTCTGAAACACATAAAAATATCAAGGTGCTCTAGATCAGATGTTATCTTACCTTCAAGACTTCGAGTGTACCGTGTTGAAACAGTAAAGTCGGTTTATTTTGCACAGAACGTGGACTACGTGAAATTATATGTTGTCTCTCTTGGTATTCATCGAACGGAATGATCAGTTCAATGCTTAGTAGAAGGACTTGCGCTAATTTTAGTCGTGGATTTTAATATTTAATAAGAGTGTGCTATCAAATATCGGTATCATTTGTGCTGCGCGCGTACTTCGACCTCGTCTGGTCTCTTCACACCGTGGCATTGAATAATGGCTATGGTATTATAAATTAACGAGATCACTAACATGCTGTTTTGGTTTTATACCGATTGTCTGAAAGTATGGTTTAACATGAGATCGAAAAGCAAAAGAGATAACAAAAAGACATTGTTGTGGAATTCCTTGTACAGACTTTTTGTACCAGTGGTAGATCACATATTGCATACTTTTATTTTAAGTAAGGGAAGTGAAGAAATCGACATTTCAAAACTTTCAACAAAAATTGTCTATAAATTGTTGTTAGAAGACTTCTTAACGAATACAAATGCAATTCAAATGTGGAACAGAGAGTGTTAATGTGTATTTAATGAGAGAAATTTATGGCTATTAGCGATAAATGTCACACCAGAGACAAAGTTACATAGCTTTCACTGGAAATTTACCATACGAGTACCAACAAATCTCAGATTATTTCAATGGAAAAAATTGAAGCTCCATTGTGTACGTATTGTCGTAAAGTAGATACACTAAGACACAGATTTTGGGATTGTACTGTGACCAGAAATATTTGGGAGATGACAGAAAATATAATAAGTGATGTTGTAGAAAGTAGGGTTACTCTAGAGTTTGAAACTGTTATAGGAGGAATAACTTTGAAAACAAAGAAAACTGAAAAAATTGTAAATTTTATTATTTTGGTTGCAAAACGGTCTATTTATAAGTATCATGTCAATAATATTCACAGAACTTTTTCTTCAATAATGATGTAAACAAATGAGCTGTATCTGAGAGCGTAAGCTCAAAAACTTGATATTCTACTTAGTATTTTTCAAAGAATGTAATTTTGTCATTATGAAATGTCAAACTTATGAAAGACGAAATAAATATACATTTAAATAAAAAAATAAATTAACGAGCAAACACACTTGAATTTTAAGGATTTAAATTTATTCCGCCAAGCGCATATATTTATATGGCAATAATTCAGTAAATGGCTTCGTTGGTGGACTCTGACAACGTACGTTTCTGTTGCAGTGTTACATATCAGCAGTAACAATTTCGCCACATCGCCGGCGTTAATAAACAAGTGATGGTGGGAGAGAAATGAAGGATGACCTGAAAATAATAAGATTACATTGGGGGACTCGAAAATACTGTTGAACTAAAACATGGACTAATTTGATATGAGACAAAAACCTCACAACAACGCTTGCAGGAACTGTTGTGGAATACAAACCCCATACAGGGTCTTTCTCACACTCATAAAAGTAAGCACGGATCACATGAAACTGCGCCGGCCAATTTGTTGTGTCAACAAAAAGACGGCTTGTTGTGAACAATGTAGTAATCATAGTGACCTAGACTACAGTGACCCTTCCGACAAGTGCAGAACGTTTTGGAATTTATACTTACAGTTATGAACAATTAATTGGGTTATTCTGCAAGCAGATAATTTGAAACCAGCGTGCGTGTTGCCAGTTGGCACCCGTTGGTTGATCATGTGCAACCTCTGTAATTTTCTTTACACACGCAGAAGGCAACAGAATAACTGCGAGAGGAATAGTATGCACACATTGGCCGGCCATAAGATATTTGTTAAACATAGTTTCTTTTTGAGCCTTTGTCACCAAGGACAGTTTTCTGATTTTGTATCAAAAGAAAAAAATATTTGGTAAGGCTTGTTGTGACAGGCAAATAGCCATTACAGCATCATAGTGTCGTTCTTGCTGTAACTCTGTTATTAGTTTCAACTGCAAGTATTGACACTATTTTAAAAATATTGCTCATATTAATCTTCCGAATTCGTTGACGACTGTTCAAAAACCTCTGTATACATTTGTACTTATTATTACAAACATCCTTTGTGATCCTATAAAATTGGAAAAATTATTATACAGATTCATCGATGAAAATTTCATAGAATGGTCAATTAGAAGCAGGCAGCCGACGATAGTGAACGAATGTAACAGTATTTTCGCCGGCTGTGGATTGTAAAAGACATGTTATCAAACAGCAACGAAAGTGGTGTCCGAGAAAACATCACAAGTGGTTATACGCAAAAGTCTGATGTTTTGGCGCGACAAAACGGCAATATTTCCTTTGTTTGTCGACAATGTGAATCTATCTGAGTTCAGTGTCGTCCTCTAGTCTATTACAAGTAAGTGCGTTACATCAGTGGATGAACGAATGCCGTGTTTTGTGACGATATTATCAATGTTCATTTCAGACGTTTTGTTTTGAAAATCTGTTCATACTGATTTTCCTCACATCATCAAAAACCGAGTAAACTTGAAATCACTTTCCAGTCAAGCTTGACTAGAAACAACCTCATGGGAACTTTTCACGGATATAGGGTAGGGCAAAGTTTCCGAAAGATCACATGCTTCACAGCTGAATGTAATTTTGAGATGCTTCAGAGCGAGAAAAAGCCTAAATTTACCAGGAGAGAAATTTACAATGTTGATGGTAGAACGTTCAGTCATATTAAAAAGCCTGTCGTGTTACCTGAAACCGTAGACAGTGTAACAAACATACAATGCAAATGTAAAATGTCATGGTATTGCTCTCAATTCTGAATACTTGATAGATGAAGAATATACGGTGTTTTTGATCGGATTCGAACCCACAACGTACACATAACCGGAACTAGAACCGGAACTTAAAATAAAAAAAACAGGGGTCGCATGATTACATTACACACAAAGGACACTTTAGCGACAAACTTAAATATCAGCTAATAGTGCTATTTTAGTAATATTTTAGTTACCGTTGACATTTAAAACGAAACTACGTGTAAATTGCAGTATAATTGATTGCCCCAGTCCATATGAAACAATTTTAAGCTCGGTTACAGAGGCAATTGTCTCGTTTTCTAGCCAAATAGAAACACATGATAAAAAACAGGGTACAAAATACGCAAGGGGGAGATTTTTGTATATATTATCCGGTTCGCTTCTCATGAAGTCCTTTATTAACGATTACCGTTTAATTTAAATCATACCTCACCTTCCTACGTTGTCGACTTTATAGTAGGGTTAAATAGACGACTGTAAGACTTAAGTAGAGCTATCACAAAAGTCAATTACATTGTAGTAATTCTAGTTACCGTTTTAAGAAAGTGGCTATAACAGATTTGGCGTAAATATATTTATCCTATCAAATATCTTCATTTGTAATGAGCCTAACGTCTTGGACAATACCTACAAAACGCAATAGACATTTCCTCGAGGTGGTGATAAAGTAAAGAGAGACGAATAGCAGTAAGGCGGGGACAGGTACATACGAATATTAGAACATCCAGCATACAATCATACAACCTCTTAACAGAATGTTTACATTATATATATATATATATATATATATATATATATATATATATATATATATATATATATATATATTATATATATATATACATTTTAATGTAACGTATTTTTAAAAAATTCGAGGAACTCTTGGATAATTTGAAATCAAGATCTGTTTCAAAAATAACATCTATTAAAACTTTCGATTTTTCCACATTGTATACCACAAAACCACATGATAAATAAAAAGAAAGCTTGCAAAACATCAACCAAGCAATTTTCTACAAAAACGGTTCACGCCGTTACAAATGTGTGGTATTAGGGTATAATTCTACATATTTTGTAAAAAATACTACAAGTGCTAAAGATTTTTACATTAGAAAGACATCAGTTTGCTTGATTTCCTCATCGACACCAAATTTGTTGAATTTGGAGGATTCATAAGAATCCCTATAAACAACGTTTCAAAGCTGCTTCAAGTAAGTGTACAACAAAACGCTTGTCACAACTTTTAACCATTATTTTTTAACCATTAAATCTGGTTTGGTACGGTATTGTGACAAAGTATATGAAACTAGTGGTGTCAATCAAATGTGGATATTAAAGAACTCCAAACAATTGTTACATATTTTATATAATATACACAACTATCCCACATAACAGGCTATCATCTCTCTTGAAGAAAGCCTTCTTTTACAAGAATGGTAGTCGTAGGTATGAATACATTGCCATCAAGCGCAACTTAGGCTATTTCACCACACAACAGCGATGCCAAACTCAAATACAGTGATGTTGAGATGATTCAAATGCTATATTTCCTAATTGACAACATATTTATCAGGTTTGCTTGCATGACATTCAGGCAACCATAGGCATTGCCATGGGCACAAACTGCGCCCCACTTCTTGCAGACTTATTTTTGTATTCGTATGAAGCAGAGTTCATGCAATCACTTCAGAAATGGTGTAAAAGGATTGCCAAGCGATTTAACAACACCAACAGATATATTGATGATCACATCAGTTTAAAAAATTCTGGTATATCCAATTATCTACACCACATCTACCCAGATGATTTAGAAATAAAAGAAACAACTGAAAGTGAGGACTCGGCATCATACCTAGACGTATTATTTGAAAGTAGACATAATACACTATATACTAAGCTGTATCACAAAAGAGACGATTTCAATTTGAAATCATAACCTTTCCCTTTTTGTCAAGCAATATACCATCATCTCCAGCTTATGGTGTGTATATTTCACAACTCCTTAGATACAGTAGAGCATGCCATTCATATGAAGACTTTCGAGTTAGACACAGCCTATTAGCTCAAAAGTAAGTGAGGCAAGGAGTCTCAGAAAGTAGATTAGTGAAATCATTTAAGAAGTTCTACGGTAGATACGGAGATGTTGTATCAAAATATGATTTGTCTGTTTTCGAATGATGAGTGACAGCATACCAAAATTGTGACTCACAAAAGTAATTTGGTGATTTTTACCAAAGAACAATGGATTTGTCGCTTTGGGTCAATCTTGACGGGTGCGGCTAGCTGGCAGGGTACGCTTACCCATTCCGGACACCTGGTGCCACCACTATTTCGTGGTTCAAGATGACCCCATTGCCGTTGTCATCATCTATATGTTCCTTTGACCTGGTAAATTTCATAGTTACCTTGAACGATAACGATTATTGGACCTGATTTGATGTCTATTTCCAACAGTGTAGAGGAATTCCTATGGGTACTGACTGTGCTCCCTTGCTTGCTGACTTATTTCTGTACTCTTACGAAGCAGAATTTATCCTAAACTTAATCAAACAGAAAAAGGTCTCTCTAGCTAGAACTTTAAACTTTATATTTAGATACATAGACGATGTCATTTCAATGAATAACTTCAAATTCAGTGTCTATATCGCCATGATTTATCCTACAGAATTGGAGATGAAAGAAACTACAGAAACGGCCTCTTCTGCTTCATATATGGATATTTTCATTGAACTTGACTCTAATGGTCACCTTTCTACTAGGCTATATGACAAGCGAGAGGAATTCGACTTTAGTATTATCAATTTCCCACACCTCATCAGTAATATTCCGCTCTTACCAGCTTATGGGGTATACATTTCCCAGCTTATTCGATATGTAAGAGAATGCAGTTCATATGGTGATTTTGGAGAGAGACATAGACTTGTAATGAGCCTAACGTCTTTGACAATACGGCTACAAAACGCAATAGACATTTCCTCCAGGTGGTGATAAAGTAAAGAGAGACGAATAGCAGTAAGACGGGGACAGGATCATACGAATATTAGCACATTAAGCATACAATCATACAACCTCTTTAACAAAAATTGTTACATTATATATATATATATATAATATATATATTATATATATATATATATATATATATATATATATATATATATATATGTTAACATTTTAATGTAACGTTGTATTTTTAAAAAATTGGAAGGAACTCTTGGACAGGATCATACGAATATTAGCACATTAAGCATACAATCATACAACCTCTTTAACAAAAATTGTTACATTATATATATGTATATATATGTATATATATATATATATATATATATATATATATATATATATATATATGTAAACATTTTAATGTAACGTTGTATTTTTAAAAAATTGGAAGGAACTCTTGGATAATTTGAAATGAAGATCTGTTTCAAATATAACATCTATTAAAACTTCCGATTTTTCCACACTGTATACCACAATACCACATGATAAATTGAAAGAAAGCTTGCAAAACATCATCAACCAAGTATTTTTCTACCAGATTATGGGGTATACATTTCCCAGCTTATTCGATATGTAAGAGAATTCAGTTCATATGGTGATTTTGTAGAGAGACATAGCTATCTCTCTTACAAACTGTTTAATCAAGGTTACACCAGAGAAGACTTGTCTCTACATTCAAGCGCTTTTATGGCAAGTATCGCAAACTGGTAGATAAATACAGCATCTCTCTTTGGCAAATGATCGCAGATGGCATCAGTGACATTGGACCTTAGTTGGTGACCACTACCTATTTGACTTACAGATTGATATATTGCAGGTGCCACATGTGGGGCAGGATACGCTTACAATTTCCGAAACACCTGAAATCACTTCTTGGCCTTTTGCCCAGAGGTCCATATATCTTTCTTTAATGAATTTGACTTTGTTGTGTGTACCGGTGCTTTACTGTCTGTTCTTTGCTGTTTTGTGTCTATGTTTATAACTAATGTATTACTAATTTGGACCCAGTGTTTTGGATTACGGATAGGTATAATTGCGATTATTTTTCCACCGATTAATCCAGTATTTGGTGTTCTATTGAAAAAGTACATGACTCCAAAAGTGTCCTATTGACCTCAAAGATGTCCCAGATGATTATACGCCCTGTCTGCTATATTGAACTTCTTTTGTGCAATTGAAAGAATGTGTTGACTTCAAAAATGTGGCTGGTGACCTATTTAGTTTGAGTTACTTGTAGAATCATTGTACACTTCCACTGATTTGTCCAACATTTGGTATCCTATCGAAAAGATGCATATGACTCCAAAAGTGTCCTTTTGACCTCAAAGGTGTCCCCGGAAAATTCCGATGATTAAACGCTGTCTCTGCTATATTAAACTACTTTTACATTACTGAGGGAATGTTTTGACTTAAATACGTGGTAGATGACCTGAAAAGCATGTTACAAATTATTGTACCTAGCCACGGGTTTGTACAACATATATAACTTGAATTGCAAAATATCTTTGACTACAAAAGTGTCCCTATGACGTCAAAATTATTCTAGATAATTCTGACGATTATGCTTCACTGCTTTATCAATTAATTTTGTCTAATTCAAGCAAATTATTTTATCGTTCAAGTAACCTTAATATTGTATTTAATATCTGTCTTGAACACGCAGCTATAGTTTTGAATTTGAAGCTGCACTTTTCAACTAACAAGCATCCTTCCAAAGCAATGTATGTTTGGATAAAATCACAATCCATTGACATTGTTTTAGTTTTGTTCCAAACTATGATTTTGTGCAATTGAAGTGTTAAATACATCAGCAAATACCAAGACTTCAAATTCGTCCTTATGTATTGAAGGTATATTCTTTAAAAACACTAGCCCCGCCCTTATTAAAACTCTTCCGTTCATGTACACATATCCGACTTGAAGAATTATATAAAAATAAATCAGAATAATTTCAATACAGCAATGGCTTCGAATCTTTCCCTCAATTTTACGATATGTTTTTCAAAACACTAGCTTCCCTCTTACAACTGTTTAGAGATCTATTCTTATATTTTTATACCTAACTTGAAGAATTAAATAGCGTCATCAAGTTTGACTTCAAAAAAGTACCCTATGCTTGACTTCAATTGCGTCACTTTCTATGGTAGTATTTGATATTTCTGGGAAAACAAATTTATATAGTGACCCAAAACAAATTCAGCCTCGCGCTATAGTCATGTGTATTTCATATCGTGAGTTCGCAGCGATGCTGTGGTGTATCGATCACGCTTGTGTCAAGTGTCATCACCTGAGAACCGCTGGGAATCAGTCCATAGACTCTTTTAAGCGAGGGGGGCACACGTTTCAGAGTCCGTGGACGTCGGCTCATGGGACCAGATATGAACTGAAAATGCTCACGTGTTTTATTACATGTGCAGTTTTGTCTACATTTAAACTTTTTCCACATGTTTGCAACTTCATTGAAAGTGTTCATGATCAACATCATGAATAATGTTCACCGCATCGTCATCAGATATGCAAATTTATAAATTATCTGGCATGGAAATTCGAAATGACTTTCAATATTGTTTTATCTGGTATCACCAATGTACATAGCATGTTTCACCAACTTTGATCAAGTAAATCCAGGTATATATCCCTAATTAGGAAAGTTCATTAAATATGCAAATTAGGAATTGGCTGAAAACAATGCTAAATGAATTGTAATAATGAAATCACAGTGTCTTCAATGTACATAGCAAGTTTCGTCAACTTTGGTCGAGTCAATCAAGATATATATCCTTAAATAGGAAATTTCATTAAATATGCAAATTAGGAATTTGCTGACATAAAAAATGTGTAACGACTTTCAATAATGTTACATCAAATTATCATCAATGTACATAGCAAGTTTCATTAACTTTGGTCCAGTAAATTCAGAGAAATATCCCTAATTAGAGAAATTCATTCAATACACAAATTCGAAATGCCGAAGTAAAAACGCTTAATGACTTTGAATATGGTTGTATCATAGTATCTTCAATGTACGTGGCAAGTTAAGTCAACTTTGGTTGAGTCAATCGAGATATATATCTCTAATTAGAAAAGTTCATTAAATATGCAAATTAGGAATTGCCAAGAGTTAAAATGCTTAATAACTTCCAATAAAGTCATATCATAGTATCTTTAATGTACATAGCGAGTTTCGTCAACTTTGGTTGAATCAATTCAGATCAATATCCCTAATTAGGAAAGTTCATTCAATATGCAAATTAGGAATAACATTTAATGTCATCCCTTTATACCTTTCACAGCTGATATATGTTGATGTGATCAACATTTGCAGCAAATCTCATCAAATTGTATGCAGTCTTTCTCAATGTACATCCGGGTTTTTTTTCAAAAATCATTAATTATGCACATGAGCAAAAAGTATGCAAGCCACATCCTCCAAGAACTAATCAAAATCAGTTCTTCTCATTTGCTAACTGAATCTATGTACCAGATTTGATTCTGATCTGATCAGCCGTTTTTGAGATATTGGACCTACAGACAGACAGACAGACAGACACACAGACACACGGACAGACAGACAGACAGACATCGCTGTAACATAAGCTCACGTGTGTGAATACGTGAGCTAAAATATCAAAGTTCTTTGAATGCTGTCATTGTATTACCACTTTATATAGCAAGTGTAATCACCTTTGGTCAAGTCCTTCAAGCTCTATATGCCGAACTGTGAAAGCTCATTTAATAGATATGCAAATTATAAATAAGCTGGCATGAAAATGTGAAATGACTTTCGATATTGTTTTAACCTGGTATAATCATCAATGTACGTAGCATGTTCTGCCAACTTTGAAAAGCAAATTTCATTAAATATGTAAATAAGAAATTGACTGAAGTAAAAATGCTTGATGATTTTCAATAATGTTCATAGTATCTTCAATATATATAGCAAGTTTTGTCAACTTTGGTCAAGTCAATCTAGATATATCTTTCATTAAATATGCAACTTAAGAATTGGCTGAAGAGAAAATGCTTAATGACTTCCAATAATATTGTGTTATAGTGTATTTAATGTACATAGCAAATTTCATCAATTTTGATCAAGTCAATCCTGATATATCCATAATTATGAAAATTCATTTAATATGCAAATTAGGAACTGGCTGAAGTAAAAATGGCTTTTGACTTTCAATAATGTTATATCACAGTATCGTTGATGTATTAATATTATTATTATTAAAAACTTCTTTAAAGCGCACTACACATACGTCTCAGCGCGCTGTACATGACTGAAGAAAACAAAATACATGACTAAAATGAGAGCAAAGGTAGTTTTTTAAAATAAAAAAGTCACAAATATCGCAAAGAAATTTGGAAAGAAAGTAAAAAAAGCGTAAAATGAGCAAAATGGCTAAAAATCACAGTTGATAAAACTCAGTAAAAAGGTAAGTCTTCAAAGCACGTTTAAAACATTCAACATTTTTTGCAGAGCGAATCTCTGATGGCAATGAATTCCAAGGAAAGGAGCATGAACAGAAAAGGCCCCATGGCCATAGGACTTATTATACTTCCCTTTAGGCGGGACTAAACGTAGCTTTTCCATGGACCGGAGATTTCTTGCCGGAACATACAACTCAATTAAGTCGCTCAAGTACATGGGTGCAATACCATTAATAATTTTATAAGTAATTAACAGAACCTTGAATCTTATTCGAGCTTCGATTGGAAGCCAATGCAGGTCGATCAACACGGGTGTAATATGGTCAAATTTGCGTGATTGAGTGACGAGACGTGCAGCAGCATTTTGAACTGACTGCAATCGAGAAAGCTGTTCTTTTGATACTCCGTACAAGAGACTATTGCAGTAGTCCAATTGGGATGTGACGAAGGCATGGATCAATGTCTCGGTGGTACTTCTGTCAAGTAATTTGCGGATCTTGCTGATACGGTACCCGTTCCTGCATATTTGGTTGATTTGGTCTGACATGAAACCGTCACTGTTCAGCCTAACACAATGATTCCGCACAGAGGTGGAGGGTGTGATGTCAAAGTCGCCAATCCTGAGATTGGCCATCACCGACACGTCCGACTTGAGCCTTGATGAGAAATGGATAACCTCTGTCTTGTCGTCATTTAATATCAGCATGTTTGACTTCATCCAGATCCGAATGTTGCCAATGCAATGTTCGAGACAAGAGCGCACATCAGCCGGCGTGTTGCAAATGACATAAACTTGACTGTCATCCACGTACATCATGCATTCAAGGCCGTGTTCCGCGATAATGTCCTCTAAAGGTGTTATGTAGAGCGTAAAAAGAAGTGGTCCCAACACCGATCCCTGAGGAACACCATATTTCACATGAGAGCTAGGGGATGACGCAGTCCCAGCTGTTACAGATTGTGTCCGATTTTCAAGGTAAGAGCAGAACCAAGATAAAGCCGTTCCCGTAATGCCAAAACAAGATTCAAGCCTTTGAAGTAGGATTTCGTGGTCTATGGTGTCAAATGCAGCCGACAGATCCAACATGATGAGAACAACGTCCATTTTCTTGTTTAGCGCACACATGATGTCGTTATGTACACGAAGCAGGGCTGTCTCCGTGCTGTGATAAGGACGATACGCACTCTGATGACGTGGGAAGAGACGAAACTTGGTGAGGTGATCGCGTAATTGCAGGGCTACAATTCTTTCCAGAATTTTTGATATGAAGGGAAGGTTAGACACAGGTCTATAATTTTTCAGTATGTTATTATCGAGATTGGGTTTTTTCAACAGTGGTCGGATAATAGCTGTCTTGAAATGGCTAGGAACTATACCTGACGATAGGGAGCTGTTGTAAAGATGTCTAAGTAAACTACCAAAACATCTATGTCCTGGTTTGCAGCAGTTCTGTGGGGATGAACATTTGACCAGCGAGCGCGATCAATACGCCACAGTACTGCGGCAAATTGTATTTCATATCCAAAATGCATTTAAGAGCAGCGATCAGAACGACTTCCAAATGTCGATATGACTTCAAATGCGTCATTTTAAAGATAAGTCATGATTTCTATGGACACTAGCCCTCCCCATTGTCAATTCTGTGCTCAGCCCTGATTTTGTATGATTTTTTTTCAAATTTAGGTATTAAATAGCAGCTAATATTGCATCAAAACTGTCCCTGAGGCTACAAAAGCGTCCATTATGCGGTAGGTGTTGTCAGACTTGAGTTTAACCCTCTAGCTTACCGGACATTTAGGATGGGTACCACTTTGAGGTCAGGGACCATTTTGAGGTCTTAACATACGTAAAACATAAAATGGATATCAAGTTTTATCTCCATTATTGATTATGGCTTAACAGGTTTTTCCTGTTGCTGTGATTACATGTGATAAATACTGAGTTCAAACAGATGGAAGATGCCCGGTTCGTAAGTTTCTCAGAGGTAACAGTCCTGATACGAAATTGAATGGGTTTGTTATGAGCCTCCACATTTTCTCCTTTATTTCGAGCTCCGGTTTAGTCAGGAAAGGTCAGGGAAGGGTCTAATACATCGTCCGGTACATCCGGCTTATCAAACGTCAACGTGATGAACATTATTGTCTGACGAAGTATGGTCTGCTTGCAAACGCCTACTTTGCTATTCTTAGACTCATGTTTTACCGGAAGATGTAAATATAAGTTTATTCACAGAATACCGGGATTTATGTCCGGGTACATCATGCAGCGGAGGTATTGTCTATCCATCGTCTTGAGCAGTGTCAAGTTGATAAACAGCTCATTTGCATATTAAAAAAAGTTTTGTAATGAGTGATTTAACTCTGAGAGTACTGTGCGAAAGTTGATGAAACCTGTTACATATAATGATGTAACTGATTGTTCTGTGAAGTGCACCACTAGAACCTGTTGTTAAACACGCGAGCACATTCAGTTCTGGTTGAGTATATGATATAATAAAAAATGCCACATACCTTGCTAATTCTAAGTCATAGTCATACAAAACAAATTGGTACGCTCTTATACATAGAAGCACATTGTAACACAATGTTTGCAAGTGCCTCAGATTGAAAGGATTTAATCTTTGCGCAAACTTTTATTTACTTTCAACTATTTTCATAACAAAATAAGAATAAAACCAGGGTTTTGGTAGTGGATACTTGTGAGTGTTAAAAATTAAAATTAAAAATATATTTTTAATTCTATTGAAAAATATTTTTCTTTTACTTTAACAAAACTAAGAAGGTGAAAAATAATAACTACACTTACTCCAGAACTTTTTAAATAAACTCTTACATTACAAGCTGAGAACAGAAAAAAATCGTAAAACTCTAAGTTCGGATATATCTCCCGAAGATTCATTTTCCCTAAGTGAAGGGACATTGTCTAAGTAAAAAGTGCGTAATTGCTCTGCAAAAAAATGGAAAAGATAGTACGGCATCGTAGAACGAATACATGTTTCGTCATGCGCTATTCTCGTACACGTTTAAAAAAATGCATAATATTTGATTGCCCTGGAAACGAAACTTTGAAGTAAAGTTACCCGTCGGTAACCATATTTATCATACAAATTAGCATGCTATATTATGTGCCCTGGCAAATTGCCTTACCCTAATAAGAACCAAATCGATTCAGAAATGTCTAACTGAAGGTAATGATAGTGAAAATCTCGTAACAAAATCACTATAACATAGACATATACATTTAATAATTGAATAAATTGACACCAATATTGACCACATCATTGTCTATTGCTAACATTGAATAAAGTGTTCAGATTTTTTCATGTGATGACTCTAGACAGTGAATCAATCGTTTTAAAGGACTTTCTTGAAAGAAATGGCTGCTGGGCATACATATAATAAACATCTTATTTTATTTTGCATTGCAATTATAGCCAAAATTGAGCACAACCAGCAGACGTATTAAGTCTGTGTAATGGGAATCAAAAATTTCGTGACAAAATTGCTATATTGAATTGAATCCCTCAAAAATTGACGTTGACACAGTTTGTTGCCCTGTCAGGACACATATCGATCGTGACAAAATTGCTAAATTTAATTTTATCCCTCGAAAATTGTACGTTGACACCCACAGTAAATTGGTGTGTTTTGTAACCATGTTTGAGGGGACATTTAAACGTTATCATACAATACTGAAGTTCGTTAACCACATAAAACAGGGCTCGATGACACAGTAATACTTTCAAAACTCGGACAATTTGCCTGTTGCAAGTTAATTTACGAACTAGGTTATCAGAGAAAAACTCTCTCAATGACCGAAAACACAATTGGTAATGAATCATCCAAACTAAGTTACATATACGTCATCTACACGACATTTCCAAGTGGATCGAGTTACAATCATCGAATCGTGGATTTGTTTGTCTTTCAGGTGACATAGATTCTTACATGGTCGTTGCTTCCGTCTCTGGAACCAAGGTTTCCAATTGAGAGTGATGTAATTTAGTTTTGTCGGTGGATAGGCTCTCGGTAACACGACGACGTTCCTCACGACTTCGTCTGTCCATGGTTGGTTCCCTGTCCTGTCGCTTTAGTAATCGTCGACAAGATAAGCATGTGCGATAGAAGTCACGCTGGGAAAAGAAGAGAATCAAAATGCTGGAATAAATGATTGTCAGGTATTCTCGATAAAATGTCTTATGTAGTGAAAGATGATCACAGTTTGCAGTTCAGTCAGGACAAAAATCTATCTGGGAGGTAACACAGAAGGAAATTCCTGGAGAAGATCATCATAATTTTAGGATAAACGTGATATTTTACATGCTTACATGTGAGTGGGTGCAGTTTCAAAATTTGCTGCATCCGTCTTCAAACTCATATAAACATTTTCTGTACACCTGTCTTATCGCAGGTCATAATTGACTATGGAAGGAAGCGTTGGGTTGTCATTTATCTCCCTAAGATGGAGGTCTTAGGACGAGGTAAACACGGGCTTCTCAAATTCTCTCATAGTCACTGAAATGTAATGCCAGTGCACTAATTTCTGATAAAAATAAACAGCAGCTTTGCTTTCGACATTTTCATTGAATTAGTCCACATTTTCTATCCTAAAGTGAAATTTCAAAATTGATTCGAAGAAGCTCATTAAATTGTTACTTCTATGTTTTGCTTCACCCGGTTTTGACATAAACCAATACATCTAGGGAAAATTGCAAGGTGCATGACCCATCGATAATACTACATCTAGTTATTTACAAACTTTCAAAATGGTTTTCAGATATTTCAAATAGATATCATTTTAGTTATATCACCAAATGTATACTGGAATATACAATGATGCATGCAATATTTACCCTGAAACTCTTACTGATGAAAGCATATATGATTGGATTGAACACGGCATCTGATATGATCAACCAAATATATCCGCAAGCTTTTATTATATTGACTGCCATTGGATGAGTTTCCAAGAATTCTGTGTTGTGGGTGAGTACCACCATTCTGAAGAGGTGTATAGGAAGCCAGCAAATGGCGAACATGATCACAGCGAACAGGATGCTGGTTATTGCCTGAAATAGAAAAAAAATAATGTAAGTGTAAAGTGTGTCTCCTTGGTAAAAAATATAAACGGCAATCTTCAGTCGTGCACATTCTGGAAAGTAATTTTGTATTTCAATTTTTCTGATCAAAGTGCATTTTATAGTTTCTACTTCCTTTTACTAAAAACACCTCAATTTAATGGATACATACGTCATACGTTTAACAGTTTAAATCTACGCAAGCATATTTAATGATAACACACTTAAATAGTAGTCAAATGCCATATTGAGCATGTGATCAAATGGAAACTATTATTAGTGTTATAAGCATTCAAATATGACCACCCCTCTCTTTATCTGTTTGAGCTCAGGGACAATTGCACTTGACCACATGGAAGTTGACAGCCGACAAGTTTACGCCAGTCCCACATGCATATCCGTATGGTTTTCAAGAACTTGGAGATGTTGATAAATGTAAGAAAAAGAACACATGATCGAAATTCTTACAATCTGAGGTATCATATGAGTTACGATACACTTTAACTCAAGGAGGTTCGAGACATAGCACTAGATGGTTTGAAAGACCTGTGGAATGTTGATAGAGCTGAGAGCATGGGCAAAGGTGGAACATCTGACCATCTGGTGTGCCAACAATGGTCTGATACACTAGAAAGAAAGCAGGTTGATGAAATGACACAGTGATGGCACTTCAAGATTTCAGAAATATAGATTTCGATTACTAGAACGATGAGAATAGGAGGAATGTTTATTTTTTTCGATCTTTTGCACAATCGTCATACTGAACATTAGAACTGAAATCCTTCGTGACAAAGAATCAGAAGGAAGGCCACCATATTGACATCGAAATGTAAGCATCGCAGTCATTGTTTCATCAATGTCAGCTGGCCATACCTAACAAAACACAATATGCCAAATTTTCCCATTACGAAAGGTTAGAAAATTGTACTACATTCATGATTAGTGGAGATTGAGAGCTTAGGGAGCTGTCATTACTTACAGCCGGTGGGGGAGGTCGGAAGAATTCCGTCGGAAACTCCGAAATTTTGAGTACCCCCCTACAAACCATTATGAATTTGAGTACCCCCTCTTTAACTTAGAAATTGTGACTGACCCCCACTTAGAAAAGTTAAATACCAATACATGTATTTGTAAAATTTACAAAAATACAGCAATACTAATAAAGACCTTTCAAATCCTGATGTACCCTGTTAGATTATCATTGGTTATCTCATGACAATTGAAAAAGGAAAAAACTAACAATACAAAGTGACAACAAGTATTCAACCATATAGTATTGTTCAATTTGGATGGGCATCATGACAGGGCTTTCACTACGATATCTTTCTGGGCAGAATTTGAAAGTACAGGGTGAGAACACGCGAGAGGCTCAGGGGGAAAGTGTTAGACGAGCGTCCCTTATCTTTCAAGGAAAATTTTGAGAAATTGTTGCGTGCAATGGTGCAGTCTGAGAGGTGTTTCGATTTGTTTTACACATTGCAAAACTGTTTGAAAACGACATTGAATACTGATATTTTTATTACATTTTGTGCATGATACAGTTTGAGTCACAACGCTCAACAACCGAGGGGGGGAGCGCGTCGATAATTTTGAGAAATTGACCTGTGCAATAGTGCAATCTGAGAGGTGTTTCAATTTATTTCGCACCAAAAATTGAGTAACCCACCTTCCTCTCCACATTTTGAGCAACCCCCTTGAAGTTTTCAATTTTTTGAGTGACCCCCAGGCCGTAAATAATGACGGCTCTCTTATGAGGTGATAGAATAAATTTAGGTTTTTCATGAAAGTTCAGTTGCACACATGAAGGGATAGGTACAAATGTTTACAATGATGTTAACGTTGAGGCCTTCTACAATGTAATTGCTCTAAGGGGAAGGGGTGACTAGTTGGATGGCACTGTGTGGTTTGAAAGACCTGTGGAGTGTTGATAAAGCTGACAGCATGAGCAATTGTGGAGCATCTGACCACCTTGTATACCAACAATGGTCTGACACAGTAGAAATGAAGGCGGTTTGTAATATGATACTTCAAGATTGCAGAGGTTTTAGATTTCGATAACAACGATACGAATAGGAGAAATGCTTTTGTACAATCGGTCATACTGAAAATAAGAACTGAAACCCTTTGTGCCACAGAAGCAAAAGGAAAGCTATGATATTGACATCAAAGTGTAAGCATCGCAGTGGCAGTTTTATCAAATTGGCTGGCCATATCTAGCAAAACACAATGGACAAGAATTGCCATAAAACTTTACCGCATGTATGATTACTTTGTAAATTGGAAGAGAGTTCATGATGTGATAAATTTTAGTTTTTGGATTAAAGTATAGTTGCACACAGAAGGATATGCAAATGATGACAATGATATTTATTTTTAGGCCTACTACAATCATGTAATTGCTGGATGGGGAAGGCGTGACTAGTTCCCTTCGAAAGACACTGCATATTTACCAAATAAGAGTAAATTCAACTGAGACATACACCTTCATTTAGGTTCTCAGGTTTCTGAAGACATGTATTTGAACTAATGTGGAGAAATACTTTTTTGGCTTATGACGATTAGTACCGAAATATTGAATAAAGTGTTAAGACATTATTGATTACACGAGCTGAGGACTGTTCTCCCTTCTTCTTGACTTACCGGTCAAGAAAACACAAACACAACCAACAAAGTTGAGAGTATTGAAGTTGAAGAAGACATAAACGTTAACCAAAAGCTACGATTACAAGCTATTTTGCAATCTAGAGGTTTGCCATTGAGCTGAAATTGTGTATAGAAACGTGAACGAGGGGGTCTTTAGGTGACCTGTTGGCAGGTAAAAGAGTTGTTACAGACACAGCTAACGTATCCATTGCACAGGCCCATTGACATGAACTTCTCGCAGCGACACAGACTAACATGTACTAAGCCTCCTAAAATTCGATTAACGGTGTGAATAAACTTTAGATTAACTTAATTTTCTTTCCATAATAAAAAAGACAGCTTAAGACATAAAAACAGTTGTTAATCCACTTTATGATGGAGCCGTTCCAGCTCTATTGACTATTGTCAATGATATAGCTCAAGACAGAAATGAGACACCTTGGAAATCATGTCTCAAAAGAGGATTTTTCAATAAGCAGCTACAGCTACTGGAGCCATTGCAACAGAGAACGTTTTAGAGCGGACAAATGTTATTCTGAAAAACTGTTTAACAAAGATATTTCGAGGTATCATTAACAACAGCGGAGGAAGTATCATTTGAAAAATTGCAAAGAAAACTCGACGGTCATATTACAGCTGATTTAAAAATAAATCAGACAGATGAGATGAATACCTTCAGCCTTAAGCGGAAGTCTAAAAGGCCATGGGAAAGTTTTCCTGTTTACGGCGAAGCCTAATGTTTAAATATATCATACCTCTTCCTAGAATTAGAATGGCATGTCCTGCTCTGATAAAAGCTGACCAGTTTGACCCTGTTCTATTCGGTTTGATGTCAGTGAACTCAACAAAGTGTGCCTCCCATGGCTGAACAACATTTGTTAGGCTCTAGTTATGCTACTTATGCTCATAAAGTTGTAGGGCCACTCTCGTTACGCCACTTCTATTACACTGAGCAACATTTACTTCTTAGCCAGAGAGGCTCATGTTTCAACATACAGATAACCATATGCCTGGAATATAAACCTATTTCCCATATCGTGAACTAATTGAAGCACTCAATATCCTTACAAGAGATGAAGAGTTCATCACCTTATTCTGACAAGATAATGAATTCCATTCATCTGAAAAGGTTCCTCTTCTGTCATTCTTTGACAACATACAGAAGATTGGTGTACAACTTATAATCAGGCAACCATTGATCTTGATTTCCCATAAGGAATTTAACATTCCAGTCTACCCTTCTTAGCCTGAAACACTATAGTTTGATTCAAAAAAATAACATTTACACCATTTCGTACACGCCTTGATGGATTCTTCTCACTAAACATTCTGTTGTCCTTACATCAATGTAGGTATAATATTCAATCAGTATAAATCTTGTCTATAGCAAATCCATCAATTATGTAAATACGGTTGTGTTTCTGAATAGAAGATTGGGCATAATACACTGCAAATTTTGGCTTGCCATTTGTCGATTTCATTGGCTTCCACACAAGGCTGAAAGTTGTCATCTGTCACACTAAGTTACTCCCAGTCGCCCCTAGGGTACAAAGCCTCTGTTTTCTCCAATCATGAAGCCTTTGCTGCTTTTCATCAGACGCCTTAGTATATTTTGTTATTTTTTTCAATGCTCGGTGATGCCTTTCTGTATCTTTTGTCAGCCTTTCACTCTGATCTGAAAATTTCTCAGGGCTATTGTGCTATGCCAATGCCTTCCTAGCCATAACCGCACTGTTTCACAAGCTTCGGTAAAGTAGTTATCCCTATCAACTTGTTAGGCCATGGTTGAACTATCCAAGTCGTTTCTTCACTTTGCTCATCGAGGGCACCACCATTATAGTCATCTTCTATATTCGTGTGCAAATATATATTCCTCCCTATTTAACATTTTTGGTCGTAATAAGACCAGCGACAAAGAAGACAACCATAGGTAAACCTTCCAAAATATGCCTCCCTTGCCCTCATCGATGTTAATGTCCCAGCAGTGTCTGCCCTGATATAAATACACTCAATCTTCAGAGCACACTCCCTCTACGTTCTTAACTTGGTACATGGGTAAAACCAATGAGCGTTCTAATATTATTTGCAAGAATCGTGTCATTGTAGAGGTTGAATATTGTCAAGACAAGTTCAACAACTGCACAGTCAGCTCTTAGACCCCGGCGAGGAGCTGCGAATGCACTGGACACTATCAGTACAATACCATTTACAGTGTTTAGCAAGCTTGCCATCTGCTTACTTGTCTTCATTAGTGCTATGAAGGTTATAATTTTCAGCTGCAGTGTTGATCTCTTTTAACTTTATGACGTTCAGTAATATTTGTCACAGTAAGATATGAGCCCAGTGGGTATCACTAGCACAGATAAGCCGCTCACGGAATTGGCCATACGGAGTTGCTGTAACTACTTAACTACTGTAACTGGTGTAGACTCAGTCCTGGCTGCTACATTTTTTGCTACATATTTAAACTGGTGTTAGGGCTACTGCAATCATGCTAGCTATCAAATGATTGGCAAATCTACTTTGTGTGCATTTGAAATATTGCCATTTGGTTATGTAGGTGAAGTCAAAGTTCGTGTAAAAGAATTAATCAAAATTTCTAAGAGGGCAGAGCGATTTTTTTAGCTTTCCTATCAATTTAAAGTAGAGGAGTGCATGTTTAGAAGGGTAAGCAACCATGTCCTCAAGGCAAATTAAATATGATAATAAAGTGATTAAAACTTATACCGCCATATTCTAGTTTTATTTAAAAGTGTCGAAAATCAATATTTTAAAAGGCTGAATTTTATTTGCGTTTACAGAAGACACAGGATGGGCAAAATGTTCATAATTGGCAAGACTATTTGTTGACACAAATAGTCACGTTAAAATTTTACCCTTATGGAGCAAAGCGCTTGCAAATCATGTTGTATGCACACCCTTTGGTGATGCATAAGCTTCTTTCAATCGCAGGGAGGCTGTCAGTTCATGTGGCAGAACATGTCAGCTACTGCTGACGGTGAGCTGGAATGCTAAATTAGCTTTCGCACACCGTGATATACAATTGTACCCGAGGACCAAATTGACAGTGGTTTGCTTTGAAGCATTGGCATTACGCGAAGTGGAGATATTGTCTAAATTGAGGTGTTGCCAACACTGTCAGGTGTAATTATCAGCTCAGCAGTAATTCCAGTCGACCACAGAGAAATCAACTCTGCCAAAGTTGAAACATTGTCCTGCATCAGGTCAGATGTAGTCAAAACAACTACACCTGAAAGCAAGTGAAAAGACTTGGACAGTGCTTGGACATATGTGGTGGTGTTGTTTAGACTACATCTGACCGTCTCCTAGACAATGTTTCAACTTTTGCAGAGTTGATTTTTTATGATCGAGTCATGTTACCGCTTAGCTGTTAATTGCACGCGACTGCGTTGGCAACACCTCGACTTAGACGATATGTCTCGTTCGTCTAATGCCAATGCTTCAAAGCAAACCACTGTAAATAAGTCAGCAATGCTGGACAGGGACATCCATCCCCATACTTAGAAGAATAGTACTTCCCAATGCAAGGTACTAGGTTCGAAAGCACTTTTTTAGTTTTTCTCTTATTGTAATACTGGTTTTTATAATCAGTTGCAGAAGCACAACTACAATCTATGTGTCTCCTTGCTGATTAGAAAGTGTCGGCTTCAGTTTAACTGAGAAGGTAGGAGATTCTACACGAGAAATAAGTAATCATGGCATGGTGTTTAGAACAATACCTTTTGTTTGGATCGTACTTCCATTCTATTGTCAGCACATCCAGGTAACTTGTACAACCACAGCCTGGCAACAACGCGCAAGTAACAAATTCCGAGTATGAGAAGGGGTCCGATGTACATCAGCAGAAAGACGATCCACATGTACACTTTTCTACCGTCAACCGCACCAACCATTGGCCAACTATTGCTACACAAAGCAGCGGTTCTGTTCTCAACAAGGGGGTAATAATATAGTTCGTTTAAGATAGGGTAGGGGCAGCAGATGACAAGGGCTGCAATCCAGATGAGGATGATAGCAATAATCCTGTGCCTTTTCTTCGCCTGTGTTAGCAAAGGATACATTATTGCTCGATATCGCTCTATGCATATGGCTACCAATGTGAAGATGCTGACAATTTCGGATGCCTGTAAGGAGAATTAAATATAGCATTAGCAATGAAGTATGTAATGAAGTATCTAGCATAGTTAATTGTGTCTCATCAGATTTTAAACATGGACTCATTAGACCATTGACTAAACCATGTGTAGTTTCATCGCAATGAATGATGGTCATATAAATTCTTTGAAATGACATGAAATTGCTGAACTCTTTCTCGTCTCTCTCAAACTTATAAGACAACATCACAGTAACATTGTAGAAATTCAAACAAAGGCAAAAGTCTTTTTCAGCTTTGCAATGCAAGACAAGGCAAGGCATGACAATGAATATTCATGGAGAACAATCCGAGCAACATTTATGTTTTTGGTGTCATTAATAACTCAATATTTCTGGATATATAAATCATAAATATATTGAAATAAAGCTTCTAACAAATTAAAGTGTACTTCGCATGATCACCTTTAAGCTATATTAACATTTATTATTTGATGAGTTTGTATTTTGTTCATGTCTTTTTTGTTCATTATCCGTGTTCCTGTGAAAGGACGATACAAGAGTAAATGACACTAGATGAAAAGAGGAGAAGAAAACGGATAAGACAAACCTAAGTACCTATTAATTTAATCAAAACAAAACCAAATAAAGAGATTCTAAAGAGTGTACAATATTGAAAGAAAAAATACATTTAAACAAAATATAACTTACCATCAATAAAACAAAAATCGTTTCTAAACCTAGGGTTTAAAAAAATAGACGTACACTTACCGTATGCAAGTAGGAGACCAGTTTACACATGGCGAAACCAAATACCCACTCTCCCATGACAGTGCTCGTAAACAGAAACGGCAGGCACACAAGGCTCAGAGTCCAATCAGAAACAGCAAGATTAAAGATCAACGGGTTAAAAGACGTTTTGCCCTTCTTAGCATGTGTTAAAACGAAAACGACCACGATGTTCTCCACTACAGACAGTGCAACACCAATAGTGAATATTGCTGTCAATATTTTGACCACACTGTCATTTATTGTATCGAGTACGTAACGTACATTATGAAAGTAATCATCTAGTTCTGTTGACGGACTTTCTGTCAAATGTATCATTGTCGGAACAGGACTCGTCATGCCTGAGAGAGAGAGAGAGAGAGAGAGAGAGAGAGAGAGAGAGAGAGAGAGAGAGAGAGAGAGAGAGAGAGAGAGAGAGAGAGAGAGAGAGAGAGAGAGAGAGAGAGAGAGAGAGAGAGAGAGAGAGAGAGAGAGAGAGAGAGAGAGAGAGAGAGGAGAGAGAGAGAGAGAGAGAGTTACGAAATTTGCTACAAACAAAAAGTTGCTACAGTGAGATGAAATTTGATACACAATATTTGAGCGTCAAAAGTATCGTCACTGCACGGCAGAGCAACATCGATTAAACTGTCGATCCAATACCTCGTTAAGTCTTCAAACATCATTATTAACAGTGCTATTCGGCCGAACCATCGTGAAAGAAGAGTTGACCGATCAACCTCTCTTAATTGCACCCATTCCCCATTCCGCGTTGTGTCGCTTCCTTTGCATCTCGATCGTTTTCATGAGTCAACAGAACAACGTCTGAATTATAACAACAGTTAACTTCAAACATTCACAGTATGAGTACTTTTTACGTGACAATCTGTACACAAGTTATTCAAATATAAAAGTCTAAGAGTTGCGAAACCGTCACAGCATCATCACCGGAAAGCACAAAGCTACTTGAGTTTTCAAATCAGTGGGCCTTAGAGTGGTGCATAAACTTTAAATTAAACTTTGAACCAAAATCGAAAACGAACTATGCAAAGTGCTTACAATGATGCCTCTCTTCACACGAAATCAAAGAGCCATTTGAGCTTCTGATCAATAAGACTACAGGAGTTCAGAAATTTCAAAACAACAATGATCGCCTTTTGAGCCTAACGATGGCTAAGTTGTTCACATTTAACCCTTTATTGAGCACATGTTACAACTATAATATCTTACTTCAGAGCCTTAATTTCCTAACTGACTACTAGTACTACTATAACTGACTACTACTACTACTACTACTACTACTACTACTACTACTACTACTACTACTACTACTACTACTACTACTACTACTACTACTACTACCGTTATGAAAGGTTTGAGACCGATTAAACTGCCAATATAAAGGAATAAAGGAAACACAATGCGGTGTGCTCTGTCGTGATATCAAGCAGTCGGCCGTTTCCGCACCCTTTCCACGTAATGTCGTGATGAATTCGACCGCCTGCCTATTCAATAGACGATCCAATTTGAACACCCACACATCGAGACTGTCACGAGCGGAATCTAATTAAATTCGCAAAAGAATTAGTAATAACCATTCCTCGACATCGATGACAGCTGACCCTGACACCTTATTAGGCCACTATTCTCTTATAATTCTACTCATTCAACAGCTATTCTCCGAGGAAATCATGTAATGGACGATAAAGAAGGCGTGAACCTATACGCTAAAATAAAGTAGCTGTGTCCGTTACGCATCTGTACGATCAATACATCATGAAATCATCACCATATGGCTAGCAGCTTTTGCTGAATATATGCTCATTCGAATATTGATAAAATTCCGAACCTTTATTCGAGAGGTATTCCTGAATGCATTTACGTATTTCACAAAACACACTAATGGTTCACTAGGGCATGTCATGTGTTGATATTTTCATACAAAACACACAAGGAACAAACAGTGTTTTCACTCAACATATCTTGATGTACAAACTACATCAATGCAAGGTTGAAACTATATTATAGCATAGGATTGTTCGCAATGTCGCGTGACTTGCGACCGTACTCATGGACCCGGGTTATTGACTAGGTATTTGGCTTCTGTTGGTCTATCGAATAATAAGAGACTTTACACGGCATTATTGTCCCCATTTAAAGTAAAATCCGCCCGTCAAATTGTCTGTACATTCAGTCTCATGCAACCGATGTTCGCTTGGGATGTAAGGTGACGTTTTATGACCGAGACGGGCTGGCAAAATGCATGGGGTCATCCGAAATTGGAAAACTACAAAGGCGGGAGAGGGGATGGGATGCGAAATGTGTCAGCAACAGTTTCTAGGTGCACTTCTGTACTTGATATTAGCTATATATCTGTGCCCTTTATTGTTATAGTTGATAGTCAAGTCCAGGTGCAATGACAATGCACATGACACACTGACAAGCTGATTTTATGAAGAGAAATACCGGGTCTTTCACTATGATAATGCCATATGAAGTACACCAAGACTGCCCTTGATACACAGTAAATTGTCAAATGTTAGATTTACTGTCTAGGTAGCTATTACGAAAAGAACAAAAATAATGAAACATCAAAATGTCAACATTTCCTTTAGCAATGGCGTGCGTAGGTCATCAGCTTTTATCATTTTCTAAGTGGGGTTTGTCATCGAAACTCTTTGTCTGAGTGGGGAGGGGTCATATTATTGTGATGGATACGTACAAAAAAATGCTGTGTCACCCAGGCTAAAGTAACTTAACACTCCCTAAGTCTCCATGAGAACCGACGCTTACTGTGACCAATAAATTAAATATTAACACGAAAGAGAATCAAACACCAACATCGATAATTAATTTGGATAGTTTGTCGAGAAGAAGGACCATCTTGAAGGCGCAAAGCTACAACCCGCCACGTAACTTTGCCAATCCCATCCCTGCGAACATTTCGACAGCAGCTCTACTAATTAGATGTAATGCATAATTCGGAATCGACATTTGCCGTTCTAACAATAGTTAACAGAGAAAGACAAGATTAAGCTTCATCGACGTCTCAAAATGCAATCCTTGGTATATACGTATTCTTTTAACGAGTGTTGGGTCTACAACATATGAAATAATATTATAAAGATCACTACATTGGACGTTCCCTTACCTTCAAGCACCAGAATGCTCCGTGTTGAAAGAGTCTAAGTCGGTTTAATTTGGGCTCAGCCTGGACTACGTAAAATGATTATGTCTTCCAACGTGTGCATCTAGCGGAATGATCAGCTCAACACACGTGTCTGCTCAGTAGGACAGTAGTTGCGTTAATTTTAGTTAAGAGGATGTCATCAAATATCTATATCATTTGAGCTGCGTCAGAATTTCGACTTCGTCTGATTTCTTTACAGCGCAAAAGCAGTTTATGTTGGTGAACAGTTCACATTGGGTAAAAACAAATTAATCATGGACCATATGCAGTATTTGACAAGAAACAAGCTAAAACATAAAATTTTAAGAACTACTTTTATTCCACAACGCGCATAAATATACGGTAATAATTCAGATAACAGGCTTTGTAGATGAATTTTATGATATACGTGTACACAGCAGTGTAATACATCATGCGTGCCAATTTCTCCACACCTCTTGGAACACCAAAAGGCAGCGTCCATAAATGCCTCTGGAGGGGCGACAGAACGGAGGGTTGATTTGAAAATATTAAGTGTACATAGGGGATTTGAAAATACTGTTTAATTGAAACGGGAACTAAGTCTTGAAAACATGCTGCTGATTTTGAATATCGTAATGGATAAATATTAACCAAAAGTCACAAAAACGTTCGCAATGGTTGATTACAAAAAACAAACAGGTACTTTCTCACATCCATAAAAGTAAGTACAAATCACATGAAACTGCTACTTTGTTGTGTCAACAAAAATATGACATGTTATGAGCCATGTAAACATATTGATCTAGACTACACTGGCCCTCCCGACGAACGTTTTGGAATTTATGCTTACAATTTACACACAGTTATCTGGGTTATTCTCCAGCAGAGAACTTGATACCAAACATGCGTATTAAGTTGTCAGGTGGCGCTTTTTGGTTCTGACTGACCCTGAGCAACCCCAGTAATTTTCTTTACACCCACACTCGACGACAGAGTAACTTCGAGAGGAATAGTACTCACACAATGGCCGGACATAAGGTATCAGTTGAATAATTACTTTCCCTCAGGCCTTAGTCAACAAAAATAATTCTCTGATTTGATATCAAGAGAACATTCTGGAATTTATGCTTACAGTCTGTATGACTTATTGTGATCGGCAGACGGCGACTAAGACGCTATTGTGTCCTTTCAGCTGTCATTCTGTAATATGAGCTTATTAAACGGCAAGCATAGATGCCATTTTAAAATTTGCTGAGATTCTTCTGAACCCGTTGACAACTTGAATTCAAAAACCTTTGTGTGTTTTACAAACATTCCTTGTGTTCCTACAAAATTGGAAAAATTATAAAACAAATTCATATATGAAAATTTCATAAAGTGATCGATGTAGTCATTAGAAGCCAGTAGCCGGCGAAATTGGACGGCCGTAATGGCATTTTCGCCGGCTGTGGATTGTAAAGAAATGTTATCGAACAGAACCGAAATGTATGTCTTCACAAATTATCACAAGTGATTAAACGTACAAGTCTTATGTTTGGGCGCGACAAAACGGCAATATTTCCTTCGGTTTTCGACTATGTCGCTCCATTTAATTTCAGTGTAATCCTCGAGCCCTATGTATATCCGTTTACATCATGGATGATATCTCGAGAGAAGCCTGTATTTTGTGAGCGACGATATCATAGTGAATATGTTGCCTGAATCGCTGTGAATTAAAATACAATTTTAGCACGCGTATGTCACTATAATATAAGAGGACAAAAAGATCGCGAGTAGCCAGCGATGTTGACACAGGGTTGAGCGAAAGCATCGGAATGTAGACTTCTTTAACATTTTCACGACAGAATGTAATCGATAGTAGAAAGTACAGCGAGTCGGTCATATTTAGAAGATGGAAATTCTGCCTGTAGCGTCATTTGTTTACCTGATACGATGGACAATGTAGTAAACACTGTACATTGAAAGTTATTTCAATACAAATGTAAAAATGTGATGGTATTTGCTCTCAATAGTGAATACCAGGTAGATAAGGAAATGTAGCCTGTACTAGTAGTTTTTATAATGTTTGAGTTTGATAAATAAACAAACAGGGGATCCAATGTGTTTACGGTGTAAGACAGAACACACAAATGGCATATTAGCGACCAGCTAACTTATCTTCAAATAGCTCTATTCCTGTAATACGTAGTAACCCATGACATTAAAATGATATTTAACAAGAATCAACATATATTGCACCGGAATTATTTTTCCCTGTCCATATGAAACAAATTTAAGCTCAGTGAGTAACAGAGACATATGTTTCGTTTTCTACCTAAATATAAACACATGATAAAAAAGGGGTATAGAATATGCAAAAAAGATGATACGGTTCACTTCTCTCGAAGTCCTCTACTTATGATTTCCTATTAAAGATTTAACGTAAATCATACCTACTCTACTTACATTGTCGTCTCTATAGTGAGGTCAGATAGACGACTATAAGTCTTAAGTAGAGCTATCACAGAAGTCAAGTACGTTGCAATTATTCTAGTTACTGTTTTAGGAAAGAGTCTGTTCATAAGGCTTTCCAGTCGCAATTTTCAATCCCAGATTAGTGGAGTTCTCCTCCCAGTCAAACACTTGGCCAGTACGATGTTTGATTCTATAACATTAATTACACAAACTGATCTCGACCATTTGACACCTTTTGCTAATCCTGCATGTAAACAGCGTTTGTACATGTCAAGTATGTGATTGACGAGAGAATGGCCCTACTGTCCTCTTCTCACATATAAAATTCTTATGTTTTTGTTTGTGAAACTGAAAATACTATCAACAATGGAAGTTCATAGACTGCTCATAAGGACATAAAAATGATTAAATTTGTTCAAATTGAAACTTTCTTAAACAGGTACTCAAACTTTATTAAAAAAAGAACGTATTTCAGCGATTGTCTTTCTCACATTGCCAATGGGCATCAAAATTTTTTTTTTTCAAACTTTTCATACGCTTCCCCTTCGAGCCTTTGCAACACACATTTTTCATCGCATGTACTGTATATTTCTCAGCCTGAAATATTTCACTGAAGTCAGAATAAAGCTGTTCAGCCGTCCGTCAAAACTTCAAACGTGCAACCTCTGGTGGCCGATTACATAATCTCAGTTAGAAGGGGGGAGGTGCGGCTACTTCAAATTATTTTGAGTTTAAAAGGGGTACAGAAATGTTGTTGGGAAATGGGAATGGGAATTACTTTAAAAATCAGAGAACATTTGTGTTTTGTTTTTGTTGACGATGTCTTAGATTAATGGGTTGATGTATATATGAACAATATGCTATTTCAAATACTACCCATCTGAAACTTGCATGTTTTAAAGGTATACAGTCACCTGTAATCTAAATATGCCCATATCTGGTAAAAGGGATGTTCCTTAGTATTCAAATGCCCATGTGAGGCCGCTGTTTTTAAAAAGCGGCCACCCGCTTAAAATCTGTGATTGGTTAGATTTTCTCTTTCCATGGTAACTGTGGCAAAATTGGAATATGTGACAGTATACCTTAAACCATCACCCACCACCCACCTCAATTCCGGATCATCATGCCGACCGGGAATGGCTGTCAATCAAAGTCGACAAAACGTGCTATGTACTTTGAAGATACTAGAATATAACATAATTGAAGTCATTTAGCATTTTTATTTAAGCTAATAACTAATTTGCGTATTTAACAAACTTTCCTAATTAGGGATGTATATCTGGATTGACTTGACCAAAGTCGACGCAGCTTGCTTTGTATAGTGTAGCTTCTATGATATAATATTACCGAAAGTTAGTTTTGATTTTGTAAATCATCTTATTGCTAATTTGCATATTTAACAAATTTTCTATTTACGGATATATCTTGATTGACTTCATCAAATTCAATGAAACATGCTATGTACATTGAAGAATTTCTGATAAAATATTAATGAAAGTTGTTTGGCATTTTTTCAAATTGACTGGCATCATAGCAAATTGATAATTTGAGTATTTAACTAACTTTCCCAATTGTAGATATAAGAATTAAAGGACTTTGAAAAAATTAGTAAATCTTGCTATGTGTATTGATGAGACAATTATGTTGTTTAAGTGAAAGATATTTTGCATTTCCATGTCAGTTTATTGATAATTTGTATATATAATGAGCTTTCACAGTCTGACCAAAGGCAATTACAGTTGCTATATGAAGTGGTGACACAATGACAGCAGTCAAAGAAATTTAGTACTTTTATTTCAGCTTATTACATATTTACATACTTAATGACCTTCGGAATTATTCTGTGGTGAATTTTGTTCATGATGTAAGTTGCAAACATGTGGCAAACGTTTAAATTCACAGACAACTGCTGCTATATACTGAAACACGTGAGCATTTCAGTTCACATCTGGTTCTTATCGCAAGTTATGTTCTTTACAGCTTCAAGAACGTGCAGTTCATTCTATTAAACCGTATCATTTTCATCGATATACATATTATAATTTAAACAGTTAAAAAGTCACGCAAGCAGACTTAATGATATCGCAACTTGTGGTCGTCATCTGCTGTATTGAAAATACGAACAAATGAAACCTATTTCATAAATCCAGTACCTCTCTCAGTCTGTTCGGGCTAAAAACAGATTGCACAGGACTTGATAGACGAGTTTGGGGATATCTTCTGGTCTTTGATAGATGACCAGTTTAAAACATCTCTGCATGCCTATGTGTATTCCACACGGAAAAATGCTCATTGCTAATTATGTTCACATGTGTCAGCAACAGTTTTTAGGTGAACTCCACCACAGGGTATTGAAATAGCCAGTAGCCCAGTACTCAGCTAGTTGACATAGGCTGTAACAATGACAATGACCACGCGGGTGACACACTTACAAGCTGCATCGACGAACAAAATACTGGGTTTTTCAAAATGCTATAGGAAGTAGACTAAGAAACTACAGGTGATAAGTACAACAAAATGCCTGAAAAATGTCAGAAATTAGAGTTGTTGTACAGCTAGTATTTATACAAAGTACAAAAAATACCTAAATATCAAAATATCAACATTTACTCTAGAAATAGCATACAGGAAGGGGTCATCAAATTAAATAATCCTTTAAAGGCGGAGCCTCACTTTCAAAGGACGCCAAGTTATGGCTGTGTTCATTGATTAAGTGGACAACAAACAGGCAACATACAGGCACACGCTCCAGAAAATGCCACTTTTTAGTTTATGCCAGCCGCAAAAACAAAGACAGACTGCAAAGCGGTCAGCGCAAAGTTGCTGCCGATCGAACTCTGTGGTTATATCAAGGTCTAACGCGACTGGAAGACAATATTTTAGGAAATTCAAGCGTTTGTGGTTGGGAATCAATGACCATTGGTGATTTGAACCGACCGTCAATCAAAAGTTTGCATAAACTCTGTTTGCAGGATTAGCAAAATGTGACAAAAGGTTGAGATCAGTTTCTGTAATCAATGTTATAGAAATCAAACATCGTACTGGTCAAGCGTTTGACTAGGAGGAGAACTCCACGAATGCGAGAACCTGGGATTGAAAAGTGCGGCTTTAAGGAGCTGAGGGGGTCATGTTATTTTAGATGAGGAGTGAGAAGACTTCGCTAGCCCACCCCCGGATATAATAACTATACGCGCCCTTAGATAACAGTAGCATTGCTCTTAACGTAAAGTTATCACCAATTATGTCAAAGACCATTCCATGCAGGCTAATAGTTTTTCTTGTAAGCTTCTTAATGCAACATCACAGAAAGCTACATTTTAATTCACTTGGCATTCCTTAATGTTTTCATCATAATTTATGTGACAGTGGCAAACTCATGGTGTGTCACATGTAGAACTTATGGGAAAAACATCTTGAAAAATGAACACTTATATATTTCAGCCGGGTGTTCAAGCCATGTTAATAAAAGTGTCATATTTCGATTACAAATACATAAGGAAGACGCAACCCTTGGACTGATAAGTGCTGATGGACAAGGGGAACTTGTTTATTGAATACGGAATCATGGCTAGGCCTCACGGCCTAGCGGCTGATACATCAGAACATCCCTCAATGAGGGAGTGGGTCCGTGAGTCTGTGCTGCGAGTCTGTTTCTGATTCTGTCTGAGTCTCTGGTTATCTTGGTCAGAGTCTGTGATTGTCCATTTATACTCCACCGTGGCCATGTCGGATACCGACGCCATAAAAGCACAATAAGATCACATGATACAAAACTCTGATTTCTACGTCCATTAGAAAAGATACAAAAGTACAAAGTATTACTTGTCCACGCACGGCTTGCTACAAAATATATTGTTTCAAACCCTCGCCATAAATGAATTAAAACGATATTGAACAGCTCAATATGATGAGTTGTTACGATACAATAAAACACGAAGGTAGCAAGGAGAAGTCACTCGATGGATTTTAACTTTGTGAACATGTCCCACCAAGTTGTTGATCCCTTGCTCACATTTTGTGGTGCAACTATGGACGATAATAAGTCTCCGTCGGACGAAGCCTTACTGCATAGCATTCTACGAAACATCAAGAGCTTCGCGTTCTAGATGAGATTCGCAAATAGCAAGTGCATCAGATATTTTGGCCCTTGTCCAATTGCTTTTGAATCTTACTGACGATACTGACGTTCAGCTGAGCTTGTCGAATACACGGCAAAGACCCACAGACATCAGAAAAGTGGGTTACAGGGGCCTTTGCCGTGTACATAACCACAAGTGACTGTGGTCCTATGTGGACCGATGTTTGCTACTTACTGATATAAACAGGACTTCAATGGGAATCAAACTCAAACATCGGCAACTTACTGCATGGAACTTCATAAGGAGGGCGACGATAGCTGGAAGAAGGAATGCTTCCATTGAAACTGCCACTTCACCTACTAAAAGCCTGCTGTTCATTCCCCTAGACGTAATTCCATCACAATTTGGTATCCCTTCCTTTACGAACACAGGCACCGCATTATCTTACCTTTACTTTTGAGAATGCACTCAGTTGCAACAGTATCTGTCGATTTAACTAGAGCAGAATGTGGACTACGTTGAGAGTTATGTCCCGAGATGAAATTCTAGCTAATGAAGAGTTGAACTGCTTTCTGACTAGGATTCACAAGAATTTCAGTTATGTAGGATAAGAAAACTCTCGAGGTCCTCTCCGTCATCGACTGGCATCAGGGACTGTACACTATATCTCACATTTTTTCAAAACTTTTTTCCAACATAGCTGGAGTATCTCTTTGCTGCATAATTGAACCAGATATGAACTGAATATGCTAACGTACGTGTTTTACAACAGGTTCATCACTTAGTAGTACGCTTCACAGAACAATAAGATATCTGTTATATCACTATATGTAGCAGGATTTTTTTAAACTTCGCACATTACTCTCAGAGTTTAATCACTAATTACAAAACTTTATTCAATATGCAAATGAGATGTTAATTAACTTGACACTGCTCAATGGGACAATTAGATATCCATCAGATCAACATTTGTAGCACGTTTTATTTAATTTAATGCTGTAATTTTAGAGTAATGTCCCTAATTACAAAGTTCAATAAATATGCAAAGAAACCCTAAATTAACTTTACACTGTTGAATGATTCATAGCACAATTAAATATTTATCAAATCAATATCTGTAGCACGTTTTACAAAATGTTAGTGCCGAAATTTCAGAGTTATATACCTAATTACAAAGTTTATTAAATATGCAAATGAACCCTTAATTAACTTTATACTACTAAATGCTTTACAACACAGTTAGATATCTGTCGTCTCAGTATGTGCAGCAGTTTTCATCACATTTGATGCAGTTAATTTGGAGTTATATGACTAATTATAAGACTTCATGAAATATGCAAATGAGCTAATAATTAACTTGACACTGCTCAATGCTTCTCAGTAGAATTGGATATTTATCAGATCAACATCTGTAGCAAGTTTCATCAAATTCAATGCTGTAATTTTGGAGTAATATCACTAATTACCAAGTGCATTAAATATGGAAATGAACCCTTAATTAACTTCACACAACTAAATGCTCTGCACCATAATTAGATATCTGTCGGATCAGTATCTGCAGCAGATTTCATCACATTTGGTGCAGTTATTTTGGAGTTATATCACTAATTACTAAACTTCATAAAATATGCAAATGACCTATTTGTTAACTTGACACTGCCAAATGCTTCTAAGTATAATTAGATATATATCAGATCAATATTTGTTGCAAGTATCATCAAGTTTGGTGCAGGAATTTCAGAGTTATCTCACTAATAACAAAAGTTCATTCAATATGCAATGAGAAGGCAATTGACATGACACTCACAATATCATCATAATGTTTTAAGATTGTCATCTGTGAAAAGTTTCATGAAATTTTGTGCAGTATTTCTTGATATATGTCTACACTGTCATTACCGTCTCTATAGGGAAACCATTGTACGGAAAAAAACGATATTGCATAACTTCATTAATATGCAAGCCACACTAACCAAACTCTAATCAGTTCTTGCAAGTAGCATATGGTACCTGTGTACCAAATCTGACTTGAATCTATTCAGGCGTTTTGAGTTATCGTGTAAACAGACAGACACACACACACACACACACACACACACGGACAGACAGACAGACATCGCTATGACAATAGCCCACGTGTTTACACACGTGAGCTAAAAATCGATATCAGGTGCAAGTTTTCCCACAGGAATGGTACACCAGAATTGCTTAATATTTCTTCATACCCAAGGCATTTCGTTTAATTGGTTTATATTAAGGCAGCAGTTCAATGCCATAAAACTCAATGGTTATTCATTAAACTCAACATTCTTTACTTCTTTATCTGTTATCCAACATTTCACTCAGCTAGTGCTATCAAGCCTTTTCAATAAAATAGCTAATTGCCTGTGGATGTCAAAGATAAGCCTTTCAAACATCTATTCTATGACCTTCACTGACAGTACTTTAATGAAATCCGCTTGCTTAACACCCAGAGACGGAGTGCCCGCCCAAGAGCAATAATTGTCTGATCTATCCGCTGCATCCAGTTGAATGAAATACTGGCTAACAGTGATAAAGTTTGCCCATCCGGACCTGCTTTACTCTGCAGAACAATTGCTGTATTACATCCAACAAGATCAAGAAATTGAAAAGTACCGTTATATCTTTAGCAGATAGACTTGACCTGTTGTTCAATTTTTTCGAATCTGATCGTTACTGGCAGGCAGATGGCCGCTGTTAGACTTTCAATGTTATAATCGGCATACGGGAGTATCTCCGTTTTCCAGTTGTGTCGGGGTACAACTTTGCAACCAGTGCTATTATTTACCCGTACCATATAGCACCAAGAATTGGAAAAATACATTCAAGTTATTATTGATTCAATGCAAGCGCGTCGGTACTTAAAGCGAAGGTATCCATTTCAAGTTCACAAGTCTTTCTTTCTATCCAAATAATCATACTCATTTATACAGACAAATAATTTTGATTTTAATTTTATTAGTTCGATTATATAGAATTTTATTAGTTCGATTGTACAGAATGGTATGATTATCGGACATACTATGAAAAATGAAAATACGATGACTAATTATACCCTAGTAATAAGTATCCAAGAAATGCCAATGATAGATTTTACAATTTTTAGAATTAATATTCGATTACATCAAATATAAAATACTTGAAATGGGGAGTAAATACTGTACAAAAGAAATCAACATTTTTGAGCATATTGTAAATATTTGCATAGTTGTTAACACTATAGTGGCCACTCATTTTGCAGTATGTACAAAAAAAAAAAATGAAACATAATTCGCCAATTCTAAGTCATTACAGTATAATAAAACAAAATAGCGAGTACATGTACTCAATAGAAACTAATGGCACCATGTTTCAGGTATTACGCGCCTCAAATTCAAAAAATGTAACCTTTACACAAACCTCCCTTAACTTTCAACCATTCTCATAACAGAACAAGAATAAGAATCAGTAATCACCGTGCAAGTTTGGTAGCAGATAAAAATTATTCAACATTTACCGCAAATAGTATCTGAAATTCAAAATGGTCGCCATCTCTTGTTAACTCTAAGGAAATATTTTGTGCTTTAACAAAACTAAGAAGGTGGAAACTACACTTACCCCAGAAGCTTCAAAATGAATTCATAAAAATGGTAAAAATTTGAGGGTTCGGATACCTGTCCTGAAGGTGCATTCTCCAAAGTGAAAGTAAATACCACAAGCAAAAATTGAGTAATTGTTCTGCAAATATGCAAAAAATCCCGAGCAAATGAGAATATTTCGACCTATTGCACGGTATCGTAAAACTAATACAGATGTCGTCGAGCGCGTACACGATTTGAAAAAATGAACATGTTTGTGATAGTCCTTGACACGAGAACTTTGTTAGCCGTCTGCAACCATATTATACTTTCTCATAAAAAAGTACATGCTATGTGATATGCCCTGGCAAATCAGTTCAGAAACGTCTAATTGTAGGTACTGCTTATGCAAATCTGGTGACAAAAACACTGTAAGATAGACATAATCATTTTTAGCTCACGTGTGTAAACACGTGGGCTAATGTCATAGCGATGTCTGTCTGTCTGTCTGTCCGTGTGTGTGTGTGTATGTGTGTGTGTGTGTCTGTCTGTCTGTCTGTCTGTCTGTTTACACGATAACTCAAAAACGCCTGAACGGATTCAAGTCAGATTTGTTACACAGGTACCATATGCTACTTGCAAGAACTGATTAGATTTTGGTTAGTGTGGCTTGCATATTAATGAAGTTATGCAATATCTTTTTTTCCGTACAATGGTTTCCCTATGGAGACGGTAATGACAGTGTAGACATATATCAAGAAATACTGCACAAAATTCATGAAACTTTTCACAGATGACAATCTAAGAACATTATGATGATACTGTGAGTGTCATGTCAATTATCTTCTCATTTGCATATTTAATGAACTTTTGTTAATAGTGAGATAACTCTGAAATTCCTGCACCAATTATACTTAGAAGCATTGAGCAGTGTCAAGTTAATAATTAGCTCATTTGCATATTTTATGAAGGTTTGTAATTAGTCATATAACTCCGATATAACTTCACCAAATGTGATGAAATCTGCTGCAGATACTGATCCGACTGATATCTAACTGTAGTGTAAAGCATTTAGTAGTGTGAAATTAATTAAGGGTTCGTTTGCATATTTAATGAACTTTGTAATTAGGTATATAACTCTGAAATTACGGCACCTAAGTCTTTGAAATTGGGTACAGATATTGTTTTGATAAATATCTAATTGTACTGAGAAACATTTGGCAGTGTCAAGTTAACAAATAGGTCATTTGCATATTTTATGAAGTTTTGTAATTAGTGATATAACTCAAAAATAACTGCACCAAATGTGATGAAATCTGCTGCAGATACTGATCCGACAGACATCTAATTGTGGTGTAGAGCATTTAGTTTTGTGGGGAAGGTAATTAAGGGTTCATTTGCATATTTAATGAAATTTGTAACTAATGATATTACTCCAAAATTACAGCGTTAAATTTGATGAAACTTGCTACAGATGTTGATGTGATAAATATAAAATTGTACTGAGAAACATCGAGCATTGTCAAGTTTATAATTAGCTCTTTTGCATATTTCATGAAGTCTTATAATTAGTCATATAACTCCGAAATAACTGCATCAAATGTGATGAAAACTGCTTCACATACTGATACGACAGATATCTAACTGTATTGTAAAGCATTTAGTAGTGTAAAGTTGATTAAGGGTTCATTTGCATATTTAATAAACTTTTGTTATTAGGTATATAACTCTGAAATTTCGGCACCAAAATTTTATGAAACGTGCTACAGATATTGATTGATAAATATTTAATTGTGCTATGAATCATTGAACAGTGTTTAGTTAATCTAGGGTTTATTTGCATATTTAATGAACTTTGTAATTAGTGACATTACTCTAAAATTACAGCATTAAATTAAATAAAACGTGCTACAAATGTTGATCTGAT
The DNA here is from genome assembly GCF_041260155.1 of Ptychodera flava. Taxonomy (NCBI): domain Eukaryota; kingdom Metazoa; phylum Hemichordata; class Enteropneusta; family Ptychoderidae; genus Ptychodera; species Ptychodera flava. The sequence goes on from NC_091943.1 coordinate 14,119,196, forward strand.
GGATATCTAATTGTCCCATAAAGCATTGAGCAGTGCCAAGTTAATTAACAGCTCATTTGCATATTAAATACAGTTTTTTAATTAGTGATTACACTCTAAGAGTACTGTGCGAAGTTGAAAAAACCTGCTACATATAGTGATAACATATATCTCATTGTTCTGTGAAGCGTACTACTATCAATGAATCTGTTGTAAAACACGTGAGCATATTCAGTTCATATCTTGTTCAGTTTATAATGTAATAAAAATGGCACACTCCTCGCCAATTCTAAGTCACAACAGTAATATAAATACAATTATAGTGAGAACATGCACATAATAGCACATAGTAACAACACCTTTAATGTATCACGTTCCTAAAATTGAAAGGATTTAATCATTACGAAAACCTTTCTTAACTTTCGACCATTCTCTTAACAAAAATAACATAAATCGGTGGTCATCGTTAAAGTTTTGGTAGTAGATGAGCATTTACAGATACTAGTATTTAAAATTGAAATCGATCGCCATCTGTTAACTTCATTGGAAATTTTTTTTTACTGTAACAAAACTAATAAGGTGAAAACTACATCTACTCCAGAACCTTCAAAACGAAACTTAAGGTTCCAAGACAAGAAATTTGACCTTTTTAATCTAACAATTCTCTAACGGTTAATAAGCTCCGAACCCCTGTAAAGTATACATTTTCCGAAAGCCTAGATATACGGGAACATTTTGGTAACCACAGTGTCTCCATTATTTACATAACTATCACGTGACATGGTTAATTTGCATAACCTTTCAAAAAACGGTTTTCCCTATGTTTTGTCTCAATACTTCAAAATATCTGACTCAAACTTGCTGGAATGCAAGCTGTCACAACGCTCTTCCAAAGTGTGTCTCAGACTTTTTATATCTTGCTTAGTTTTTTTGGAGCACAATTTTAAAGAAATCAACTATGCTTAAATTCACTGCTTTAGAAGTTTTTCTGGCATAAAAACTGTTGTAAAAGGTTTAAAAAAATTCTGAGACACACTTTGGAAGACCCTTCAGAAAGCTTGCACTCACACAAATTTCAGCCACATATCTCAAAGCATTGAAACAAAACATAGGGAAAACCGATTTTTGAAAGGTTATGCAAATTACCTGTCACGTGATAGTTATGTAAACAATGGTGACACTATGGTAACCAAACTGTTCCCCTATATCTAGGCTTTCCGAAAATATACAATTTACGGGGGTTTTGAGCTAATTAAACACTAGAGAATTGTTGGTTTAAAATGGTCAATTTCTTGTCTTGGAACCTTAACAAGCTGTAGAAAAGAATTGTAAAAGTTTGAATATCTTTTTTCCGAAGGTGCATTTTCCGTCTGAGTCTTCTGCAAAAATGCGAAAAACTCCCAAGGAAAGGAGAACACTTCGACAGATTGACCAGCATCGTAAAACGAATACATGATTGTTGCCCTGGACACAAAAACTGTGAAGTAAAGTTACCCGTAGGTAACCATAATATACTTTATCATAAATATTAACATGCAAAGTGATATGCCCTTGCAAATTACCTTACCCTAATTGGAACAAAATCAGTTCAGAAATGTCTAACTGAAGGTACTGCTAATGAAAATAGCGTAACAAATCACCATAAGATAGACATATACGTTTAATCGTTGAATAAATTGACATCTATATTTACCACATGAAATTTTTTACCTTGGTTTAAATCCTTCGTAAAGAAAAGTATCAAAGAATAAATGAACAATTAACTGTGTTACACTAAAACAATTTTACAAATATTTGAAATGAAAATTTTAACTACTTTTAAAAAAGGGAAAAATGAACGAAGCATGTAAATCTCTGTGAAACACATTTTAACAGTCCACTGGTGTTAGATATTAATTTCCAACTCGTTTTCCAATTACGACAGTGGTGTCTAAGAATAAGATGTTAACTAAAATTATAATAATTGCCAAAAATGTACGATACTGATAATTTTTCTATAATTTATACATAAAACCGTTCAGATATTTTCATGGTGACGCTAGACAGGGAAACAATTACTTAGACGGCTTTCTTAAGAATATAGTTGCATCTATAATATAATAAACATATTATTTATTTCGCATTAAGTTAAAGCCAAAATTTAGCAAAATCGGCATACGTAAGTCTGTGTAATGGGAATAAAAAAAATACTCGTCAAAATTTCTATATTGAATTGTATCACACAAAAATTGAACATTGATACCCACAGTAAATTAATGTTGTGCCAAGTTCTAACAAAATTTTTATAGCAATGTTTGAGGGGACTTATAGATTGTTACATGGTCGTTGCTTCTGTCTTTGGGACCAAGGTTTCCAATTGAGAGTGATGTAATTTAGTTTTGTTGGTGGATAGACGTGACACGACGACGGTGACACGACGACGTTCCTCACGATTTCGGCTGTCCATGTTTGGTTGCCTGTCCTGTCGCTTTAGTAATCGTCGACAAGAGAAGCATATGCGATAGAAGTCACTCTGGGAAAGGAAGAGAATAAACATGCTGACATAAGAGGGTGTCAGGTGAAGTATTCTAAATAAAACTTCCTATGTTAGTGAACGTGATGACATTTTCCGGTCCTGTCAGGACACAGATCGATTGTGCAAGTAACATGGAAAGAAATTTGAGAGAAGAGCATCAGACGATAATTATAGGACATAATGTCATATTTTACACTCTTTCGTGGGCAAAGTCTCAAAAGTGGAATTGCCTGTACCATTAAATTAATACAAATATTTTTGTACACCGGTCTTATTGCAGGTTGGAATTGAACATGGAAAGGAATCATTGGATTGTCATTTCTCTCAAATGAAATTGAGGCCTTAGGACAAGGTAATCCTGGGCTTCCCTACATCCTCCCATCGTCACTGAGATGTTATCTCAATACACTAATTTCTAATAAAACACAACAGCATTTAAGCTTTGCTTTCGGCATCGTCAATGAATTTGTTTTGAGGATTTATCTGCAAGTGGTATTTCAAAATGATTGAAAGAAGCTAATTAATATGTAACAGTATATATTTGCCTCAACCGGTTTTGATATAAACCAATATGTGTAGAGAGAATTGCAAGGTGCACAGCCAATTGATATTAATTACTTTATCTAGTTTTTAACAAACATTCAACATGATTCTTAGATATGCCAAATAGATATCATTTGAGCTATATCAGAAATGTATACTTGAATATACAATGATGCATGTATTATTTACCCGGAAATTCTTACTGATGAAAACATATATGATAGGATTGAACACGGCATCTGATATAATCAACCAAATGTATCCGCAGGCTCTTATTATATTGATTGCCATTGGGTGAGTGCCTAAGAAATCTGTTCTGTGAATGAGTGCCACCATTCTGAAAAGGTGTATAGGAAGCCAACAAATGGCGAACATGATCACAGCAAACAGGATGCTGGTTATTGCCTGAAATAGAAAAAGTAATATCAGTGAGTAAGGCTGTGTTAATCGTTGGTAATTATAAAAGGCAATCAGTTGTGCATATTCTGGAGATAAATTTTTTTATTCATTTTTTTTTCTGATCTAAATGCAATTTAGCAATAGATTGAGGAAGTGAACTTCCTTCAACTAGATAAACCACATTTTCAGCTATACATACGTCATACTTTTAACAGTATAAATCTACGCAAACATATTTAATGACAACACACTTAACAGTAGTCAAGTGGTATATGTTAACAGATGGAAACCGTTATTTGTGTCATAACTATTAAAATATAACCTCCCCTCTATCTGTCTGCTTGAGCTCAGGGACTATTGCAATTGACTTGGTAGAAGATCAGGGGGACAATGTTCAAGTCTTGGACAGCCGGCCAGTTTAAACCAGTCCAACATGCATATCTGTATGATTTTTAAGATTTTGGAGACGTTGATAAGTGTAAAAAAAAATATGCTGGAAAATCTTACAATCTCATATACCGTGGACGTTCTGATACATATAAACTCAACTGGGTTCGAGACATAGCACTAGATGATTTGAAAGACCTGTTTAGTGTTGATAAAGCTGAGAGAATGAGCAATGATGGACCACCTGACCATCTTGTGTACCAGCAATGGTCTTATACACTGGAACTGAGGCGGTTCATCAAATGGCACTTCAAGATTTCAGAGATTTTGAGATGACGATAAAAACGATAAGAATAGGAGGTTTGCTTAAATTGTTTTTCAATTTGTTGTACAGTAGCCATACTGGAACATTATAACTGAAACTCTTAGTGCGACAGAAGCCGAAGAAAAGCGATGATATTGACATCAAAGAGTAAGCATTGCAGTGACAGTGTCATCATTATCGGATGGTCATATGTAGCACAACATAAGATTTTCCAACGAAATAAGGATATATATATATATATATATATATATATATATATATATATATATATATATATATATATATATATATATATGATTTTACCGCATTTACGATTACTTTGGTGATTGCAAGAGTTTATGAGGTGGTAAGAATAAATTATATTTTTTTATTAAAATATAGTTTCACAAAGGAGGGGATAGGTACAAATGTTTGACAGTGATATTAATTTTGAGGCCATCTACAATCATGTAATTTCTGGAGGGGGGAGGGGTGACTACTTCTCCTGGAAGACACTGCAAATTTACCAACTACGAGTTAATTCAACTGTGGCATAAATCTTCATTTAGGTTCCCATGTTCTCAATACATGTATTTTGAAGCAATGGGGAGAAATACTTCTTGGGTTGTGACAACTAGTACCGAAATATTGAACAAGGTGCTAAGAAATTCTGGATGACACTACCTTTAAAGTACTGTTTTCACTCCCCCCCTAATTTAATCGCCAAGGCAGGAAACACAACAAGCAAAGCTGCCAGCAGTGAAGTTGATGAATGTTGAACAAAACTACGATTACAAGCTATTCTGCAATCTAGAGAAGGTGTTTCATAGAGCTGAAAGGCTGTATAAAAACGTAACTGAACAACACGGACTTTAAGTGACCTGTTGGCAGGTAAAAGATTGGTAACAGGCATATCTAACATATACATCGCACAGGCCCATTAACATTAACTTCTCGCATTAGGGGTTTTCTCAAAGGTAGACGTGCAAATTGACAATGGAGGCACCACAGACCAAGAATCACTATGCCTAAAATGCGATTTATTACGGTGAATAAAGCTTAATTTATTTTTTTGAACTTAATTTATTTTTTTAATGAAGAAAAACACAGTTTAAGACATTAAAGGAAATGTTAGCTTACTTTATAATGAAGTCGACTAAACTTCATTGACTATTGTCGATGATATTGCTAAAGACAGAAGTGGGACACTTACGAAAACTATATCTAAAACAGGATTCTTCAACTGGCAGCTAGCTGCACTTATTTGAGCCATTGTTACAGGGAACGTTTTTCAGGAGATAAACATTATCCCGAAAAGAAGTTTAACAAAGATATTTCAAGGTATCATTAATGACAACGTAGGAAGTATCATTGGAAAAAATCGCAAAAGGAAACTCGACGGTCACATCGCAGCTGAGTTAGAAATACACCCGGCAGATAAATAGCTTCAATTTTATGCGGAGGTTCTCAAGGCTCTAAGTTTTCTTGCTTACGGTGAAGTCTAATTTTGAAAATTATCGTACTTCTTCTCAGAATAGAAGGATGTGTCCTGCTCCTGAATAGCTGACCAAAACCTGTTCTGACCAATTGAATGTCAATTAACTCAAAAAAGTGTGCCTCCCATGGCTGAACACCATTTGTAAGGCTCTAGTTACGCTACTTATGCCGATAAAGTAGTAGGGCCACTCTCGTGATGTCACTTGTCTAACACTAAGCTAAACTAGCCAGAGAAGCTCATGTTTCGACATATAATTACCATATACCTGGAATATAAACCTATTTCCAATATCACGGATTAATTGAAGCACTCAATGCCCTAACAAAAGTTCGTCATGTTTATTCTGAAAAACATAAATAAATTCCACTCGTTTGAAAAAAGTTCATCTTCTGACATTCTTTGACAAAATTAAGAAGACTGGTGTACAACCTATAATCACCCAATCATCTTAATTTGCCACAGGGAACTTAACATTCCAGTTTACCCTTCATAGCCTACAATACTCTAGTTCGATGCAAAAACCAATAATATTTGTTCAACTTCTTACAAGCTTTGATGGATTCTTGTCACTAAACATGTTGTCTTCATATCGATGTAGTTATAATATTCCGTCAGTGTAAACCTTGTCTATAGCAAGTCCATCACTTTATAAAAATAACCATCTGTTTCTTTAGAATAGAAGATGGGGTATAATAAACTGCAAAATTTGGCTTTGGCATTAACCTGTTTCATTGGCTTCCACACATGGTCGACGGTTGTCATCTGTCAAACTAAGTTCCTCCCAGTCGTCTGTAGGGATCGGAGCTACGACTTCGCTGTCTTCAATCATAAAGCATCTGCTGCTTTCATGAGACGCCTCAGTATTTATATTGTTGTTAACGGTACACTTTAAAGGTAACCTGGTACGTGGGACGCCTTTCTGTATCATTTGAAGGCCTTTTCACTCTGATCTGATAATTTTTCAAGGTCCATGTGCTATGCAAATACCTTCCAGGCCACAACCTGACTTGTTTTACATGTTTTGGTAAATCAATAGGTTTTCGATCGGATTCGAACTAACAACGTACGGCATCGAGTCACCTAGCGAAGAAATCACAGTCAAAACCGCCCGGCCAAATCCCTACCCTTAAAAAGAGTGGGTCAATGAGCGGGCTAAGTTGTACTGTAAATTGTCAAGTACTATTACATATCAGCCTGTTAGGCCATGGTTGAACTTCCCCAGTCGTTCGTTCACTTTGCTAATCTGGGAACCACCATCTTCTATCTTCTATATTAGTGTGCAAAATATATATTCCTCCCTATTTAACATTTTTGGTAGTAATAAGACCAGCGGCAGGGAAGGCAACCATAGGGAAACCCAAAAGAACAATATGTCTTCCTTGCCCTCATTTATGTCAATGATTATAGTGTCTATCTCAGCTGTGTGTGTCCTGATGGCAATACAATTAACCATCAGATCAAACTCCCTCTATGTTCTTAACTTTGTACATGGAAATAACCAAATGAAGCTTGTGATACAATTTTGCAAGAATCCTGCCATCGTAGAGGTTGAATATTGTTAATCAAGTTCAACCAGTGCACAGTCAGCTCTTCGACCCGGGTATTGGTATGAGATTATTGCCAAAAAAGGCCAAGACGGGCACTGTTAGTACATTGCCATTTACCACTGTTCAGCAATCTTGCCACCTGCTTACTTGTCTTTATTAGTGCTATGAAGGGTATAATTTTCAGCTGCAGTGTTGATCTCTTTTTAACTTAATGACGTTCAGTAATATTTGTCACTGTAAAATATTAGCCCAATGGGTATCACTGGCACAGATAGGCCGCTCACGGAATTGTCCATACGGAGCTGTTGTAACTGCTTAACTACTGTAACTAGTGTAGACTCAGCCCTGGCTGCTACATTTTTTGCTACATAGTTGAACCAGTGTAAGGGCTACTTCAATCATGCTAGCTATCAAATATTGGACAATTTCACTATTACTTATTCTGCCATATTCTTGGTTTTATCAAAGTGTTAAAAAAATCAATATTTTTAAAAGAATAAATTTTAATTGCATTTTCAGAATACGCAAGATGTCAAAAATGTTCATAATTTGCAAGAATATTTGCTGACGCATGTAAAAGGCTGATTTATCTGGCTGATGGGATATTTACGTTAAAAATTACTCCTTACGGCAATAATGGAGAGAAGTGCTTGCAAATCATTTTTAGGCATACTCTGTGGTAATACAGAAGCTTCAACTCAATTGCATGGAGGCTTTCAGGACATCTGTTAGAACCTGTCATCTACTGCTGGAATCCCAGATTAGCTTTTCCACACTACGACATACACATGTACATGTGGATCCAGTTTAAATAAGTCAGCAATGCGGATAGAAACATCCCCATACTGGGAAGAAGAGAGCGTCCCAATGCACAGATGCTTTTGTTTTTATTTTTATTAGCTTGAAAGCGCTTTTTTAGTTTTAGTTTCATTGTAATACTGGTTTGTATGATCAGTTGCAGATTGAAGCACAACTACAATGTATGTGTCTCCTTCCTGATTAGAAAGTGTCGGCTTCAGTTTAACTGACAAGGTAGGAGATTCTACAAGAGAAATAAGTAATCATGGCATGGTATTTAGAACGTGCCTTTCGATTGGATCGTGCTTTCATTTTCTCGTCAGCGGACCCAGGTAACTTGTGCAACCACAGCCTGGCAACAGCGCGCAAGTAACAAATTCCGAGTGTGACAAGGGGTCCAATGTACATCAGCAGAAAGACGATCCACATGTATACTTTTCTACCGTCAACACCACCAACCATTTGCCAACTATTGGTACACAAAGCAATGGTTCTGTTCTCAACAAGGGGGTAATAATTCAGTTGGTTTGAGATAGGGTAGGGGCAGCAGATGACAAGGGCTGCAACCCAGATGAGGATGATAGCAATAATCCTGCGCATTTTCTTAGCCTTCGCTTTTGTTAGCAAAGGATACATTATTGCTCGATATCGCTCTATGCATATGGCTACCAATGTGAAGATGCTGACAATCTCGGATGCCTGTAAGGAGAATTAAATATAAGCATTAAATGTTATTAAATATTTAGTATGGTTAATTGTCTCATCAGATTTTGAACATGGCCACATTCATTCTCAGACTACAACCGCACGTAGTTTCATTGCAATGAATGATGGTCATACAAATTTCTCTGAAATAACATGAAATTGCTGAACGCATTCTCGTTCCTAAAGGCAAGCTCTCAAACTTATCAGACAAAATCACAGTCACATTGCATTTGTACATGGCGTAGCAAAAAAGATGACATTTGCTGTCTGTCTTAGGAAGACGTAGTTGTCCGGCAAAATCAAAAGCGCAATTCAAACAAAGGGAAGGACACTTTAAAGCTTTGCAATGCAATGCAGAATAAGGTAAAGCATCGTAACGATGGAGTGCAATCCGAGCAACATTGATATTCTTCGCAGTTAATGACTAAACATTTCTGGATCTACATACTGTGTAAATGTTTCTTAATACAATATGCACAATGGCATGCCAAATTTCGCACTTCAAGTATCAGATGATGCGGCAAACGGCAGTTGTAATACTGGGCTTTATGCAAATAGAAGAGTTACACCACCGAGGAGAAAGTCAGTAACTTTGGACACAAAAACCTTGTTATAATACACAGAGGTGACATGACGATTCTGAGTGGTTTTACTGTGTGTCAGTTAAAAATAATGAATTTTCAGACATCCTGATCCAATGCAATGAAGGCTGAATAACACGAAGACTGTGATTCTTGACGGAGATGTTTGATCTCTCTTGTAAAATACTAAATATACCACGCATAATCACCTCGTAGCTATATTAACACTAATTATTTAATGAGTTTATGTTATCGTTTGTTCATATCTATTGTATCATGGAAACAACGCTTTTACGCTACTGTTGAAAAACTCCTTTTTGCATAAACAACACACAAGGATCCTCAGGCAAATATAACACTCGCTAATATTAACACCAATCGCACCAAGACATGGAACGAGCTGTGTGCACATAAGACCAGATGAAATGAGATGAAACGAGACGAGATGAAACGACGCGAAATGAAAATGTGATAAAAACCACAGTACCTATTAATGGCATAAAAAAGTCTCACCTCCAATTTTTAAGAATAAACAAAATTAAAAACAAAACAAAAATGCATATAACACAAAATATAACTTAACAACGATAATACATAAATCGTTTCTACATCAACGGCTTGAAGTAAAATAGATGTACACTTACCGTATGTAAGTAGGAGACCAGTTTACACATGACGAAACCAAATATCCACTCTCCCATGACAGTGCTCTTAAACAGAAATGGTAAGCACACAAGGCTCAGAGTCCAATCAGAAATCGCGAGGTTGAAGATCAACGGATTAAAAGATTTTTTCCCCTTCTTCTTCGCATGTGTTAAAACCAAAACGACCACGATATTCTCCACCACAGACAATGCAACACCGACACTGAATATTACTGTCAATATTTTGACCACACTGTCATCTATTGTAGGGAGTACGTAACGTATATTGGCGTCATCGGTGTAATCATCTATCTCTGTTGACGGAGTTGGCGTTAACTGTGTTATCGTTGGAATATTACTCGTCATTTCTGAGAGAGAGAGAGAGAGAGAGAGAGAGAGAGAGAGAGAGAGAGAGAGAGAGAGCACATCTGCGTGAACTTTGCAACACAATAATTGTTATAAAATGGATGTACAGTATTTGTAGCGTCAAGAGTATTCTCATTGCACGGCAAAGTAACTGTCGATTAATCTGCCTCATTAACAAGTCTTCAAATATCATTATTAACAGTGATATTGGCCAACCATTAAAGTAAGAGTTGACTGATCAACTTCTTTATTGCACTGCTTTCCTGTTCCTCGCTGTAGTCGCCTTCTCGGCGTTTCGTCAGTTTCCTTGGGTCAACAGAACAACACCAGAGGTATAACACCAATAAACTCCTAACTCTCAAAGTGAATGCCATAAAGTATGTTAAAAGTTCCCTCTTAAGAACTAATATACCACATGAGCAGTGTTGAATTTAGGACGTGGCCTTACATTATTGACGCGCAATATCTTCAAAGGACTCGCAAACAAATTGTCGAGGCGGCATGCTGGCGCTTATGAAAAGTGTGAAGGTATAAAAGACTTGGCGACGTGACTTCATGCACACATGTTGTTTTAAAGGACCATTTAAACAAGTTGATATTACAAACGTTGGTACAATACTGTTTCTATTGGTAAAGTGATTGATAGGTAAATGTTTATTGTTAGCCGAATTTGGATACTTTTTTGCCAATTGGACACGTTGTGCCCATTGGACACTTGGTACCCTCCCTAACAAAGCATTGCACAGACATCAAAACCGTGTACACGAAGGAAGGTTGGAATGACACCAGCAAAGCTATAGACATTCGTTAGTGTAGAGGAACATACTTGCCTTTTCGTTTTGCTATTGACTAGATTTTATTTCATTTTGAGGTGAGACATTTTCTGTTCCTGTTAAAACGGACACCTAAAGTCTGTCATGTCACAGTCACAAAATTCAAGTGTCTGTGTGTCGAGTCCATGCATGACCTCATTGCTGTGGATACCCATGGCGCACGTAACGATCAACCTCAGTATTAGACCAGCAGAAAGTTTGTTGTCTTGTCAATGCCGTTGATTGGAATGATTGTTAAATTTAACTTTAACTCTGTGTGCGTAAACGATACCCAGGCTGCAGGTTACTTGTACCTTTGAGCCAAAGTTTAACTTAAAGGGATATGTATATATTATGGGACCGAGTCGACACAACATTGACTGATTAATCCATACTTGAGCGAGGCCATGGAAATATTCGTACCGTTTTAAATATGATAACATTAGATGCCAAAAGGAACGCATATTTATAAAATATTAACTACAATCCTTTTTTGTTACAGAGTGAAGATCAACGGATCCAAGATGGCGAACTTTGGAAATACGGAATGAAAATGCCCGTTTCATTATCTGCTGTGAAAATAAACAATAAGTTTTAAAAAGATCGATCAGTCTGTTTCTGGATTTGGTGACTTGAAAGAAAAAAATTAATGATACTTTCAATGTTTTTGCTTCGAATTGCTCTTTTTTATCTTTTTTATTCAATGTAAACATCCTGCTAACTTGTACTATAATGAAAGTAATTTAATAATTCTAATGGCGAGGGGCCAAAGGTCCCTTGGTTCTACAATCCTAGATTCAAAACTGCATGATATGGAATTTTCATACTATCAAACCAAAAGTCTTCAAAGTTTGTTTATAACATTTCGGTCGGAATACTACCATCTGATACTGTGCAAAACCTATCCAATTCTTTTTTCAGAGAAACAGCATGGCGTTTTATGAATTGCACTTTACCTGAAGCATTGGGTGGTTGGGTACTACGAAGAGTTGAAACAGAATATTTTATAACTGCGCAATATGAATTACCAGAAACACCATTAATTATTCAAATAATTAATTTAAGGCCACTTTTTATCAATGCTCAAGGGATGTCCTTAGCAAGGTGTAGCTTTATGAACAGTCAAAATACATAACGAATAATCTAGTTAAAATTGGATGACCCCGTTTTTGTTCATCTCAATATTTATACACATATCGACTTCTACAGCACGTGGGCTTGCTAGAGATGTGGCAATTATGACATGTCGGTTTGTAAACGATTATTATTTGTAATTGTTGTTTTCGAAAATTACAAAATAACGGCTCCTGCAATGCTTCTTTCAGCTTCAATTCAATTAAATTAAAATCAAGGTCTTCATCTTTTCAACAAATCCATTCATGAAAAACAATTATTGATTAACAAAACAAACAAAGAAACAAACACACGGAAACAAACAAACAAACAAATAAATAAATAAATAATAAACAATAAATAAATAATCAATAAATAATAAATAAATAAATTTAATAGAAATCATGGGACACATACTTTGAGCGGTTGCAAACTCGAGATAATAAGATTTGATTCTGTAGTTTACACGTACATATTTTCTATAGTTCATCTTTCACAAAAAGGAATTGAACCCTCTTTGATAATAGAAAGTTGCTATTTACTTTCCGCTTTATTTTTTAATTGGAAACTATTATCATCAATAGTGAGTCAAAGAATAATAATAATAATAATTACACCATCTCACTGATTTTGAGAAATCAAAAACTCTATGAGTTAAACACGAACTTCCCCTATAAAAGTCGGATTATCGTAAATCTATGCAATTAAAATGCCACGTTACTAATCGGACTTGCCGTATTTGGTCCTGAAATGCATGTTTCAGGCGTTCATTGTCATTGAATCTTGCATATGATGTCTTTGAATGTGTAGCAACTAAACTTGAGTCTAACATAAACTGAAAAAATGTTCCTCTTTTGTCGAAGAACGAAAATGTTTCAAAATGTGTTCCCAGTACCACCATTTGACGTTTTTTGGCATATGTCACGAAAGTGCTCATCGTGATTGTTCAAATTTATCATACGGCCAAAGGGATTCAAAAATTCCTCCCAGTGTATTCAAATGGCTGCATCAGCAGTAATCCTCCTATTGTGCGCCCACGGTCCAGTAACTTCCCGTTTAAAATACATGGCATCATTTCCCTTTTCCTGTTCTGCCTTTTATCCTTAAAAATATCGTTTCGTGCAGCTAATCAGTGAAAACCACCTACGAATACAATTAACCGTGATCAACTTATCTTTTCTTCATGAGTTCGAATATCAAACATCACTCACAATGATAATTACTCATTTTGAAGTAAGACATTCAAATCCTGATCAATTAGTCTCTCCAATATTTAAGGTAGAACGCGCCCCGAGGACACAATTTTGGACTCTCATACTTTTACATTTCGTTTCTGATATAATTCTAGTAGGGGGTTCATTTTAAAGCTCTTGGTGTAAGAAAACGTTTCACCGGTTTAGTTTATCGAAATTCGAAAATTTTATTTTTCTCCATACAGTTAAAGCAGCGATGGCGGCCTTTTTGAATTTTAAATATCGGAAAATCTTGAGTTATTTGTTTCCCTAGTGTCAAAATTTGCACGGTGACCGCCAATTTTTATTCTTGATTTTGAATGAGAATGGTTGAAAGATTCCTAAATGAAAGTTTGAGCAAAAGTTTAAGTCTTTCACTTTCGAGGCGCGAACTACGTTAAGAGCTAAACGACTAACACATATATTTTCCCCAAATTGTCATGTAGTCTTTCATAATTCTGCACTTCATCACTTCAAAGCAAATTATTCTATTTTACTTTTTTCTTGAAAATTGTCTGTTTCACAAATCAATTTTTTAAGAAAAAAAGGACACAACAAAAAAGGAAACGAATCATTGACGTTTGCAGAAAATACCACATTCACAAACGTATCCCACCATGTTGTGTCATGTTTCCTGCGTATTCGCATTTCTTATAATTTGTATACACATCAATTCATTCTCGACAACACGTTTGATACACTTTCCAATCAACATCTTGAATTTTGAACTGAAAGCGTTGCCATATTTGCTGTGTCTTGAAAGCAATGTGCTCGCAAAATGGGGTGTATTTACCTGTTGTTGTTACAAAAGGCACACTGCTCTCCATATTTACCAATAACGTTTGTTTATAGACTTTTGTGAGAGGAAACGGAAAGCGAGCTCAGTAAATGTTTTAATTTCGTCTCACACTACCCTATTACATAAATGTTCACGGTCAGCGCGTCCACCCTTATTCATTCACTGTACGGTGGATACAGTATATTTTATGACCATAAATAAAAACAAAATGTACCATTCATTCTCGGTTTGATTTTTTCTCTCATGTTTTAAATTCATTTAGTCAGATGTTCGTGTTTGCTATCTTGAATATTGGAATGCAGAATTAAGGGCTTCGGACTTCATGACACTTATGGCACTTTATGTCAACTTCTTTTCCTTTCTTAACATATCACACAATGCCATTTCAAATCGACAGTGCACGCAATAGTGACGATTCACCGTCAAAGGTGTCTGTTTGATGCGATGTTTATACGATTACAAAGCCTTCGAGAGAATTTATTTCAAGCATTGCAAAACTTAAAGGAAAGTCACCCATTGCCATTATCGTTTTGATACCAGACGGCAAAGCCTTCTGTGAAATATTTTGTCAGCATAACATGTTTCGAAAACACTGCGCTATTTGTCTAGATAATTGTAATAAAGCACTGTTTCACAGATAGAATATCCAACTACAGCTATTGAACTCCTAAAGGGAGAGCGGAACACGCCCAAAACCATAGCAAGACCGTGTAATGGCTATTCACTCGGTCTCCAATTTTCAAGTGATATTGATATCATTTGAAACTTGGAGACCGGTTGAACTGTCACTTGTTTATCAGCATATAAAGGAAACACAACGTGGTGCGTTCTGTCGTGATATCAAGCGGTCAGCCTTTTCCGCACCTTTTCCTGGTAATGATCTGATGCATTCAACCGCCAATTCAAATTACAATCCAATTTTAAACTCACATATCGAGACTGTCACGAAAGGAAATCTAATTAAATTAGCAAAAAAATTACACTTAATTATACATCGAGGTGACAGCTTTGGGTCAGTCTTGACACTTAATGGCACATCTCTTACGTGGCATTCTGATCATTCATCAGGTTTTCCCTCAAGGAAATATTGCAAGTGACGATAAAGAAGACTTCTCGTGAACCTATATGGTTAAGGTAGAACGCACCTCGGGGACAGACATTCGGACTCTCAAACTTTCACAATTCTCTTCTGATATACCACATGTTGGGGCCCATTTCACAGCTGTTGGTGAAATAAAACTTTTCACCGGCTAAGTTTTTCGAAATTCGAAAATTTTGATTTTTCTCCATAGAGTTAACACAGGGATGGCGGCCATTTGAATTTCTAATATCGGTAAATCTTGTGTAATTTGTTTCTCTAGTACCAAAATTTGCACGGTGACCCCTATTTTTATTCTTGATTTGAAAGAGAATGATTGAAAGATTCCTTGAGGAAAATTAGAGCAAAAGTTTAAGTCTTTCACTTTCGAGGTGCATACTACCTTAAGGTAGAGACACACGTTAGATGATACTTATTTTAAACTCACTTTTTCTCAATAAATTTCACTTTTAGACCCCGCACATTATATATTTCTGTTAGCCCTATATCTCAACATTATGAAAATATGTTTATTTCCGAAATCACAGTGTTTGTGACCATTTCTCTCAAAAATATGCGTTTTTGAGTTTTTTTACCTAAAAAAAATTAGGTGTTACAGGACTAGGGCGACTTGAGATCTTTTAACAGAAATCAACAATAGAGTAGTCTGGGGAAAAAACCGTGTCCCAGATTTTTTCTATTCCCTTTTGTTTTAGCACAATAAGGTGTGAAAGTAACAACTCTGGGTTTTTGAATAAATTACCGGGTTTCGTTCACTTCAGCAAGAATTTCTCTTGTTCTATCAATTTTACCGAAAATCTGGGACACCGTTTTTTCCCCAGACTACTCCATTGTTGATTTCTGTTAAAAGATCTCAAGTCGCCATAGTCCGTAACACCTAATTTTTTTTAGGTAAAAAAACTCAAAAACACATATTTTTGAGAGAAATGGTCACAAACACTGTGATTTCGGAAAATAAACATATTTTTCATAATGTTGAGATATAGGGCTAACAGAAAATTAATGTGTGGGGTCTAAAAGTGAAATTTATTGAGAAAAAGTGAGTTTAAAATAAGTATCATCTAACGTGTGTCTCTACCTTAAATAAAGTAGTTGTTTCCGTTACGCATCTGTATGATCAATTCATCACGAAATCATCACCATAAAGCCAGTAACTTTTGTTAAACGCGTTTCGTTCGAATATCCATCAAATGCCAGACCTTAATTCAAGAGTATTCCTAAATGCATTTACATATTTCACAAAACGCACTATAGTATATCGCTAAGGCATGTCTTATGTTAATTCTTTCATAGAAAACATAAGGAGAAAAGAGCGTCTGATGCCTAAGCCACATTAAAGCAAGTTTGAAGCTATACGTTAGTACAACTGTTCAAAATTTCTGCGCTAATGGCTCCAGCTCTTGGACTAGATATTTGGCTTCTGTTGGTGTATCGATTATTATAAATGCACCTGTCCCCATTTACAGTTGAAGTCTGGGTAATTGACACACAAAATTAGGTAATTACCCAGCAACTTGGCTGAACAGTTTGCTCTGTGACCTGCGTTTACCTGAACAAGAGTCTGTTTTATAAGGAATCCATCAAACTCAGCAGGCAGCTTCTCCACTGTGTAAACTCATACCTTTACTAGAACAAACCATTGCGACTAATAACCAGTTCATTGGGAAATAAACACAATTTGTTGAAGTTATAATTCAAATACCAAGGGTGAGACAAGAACAAAATGACTACAAAATATCATGTTTTACACTCCACAATATTGCATTCTTTCTTTTTGAAAGCTTTCCAATATGGATATCAGTTTACTCAGTGGAGGAGCTGCATGCTGCGTTTGCTGGATTTCTTATCAGTCTAAAGACAATACAACAGACTTGTTGAGGTAAACACCATGTTATATAGAAAAACAGTGCCAATTAGGGATGGACCATTAGATCACGGGAGGGGTGGTCACAAACAGGAAAACATTCCCAAAGCAAAAATATTTAGGGACAAAACTTTTCAGACGAGTTCGCAAAATAAAAAAAATAAAATCAGAACGCAAAAAAGATAAATCTGACAGTTTACTTAGAAACAAATAGCATAACATGACCCTTTCTCTGCGCGTGAAGTGATGACCTGCGATATGTGTGTTTACGAATTCTACAGTAAGGAACTATACAGAAATTCCAGGGAGGGAGGGCCGGCGTTTCTGTAGGAGAAGTACACATACCCGTCACAGTTTAATATGCTCAGGGGGATAATGTCTGGATTTAGCACGGTCCATGCTCTTTCCTGTATAATTTCAAGAATATAGCCTCATAGAAGCAATGGCCGAGTTTATAGATATCTAAGTGCAGGTGGGCAAGCCTAGAATTGGACATCCTCATAGCCAATGACGTATATCGATAGAGTGCTAAAAGGTGCGAAAAGGGGTTTCATCCCACAAAATCATTCATCTTATGAATGATGAAGCATTCGTAGTTACTGATTTACATATGCATATTTGTGAGTCGAGGTCAAAAGTCATCTTGGTCACGTGATATTTTGGCAGCAAATTTTCCTTCCATAACAACAACTATCCACCTAAAATCAGACCTGAAGCTTTATTTGGTAGCCCGTGATTAGATATGCGCATATTTAATGAGTTACAGGATGATATGAGGGGCAAAGTTTAACAGAAACCCTGAAATTTAGGTGTGTATTTTGGTCCCATGTACAAACAATCGTAAATCGATACCCGACCTCAATGATATCTTATATAGGATAAGATATAGTCATACCTAGTTGCAGAGCTGTCAGGTAAAAAGTCATAGAAAACTCTGAAAAATAATACTATAAAAATCATTTTCTCAAAATTGACATGGCTCAAGACTTTGACGTGTGCAATGTAGCAACCTGGCCATATGATCTTCAAAGTCAGAGAACAAATTTTTGATACATTATAGTCGCGCCAGCGGCTTATTGACTACGCATGTGCATATTCATAATATACTATGCGAGTAACCGGAAGTGTACCCGACTTTCGTTGGCGCCGCCATGTTTTTTGAGTGCTCGTAAATAAACAAATACGAAACGTGCTCGCCATTATTTATTAACATGCCATTAATTAAATATATTTTTTTTAGCGAGTAATTATTATTATCCACCCTGTCGCTGATAAAAATATCGTTACTATCACGCCTAAAAATAGAAGAAAGAGAAAGCTGTCGTGCATATGAACGGGAACAATCGCAAAGATGCCCTATGTGTCAACAACTTGGTGCAAAATTTGCCCGTTTTTAGACTTAACGCTGGTTTTTAGCTTACAATATCGGAAGTTAGGCGGTACAGCTACTATTGCAACGTTTAGTGATAAACACACTAGTAGTAGTGATGCAACGTTAGTGATAAACACACTAGTAGGTATCATAGTAAAAATTGCCAATTTATGTCGAATTTTTTACAAATTACAGAAAATCTATACCTACAGGGTCTGAAATCGTGTACATGAACTGTTTTCATCAGAGGGTGAACCGGTCATAGTGGTACAAACGTAAAGAGAAAGTAACAATTTGGCCCTAATTATATTTTATCCTTTACGATAACTAATCATGAATCAATACAAATAACTTTTTTAATCTCAACGTCTGGCGCGACACCAAGGGCTGAGCCCCATATAATATTATGCAAGTGAGATCAATGTTCGTATTCAAATCCGAGATGGCCGCAAGAGAAAAGGTCTAAGTATTATTCACATGGACTGGGATTGTGACACATAGATGGAGGGTCACTGTTTGTTGCACATGGAAATTTTGGAGGGTCACTGTTTCCTTGCAAACGCTTTGATCGAATCCCGTTTGGGTTATAGTAAAAAAATTATATTTTGTAGGGACACTATTTTACGTCATTTTGAAAACCCCGACCTCCCTTCCAGTAATTTAGATTCGGTCCCTTAGTGCAATAACCTGTGCCTCAAAATGTGGGACATACATATCGCAGTTCGCCACTTCATGTGTATAGAAGGCGCCGTTGAAGCCCGAATGGTGATTTATCAGTGTCTAGATGTAGGTCGATAAAGTAAATAGGATCGAAAATGCATCTGTTTCTAGCTTCAACTGCAGAACATGAATCGTGAATAGCGGCATGTGGCACGCGGCCAGTGGCGTTTGAATTAAGCTTACCCCGTTGACACTGACTTTATATGTATGGCCTTTGTTTGTGTTGATGATCAAATTCAATTGCATGCTTTAATTTAATTTTCCACGATAACAATGCATATGACATACTGACAAGCTGCATTGATGAACTAAATACTGGATTTTTCATAATGCTGTAGGAAATAGACGAAGACTGCGGTTGACACATGTAACAAAAATATTGGAAATTTTGTCAAAAGTTAGAGTTACTGTACGGTTAAATTTTACGAAAGGTAACAAAAATTATAACGAAACATCAAATCAACGCTTCCTCTACAAATGGCGAGCGGGGGTCATCAGGTTTTTATCATCAATTTCTAAGTTGGGTGTCATCAAAAGTTTTCTTTTGTTCGGGTAGAGGGTCATATTATTTTGATAGGGCGCAAGAAAATGTGCCGGTCCACCCCCGCGCTCTAGTAACTCAACGCTCCCTGAGTCTGAGAACCGACTTGTATGGTGACTTTAAAGAGAATCAGAAATCAACGCCGATAATTAAGTGAGTGAACTATTCGAGAAGACGTCCCCTCTCGACGCTGCATTACTTTGCAAACCATCCAAGTGAACATGTCGACAATAGTGCTAATAAGATGTACTACACATTTCGTTAAAAGATAAAATACAGTTTTAACAATGGTTAATTGAGAAAGAGTAACTTGATAACCTTCATCGACGCTAAAAATGCAACCCGTAGTACGTATTCCCTTAACGAGTGTTGGGTCTAAAACACATAAAAATATCAAGGTGCACTAGATCAGATGTTGTCTTACCTTCAAGACTTCGAGTGTTCCGTGTTGAAACAGTAAAGTCGCTTTATTTTGCACAGAACGTGGACTACGTGAAATTATATGATGTCTCTCTTGGTGTTCATCGAACGGAATGATCAGTTCAATGCTTAGTAGAAGGACTTGCGCTAATTTTAGTCGTGGATTTTAATATGTAATAAGAGGGTGCTATCATAAATCGGTATCATTTGTGCTGCGCGCGAACTTCGACCTCGTCTGGTCTCTTCACACCGTGGCATTGAATAATGGCTATGGTATTATAAATTAACGAGATCACTAACATGTTGTTTGGGTTTTATACCGATTGTCTGAAAGTATGGTTTAACATGAGATCGAAAAGCAAAAGAGATAACAAAAAGACATTGTTGTGGAATTCCTTGTACAGACTTTTTGTACCAGTAGTATATCACATATTGCATACTTTTATTTTTAGTAAGGGAAGTGAAGAAATCGACATTTCAAAAC
Source organism: Ptychodera flava (assembly GCF_041260155.1). Lineage (NCBI taxonomy): Eukaryota > Metazoa > Hemichordata > Enteropneusta > Ptychoderidae > Ptychodera > Ptychodera flava. The sequence continues at coordinate 14,139,918 of NC_091943.1, forward strand.
TTTCAACAAAAATTGTCTATAAATTGTTGTTAGAAGACTTCTTAACGAATACAAATGCAATTCAAATGTGGAACAGAGAGTGTAAATGTGTATTTAATGAAAGAAATGTATGGTTATTAGCGAAAAAAGTCACACCAGAGACAAAATTACATAGCTTTCACTGGAAATTACCATACGACGAGTACCAACAAATCTCAGATTATTTCAATGGAAATAAAGTAGATACACTAAGACACAGATTTTGGGATGGTATTGCGGCCAGAAATATTTGGGAGATGACAGAAAATATAGTAAGTGATGTTGTAGAAAGTAGGGTTACTCTAAAGTTTGAAACTGTTATAGGAGGAATAACTTTGAAAACAAAGAAAATTAAAAAAATTGTAAATCTTATTATTTTGGTTGCAAAATGGTCTATTTATAAGTATCATGTCAGTAATATTCACAGAACTTTTTCTTCAATAATGATATTAACAAATGAGCTGTATCTGAGAGCGTTAGCTCAAAAACTTGATATTCTACTTAGTATTTTTCAAAGAATGTAATTTTGTCATTATGAAATGTCAAAACTTATGAAAGACGAAATAAATATACATTTAAATAAAAAAATAAATTAACGAGCAAACACACTTGAATTTTAAGGATTTAGATTTATTCCGCCAAGCGCATATATTTATATGGCAATAATTCAGTAAATTGGCTTCGTTGGTGGACTCTGACCACGTACGTTTCTGTTGCAGTGTTACATATCAGCAGTAACAATTTCGCCACATCGCCGGCGTTAATAAACAAGTGATGGTGGGAGAGAATTGAAGGATGACCTGAAAATAATAAGATTACACTGGGGACTCGAAAATACTGTTGAACTAAAACATGGACATTTGATATGAGACAAAAACCTCACAACAACGCTTGCAGTAACTGTTGTGGAATACAAACCCCATACAGGGTCTTTCTCACACCCATAAAAGTAAGCACGGATCACATGAAACTACGCCGGCCAATTTGTTGTGTCAAGAAAAAGACGGCTTGTTATGAAAAATGTAGTAAACATAGTGACCTAGACTACAGTGACCCTTCCGACAAGTGCAGAACGTTTTGGAATTTATACTTACAGTTATAAACAATTAATTGGGTTATTCTGCAAGCAGATACTTTGAAACAAAGCGTGCGTGTTGCCAGTTGGCACCCGTTGGTTGACCATGTGCAACCTCTGTAATTTTCTTTACACACGCAGAAGGCAACAGAATAACTTCGAGAGGAATAGTATGCACACATTGGCCGGCCATATGATATTTGTTAAACATAGTTTCTTTTTGAGCCCTTGTCACCAAGAACAGTTTTCTGATTTTGTATCAAAAGAAAACAATATTTGGTAAGGCTTGTTGTGACAGGCAAATAGCCATTACAGCATCATAGTGTCGTTTTTGCTGTAACTCTGTTTATTAGTTTCAACTGCAAGTATTGACACTATTTTAAAAATATTGCTCGTGTTAATTCTTCCGAATTCGTTGATGATTGTTCAAAAACCTCTGTATACATTTGTATTATTACAAACATCCTTTGTGATCCTATAAAATTGATTCATTATACAGATTCATCGATGAAAATTTCATAGAATGGTCAATTAGAAACAGGCAGCCGACGATAGTGAACGAATGTAACAGCATTTTCGCCGGCTGTGGATCATAAAAGACATGTTATTAAACAGCACCGAAAGTGATGTCCCAAAAAACGTCACAAGTGGTTATACGCAAAAGTCTGATGGTTTGACGCGACAAAACGGCAACATTTTCTTTGTTTGTCGACAATGTGAATCCATCGGAGTTCAGTGTCGTCCTCTAGTCTATTACAAGTCAGTGCGTTACATCAGTGGATGGACGAATGCCGTGTATTGTGACGATATCATCAATGTTTTCAGACGTTTTGTTTTGACATAGGGTAGGGCAAAGTTTCCGAAAGATCACATGCTTCACAGCTGGATGTTATTTTGAGATGCTTCAGAGCGAGAAAAAGCTTAAATTTACCAGCAGAGAAATTTACAAAGTTGATGGTAGAACGTTCAGTCATATTAAAAAGCCTGTCGTGTTACCTGAAACCGTGGACAGTGTAACAAACACACAATGCAAATGTAAAATGTCATGGTATTGCTCTCAATTCTGAATACTTGATAGATGAAGAATATACGGTGTTTTTGATCGGGTTCGAACCCACAACGTACACATAACCGGAACTACAACCGGAACTTAAAATAAAAAAACAGGGGTCGCATGATTACATTACATACAAATGACACTTTAGCGACAAACTTAAATATCAGCTATTATATTATAGCTTTGTCAATACCAGTGAATTTTGTGACGTCATATCCATACATTATTACTGATAAAGTATTCCATTATTCAGCATTGCGGCCCCACAGCGAGCAAGTTTTTTTTTGGAAAACGAAAAAGGACTGCGCATTTCAAAGGAGGGAAAGTATCGGATAAACCATGTAATACACAAACTATAAATCGTGATAATGGTGCACAATATTGCTAATAATGTCTTACTGTACGATTTATCACATTTTTTTGAGTCCTCATGCACGCACTTGCCGTCTGTCTGGCTGGCGCTCAGCATGCAGTCCCCGTCCGATACGCTGGTTGTGTACTACTACGTTTGTTTACATTACAACATGGTTCGCTTCGTTGCCGTATAGGTGAAACAGAACTCTGTACGTTTGCAAACTCCTAGACGATACTGGGTTTGACACATGACATATTATGTATGTCAGTGGCCATGTAAACTATGCAAGCGTGAAAGGCTACTCGAACCAGCCGTAAACGGGCCAACAACGGCAGCTTGCTGTCATCAACCTTGACCGGAAGTGTCTACGGAAATTACTACGGAGCCATTCAAAGTCTCGGTCCAAGGTCAGCTACTACCAACAATCATGACCATCGTGGACTCTCCGTTGATCTAACATCTCGGGCACCTAATTCTGATGCACTGACTGTAATCGGAGACAACTTTCATTCATCGTTCTTTTATCCTTGTCTGTGGTTTTAATTACCTTGCCTTGTTCTCGATATCACGACGATACGGAAACCCTCCAGTATGTTTGTCAACTGTACCTTTCAAGCACCCGTTTACGTCAAGTTTTCTCGTTCGCCGAAATAAAATAGCTCTTCTCAAGAAGCCATCGAAAATTAAATTTATAGACACTATTATTATTGAAATATAAACATTAGAATAACAATGTTGAACTCTGTTGATATCGTTTGCAATGAATGCTGTACTACTAGCGACATAATAATGATCGTATTGATCAGCTGATACCACGGCATGCAGCTCGCTGATCATGCTGATGTCGATGCATGAACATTCAGTTTTCTTCATCTCTGGCATTTCACCGTGTCGGCTTTTTGAATGGCATGATATTTAAAGGTGATGTTTCAAGTTTGATATAGACGGTAGGGATGCAGTTCCTTTTCTTTCCTTCGAAAATAAATCGTTTTTCAATTCAAAATTGAACCGTGAAAGTGTCGGTCATTTTTTGTGCTGAACGTGCGTGTTCAGTGCAGTGCAGTGTGGAGTGCATGTGATGTGTGCAGAGTCAGGACGCTCACTGGCTTCAAACTCAGTTTAAATTTCCTTTTTATTTGTTTTCTACAACTACAAATTCACTGGCATTGCCAAAACTATAAAATAATAGCAATAATGCACCCCCTCCCGGCCCATAATGGACTCAAGCAAACTTTGCACTCCATAATGTACTCGGCTTCGCCTCGTACATTATGTCGTGCAAAGTTTGCTTTCGTCCATTATGGGCCGGGAGGGGGTGCATTATTGCTTAAATAGTGCTATTTCAGTAATATTTTAGTAACCGTTGACATTTAAAACGAAACTACATGTAAATTGCAGTATAATTGATTGCCCCAGTCCATATGAAACAAATTTAAGCTCAGTTACCAGAATAACAGAGGCAGTTGTCTCGTTTTCTACCCAAATAGAAACACAATAATAAAAACTGGTTACAAAATACGCAAGGGGGAGATTTTTGTATATATTATCCGGTTCGCTTGTCATGAAGTCCTTTATTAACGATTACCATTTAATTTAAATCATACCTCACCTTCCTACATTGTCGTCTCTATAGTAGGGTTAAATAGACGACTGTAAGACTTAAGTAGAGCTTAGCTATCACAAAGTCAATTACATTGTAGTAATTCTAGTTACCGTTTTAAGAAAGTGGCTATAACAGATTTGGCGTAAATGTATTTTATCCTAATCAGATATCTTCACTTGTAATGAGCCTAACGTCTTGGACAGTACGGCTAGAAAACGCAATAGACATTTCCTTCAGGTGGTGATAAAGTAAAGAGAAACGAATAGTAGTAAGACGGGGACAGGCACATACGAATATTAGCACATCCAGCATACAATCATACAACCTCTTCAACAGAATTTTTTACATTATATATATATATATATATATATATATATATATATATATATATATAAACATTTTAATGTAACGTTGTATTTTAAAAAATTCGAAGGAACTCTTGGATAATTTGAAATCAAGATTTGTTTCAAAAATAACATCTATTAAAACTTTTGATTTTTCTACATTGCATACCACAATACCACATGATAAATTGAAAGAAAGCTTGCAAAACATCATCAACCAAGCATGTTTCTACAAAAATGGTTCACGCCGTTACAAATGTGTGGTATTAGGGTATAATTCTAAATATTTTGTAAAAAATACTACTATTGCTAAAGTTTTTTCTACCGAGAAAGACATTATCAGTTTGCTTAATTTCCTCATCGACAACAAATTTGTTGAATTTGGAGGATCCATAAGAATCCCTATAAACAACGTTTCATAGCTGTTTCAAGTAAGTGTACAACAAAACGCTTGTCACAACTTTTAACCATTATTTTACAACCATTAAATCTGGTTTGGTACGGTATTGTGACAAAGTATATGAAACTAGTGGGGTCAATCAAATGTGGATATTAAAGAACTCCAAACAATTGTTACATATTTTATATAATATACACAACTATCCCACATAACAGGCTATCAGCTCTCTTGAAGAAAGCCTTCTTTTACAAGAATGGTAGTCGTAGGTATGAATACATTGCCATCAAGCGCAACTTAGGCTATTTCACCAACAACAGCGATGCCAAACTCAAATATAGTGATGTTGAGATGATTCAAATGCTATATTTCCTAATTGACAACATATTTATCAGGTTTGCTTGCATGACATTCAGGCAAACCATAGGCATTGCCATGGGCACACACTGCGCCCCACTTCTTGCAGACTTATTTTTGTATTCGTATGAAGCAGAGTTCATGCAATCACTTCAGAAATGGTGTAAAAGGATTGCCAAGTGATTTAACAACACCAACAGATATATTGATGATCACATCAGTTTAAACAATTCTGGTATGTCCAATTATCTACACCACATCTACCCAGATGATTTAGAAATAAAAGAAACACTGAAAGTGAGGACTCGGCATCATACCTAGACGTATTATTTGAAAGTAGACATAAATACACTATATACTAAGCTGTATCACAAAAGAGACGATTTCAATTTTGAAATCATAACCTTTCCCTTTTTTGTCAAGCAATATACCATCATCTCCAGCTTATGGTGTGTATATTTCACAACTCCTTAGATACAGTAGAGCATGCCATTCATATGAAGACTTTCGAGTTAGACACAGCCTATTAGCTCAAAAGTTAGTGAGGCAAGGAGTCTCAGAAAGTAGATTAGTGAAATCATTTAAGAAGTTCTACGGTAGATACGGAGATGTTGTATCAAAATATGATTTGTCTGTTTTCGAATGATGAGTGACAGCATACCAAAATTTTGACTCACAAAAGTAATTTGGTGAATTTTACCAAAGAACAATGGATTTGTCGCTTTGAGTCAATCTTGACGGGTGCGGCTAGCTGGCAGGGTACGCTTACCCATTCCGGACACCTGGTGCCACCACTATTTCGTGGTTCAAGATGACCCCATTGCCGCTGTCATCATCTATATGTTCCTTTGACCTGGTAAATTTCATAGTTACCTTGAACGATAACGATTATTGGACCTGATTTGATGTCTATTTCCAACAGTGTAGAGGAATTCCTATGGGTACTGACTGTGCTCCCTTGCTTGCTGACTTATTTCTGTACTCTTACGAAGCAGAATTTATCCAGAACTTAATCAAACAGAAAAAGGTCTCTCTAGCTAGAACTTTAAACTTTACATTTAGATACATAGACGATGTCATTTCAATGAATAACTTCAAATTCAGTGACTATATCGCCAGATTTATCCTACAGAATTGGAGATGAAAGAAACTACAGAAACGGCCTCTTCTGCTTCATATATGGAAATTTTCATTGAACTTGACTCTAATGGTCACCTTTTTTACTAGGCTATATGACAAGCGAGAGGAATTCGACTTTAGTATTATCAATTTCCCACACCTCATCAGTAATATTCCGCTCTTACCAGCTTATGGGGTATACATTTCCCAGCTTATTCGATATGTAAGAGAATGCAGTTCATATGGTGATTTTGTAGAGAGACATAGACTTGTAATGAGCCTAACGTCTTGGACAATACGGCTACAAAACGCAATAGACATTTCCTCCAGGTGGTGATAAAGTAAAGAGAGACGAATAGCAGTAAGACGGGGACAAGATCATACGAATATTAGCACATTAAGCATACAATCATACAACCTCTTTAACAAAATTTTTACATTTATATATATATATATATATATATATATATATATATATATAATATATATATATATAATATATATATATATTATATATATATATATATATATATATATAATATATAAACATTTTAATGTAACGTTGTATTTTTAAAAAAATTGGAAGGAACTCTTGGATAATTTTGAAATGAAGATCTGTTTCAAATATAACATCTATTAAAACTTCCGATTTTTCCACACTGTATACCACAATACCACATGATAAATTGAAAGAAAGCTTGCAAAACATCATCAACCAAGTATTTTGCTACCAGATTATGGGGTATACATTTCCAGCTTATTCGATATGTAAGAGAATTCAGTTCATATGGTGATTTTGTAGAGAGACATAGCTATCTCTCTTACAAACTGTGTAATCAAGTTTACACCAGAGAAAGACTTGTCTCTACATTCAAGCGCTTTTATGGCAAGTATCGCAAACTGGTAGATAAATACAGCATCTCTCTTCGGCAAATGATCGCAGATGGCATCAGTGACACTGGACCTTAATTGGTGACCACTACCTATTTGACTTACAGATTGATATATTGCAGGTGCCACATGTGGGGCAGGATGCGCTTACAATTTCTGAAACACCTGAAATCACTTCTTGGCCTTTTGCCCAGAGATCCGTGTATCTTTCTTTAATGAATTTGACCTTGTTGTGTGTACCGGTGCTTTACTGTCTGTTCTTTGCTGTTTTGTGTCTATGTTTATAACTTATGTATTACTAATTTGGACCCAGTGTTTTGGATTACGGATAGGTATAATTGCGATTATTTTTCCACCGATTAATCCAGCATTTGGTGTTCTATTGAAAAGTACATGACTCCAAAAGTGTCCTATTGACCTCAAAGATGTCCCAGATGATTATACGCCCTATCTGCTATATTGAACTTCTTTTGTGCAATTGAAAGAATGTGTTGACTTCAAAAATGTGGCTGGTGACCTATTTAGTTTGAGTTACCTGTAGAATCATTGTACACTTCCTCTGATTTGTCCAACATTTGGTATCATATCGAAAAGATGCATATGACTCCAAAAGTGTCCATTTGATCTCAAAGGATGATTAAACGCTGTCTCTGCTATATTAAACTACTTTTACATAAATGAGGGAATGTTTTGACTTTAAATAAGTGGTAGGTGACCTGAAAAGCATGTTACAAATTATTGTACATAGCCACGGGTTTGTACAACATATATAACTTGAATTGCAAAATATCTTTGACTACAAAAGTGTCCCTATGACGTCAAAATTATTCTAGATAATTCTGACGATTATGCTTCACTGCTTTATCCAATTAATTTTGTCTAATTGAAGCAAATTATTTTATCGTTCAAGTAACCTTAATATTGTATTTAATATCTGTCTTGAACATGCAGCTATAGTTTTGAATTTGAAGCTGCACTTTTCAACTAACAAGCATCCTTCCATAAGCAATGTATGTTTGGATAAAATCACAATCCATTGACATTGTTTTAGTTCTGTTCCAAACTATGATTTTGTGCATTTGAAGTGTTAAATACATCAGCAAATACCAAGACTTCAAATTCGTCCTTATGTGTTGAAGGTACATTCTTTAAAAACACTAGCCCCGTCCTTATTAAAACTCTTCCATTCTAGTACTCATATCAGACCTGAAGTATTATATAAAAAATAAATCAGAACAATTTTAATACAGCAATGGCTTCGAATCTTTCCCTCAATTTTACGATATGTTTTTCAAAACACTAGCTTCCCTCTTACAACTGTTTAGAGATCTAATCTTGTATGTGTACATCTAACTTGAAGAATTAAATAGCATCATCAAGTATGACTTCAAAACTATGCATGACTTCATAGCGTCACTTTCTATGGTATTTGATATTTCTGGGGAAAAAATTTATATAGTGACCCAAAACAAATTCGGCCTCGCGCTCTAGTCATGTGTATTTCATATCGTGAGTTCGCAGAGATGCTGTGGTGTATCGATCACGCTTGTGTCAAGTGTCATCACCTCAGAACCGCTGGGAATCAGTCCATAGACTCTTTTAAGCGAGGGGGGCACATGTTTCAGAGTCCGTGGACGTCGGCTCATGGGACCAGATATGAACTGAAAATGCTCACGTGTTTCATTACATGTGCAGTTTTGTGTACTTTAAACTTTTTCCACATGTTTGCAACTTCATTGAAAGTGTTCATGATCAATATCATGAATAATGTTCACCGCATCGTCATCAGATATGCAAATTTATAAATTATCTGGCATGGAAATTCGAAATGACTTTCAATATTGTTTTATCTGGTATCAACAATGTACATAGCATGTTTCACCAACTTTGATCAAGTAAATCCCGGTATATATCCCTAATTAGGAAAGTTCATTAAATATACAAATTAGGAATTGGCTGAAAACAATGCTAAATGACTTGTAATAATGAAATCACAGTGTCTTCAATGTACATAGCAAGTTTCGTCAACTTTGGTCGAGTCAATCCAGATAAATATCCTTAAATAGGAAATTTCATTAAATATGCAAATTAGACATTTGCTGACATAAAAAATGTGTAACGACTTTCAATAATGTTACATCATATTATCATCAATGTACATAGCAAGTTTCATTAACTTTGGTCCAGTAAATTCAGAAAAATATCCCTAATTAGAGAAATTCATTAAATATACAAAATCGAAATGCCGAAGTAAAAACGCTTAATGACTTTGAATATGGTTGTATCATAGTATCTTCAATGTACGTGGCAAGTTAAGTCAACTTTGGTTGAGTCAATCGAGATATATATCTCTAATTAGAAAAGTTCATTAAATATGCAAATTAGGAATTGCCAAGAGTTAAAATGCTTAATAACTTCCAATAAAGTCATATCATAGTATCTTTAATGTACATAGCGAGTTTCGTCAACTTTGGTTGAATCAATTCAGATCAATATCCCTAATTAGGAAAGTTCATTCAATATGCAAATTAGGAATAACATTTAATGTCATCCCTTTATACCTTTCACAGCTGATATATGTTGATGTGATCAACATTTGTAGCAAATCTCATCAAATTGTGTGCAGTCTTTCTCAATGTACATCCTTTTTTTTCAAAAATCATTAATTATGCAAATGAGCAAAAAGTGTGCAAGCCACATCCTCCAAGAACTAATCAGTTCTTGTCATTTGCTAACTGAATCTATGTACCAGATTTGATTCTGATCTGATCAGCCGTTTTTGAGATATCGGACCGACAGACAGACAGACACATAGACACACGGACAGACAGACAGACAGACATCGCTGTGACATAAGCTCACGTGTGTGAATACGTGAGCTAAAAATATCAAAGTTCTTTGAATGCTGTCATTGTATCACCACTTTATAAAGCAAGTGTAATCACCTTTGGTCAAGTCCTTCAAGCTCTATATGCCGAACTGTGAAAGCTCATTAGATATGCAAATTATAAATAAGCTGGCATGAAAATGTGAAATGACTTTCGATATTGTTTTAACCTGGTATAATCATCAATGTACGTAGCATGTTCTGCCAACTTTGAAAAGCAAATTTCATTAAATATGTAAATAAGAAATTGACTGAAGTAAAAATGCTTGATGATTTTCAATAATGTTCATAGTATCTTCAATATATATAGCAAGTTTTGTCAACTTTGGTCAAGTCAATTTAGATATATATTTCATTAAATATGCAACTTAAGAATTGGCTGAAGAGAAAATACTTAATGACTTCCAATAATATTGTGTTATAGTGTATTTAATGTACATAGCAAATTTTATGAATTTTGATCAAGTCAATCCTGATATATATCCATAATTATGAAAATTCATTTAATATGCAAATTAGGAACTGGCTGAAGTAAAAATGGCTTTTGACTTTCAATAATGTTATATCACAGTATCGTTGATGTATTAATATTATTATTATTAAAAACTTCTTTAAAGCGCACTACACATACGTCTCAGCGCGCTGTACATGACTGAAGAAAACAAAATACATGACTAAAATGAGAGCAAAGGTAGTTTTTTAAAATAAAAAAGTCACAAATATCGCAAAGAAATTTGGAAAGAAAGTAAAAAAAGCGTAAAATGAGCAAAATGGCTAAAAATCACAGTTGATAAAACTCAGTAAAAGGTAAGTCTTCAAAGCACGTTTAAAACATTCAACATTTTTTGCAGAGCGAATCTCTGATGGCAATGAATTCCAAAGGAAAGGAGCATGAACAGAAAAGGCCCCATGGCCATAGGACTTATTATACTTCCCTTTTGGCGGGACTAAACGTAGCTTTTCCATGGACCGGAGATTTCTTGCCGGAACATACAACTCAATTAAGTCGCTCAAGTACATGGGTGCAATACCATTAATAATTTTATAAGTAATTAACAGAACCTTGAATCTTATTCGAGCTTCGATTGGAAGCCAATGCAGGTCGATCAACCACGGGTGTAATATGGTCAAATTTGCGTGATTGAGTGACGAGACGTGCAGCAGCATTTTGAACTGACTGCAATCGAGAAAGCTGTTCTTTTGATACTCCGTACAAGAGACTATTGCAGTAGTCCAATTGGGATGTGACGAAGGCATGGATCAATGTCTCGGTGGTACTTCTGTCAAGTAATTTGCGGATCTTGCTGATACGGTATAGAGAATAATATCCGTTCCTGCATATTTGGTTGATTTGGTCCGACATGAAGCTGTCACTGTTCAGCCTAACGCCAAGATTCCGCACAGAGGTGGAGGGTGTGATGTCAAAGTCGCCAATCCTGAGATTGGCCATCACCGACACGTCCGACTTGAGCCTTGATGAGAAATGGATAACCTCTGTCTTGTCGTCATTTAATATCAGCATGTTTGATTTCATCCAGATCCGAATGTTGCCAATGCAATGTTCGAGACAAGAGCGCACATCAGCCGGCGTGTTGCAAATGACATAAACTTGACTGTCATCCACGTACATCATGCATTCAAGGCCGTGTTCCGCGATAATGTCCTCTAAAGGTGTTATGTAGAGCGTAAAAAGAAGTGGTCCCAACACCGATCCCTGAGGAACACCATATTTCACATGAGAGCTAGGGGATGACGCAGTCCCAGCTGTTACAGATTGTGTCCGATTTTCAAGGTAAGAGCAGACCAAGATAAAGCCGTTCCCGTAATGCCAAAACAAGATTCAAGCCTTTGAAGTAGGATTTCGTGGTCTATGGTGTCAAATGCAGCCGACAGATCCAACATGATGAGAACAACGTCCATTTTCTTGTTTAGCGCACACATGATGTCGTTATGTACACGAAGCAGGGCTGTCTCCGTGCTGTGATAGGACGATACGCACTCTGATGACGTGGGAAGAGACGAAACTTGGTGAGGTGATCGCGTAATTGCAGGGCTACAATTCTTTCCAGAATTTTTGATATGAAGGGAAGGTTAGACACAGGTCTATAATTTTTCAGTATGTTATTATCGAGATTGGGTTTTTTCAACAGTGGTCGGATAATAGCTGTCTTGAAATGGCTAGGAACTATACCTGACGATAGGGAGCTGTTGTAAAGATGTCTAAGTAAACTACCAAAACATCTATGTCTTGATTTGCAGCAGTTCTGTGGTGATGAACATTTGACCAGCGAGCGCGATCAATACGCCACAGTACTGCGGCACAGTGTATTTCATATCCAAAATGCATTTAAGAGCGAACGAGGTCAGAACGACTTCCAAAGGTCGATATGACTTCAATGCGTCATTTTAAAGATAAGTCATGATTTCTATGGACACTAGCCCTCCCCATTGTCAATTCTGTGCTCAGCCCTGATTTTGTATGATTTTTTTTCAAATTTAGGTATTAAATAGCAGCTAATATTGCATCAAAACTGTCCCTGAGGCTACAAAAGCGTCCATTATGCGGTAGGTGTTGTCAGACTTGAGTTTAACCCTCTAGCTTACCGGACATTTAGGATGGGTACCACTTTGAGGTCAGGGACCATTTTGAGGTCTTAACATACGTAAAACATAAAATGGATATCAAGTTTTATCTCCATTATTGATTATGGCTTAACAGGTTTTTCCTGTTGCTGTGATTACATGTGATAAATACTGAGTTCAAACAGATGGAAGATGCCCGGTTCGTAAGTTTCTCAGAGGTAACAGTCCTGATACGAAATTGAATGGGTTTGTTATGAGCCTCCACATTTTCTCCTTTATTTCGAGCTCCGGGTTTAGTCAGGAAAGGTCAGGGAAGGGTCTAATACATCGTCCGGTACATCCGGCTTATCAAACGTCAACGTGATGAACATTATTGTCTGACGAAGTATGGTCTGCTTGCAAACGCCTACTTTGCTATTCTCTAGACTCATGTTTTATCGAAAGATGTAAATATAAGTTTATTCACAGAATACCGGGATTTATGTCCGGGTACATCATGCAGCGGAGGTATTGTCTATCCATCGTCTTGAGCAGTGTCAAGTTGATAAACAGCTCATTTGCATATTAAAAAAAGTTTTGTAATGAGTGATTTAACTCTGAGAGTACTGTGCGAAAGTTGATGAAACCTGTTACATATAATGATGTAACTGATTGTTCTGTGAAGTGCACCACTAGAACCTGTTGTTAAACACGCGAGCACATTCAGTTCTGGTTGAGTATATGATATAATAAAAAATGACACGTACCTTGCTAATTCTAAGTCATAGTAATACAAAACAAATTAGTACGTTCTTATACATAGAAGCACATTGTAACACAATGTTTGCAAGTGCCTCAGATTGAAAGGATTTAATCTTTACGCAAACTTTTATTTACTTTCAACTATTTTCATAACAAAATAATAATAAAAACCAGGGTTTTGGTAGTAGATACTTGTGAGTGTTAAAAATTAAAAATTAAAAATTTATTTTTAATTCTGTTGAAAAATATTTTTCTTTTACTTTAACAAAACTAAGAAGGTGAAAAATAATAACTACACTTACTCCAGAACTTTTTAAATAAACTCTTACATTACAAGCTGAGAACAGAAAAAAAAGTAAAAAGTGCGTAATTGCTCTGCAAAAAATGGAAAAGAAACACTAGGGAATGAGAATACTCCGACAGATAGTACGGCATCGTAGAACGAATACATGTTTCGTCATGCGCTATTCTCGTACACGTTTCAAAAATATGCATAATATTTGATTGCCCTGGAAACGAAAACTTTGAAGTAAGGTTACCCGTCGGTAACCATATTTATCATACAAATTAGCATGCTATATGATGTGCCCTGGCAAATTGCCTTACCCTAATTAGAACCAAATCGATTCAGAAATGTCTAACTGAAGGTAATGATAGTGAAAATCTCGTAACAAAATCACTATAACATAGACATATACATTTAATAATTGAATAAATTGATATCCATATTGACCACATCATTGTCTATTTGCTAACATTGAATAAAGTGTTCAGATTTTTTCATGTGATGACTCTAGACAGTGAATCAATTGTTTAAAGGACTTTCTTGAAAGAAATGGCTGCTGGGCATACATATAATAAACATTTTATTTTGCATTGCAATTATAGCCAAAATTGAGCACAACCAGCAGACGTATTAAGTCTGTGTAATGGGAATCAAAAATTTCGTGACAAAATTGCTATATTGAATTGAATCCCTCAAAAATTGACGTTGACACAGTTTGTTGCCCTGTCAGGACACATATCGATCGTGACAAAATTGCTAAATTTAATTTTATCCCTCGAAAATTGTACGTTGACACCCACAGTAAATTGGTGTGTTTTGTAACCATGTTTGAGGGGACATTTAAACGTTATCATACCATACTGAAGTTCGTTAACTACATAAAACAGGGCTCGATGACACAGTAATACTTTCAAAACTCATATAAGTCTTGTAGAGCCGGACAATTTGCCTGTTGCAAGTTAATTTACGAACTAGGTTATCAGAGAAAAACTCTCTCAATGACCAAAACACAATTGGTAATGAATCATCCAAACTAAGTTACATATACGTCATCTACACGACATTTCCAAGTGGATCGAGTTACAATCATCGAATCATGGATTTTGTTTGTCTTTCAGGTGACATAGATTGTTACATGGTCGTTGCTTCCGTCTCTGGAACCAAGGTTTCCAATTGAGAGTGATGTAATTTAGTTTTGTCGGTGGATAGGCTCTCGGTGACACGACGACGTTCCTCACGACTTCGTCTGTCCATGGTTGGTTCCCTGTCCTGTCGCTTTAGTAATCGTCGACAAGATAAGCATGTGCGATAGAAGTCACGCTGGAAAAGAAGAGGATAAAAATGCTGGCATTAATGATTGTCAGGTAAAGTATTCTCGATAAAATGTCTTATGTAGTGAAAGATGATCACAGTTTGCAGTTCAGTCAGGACAAAAATCTATCTGGGAGGTAACACAGAGGGAAATTCCTGGAGAAGATCATCATAATTTTAGGATAAACGTGATATTTTACATGCTTACATAAGAGTGGGTGCAGTTTCAAAATTTGCTACACCCGTCTTTAAACTCATATAAACATTTTCTGTACACCTGTCTTATTGCAGGTCATAATTGACTATGGAAAGGAAGCGTTGGGTTGTCATTTCTCTCCCTAAGATGGAGGTCTTAGGACGAGGTAAACACGGGCTTCTCAAATTCTCTCATAGTCACTGAAATGTAATGCCAGTGCACTAATTTCTGATAAAATTAAACAGCAGCTTTGCTTTCGACATTTTCATTGAATTAGTCCACATTTTCTATCCTAAAGTGAAATTTCAAAATTGATTCGAAGAAGCTCATTAAATTGTTACTTCTATGTTTTGCTTCACCCGGTTTTGACATAAACCAATACATCTAGGGAAAATTGCAAGGTGCATGACCCATCGATAATACTACATCTAGTTATTTACAAACTTTCAAAATGGTTTTCAGATATTTCAAATATACTGGAATATCCAATGATGCATGCAATATTTACCCTGAAACTCTTACTGATGAAAGCATATATGATTGGATTGAACACGGCATCTGATATGATCAACCAAATATATCCGCAAGCTTTTATTATATTGACTGCCATTGGATGAGTTTCCAAGAATTCTGTGTTGTGGGTGAGTACCACCATTCTGAAGAGGTGTATAGGAAGCCAGCAAATGGCGAACATGATCACAGCGAACAGGATGCTGGTTATTGCCTGAAATAGAAAAAAAATAATGTAAGTGTAAAGTGTGTCTCCTTGGTAAAAAATATAAAAGGCAATCTTCAGTCGTGCACGTTCTGGACAGTAATTTTGTATTTCAATTTTTCTGATCAAAGTGCATTTTACAGTTTCTACTTCCTTTTACTAAAAACACCTCAATTTAATCGATACATACGTCATACGTTTAACAGTTTAAATCTACGCAAGCATATTTAATGATAACACTTAATAGTAGTCAAATGCCATATTGAGCATGTGATCAAATGGAAACTATTATTAGTGGTATAAGCATTTAAATATGACCACCCCTCTCTTTATCTGTTTGAGCTCAGGGACAATTGCACTTGACCACATGGAAGTTGACAGCCGACAAGTTTACGCCAGTCCCACATGCATATCTGTATGGTTTTCAAGAACTTGGAGATGTTTATAAATGTAAGAAAAAGAACAATGATCGAAATTCTTACAATCTGATGTATCATATACGTTACGATACACTTTAACTCAAGGAGGTTCGAGACATAGCACTAGATGGTTTGAAAGACCTGTGGAATGTTGATAGAGCTGAGAGCATGGGCAAAGGTGGAACATCTGACCATCTGGTGTGCCAATAATGGTCTGATACACTAGAAAGAAACAGGTTGATGAAATGACACAGTGATGACACTTCAAGATTTCAGAAGGAATGTTTATTTTTTTCGATCTTTTGCACAATCGTCATACTGAACATTAGAACTGAAATCCTTCGTGACAAAGAATCAGAAGGAAGGCCACCATATTGACATCGAAATGTAAGCATCGCAGTCATTGTTTCATCAATGTCAGCTGGCCATACCTAACAAAACACAATATGCCAAATTTTCCCATTACGAAAGGTTAGAAAATTGTACTACATTCATGATTAGTGGAGATTGAGAGCTTAGGGAGCTGTCATTACTTACAGCCGGTGGGGGAGGTCGGAAGAATTCCGTCGGAAACTCCGAAATTTTGAGTACCCCCCCCCCTACAAACCATTATGAATTTGAGTACCCCCTCTTTAACTTAGAAATTGTGACTGACCCCCACTTAGAAAAGTTAAATACCAATACATGTATTTGTAAAATTTACAAAAATACAGCAATACTAATATAGACCTTTCAAATCCTGATGTACCCTGCTAGATTATAATTGGTTAGCTCATGACAATTGAAAAAGGAAAAAACTAACAATACAAAGTGACAACAAGTATTCAACCATATAGTATTGTTCAATTTGGATGGGCATCATGACAGGGCTTTCACTATGATATCTTTCTGGGCAGAATTTGAAAGTACAGGGTGAGAACACGCGAGAGGCTCAGGGGGAAAGTGTCAGACGGGCGTCCCTTATCTTTCGAGGAAAATTTTGAGAAATTGTTGCGTGCAATGGTGCAGTCTGAGAGGTGTTCCGATTTGTTTTACACTCTGCAAAACTGTTTGAAAACGACATTGAATACTAATATTTTTATTACATTTTGTGCATGATAGAGTTTGAGTCACAACGCTCAACAACCAAGGGGGAGAGTGCATCGATAATGTTGAAAAAATTGACCTGTGCAATAGTGCAATCTGAGAGGTATTTCAATTTATTTTGCACCAAAAATTGAGTAAACCACCTTCCTCTCCACATTTTGAGCAACCCCCTTGAAGTTTTCAATTTTTTGAGTGACCCCCAGGCGGTAAATAATGACGGCTCCCTTATGAGGTGATAAAATAAATTTAGGTTTTTCATGAAGTTCAGTTGCACAGATGAAGGGATAGGTACAAATGTTTACCATGATATTAACGTTGAGGCCTTCTACAATGTAATTGCTCTAAGGGGAAGGGGTGACTAGTTGGATGGCACTGTGTGGTTTGAAAGACCTGTGGAGTGTTGATAAAGCTGACAGCATGAGCAATTGTGGAGCATCTGACCACCTTGTATACCAACAATGGTCTGACACAGTAGAAATGAAGGCGGTTTGTAATATGATACTTCAAGATTGCAGAGGTTTTAGATTTCGATAACAACGATACGAATAGGAGAAATGCTTTTGTACAATCGGTCATACTGAAAATAAGAACTGAAACCCTTTGTGCCACAGAAGCAAAAGGAAAGCTATGATATTGACATCAAAGTGTAAGCATCGCAGTGGCAGTTTTATCAAATTGGCTGGCCATATCTAGCAAAACACAATGGACAAGAATTTCCATAAAACTGTACCGCATGTCTGATTACTTTGTTAATTGGAAGAGAGTTCATGATGCAGTGAATTTTAGTTTTTGGATTAAAGTATAGTTGCACACGGAAGGATATGCAAATTATGACAATGATATTTATTTTTAGGCCTACTACAATCATGTAATTGCTGGATGGGGAAGGCGTGACTAGTTCCCTTCGAAAGACACTGCATATTTACCAAATAAGAGTAAATTCAACTGAGACATACACCTTCATTTAGGTTCTCAGGTTTCTGAAGACATGTATTTGAACTAATGTGGAGAAATACTTTTTTGGCTTATGACGATTAGTACCGAAATATTGAATAAAGTGTTAAGACATTATTGATTACACGAGCTGAGGACTGTTCTCCCTTCTTCTTGACTTACCGGTCAAGAAAACACAAACACAACCAACAAAGTTGAGAGTATTGAAGTTGAAGAAGACATAAACGTTAACCAAAAGCTACGATTACAAGCTATTTTGCAATCTAGAGGTTTGCCATGGAGCTTAAATTGTGTATAGAAACGTGAACGAGGGGGTCTTTAGGTGACCTGTTGGCAGGTAAAAGAGTTGTTACAGACACAGCTAGCGTATCCATTGCACAGGCCCATTGACATGAACTTCTCGCAGCGACACAGACTAACAATGTACAAAGCCTCCTAAAATGCGATTAACGGTGTGAATAAACTTTAGATAACTTAATTTTCTTTCCATAATAAAAAAGACAGCTTAAGACATAAAAACATTGTTATTGTATCCACTTTATGATGGAGCCGTTCCAGCTCTATTGACTATTGTCAATGATATAGCTCAAGACAGAAATGAGACACCTTAGAAAATCATGTCTCAAAAGAGGATTTTTCAATAAGCAGCTACAGCTACTGGAGCCATTGCAACAGAGAACGTTTTAGAGCGGACAAATGTTATTCTGAAAAACTGTTTAACAAAGATATTTCGAGGTATCATTAACAACAGCGGAGGAAGTATCATTTGAAAAATTGCAAAGAAAACTCGACGGTCATTTTACAGCTGATTTAAAAATAAATCAGACAGATGAGATGAATACCTTCAGCCTTAAGCGGAAGTCTAAAAGGCCATGGGAAAGTTTTCCTGTTTACGGCGAAGCCTAATGTTTAAATATATCATACCTCTTCCTAGAATTAGAATGGCATGTCCTGCTCTGATAAAAGCTGACCAGTTTGACCCTGTTCTATTCGGTTTGATGTCAGTGAACTCAACAAAGTGTGCCTCCCATGGCTGAACAACATTTGTTAGGCTCTAGTTATGCTACTTATGCTCATAAAGTTGTAGGGCCACTCTCGTTACGCCACTTCTATTACACTGAGCAACATTTACTTCTTAGCCAGAGAGGCTCATGTTTCAACATACAGATAACCATATGCCTGGAATATAAACCTATTTCCCATATCGTGAACTAATTGAAGCACTCAATATCCTTACAAGAGATGAAGAGTTCATCACCCTTATTCTGACAAGATAATGAATTCCATTCATCTGAAAAGGTTCCTCTTCTGTCATTCTTTGACAATATACAGAAGATTGGTGTACAACTCATAATCAGGCAACCATTGATCTTGATTTCCCATAAGGAATTTAACATTCCAGTCTACCCTTTTTAGCCTGAAACACTATAGTTTGATTAAAAAAAAATAACATCTACACCATTCGTACACGCCTTGATGGATTCTTCTCACTAAACATTCTGTTGTCCTTACATCAATGTAGGTATAATATTCATCAGTATAAATCTTGTCTATAGCAAATCCATCAATTATGTAAATACCGTTGTGTTTCTGATAGAAGATTGGGCATAATACACTGCAAATTTTGGCTTGCCATTTGTCGATTTCATTGGCTTCCACACAAGGCTGAAAGTTGTCATCTGTCACACTAAGTTACTCCCAGTCGCCCCTAGGGTACAAAGCCTCTGTTTTCTCCAATCATGAAGCCTTTGCTGCTTTTCATCAGACGCCTTAGTATATTTTGTTATTTTTTTCAATGCTCGGTGATGCCTTTCTGTATCTTTTGTCAGCCTTTCACTCTGATCTGAAAATTTCTCAGGGCTATTGTGCTATGCCAATGCCTTCCTAGCCATAACCGCACTGTTTCACAAGCTTCGGTAAAGTAGTTATCCCTATCAACTTGTTAGGCCATGGTTGAACTACCCAAGTCGTTTCTTCACTTTGCTCATCGAGGGCACCACCATTATAGTCATCTTCTATATTCGTGTGCAAATATATATTCCTCCCTATTTAACATGTTTGGTCGTAATAAGACCAGCGACAAAGAAGACAACCATAGGCAAACCTTCCAAAAATATGCCTCCCTTGCCCTCATCGATGTTAATGTCCCAGCAGTATCTGCCCTGATATAAATACACTCAATCATCAGAGCACACTCCCTCTACGTTCTTAACTTGGTACATGGGTAAAACCAATGAGCGTTCTAATATTATTTGCAAGAATCGTGTCATTGTAGAGGTTGAATATTGTCAAGACAAGTTCAACAACTGCACAGTCAGCTCTTAGACCCCGGCGAGGAGCTGCGAATGCACTGGACACTATCAGTACAATACCATTTACAGTGTTTAGCAAGCTTGCCATCTGCTTACTTGTCTTCATTAGTGCTATGAAGGTTATAATTTTCAGCTGCAGTGTTGATCTCTTTTTAACTTTATGACGTTCAGTAATATTTGTCACAGTAAGATATGAGCCCAGTGGGTATCACTAGCACAGATAAGCCGCTCACGGAATTGGCCATACGGAGTTGCTGTAACTACTTAACTACTATAACTAGTGTAGACTCAGCCCTGGCTGCTACATTTTTGCTACATATTTGAACTGGTGTTAGGGCTACTTCAATCATGCTAGCTATCAAATGATTGGCAAATCTACTTCGTGTGCATTTGAAACATTGCCATTTGGTTATGTAAGCGAAGTCAAAGTTTGTGTAAAAGAATTAATCACAATTTCTAAGAGGGCAGAGCGACTTTTTTAGCTTTCAATTTAAAGTAGAGGAGTGCATGTTTAGAAGGGTAAGCAACCATGCCCTCAAGGCAAATTAAATATGATAATAAAGTGATTAAACTTATACCGCCATATTCTAGTTTTATTAAAAGTGTCGAAAATCAATATTTTTAAAAGGCTGAATTTTATTTGCGTTTACAGAAGACACAGGATGGGCAAAATGTTCATAATTGGCAAGACTATTTGTTGACACAAATAGTCACGTTAAAATTTTACCCTTATGGAGCAAAGCGCTTGCAAATCATGTTGTATGCACACCCTTTGTTGATGCATAAGCTTCTTTCAATCGCAGGGAGGCTGTCAGTTCATGTGGCAGAACATGTCAGCTACTGCTGACAGTGAGCTGGAATGCTAAATTAGCTTTCGCACACTGTGATATACAATTGTACCTGAGGACCAAATTGACAGTGGTTTGCTTTGAAGCATTGGCATTACGCGAAGTGGAGATATTGTCTAAATTGAGGTGTTGCCAACACTGTCAGGTGTAATTATCAGCTCAGCAGTAATTCCAGTCGACCACAGAGAAATCAACTCTGCCAAAGTTGAAACATTGTCCTGCATCAGGTCAGATGTAGTCAAAACAACTACACCTGAAAGCAAGTGAAAAGACTTGGACAGTGCTTGGACATATGTGGTGGTGTTGTTTAGACTACATCTGACCGTCTCCTAGACAATGTTTCAACTTTTGCAGAGTTGATTTTTTATGATCGAGTCATGTTACCGCTTAGCTGTTAATTGCACGCGACTGCGTTGGCAACACCTCGACTTAGACGATATGTCTCGTTCGTCTAATGCCAATGCTTCAAAGCAAACCACTGTAAATAAGTCAGCAATGCTGGAAAGGGACATCCCCATACTGAGAAGAATAGTACTTCCCAATGCAAGGTACGAGGTGCCTTTGTTGTTATTGACTTGAAAGCGCTTTTTTAGTTTTTCTTTTATTGTAATACTGAATTTTATGATCAGTTGCAGAAGCACAACCACAATCTATGTGTCTCCTTGCTGGTTAGAAGGTGTCGGCTTCAGTTTAACTTACTAGGTAGGAGATTCTACAAGAGAAATAAGTAATCATGGCATGGTGTTTAGACAATACCTTTTGCTTGGATCGTACTTCCATTCTATTGTCAGCAGACCCAGGTAATTTGTACAACCACAGCCTGGCAACAACGCGCAAGTAACAAATTCCGAGTATAGAAGGGGTCCGATGTACATCAGCAGAAAGACGATCCACATGTACACTTTTCTACCGTCAACCGCACCAACCATTGGCCAACTATTGCTACACAAAGCAGCGGTTCTGTTCTCAACAAGGGGGTAATAATACAGTTTGTTTAAGATAGGGTAGGGGCAGCAGATGACAAGGGCTGCAATCCAGATGAGGATGATAGCAATAATCCTGTGCCTTTTCTTCGCCTGTGTTAGCAAAGGATACATTATTGCTCGATATCGCTCTATGCATATGGCTACCAAAGTGAAGATGCTGACAATTTCGGATGCCTGTAAGGAGAATTAAATATTAGCATTAGCATGAAGTATGTAATGAAGTATCTAGCATAGTTAATTGTGTTTCATCAGATTTTAAACATGTACTCATTCGTCCATTGACTAAACCGCGTGTACTTTCATCGCAATGAATGATGGTCGTATTAATTTCTTTGAAATAACATGAAATTGCTAAACTCTTTCTCGTCTCTCTCTCGAACTTTTATCAGACAACATCACAGCTACATTGTAGCAATTCAAACAAAGGCGATAGTATATTTAAGCTTTGCAATGCAAGACAAGGCAACGCATATTCAAACAATCCAAGCAACATTAATGTTTTTGCTGTCATTAATAACTCAATATTTATAGATATATATCATAAATATATTGAAAAAAAACTTCTTAACAAAGTAAAGTGTACTTCGCATGATCACCTTAAAGCTATATTAACATTTATTATTTGATGAGTTTGTATTTTGTTCATGTCTTTTTTGTTCATTATCTGTGTTTCTGTGACAGGACGAGACAGAGTAAATGACACTAGATGAAACGAGGAGAAGAAAACGAATAAGACAAACCTAAGTACCTATTAATTTAATCAAAACAAAACCAAATGAGATTCTAAAGAGTGTACATATTGAAAGAAAAAATACATATAAACAAAATATAAATTACCATCAATAAAACAAAAATCGTTTCTACATCAAGGGGTTTGGAAAAATAGATGTACACTTACCGTATGTAAGTAAGAGACCAGTTTACACATGGCGAAACCAAATACCCACTCTCCCATGACAGTGCTCGTAAACAGAAATGGCAGGCACACAAGGCTCAGAGTCCAATCAGAAACAGCGAGGTTAAAGATCAACGGGTTAAAAGACGTTTTGCCCTTCTTAGCATGTGTTAAAACGAAAACTACAACGATGTTCTCCACTACAGACAGTGCAACACCAATAGTGAATATTGCTGTCAATATTTTGACCACACTGTCATCTATTGTATCGAGTTCGTAACGTCCATTATCAAAGTAATCATCTGTTCTGTTGACGGACTTTCCGTCAAATGTATCATTGTCGGAACAGGACTCGTCATGCCTGAGAGAGAGAGAGAGAGAGAGAGAGAGAGAGAGAGAGAGAGAGAGAGAGAGAGAGGGAGAGAGAGAGAGAGAGAGAGAGAGAGAGATGAAATTTGCTACGCACAAAAAGTTGCTGCACTGAAATGAAATTTGATACACAATATTTGAGCGTCAAAAGTATCCTCACTGCACGGCAGTGCAACATCGATTAAACTGTCGATCCAATACCTCGTTAACAAGTCTTCAAACATCATTATTAACAGTGCTATTCGGCCAAACCATTGTGAAAGAAGAGTTGGCCGATCAACATCTCTAAATTGCACCCATTCCCCATTCCGCGTTGTTGTCGCTTTCTTTGCATCTCGATCGTTTTCCTGAGTCAACAGAGCAACGTCTGAATTATAACAAAACTTAACTCCGAACACTCACAGTATACGAATACTTCTTACGTGACAATCTGTACACAAGTTATTCAAATATACAGTAAAAGTCTAAGAGTTGCGAAACCGACATAGCATCATCACTGGAAAGCACAAAGCTACTTGAGTTTTCAAATCAGTGGGCCTTAGAGTGGTGCATAAACTTTAAATTAAACTTTGAACCAAAATCGAAAACGAACTAAGCAAATTGCTTACAATGATGCCTCTCTTCATACGAAATCAAAGAGCCATTTGAGCTTCTGATCAATTAGACTACAGGAGTTCAGAAATTTCAAAACAACAATGATCGCCTTTTGAGCCTAACGATGGCTAAAGTTGTTCTCATTTAACCCTTTATTGAGCACATGTTACAACTATAATATCTTACTTCAGAGCCTTAATTTCCTAACTGACTACTAGTACTACCATAACTGATTACTACTACTACTACTACTACTACTACTACTACATACTACTACTACTACTACTACTACTACTACTACTACTACTACTACTACTACTTACTACCGTTATGAAAGGTTTGAGACCGATTAACTGCCAATATATAGGAATAAAGGAAACACAATGCGGTGTGCTCTGTCGTGATATCAAGCAGTCAGCCGTTTCCACGCCCTTTCGACGTAATGTCGTGATGAATTCGACCGCCTGCCTATTCAATAGACGATCCAATTTGAACACCCACACATCGAGACTGTCACGAGCGGAATCCCAATTAAATTCGCAAAAGAATTAGTAATAACCAACATCGATGACAGCTGACACCTTATTAGGCCACTATTCTCTTATAATTCTACTCATTCAACAGCTATTCTCTGAGGAAATCATGTAATGGACGATAAAGAAGGCGTGAACCTATACGCTAAAATAAAGTAGCTGTGTCCGTTACGCATCTGTACGATCAATACATCATGAAATCATCACCATATGGCCAGTAGCTTTTGTTGAATACATGTTCATTTGAATATTAATAAAATGCCGAAACTTTATTCGAGAGGTATTCCTGAATGCATTTACGTATTTCACAACAGGCACAAATTGTTCACTAGGGCATGTCATGTGTTGATATTTTCATACAAAACACACAAGGAACAAACAGTGTTTTCACTCAACATATCTTGATGTACAAACTACATCAATGCAAGGTTGAAACTATATTATAGCATAGGATTGTTCGCAATTTCGCGTGACTTGCGTCCGTACTCATGGACCCGGGTTATTGACTAGGTATTTGGCTTCTGTTGGTCTATCGAATAATAAGAGACTTTACACGGCATTATTGTCCCCATTTAAAGTAAAATCCGCCCGTCAAATTGTCTGTACATTCAGTCTCATGCAACCGATGTTCGCTTGGGATGTAAGGTGACGTTTTATGACCGAGACGGGCTGGCAAAATGCATGGGGTCATCCGAAATTGGAAAACTACAAAGGCGGGAGAGGGGATGGGATGCGAAATGTGTCAGCAACAGTTTCTAGGTGCACTTCTGTACTTGATATTAGCTATATATCTGCGCCCTTTATTTTTATAGTTGATAGTCAAGTCCAGGTGCAATGACAATGCACATGACACACTGACAAGCTGATTTTATGAAGAGAAATACCGGGTCTTTCACTAAGCCATATGAAGTACACCAAGACTGCCCTTGATACACAGTAAATTGTCAAATGTTAGATTTACTGTCTAGGTAGCTATTACGAAAAGAACAAAAATAATGAAACATCAAAATGTCAACATTTCCTTTAGTAATGGCGTGCGTAGGTCATCAGCTTTTATCATTTTCTAAGTGGGGTTTGTCATCGAAACTCTTTGTCTGAGTGGGGAGGGGTCATATTATTGTGATGGATACGTACAAAAATGCTGTGTCACCCAGGCTAAAGTAACTTAACACTCCCTAAGTCTCCATGAGAACCGACGCTTACTGTGACCAATAAATTAAATATTAACACGAAAGAGAATCAAACACCAACATCGATAATTAATTTGGATAGTTTGTCGAGAAGAAGGACCATCTTGAAGGCGCAAAGCTCCAACCCGCCACGTAACTTTGCCAATCCCATCCCTACGAACATTTCGACAGCAGCTGTACTAATTAGATGTAATGCATAATTCGGAATCGACATTTGCCGTTCTAACAATAGTTAACAGAGAAAGACAAGATTAATCTTCATAGACGTCTCAAAATGCAATCCTTGGTATATACGTATTCTTTTAACGAGTGTTGGGTCTACAACATATGAAATAATATTATAAAGATCACTACATTGGACGTTCCCTTACCTTCAAGCACCAGAATGCTCCGTGTTGAAAGAGCCTAAGTCCGTTTAATTTGGGCAGAGCGTGGACTACGTAAAATGATTATGATGTCTTCCCACGTGTGCATCGAGCGGAATGATCAGCTCAACACACGTGTCTGCTCAGTAGGACAGTAGTTGCGTTAATTTTAGTTAAGAGGATGTCATCAAATATCTATATCTTTTGAGCTGCGTCAGAATTTCGACTTAGTCTGATTTTTTTACAGCGCAAAAGCAGTTTATGTTGGTGAACAGTTCATATTGGGTAAAAACCAATTAATCATGGACCATATGCAGTATTTTACAAGAAACAAGCTGAAACATAGAATTTTAAGAACTACTTTTATTCCACAACGCGCATAAATATACGGTAATAATTCAGTTAACAGGCTTTGTAGATGAATTTTATGACATACGTTTACACAGCAGTGTAATACATCATGCGTGCCAATTTCTCCACATCTCTTGGAACACCAAAGGCAGCGTCAATAAATGCCTCTGGGGCGACAGAACGGAGGGTTGATTTGAAAATATTTAGTGTACATAGGGGATTTGAAAATACTGTTTAATTGAAACGGGGACTAAGTCTTGAAAACATGCTGCTGATTTTGAATATCGTAATGGATAAATATTAACCAAAAGTCACAAAAACGTTCGCAATGGTTGATTACAAAAAACAAACAGGTACTTTATCGCATCCATAAAAGTAAGCACAAATCACATGAAACTGCTCCGGCCACTTTGTTGTGTCAACAAAAATAGGACTTGTAAAGAGCCATGTAAACATATTGATCTAGACTACACTGACCCTCCCGACGAACGTTTTGGAATTTATGCTTACAGTCTACACACAGTTATCTGGGTTATTCTCCAGCATAGAACTTGATACCAAACATGCGTGTTAAGTTGTCAGGTGGCGTCTTTTGGTTCTGACTGACCCTGAGCAACCCCAGTAATTTTCTTTACACCCACACTCGACGACAGAGTAACTTCGAGATGAATAGTACTCACACAATGGCCGGACATAAGGTATCAGTTGAATAATTACTTTCCCTCAGGCCTTAGTCAACAAAAAGAATTCTCTGATTTGATATCAAGAGAAAATTCTGGAATTTATGCTTACAGTCTGTATGACTTATTGTGATCGGCAGACGGCGACTAAGACGCTATTGTGTCCTTTCAGCTGTCATTCTGTAATATGAGCTTATTAAACGGCAAACATAGATGCCATTTTAAAAATTTGCTGAGATTCTTCTGAACCCGTTGACAACTTGAATTCAAAAACCTTTGTGTGTTTTACAAACATTCCTCGTGTTCCTACGAAATTGGAAAAATTATAAAACAAATTCGTATATGAAAATTACATAAAGTGATCGATGTAGTCATTGGGAGCCAGTAGCCGGCGAAATTGGACGGCCGTAATGGCATTTTCGCCGGCTGTGGATTGTAAAGAAATGTTATCGAACAGAACCGAAATGTGTCTTCACAAATTATCACAAGTGATTCAACGTAAACGTCTTATGTTTGGGCGCGACATAACGGCAATATTTCCTTCGGTTTCGACAATGTTGCTCCATCTGATTTCAGTGTAATCCTCGAGCCCTATGTATATCCGTTTACATCATGGATGACATCTCGAGAGAAGCCTGTATTTCGTGAGCGACGATACCATGGTGTATATGTTGCCTGACTCGGTGTGAATTAAAATAAGATTTTAGCACGCGTATGTTACTATAATATAAGAGGACAAAAAGATAGCGAGTAGCCAGCTATGTTGAGATGCGCCGAGAACTGTGGACACAGGGTTGAGCAAAGCATCGGGAATGTTGACTTCTATAGCATTTTCACGACAGAATGTAATCGATAGTAGAAAGTACAGCGAGTCGGTCATATTTAGAAGTTGGAAATTCTACCTGTAGCGTCATTTGTTTACCTGATACGATGGACAATGTAATAAACACTGTACACTTTAAGTTATTTCAATACTAATGTAAAAATGTGATGGTATTTGCTTTCAATAGTGAATACGAGAAAGATAAGGAAATGTAGCCTGTACTAGTAGTTTTAATAATGTTTGAGTTTGATAAATAAACAAACAGGGGATCCAATGTGTTTACGGTGTAAGACAGAACACACAAATGGCATATTAGCGACCAGCTAACTTATCTTCAAATAGCTCTATTCCTGTAATACGTAGTAACCCATGACATTAAAATGATATTTAACAAGAATCAACATATATTGCACCGGAATTATTTTTCCCTGTCCATATGAAACAAATTTAAGCTCAGTGAGTAACAGAGACATATGTTTCGTTTTCTACCTAAATATAAACGCACGATAAAAAAAAACAGGGTACAAAATATGCAACAAAGATGACACGGTTCACTTCTCTCAAAGTCCTCTACTTAAGATTTCCCGTTGACGATTTAACGTAAATCATACCTAGACCACTTACATTGTCGTCTCTATAGTAAGGTAAGATAGACGACTGTAAGTCTTAAGTAGAGCTATCACAGAAGTCAAGTACGCTGTAATTATTATAATTACTGTTTTAGGAAAGAGTCTGTTCATTAGGCTTTCAAGTCGCAATTTTCAATCCCAGATTCTCGCATTAGTGGAGTTCTCCTCCCAGTCAAACACTTGGCCAGTACGATGTTTGATTCTATAATATTAATTACACAAACTGATCTCGACCATTTGGCACCTTTTGCTAATCCTGCATGTGAACAGAGTTTATACAAGTGTGTGATTGACGAGAGAATGGCCCCTACTGTCCTCTTCTCATATATAAAATTCTTATGTTTTTGTTTGTGAAACTGAAAATACTATCAACAATGGAAGTTCATAGATTGATCATAAAAACATAAAAATGATTAAATTTGTTCAAAATTGCAAACTTTCTTAAACAGGTACTCAAACTTTATTTAAAAAAAAGAACGTATTTCAGCGATTGTCTTTCTCACATTGCCAATGGGCATCAAAATTAAATATTTTTTTTCAAACTTTTCATACGCTTCCCCTTCGGACCTTTGCAACACACATTTTTCATCGCATGTACTGTATATTTCTCAGCCTGAAATATTTCACTGAAGTCAGAATATTAAGCTGTTAAGCCGTCCGTCAAAAATTCAAACGTGCAGCCTCTGGTGGCCGATTACATAATCTACGTTAGAAGGGGGGAGGTGCGGCTGCTTCAAACTATTGTGAGTTTATAAGGGGAACAGAGATGTTGTTGGGAATTATTTTAATAATCAGAGAACATTTTTGTTTTATTTTTGTTGACGATGCATTAGGTGCATGGGTTGATGTATATTAATTAATATGCTATTTCAAATTCTACCCATCTGAAATTTGCATGTTTTAAAGGTATACAGTCACCTGTAATCTAAATATGCCCATATATGGTCAAAGGGGTGTTCCTTAGTATTCAAAATGCCCATGTGAGGCCGCTGTTTTTAAAAAGCGGCCACCCGCTTAAAATCTGTGATTGGTTAGATTTTCTCTTTCCATGCTAACTGTGGCAAAATTGGAATAGGTGACAGTATACCTTTAACCATCGCCCACCCACCCACCTCAATTCCGGATCATGCCGACCGGGAATGGCTGTCAATCAAAGTCGACAAAACGTGCGATGTACTTTGAAGATACTAGAATATAACATAATTGAAGTCATTTAGCATTTTTATTTAAGCTAATAACTAATTTGCGTATTTAACAAACTTTCCTAATTAGGGATGTATATCTGGATTGACTTGACCAAAGTCGACGCAGCTTGCTTTGTATAGTGTAGCTTCTATGATATAATATTACCGAAAGTTAGTTTTGATTTTGTAAATCATCTTATTGCTAATTTGCATATTTAACAAATTTTCTATTTACGGATATATCTTGATTGACTTCATCAAATTCAATGAAACATGCTATGTACATTGAAGAATTTCTGATAAAATATTAATGAAAGTTGTTTGGCATTTTTTCAAATTGACTGGCATCATAGCAAATTGATAATTTGAGTATTGAACTAACTTTCCCAATTATAGATATAAGAATTGAAGGACTTTAAATCTTGCTATGTGTATTGATTTGTTGTATAAGTGAAACATATTTTGCATTTTCATTTCAGTTTATTTATAATTTGTCTATATATAATGAGCTTTCACAGTCTGACCAAAGGCAATTACAGTTGCTATATGAAGTGGTGACACAATGACAGTAGTCAAAGAAATTTAGTACTTTTATTTCAGCTTATTACATATTTATGTACTTAATGACCTTCGGAATTAATTTGTGGTGAATTTTGTTCATGATGTTAATCATAACACTTTAAATAAAGTTGCAAACATGTGGCAAACGTTTAAATTCACAGACAACTGCTGCTATATACTGAAACACGTGAGCATTTTCAGTTAACATCTGGTTCTTATCGCAAGTTATGTTCTTTACAGCTTCAAGAACGTGCGGTTCATTCTATTAAACCGTATCATTTTCATCGATATACATAGTATAATTTAAACAGTTAAAAAGTCACGCAAGCAGACTTAATGATATCTCAACTTGTGGTCGTCATCTGCTGTATTGAAAATACGAACAAATGAAACCTATTTCATAAATCCAGTACCTCTCTCAGTCTGTTCGGGCTAAAAACAGACTGCACAGGACTTGATAGACGAGTTTGGGGATATCTTCTGGTCTTTGATAGATGACCAGTTTAAAACATCTCTGCATGCCTATGTGTATTCCACACGGAAAAATGCTCATTGCTAATTATGTTCACATGTGTCAGCAACAGTTTTTAGGTGAACTCCACCACAGGGTATTGAAATAGCCAGTACTCACCTTGTTGACATAGGCTGTAACAATGACAATGACCATGCGGGTGACACACTTACAAGCTGCATCGACGAACTAAATACTGGGTTTTTCAAAATGCTAAAGGAAGTAGACTAAGAAACTACAGGTGATAAGTACAACAAAATGCCTGAAAAATGTCAGAAATTAGAGTTGTTGTACAGCTAGTATTTATAAAGTACAAAAAATACTTAAATATCAAAATATCAACATTTACTCTAGAAATAGGGGTCATCAAATTAAATAATCCTTTAAAGGCGGAGCCTCACTTTCAAAGGACGCCAAGTTATGGCTGCGTTCATTGAGTAAGTGGACAACAAACAGGCAACACATAGGCACACGCTCCAGAAAATGCCACTTTTTAGTTTATGCCAGCCGCAAAAACAAAGACAGACCGCCAAGCGGTCAGCGCAAAGTTGCTGCCGATCGAACTCTGTGGTTATATTCAAGGTCTAACGCGACTGGAAGACAAATTTTTAGGAAATTCAAGCGTTTGTGGTTGGGAATCAATGACCATTGGTGATTTGAACCGACCGTCAATCAAAAGCTTGCATAAACTCTGTTTGCAGGATTAGCAAAATGTGACAAAAGGTTGAGATCAGTTTCTGTAATCAATGTTATAGAAATCAAACATCGTACTGGCCAAGCGTTTGACTGGGAGGATCACTCCACGAATGCGAGAACCTGGGATTGAAAAGTGCGGCTTTAAGGAGCTGAGGGGTCATGTTATTTTGGATGAGGAGTGAGAAGACTTCGCTAGCCCACCCAAGGATATAATAACTATACGCGCCCTTAGATAACAGTAGCATTGCTCTTAACGTAAAGTTATCACCAATTATGTCAAAGACCATTCCATGCAGGCTAATAGTTTTTCTTGTAAGCTTCTTAATGCAACATCACAGAAAGCTACATTTTAATTCACTTGGCATTCCTTAATGTTTTCATCATAATTTATGTGACAGTGGCAAACTCATGGTGTGTCACATGTAGAACTTATGGGAAAAACATCTTGAAAAATGAACACTGATATAAATCAGCCGGGCGTTCAAGCCATGTTAATTAGTGTCACATTTCGATTACAAATACATAAGGAAGACGCAACCCTTGGACTGATAAGTGATGATGGAGAACGGGAACTTGTTTATTGAATACGGAATCATGGCTAGGCCTCACGGCCTAGCGGCTGATACATCAGAACATCCCTCAATGAGGGAGTGGGTCCGTGAGTCTGTGCTGCGAGTCTGTTTCTGATTCTGTCTGAGTCTCTGGTTATCTTGGTCAGAGTCTGTGATTGTCCATTTATACTCCACCGTGGCCATGTCGGATACCGACGCCATAAAAGCACAATAAGATCACATGATACAAAACTCTGATTTCTACGTCCATTAGAAAAGATACAAAAATACAAAGAATTACTTGTCCACGCACGGCATGCTACAAAATATATAGTTTCAAACCCACGCCATGAATGATATAGAACAGCTCAATATGATGAGTTGTTACGATACAATAAAACACGAAGGTAGCAAGGAGAGGTCACTCAATGGATTTTAACTTTGTGAACATGTTCCACCAAATTGTTGATCCCTTGCTAACATTTTGTGGTGCAACTATGGACCGATAATACGTCCCAGCAGACGAAGCCTCACTACATAGCATTCTACGAAACATCAATAGATTCTCGTTCAAGCTGAGATTCGCAAATAGCAAGTGCATCAGATATTTTGGCCCTTGTCCAATTGCTTTTGAATCTTACTGACGATACTGACGTTCAGCTGAGCTTGTCGAATACACGGCAAAGACCCACAGACATCAGAAAAGTGGGTTACAGGGGCCTTTGCCGTGTACATAACCACAAGTGACTGTGGTCCTATGTGGACCGATGTTTGCTACTTACTGATATAAACAGGACTTCAATGGGAATCAAACTCAAACATCGGCAACTTACTGCATGGAACTTCATAAGGAGGGCGATAGCTGGAAGAAGGAATGCTTCCATTGAACTGCCACCCCACCTACTAAAAGCCTGCTGTTCATTCCCCTAGACGTAATTCCATCACAATTTGGTATCCCTTCCTTTACGAACACAGGCACCGCATTATCTTACCTTTACTTTTGAGAATGCACTCAGTTGCAACAGTATCTGTCGATTTAACTAGAGCAGAATGTGGACTACGTTGAGAGTTATGTCCCGAGATGAATATCTAGCTAATGAAGAGTTGAACTGCTTTCTGACTAGGATTCACAAGAATTTCAGTTATGTATAAGAAATCTCTCGAGGTCCTCTTCGTCATCGACTGGCATCAGGGACTGTGCACTATATCTCACATTTTTCCAAACTTTTTCCAACGTAGCTGGAGTATCTCTTTGCTGCATAATTGAACCAGATATGAACTGAATATGCTAACGTACGTGTTTTACAACAGGTTCATTACTAGTAGTACGCTTCACAGAACAATAAGATATCTGTTATATCACTATATGTAGCAGGATTTTTTTAAACTTCGCACATTACTCTCAGAGTTTAATCACTAATTACAAAACTTTATTTAATATGCAAATGAGCTGTTAATTAACTTGACACTGCTCAATGCTTTATGGGACAATTAGATATCCATCAGATCATCATTTGTAGCACGTTTTATTTAATTTAATGCTGTAATTTTAGAGTAATGTCCCTAATTACAAAGTTCATTAAAAATGCAAAGAAACCCTAAATTAACTTGACACTGTTGAATGATTCATAGCACAATTAAATATTTATCAAATCAATATCTGTAGCACGTTTTACAAAATGTTAGTGCCGAAATTTCAGAGTTATATACCTAATTACAAAGTTTATTAAATATGCAAATGAACCCTTAATTAACTTTATACTACTAAATGCTTTACAACACAGTAAGATATCTGTCGTCTCAGTATGTGCAGCAGTTTTCATCACATTTGATGCAGTTATTTCGGAGTTATATGACTAATTATAAGACTTCACGGAATATGCAAATGAGCTAATAATTAACTTGACACTGCTCAATGCTTCTCAGTAGAATTGGATATTTATCAGATCAACATCTGTAGCATGTTTCATCAAATTCAATGCTGTAATTTTGGAGTAATATCACTAATTACCAAGTGCATTATATATGGAAATGAACCCTTAATTAACTTCACACAACTAAATGCTCTGCACCATAATTAGATATCTGTCGGATCAGTATCTGCAGCAGATTTCATCACATTTGGTGCAGTTATTTTGGAGTTATATCACTAATTACTAAACTTCAAAAAATATGCAAATGACCTATTTGTTAACTTGACACTGCCAAATGCTTCTAAGTATAATAGATATATATCAGATCAATATTTGTTGCAAGTATCATCAAGTTTGGTGCAGGAATTTCAGAGTTATCTCACTAATAACAAAAGTTCATTCAATATGCAAATGAGAAGGCAATTGACATGACACTCACAATATCATCATAATGTTTTAAGATTGTCATCTGTGAAAAGTTTCATGAAATTTTGTGCAGTATTTCTTGATATATGTCTACACTGTCATTACCGTCTCCATAGGGAAACCATTGTACGGAAAAAAATGATATTGCATAACTTCATTAATATGCAAGCCACACTAACCAAACTCTAATCAGTTCTTGCAAGTAGCATATGGTACCTGTGTACCAAATCTGACTTGAATCTATTCAGGCGTTTTTGAGTTATCGTGTAAACAGACAGACAGACAGACACACACACTAACACACACACAAACACACACACACACACACACACACGGACAGACAGACAGACATCGCTATGACAATAGCCCACGTGTTTACACACGTGAGCTAAAAATCAATATCTGGTGCAAGTTTTCCCACAGGGATGGTACACCAGAATTGCTTAATATCTCTTCATACCCAAGGCATTTCTTTTAATTGGTTTATATTAAGGCAGCAGTTCAATGACATAAAACTCAACGGTTATTCATTACACTTATCGTTCTTTACTTCTTTATCTGTTATCCAACATTTCACTCGGCTAGTGTTATCAAGCCTTTTCAATGACATTGCTGAATTACCTGTGAGTGTCAAAGATAAGCACATCTATTCTATGACCTTCACTGACAGTACTTTAATGAAATCCGCTTGCTTAACACCCAGAGACGGAGTGCCCGCCCAAGAGCAATAATTGTCTGATCTATCCGCTGCATCCAGTTGAATGACATACTGGCTAACAGTGATAAAGTTTGCCCATCCGGACCTGCTTTACTCTGCAGAACAATTGCTGTATTACATCCAACAAGATCAAGAAATTGAAAAGTACCGTTATATCTTTAGCAGATAGACTTGACCTGTTGTTCAATTTTTTTCGAACCTGATCGTTACTGGCAGGCAGATGGTCGCTATCAATGTTATAATCGGCAGACGGGAGTATCTCTGTTTTCTAGTTGTGTCGGGGTACAACTATGCAACCAGTGCTATTATTTAGCCTTGCCATAGTACCAAGAATGGGAAAAATACACTCAAGTTATTATTGATTCAATGCGAGCGCGTCGGTACTTAAAGCGAAGGTATCCATTACAAGTTCACAAGTCTTCCTTTCTATCCGAATAATCATACTCACTTATACAGACAAATAAATTTGATTTTAATTTGATTAGTTCGATTATATAGAATTTTATTAGTTCGATTGTACAGAATGGTATGATTCATCGGACATACTATGAAAAATGAAAATACGATGACTAATTATACCCTAGTAATAAGTATCCAAGAAATGCCAGTGATAGATTTTACAATTTTTAGAATTAATATTCGAGTACATCAAATATAAATACTTGAAATGGGGAGTAAATACTGTACAAAAGAAATCAACATTTTTGAGCATATTGTAAATATTTGCATAGTCGTTAACACTATAGTGGCCACTCATTTTGCAGTATGTACAAAATAAAAAAATGACAGATAATTCGCCAATTCTAAGTCATTACAGTACAAGAAAACAAAATAGCAAGTAGTACATGTACACAGTAGAAACTAATAACACCATGTTTCAGGTATTACGCGCCTAAAATTAAAAAAATGTAACCTTTACACAAACCTCCCTTAACTTTCGACCATTCTCATAACAGAACAAGAATAAGAATCAGTAATCACCGTGCAAGTTTGGTAGCAGATAAAAATTATTCAACATTTACCGCAAATAGTATCTGAAATTCAAAATGGTCGCCATCTCTTGTTAACTCTAAGGAAATATTTTGTGCTTTAACAAAACTAAGAAGGTGGAAACTACACTTACCCCAGAAGCTTCAAAATGAATTCATACAAGCTGTAGAACAGAAATAATGGTAAATATTTGAGGGTTCGGATACCTGTCCTGAAGATGCATTCTCCAAAGTGAAAGTAAATACTACAAGCAAAAATTGAGTAATTGTTCTGCAAATATGCAAAAATCCCGAGCAAATGAGAATATTTCGACCTATTGCACGGTATCGTAAAACTAATACAGATGTCGTCGAGCGCGTACACGATTTGAAAAAATGAACATGTTTGTGATAGTCCTTGACACGAGAACTTTGTTAGCCGTCTGCAACCATATTATACTTTCTAATAAAAAAGGACATGTTATGTGATATGCCCTGGCAAATCAGTTCAGAAATGTCTAATTGTAGGTACCGCTTATGCAAATCTGGTGACAAAGACACTATAAGAGAGACATAATCATTTATAGCTCAAGTGTGTAAAAACGTGGGCTAATGTCATAGCGATGTCTGTCTGTCTGTGCGTGTGTGTGTGTGTGTGTGTGTGTGTGTGTCTGTCTGTCTGTCTGTTTACTCGATTACTCAAAAACGCCTAAACAGATTCAGGTCAGATTCGGAACACAGGTACCATATGCTACTTGCAATGACTGATTAGAGTTTGGTTAGTGTGGCTTGCATATTAATGAAGTTATATAATATGTTTTTTTTCCGTATAATGGTTTCCCTATGGAGACGGTAATGACACTGTAGACATATATCAAGAAACACTTCACGAAATTTCATGAAACTTTTCACAGATGGCAATCTTACAACATTATGATGATACTGTGATGTCATGTCAATTGTCTGCTCATTTGCATATTTAATGAACTTTTGTTATTAGTGACAACTCTGAAATTCCTGCACCAAACTTGATGATACTGGCAACAAATATTTATCTGATATATATCTAATTATACTTAGAAGCATTGGGCAGTGTCAAGTTAATAAATAGCTCATTTGCATATTTTATGAAGTTTTGTAATTAGTCATATAACTCCGATATAACTGCACCAAATGTGATGAATTCTGCTGCAGATACTGATCTGACTGATATCTAACTGTAGTGTAAAGCACTTAGTAGTGTCAAGTTAATTAAGGGTTCATTTGCATATTTAATGAACTTTGTAATAAGGTATATAATTCTGAAATTACGGCACCCAAGTCTGTGAAATCTGGTACAGATATTGATCTGATAAATATCTAATTGTACTTACAAGCTTTTGGCAGTGTCAAGTTAACAAATAGCTCATTTGCATATTTTATGAAGTTTTGTAATTAGTCATATAACTCCAAAATAACCGGACCAAATGCGATGAAATCGGCTGCAGATACTAATCTGACAGATAGCTAATTGTGGTGTAAATCATTTAGTTGTGTGGAGTTAAGTAAGGGTTCATTTGCATATTTAATGAACTTTGTAATTATTGATATTACTCCAAAATTTCAGCATTACATTTGATGAAACTTGCTACAGATATTGATCTGATAAATATTTAAGTGTACTGAGAAGCATTGGGCTTGTCAAGTAGCTCATTTACATATTATTAAGTAAGTGAGAGTACTGTGCAAAAGTTGACGAAACCTGCTACATATAATTATATAACAGATATCTGATCGTTCTTATTACACGCCTCACACAGGTGTCGATTATATTGGTATGAATTTGGTTTATTTACAGGAATATTGAAAAAACATAATACAATAAATCCTCGTCAGAGATAGTTACTCTGGCAGTAGACCGTATACACGTCTGGTCTTATCAGAAGTCTGTCTTCCACTCGGTGTCGTTTGCTTGGTTAGTGATTATCCTGAGGAGGTCTGCAACTTATGTTGCGTAACATGTCCTTGCTCGTTGATTTGTACCCTTTAATATGAAACAGGTCAAAGGTACAATTGTTTTACACAACGTCATAACAGTCAAAAAGTATGCAGTAATTCATGTCATACTGTATTATTTCATGCGTCCAGTAGTGTCTGATAAATGTCAATACATGTCAAGTCATCAGCAGTCAATTTCAATGCCTGATAACTAATTTTGTAATTTTGTCAAACTCAAAGTCATCCATTCAGCGGTCAAATTAGTAGGTCAAGATGAGTAAATGCT
The DNA here is from genome assembly GCF_041260155.1 of Ptychodera flava. NCBI lineage: Eukaryota > Metazoa > Hemichordata > Enteropneusta > Ptychoderidae > Ptychodera > Ptychodera flava. Next base: position 14,178,678 of record NC_091943.1, read on the forward strand.
AAAATTTTATAGTCTGTTTACTGACTATTAATGGATCTGTTTTAAAACACATGAGCACATTCAGTTTATAATCATTTTTTTAGTTGAATAAATTGACATCAATATTTATCACATACAATTTTGTCCGTTTGCCAAGTTTGAATAAAGTCGTTCAGATTTTCCATGTGGTGACTCTAGATATGGAAACAATAGTTTGGGCGACCTTCTTGAAAATATAGCTGCTAGACACATACAAATCTCATATTATTTTGCTTTGTAATTATAGCCATGTTTGAGCAAAATAAGCTGACGTGAGCGTGAGTATTGGGAATCAAAACTTCCATCACGAAATGTCTATACATTGAATGGTATCTTCATTTTACATAGATACCCAAAGTAAATTGGCGTTGTGCTAATTTCTAATAAATTTAGCTTAGCCATGTTTAAGGGGACGTATAGACGTTATCAATACTATAATGAAGTTATTATCCACAAAAAACAAGGCTAAATGACACAGCAATGCTTTCAAAAATCATATTAAATCTTATAAGGTGGCAATTTGCCCCTTACAGTTCAACTTATGAAGATTATAAGTGAAAAATACTCTCGACGACCGATGTAAGAAACACAGTGACAAATCACTCACAGTTAGTTACACAAAATGTCATCTACACAGCATTTCCAAGCGGGTCGAGTTACAGTAGTAAATCATTGAATCATGGATTTTGTTTGTCCTAGAAATGACATAAATTGTTTCAGAGAGACATGGTCACTACTTTCGTCTCCGGAATCAAGGTTTCCGATTGAGAGTGGTGTAATTTAGTTGGACCGACGAAGTTTCTCACGATTTCGGCTGTCAACGGTCGGTTTCCTGTCCTGTAGCTTCAGAAGTCGTCGACAAGGTAAGCATAAGCGATAGAAGTCACTCTGGGAACGGATGAGAATCAGAAAGCAGGCATTAGAGAGTGTCAGGTAAGTACAATTCTACTAGAGATAAAATGTCTTATGTAGTAAAATGTGATCATCACATTTTGAGGTCCTCTTAGGACACAGAGTGGTTTGGCATCTAAGGCTGCATTCACAAACACCTCTTGAGGAGGAATTGACTGGGGATTTCAATAAATCAATAGTTTGTTGGAGGCATTTGAAAAGATTTCAGGACTAAAAGGGGACTCGAAACAAACTTTCTCTTATTTATATGAAATGTGTGCTGTTACGTTTGGCCAATTTTTGTGTGGTTTCGTTTCGTGAAAGCAGTGTCTTGTTCAACTCCCTGAAAACTCTAGTTTTAAACTTACCAACACATTCATAAGTGTGCAGTTAGCATTTTTATTGCTTAAAATTTAATTCAAGTCCGGACTAGAATTCATTTGTCATCAATAACAATGATTACAGTCTTTACGTATATACACATTATTTGCTAAACAAAATTGAATTGCCAGGTGTATGACCCATTGATATTACTACATCTGGTTATTTACAAGCTTTCAAAATGGTTTTCAGATATTTTAAATATATTATTCTTAATTATTTCACCAATTATTCATGCAATATTTACCCTGAAACTCTTACTGATGAAAGCATATATGATTGGATTGAACACGGCATCTGAGACGATCAACCAAATGTATCCGCACGCTTTTATTATGTTAACTTCCATGGATGAGTGGCTAAGAATTCCGTGCTGTGGGTGAGTGCCACCATTCTGAAGAGGTGTACAGGAAGCCAAGCAATGGCGAACATCGTCACAGCAAACAGGATGCTGGTTATTGCCTAAAAAAATCAAGAAAGTGTGTAAGGCTATGATAATAATGATTGGTGATTATATAAAAGGCAATCTTCCTTTGCACACATTCTATCTTTTCTATCTTAATTTTGCTGATCTGAATGAATTTTGGCCACAGTTGTAAGGCAGTGAACTTCCTTCCACCAGAAGGAACCACGTAGCGTGGTTGTGATGTGGCTATTGTCGGGTACGTACACTCTGTGGCGTGGAACGTCAGGCAGAAGAGACGGCAACAGGTACACAAATATACTCTAAGTCGTAGCACTTTATTCAGCTGAGTAACATAAGTTACACGGTAAAACTTCTATGTCTCACACTAGTCTAATAATAGGCGTCGGTCACAGTCAACGTCGTCATCGGGCGTCGCAACAGGTTCTACTTTAACACACTAAAATGCAGAGTTTATATTGGGTGAATATCTGGCTTTGTCATGACTTTGGTATGCGTCTATCATTATCTAAAGAATTAACTAACGGCAGTCGGCACACGTGAAAGACAGGAAGGTCGCTCCCATCAGTACATCTGTCAACATAACGCAGGAGGTCCAGCTTAAGTGTCCGGTCGGTGTTAATGACTTAAGCTGTTGTCAAAACAATACGTTCACTAAGAGCGGATGAACGGTTACATCAAAAGAGTCTCAAAGATAAACAAGGGAATCGTTCTCACGATGCCCCACGTGCAGAAGGGGTTACTATAGGTCACAGTCATTGTCATTGGTAAAAGCTCAATTCGAGAGATGAAATATTAAATATCTAGTGGCTACGTCACAATACTTTAAACAATTTAAATCTACGCAGGCATAATATTACATAATGGTAACACACTTAACAGTGCTATAATTAGAATGTGAACGAATGAATTAATGTGTTTTAGACATTCAAATATAACTTCCCTCTCTTTGTCTGCTTGAGCTCAGGAACGATTGCACTTGGCTTTATAGAAGATTAGAGGGACTTATTTCAAGCTTGGATAGCTGACAAGTTTAACCCAGCTCCGTATACATATGTATGATTTTCAAGAATGCAAGTATGTTGATAAACGTAAGAAGAATAATATTGAAAATCTTACAATCTGATGTACCATGGGCGTAGTGACACTTTAACTCAAGGATATTCAAGACATAGCACTAGATGGTTTGAAAGACCTGGAATGTTGATTAAGGTGAGAGTATGGGCAATGGTGGAACGTTGGAGCATCTAGTGTACAAGGAATGGTCTGATACACTTTAGGCAGTTAAATACGTGACACTTTAAGGTTTGAGAGATTTTGAGATGTCGATTATAACGATAAAAATGCGAGGAATACTGAAATATTTTTTTCTATCTTTTGTACAGTGGTCTTACTGAAACATTAGAAGTGAAACCCTTCGTGTCGAAGAATCAGAAGGAAGGCCATCATATTGACATCGAAGTGTAAGCATTGTAGTCATAGTTACATCACTGTCGGCTGGCCATAGGAATAGATAGGTACAAATGTTTGAAATGATGTTTATTTTGAAGCCTTCTACAATCATGTAATTAATGGAGGGGGGAAGAAGGTGCTAGTTCCCTTTGGAAAACATCCGATATTTACCAGATAGGAGTTAATTCAGCTGAGGCATACATCTTCATCTGGGTTCCCGGATTTCTGAGTATTTATATTTTGGAGAAATGTGGATAAATACCTTTTTTGGGTTATGAGTAGTACCGAAATATTGAACAAAGTGTTGAGGCATTCTGGATAACACGAGTTGAGTAATGTTTCCGTTTTCTCTAATCCCATAGCCAAGGCAGCAAACACAAGCAAAGCTGACAGCAATGACGTTGATGAAGGCACAAATATTGATCAAAAACAACGATTACAAACGATGTGGCAATCCAAAGAGTACGGCAACCGAGGAGGCTCAAGAAATCATTTTAATACTTACTCAAAATTGTAAAATTGTGTCTAGTTTTGATAAGTCAGCAATGCCGGAAGGGGATATCTTTACTAAAAGGAAGAATGCATTTTTTATTGGTTTGAAGCGCTTTTTAATTTTTTTTCATGGTAACACTGATTTGTATGACCAGTTTCAGAGGCATAACTACAATCTTTGTGCAATATATATATATATTTTCCATGTTGATTAGAAAATGTCGGCTTCGGTGTAACTCACAAGGTAGGAGATTCTACTAAAGAGATAAGTTATCATGGCATGGTGTTTAGAATATACCTTTCGCTTGGATCGTGCTTCCATTCTATCGTCAGCAGACCCGGGTAACCTGTCCAACCACAGCTTGGCAACAGTGCGCAAGTAACAAATTCCGAGTATGAGAAGGGGTCCGATGTACATTAGAAGAAAGACGATCCACATGTACACTTTTCTACCGTCAACAGCACCAACCATTGGCCAACTAATTCTACACAAAGCAGCGGTTCTGTTCTCAACAAGGGGGTAATAATACAGTTGGTTTAAGATAGGGTAGGGGCAGCAGATGACCAGGGCTGCAATCCAAATGAGGATGATAGCAATAATCCTGTGCCTTTTCTTCGCCTCTGTTGGCAAAGGATACATTATTGCTCGATATCGCTCTACGCATATGGCTACCAATGTGAAGATGCTGGCAATCTCGGATGCCTGTAAGGAGGATCAAATAATATTAAGATTAGGCCTATATGAAGATTAATTTTTATACATCTATCATCGAGAACAATAGAATTTTGCGTGCGCTAATTAGGGGTTATTACACGAAGTTTGGGCGATACCGCGTCGTATTTGAGTGATGTGTCCGTATTTTGACGAGTTGCGAAGCAACGAGTCAAAATGCGGACACATCACGAGAATACGACGCGGTATCGCCCAAACTTCGTGTAATAACCCCTTTATCATACATGCATGCTTTGGTTATGGCTGTTTTCCTACGGACGTTCCGAAATTAGCGACGAAATCAACTGAAATCGACCTTGCTTGCTCATCGCTGTACTGATAAAAAGTTGGTTGCTAAGGAGTGATGACAACCGTATCACTTCTTGATATTATTCCGCTGTTGGGCCATTCCACTTTAAAGGAGGGTTTATGGCACACTTTTAAAGCGAACAATTTAAATATTAAGATGTCGACACAGGTTTTTATACTTTGAAGAAGATGTATTTTTAGTTTGAAATGCCGGTGGAAGTAAACAATAGGCTGGAGTGTGTAAAATAAGTGTGTTTTCGTGTTTTGAAACACACCCTCATCCCTTAATTGCGTCAAAATACTCGCGGCGCGCCAACGTTCGATTTCAAACTCGATCGAGCAACTGATCAGCAAGCAGTTCTGCGACATACAGTGGATATAATAGCCGTACCAGTCAGTTTATATCCAAGAATTATACATATTCTCAGTCGTCAAATATGCCGAATTTACCATCTTAGAAAGGAATTTGTGAGCGGATTAGGGAAAACGTGAAGTGAGTACACTGCAGTAGCTGTAGCGTCGTAACGCGTTCGTGATATGTTGCTTTACGAATAAACATTGCAAAGGTATTTTCATCGTCTGCTCGTACATTTTCTCCTTACTGGCTTGCCTAAAAAGAACTAAACTTCTTTCACAACAAACGCAAACGAAAGTTTTACTTTCCCTAGTGTCTTACATTGTCTTCGAAACCCACACAGGTGTCACCGGGCAAAATCATGACCCGTGAATCTGTACAATTTGGAAAATATAATATGTGCACATCGTCTGTCGCGAGTATTTTCAGTGCGGTTGGATTTTTGTGGCTCATTTATGGCATTAAACGATGTAATTCACCACTCAGATACTTAAACTCGTCTACAGGAAACTTTCTAAATAGCGGTTCTGTCAACCGAGATAGGTTCATTAAATATGCAAATAAACCATTAATTAATTTCACACTACTAAATGCTTTACACTACAGTTAGATATCTGTCGGATCAGTATCTGCAGCAGGTTTCATCACATTTGGTAAAGTTATATCGGAGTTATATGACTAATTACAAACTTCATAAAATATGCAAATGAGCTTTTTATTAACTAGACACTGCCCAATGCTTCTCAGTATAATAAGATATATATCAGATCAATATTTATTGCAAGCATCATCAAGTTGGTGCAGGAATTTTAGAGTTATCTCACTAATAACAAAAGTTCATTAAATATGCAAATGAGAAGATCATTGACATGACACTCACAGTATCATCATAATGTTCTGAGATTGTCATCTGTGAAAAGTTTCATGAAATTTGTTGATATATGTCTACACTGTTATTACCGTCTCCATAGGGAACCATTGTACGGAAAAAAACGATATTGCATAACTTCATTAATATGCAAGCCACACTAACCAAAATCTAATCAGTTCTTGCAAGTAGCATATGTTACCTGTGTACCAAATCTGACTTGAATCTGTTCAGGCGTTTTTGAGTTATCGTGTGAACAGACAGACAGACACACACACACACACACTCACATTCACACTCACACTCACACACACACATACTAACATACACACACGGACAGACAGACAGACATCGCTATGACATTAGCCCACGTGTTTACACACGTGAGCTAAAAACGATGAGACAAACCCAAGTACCAATTAATTCAATAAAAAATGTCAATTTAATAAAAATTTATAATATAAGATATTAAAAAGAAAAAATACATACAAAACAAAACATAAACTTATCAATTATCAAAAACCCGTTTCTACATCAAGGGCTTTAAAATAGACGTACACTTACCGTATGCAAGTAGGAGACCAGTTTACACATGGCGAAACCAAATACCCACTCACCCATGACAGTGCTCGTAAACAGAAAAGGCAGGCACACAAGACTAAGAGTCCAATCAGAAACAGCAAGGTTAAAGATCAACGGGTTAAAAGACGTTTTGCACTTCTTAGCATGTGTTAAAACGAAAACGACCACGATGTTCTCCACTACAGACAGCGCAACACCAACAGTGAATATTGCTGCCAATATTTTGACCACACTGTCATCTATTGTATCGAGTACGTAACGTGCATCATCTGGTTCTTTTGACGGACTTTGCGTTAGATGTATCATTGTTGGAACAGGACTCGTCATTGCTGAGAGAGAGAGAGAGAGAGAGAGAGAGAGAGAGAGAGAGAGAGAGAGAGAGAGAGAGAGAGAGAGAGAGAGAGAGAGAAACTGTGAAATTTGCTACAGAAAAAATTGCTGCACTTATATGAAATTTGAAACTATTTTAGCGGATATATACGAGCGTGACCTATCCTCGTCTACGCATGCGTCCGTCATTGATCTGGTATACTTCACATTTACGTTAGAATGTCCAAGCTCTAGGGCCAGCCGGTGTCTTGAAAACAATTAGCTCGCACAAATGGGGTTTCTGTACTCGTTGTTACAAAAGAAACAGAGCGCTCCACTTACCAATAACGTTTTTTATGGACTTTGGTAAGAGGAAAGCCAAAGATGAGCTTAATAGTTTTTAAATTTCGTCTCATACTCGTCTATTAAATAATTGTTTATGGTCAGCGCGTACACCGCTAATTCTTCAATGTACGGTTAATGCAGTATATTTTATATAATGAAGTCAATATAAATGTACTGTTCATTCTTGGTTTGATTTTTCTCTGATGTTCGTGTTTGCTATCATGAATATTCGAATACAGGATTTTAATTAAGAGCTTCGGACGTAAACCCACTGTAGCTCTATCAACTTCTTTCCTTTGTGAAATATCAAACACCGAAATATGACAGACCTTTCCAAATCACGTTGCACGCAACAGTGACGACTCCCCGTCAAGGTGATGTTTGATGCGATGGTTACAAAATTTTAAATGTGTACAGTCACCTGTAATCTAAGTATGGCCATATATGGTCAAAGGGGCGTTCCTTGGTATTCAAAATGCCCATGTGAGGGAGCTGTTTTTAAAAAGCGGCCACCCGCTTAAAATCTTTGATTGGTTAGATTTTCTCTTTCCATGGTAACTGTGGCAAAATTGGAACAGGTGACAGTATACCTTTAAAGCCTCAGAGAACATTTCACAGAAGCATTGCAAGACTAAACGGGAAGTCACCCATTGTCTGTCTTCTTTTTTTTACTAGACGGCAAAGTCTTCTTTGAAAATTCTTGTCAGCATAAATGTTTCGAAGGATTTGCCTAATTTTGATAAAGAAACGTTTAAAAGATAGTCAGTCCAACTACTGCAACAACTATTGAAGTCAGAGAGAGAGAGAGAGAGAGAGAGAGAGAGAGAGAGAGAGAGAGAGAGAGAGAGAGAAGGAGCGGGGACACGCCAAAATCCGGTTCAACCGGTGTCAATCAATCAATCACTCAAACACAATTTATATAGCGTCAGAATCCAAGAAAAAACATCTGTTCAATGGTTCTTAGAAGAATTGGTCCTCACAGGAAGCTAGTTTGAAAAGATGTTTCTCGTGGTAAGTCATTCAACAGTTTTGGAGCACAATTAGAGAAAGCGCTACTGCCATATGTCTTGATGTTGTATGTTGTTGTGGCCAACAAGCCCTTGTTCGCCGACCGGAGAGAACGTTGAGGATTGTATGACTTAATTAAATCACAAATATATCCGGGGGTTTTATTATGCAGAGCTTTGTATGTAAGTAGAAGAATCTTGTAATTTATCCTGAAGCGGACTGGCAACCAATGTAGACCCTGAAGGATTGGTGAAATATGTGTGAATTTCCTTGAGAGAGTGATTATTCTGGCAGCAGCCTTCACTTAATATTAATGAAAATCTTTTGAAGATTATATAATGGTTGAACTGCCACGTTGTTTATCGGCATGGCCAGTTTAAAAGTAAACACAATTTTGTGAGCTTTGGCTTGATATTAAGCGGCAAGCCCTTTCCTCGCCCTTTGGCGTGATGCATTCAACCGCCTACTCAAATTACGATCCAGTTTACTCATACATCAAATCTGTCACGAACGAAGATCAAATTAAACTTAGAAAAGAATTTGACATTATTATTCATCGACATTGGAATTTGAATAACTATGCATCCACATCGATGACACTTAATGAGGCCACTGTTGTTGTAAAATACTACTCATTCATCAGCCATTCCCCGAGAAAATCATGCAATCGTCTAATTAAGAAGATTTTGCGTGAGCCTATATGTTAAATTTAAGTAGCTGTCTTCTATTACGCCTTTGTATGATCAATACATCATGAATTCATCATGCCATATTTTGATACTTTCATAGAAAACACACAAGGGGGAAAAGAGCGCTTTCACTTACATATCGATGTTAAATTAGCTTAAGTTTGAAGCTGTAATATAGCAAACATTGTTCAAAATTTCGCATGATTTGTGTCTATACTCATGGCTCCGGCTCACAGACTTGATATTTGACTTCTGTTCGTCTGTCGAATACAAGCTTTCGCATTATCATTGTCTATCAAAACTTTGTGGTCTGAGAGGGTAGGAAGTCGTATTATTTTGATGGAGGCGTAAGAAAAAATTGCCGGTCCACTCGCGGGCTTTTGTAACTTAACGCTCCTTAAAGACCCAATAGCTGCAAATGTTAATAAACTGATCTCAAAATATTCTCAGTTTTCAAAGAGTTTCTTTGAATAAGACCATTGAAGACTGAAAAAGTGTATAACACTGTCATAAGTGTCGAAAGTGGCATGTTAATCCAAACTTTCTACCATTATTTAAGATGTTTCCGCAATTAAAATAAATCATGTCACAGAGAAAATAAAGATTGCGACAACTTACTGTCGACCATCGTGTGGGTGCATTAAAGTAATGGCAATATGCTTGTTTCTTTGATGATTACAATGCATATGTGCAAGGAATACTGATTTTTTGTACTTTTCTATGGTGCGCCATTTTACGGCTGCGGCACCCGTTTATTATTTAACTGGTTAAAATATGTAGTCGTGGACCAAATTAGGCAGCAGTGATACGTCTATAAATGACCTTCAGTCAGCACATTAACACGAACCAACGTTGGTTTAAAAAATAAAATCATGAAAAAGTTCATTTAATTCGCAGGTACTCGACGCTTGCTGTGATCCATGTGGTGGCTTGAAAGAGAATCAGAAACTAACGCCGACACTCGAGGGTGGTTGTCGAGAAGAAGGCCAATCTTGAAGACGCAAAGCTTCAACCCGCCACGTTACTTTGTAAATCCCATCCCTGTGAAAATGCTGACAGTAGTTCCAATTTCGGAATAGACATTCATCGACATCTGAACATACAAGTAGTGTTGGGTCTTTAACATATCAATACCCTTCTGAAGACGTTCTCTTACCTTCAAGACTTAGAATACTCCGTGTTGAAACAGAATACGTCGGTTTATATTGGACGTTGACGATGTAAATCATAGGATGTCTCCTTACGTGTTCATCGAGCGAAATCACTCGAGAACCTGGGTCGTAAAATTGCATACGTAATTATGCTGTAGAGCCTCGTTTTCAATCTCCCGGGAAATGTCAACATGTTTGGATTTATGTTTTGTATGTGTCTCGTTAATTCTTTTATAGAGCCGACATACAACAGCTGGAACAACCAAACTGAACTTAACATGGCGGATGTACTTTTCTGCTCTCCGTGAACGTGTTTGAAAAGCCTGATTTAGAATATTGTTTTGTGGTTTAGAAGGAAAAAATATATCACAAAACTTGAAACTATGTATCCCTTTATCAAATAGAATACTGCTGCCGTGCTATTTATGCATTTTAAGGCGACTTTCCGAACGATCGCTTTGTACTTTATTTTTAGCAAAATGACGTCATTGTTTAGTATCTTCTGACCTTTTGGGAGAGGTCATAGAGGCCTTGAGATACAACAATACTGAGAACACATGATCACTAAGGTTCAACGTTTATCTGTGCCAAATAAGGTAGGCCTACCTTATACTGAACGCAAATGACGCAGTGTTGAAGATCATGTGACCGCCAAGGTCAACTTCTGTTTACATGGTCTTAGAGTCTTTCACATGCGATGCAGATGCTCTGGCTCACAGGTCTCGCGTCGCATTTCGATATTTTCGCAGTAGATGAGTAAGTTTACCTAACCGCTAGTTAAATTTGAATTTCTGCCAGCTTATATGCTTTTAATGAGTACGTGTGATTTACCACAGTTGCTTGTTTTGCGTACACGCCGGTCGGCCTCGCTCATAACATCAATCTTGACGGGTGCGGCTAGCTGGCAGGGTACGCTTACCCATTCCGGACACCTGGTACCACCACTATTTTGTGGTTCAAGATGACCCCATTGCCTTTGTCATTTTCAATATGTTCCTTGGACCTGGTAACTTTCTTAGTTACCTTGAATGATAACGATTATTGGACCTGATTTGATGTCTATTATTCCGATTCGTGTATAACTTGCTGTCTATTTCATCACCGTCCGGACGATGATTTCATAATAAGGTAATGACGATGAAAGTTTATTATAATGTCTCAATTTATCCAATTTTACTTCTTCTATCTATTAACAAAATTATATCAATTGTTTGGCTTTGAAATAAAATATTCTCAACACAGTTGTCCAGTCTTCCCTACAAGTATTCTTCCAATCCACCAATGACAATTTCATCTTCATTTTCTTCTGAGTAATCATCTGCTATTTCTTGTAGACTTTGTTCAGCTATATCATATTCACTTCTACCTCATCTTCTACCTCAATTTCAATATTTGTTTCATGAATACTGCTTTCCTCAAAGATCATAACATCAGTGTCTTCATTCTGATTTGCATTTATCTGGCTTGCTAAGACAGTTGTATGACAGTTTTCACAGTTCATGCATAAACAGCCTGGTCCAAACAATTTGCTGACCTTTTTACATTTGCATATTTTGGTTTTACATCCACTTTTGCACCTGCACCCCTTCGTGAAGAAATACACACGCTCTTCCACCAATGACATGTTTTCTTGGGAATCCCATATAGGGAAAATCCTACCATGTTCAATGTTGTGCACAGAATCATTGTGTGTGGGGGGGGTGTTATGTTACTTTTATGGGCCTGTGACCATATTTTGAAATGAAGCATGTACTATGGGGGCCCGTTTCAGTCAAAATTATGTTTTATTAATTTTAGCATGTAGATTGGAATTAATTTACTAGCTCCTCGAATTAATTGTATGTTTCTTTTAATTAATTTTTATATGCTTGAATTAATTTTGTGTAGTCATGCCGAATTTATTTTATGTGTTCCAATTAATTATTTCTGCTTATCTTCCGAAATGAAGCATGTACGCTTCCAGTGAAATTGAAGGGCAGTACTATTTGGCAGTAATTCATCTTCATACTGTGCTCGCACTTGTTAGCTAGTATAGACTATAGTCTATAGAAGCTATTTTGAGTGATATCCGTCGTCCGGCGTCCGTCGTCAGTATGTATGTATGTATGTATGTATGTATGTATGTATGTATGTATGTATGTATGTATGTATGTATGTATGTATGTATGTATGTATGTATGTATGTATGTATGTATGTATGTATGTATGTATGTATGTATGTATGTACGTACGTACGTACGTACGTATGTATGTACGTACGTATGTATGTGATATATTGAAATTTGATTAAATCTTCAATTTTTGTATTTTTGGGTCAATTTTTGCCATTTTTGGTCAAAATATTTGTTTCTCAAACGTTACTCATCTGATAGCTTTGATATTTGGTATACAGGTTCCTAGGCTTTATCTTAATGTAATATATCAGTGTTCGTGCTAGGATTTTTTTTAATTAGCCACAGCCTGCTGGTGTGGCTAATTCATGCAAAAATCATTAGCCACTGCCAGCAAAAATTGATTAGCCACGCAAATTTTTTACTCAAAACACAAAGATGTGCAACTGATGTGACTGTTATTCAAAGCAATTTTTGGACGTCACTGGAACATTTCTAAACACACTTTAATGTAAAAAGGTTCCCATTCCGAGCAAATCATTTTTGAATCACTAACTCACTAGTCCCCGTTCTAGAAGGCAAAAAATTGTTAGTCCAGCCTGTTTCAGTTTATACCTAAACTAATCTCTGCTATGTAGAAATACTAACCCAGCAACCCCGCCCGCCTCCCCACTTGGTGTTTTTTATAACCTGGGGAAGTGTGTTACACTGATTTTGTGGTTAATGGGTGTATTGTTCCCCTTCAATACTTGGTTAACCGTTTTTTCTGGTTGTTTTTTGCACCTGGCGGTTCTTTGAGTAGTTTTGGGAAATTGTCACTACCTAACTGCTGTACTCTAACGAGCGTGGACTGTACAGTCGCTTGCAGAGTATAACTGAGGAGTCCAGTGACCTACGTCACAGGAAGTCTAGGCAGGAAGTTCATGTTTTTAATCTTGCATAAATGCAAGCCTGTCTGTGGGTCGCTTCCAGCACCCGGAAGTAATAGTGCAGAAGCGATCGTACGTCGAGTGATTGATCCGACGATGTGTCCTAACAATTTTGGGGCGAAAAATTCGATTCGCAAACGTGGCTAATGACTTTCAAAAACAATTTCGCCAAATGGAAGTTTTATTCGCATTTTTGCGAGTGTGGCGAACGCTAGCGCGAACACTGTATGATGAAATCGTCAATTTTGTATTTTTGCAGCTAATTTTGCCATTTTCGGTCAGGTCATCCTGAAATGAGCTATCAAAGATATCCACCTTCTTCATCCATACATGTGTCACAAAAAGTTATTCTCTACATAACACAGCAGAGCTCTGTCAACTTTTGGGTCGCTTGTTTTTTTCAAAACTGCTGGTCAGATAGCTTTAATATTTGGTTTACAAGTCCCTAGGATGACCTTAGTGAGATAATTTCATACAGTCAGGAAATACTTAATTTTGTAACCATGTCTATAGTAGCTTCAGGTACTTTGGCCCTATGTTATTGTATTTCTGATTTTATCAAGCCAAGTCTTGTGCACCTGAAGTAACTCATCTGATGGATAATCTGCTTTGATTGTTTTGTAAAAATTAAAAGGTGTGCAATACTCAGATGAAAATTGACTGTAGTGTTTTTGAAGTATAGTGTACCAATTAGTCTGCAGAAAGCTAGTAACCCTTTGTCCATGTTAGAACTGTCAACATGAGCAAAGGTTCCGTGGGCAACTTCCCAACAGTTATGAATTCTGCATACATGGAATAGTACTTTAAGGAAATAGGCTTTGCCATAGCCAACAAAATATGAAATGATATCAAAACTAGTTGTTATGAACACAATCTATATTATTTTTGCCCGGTTGCTCGAGTCTACTTGCACTAAATCCGCATCATGAAATAAACTATTAGACAGTGTATTTAAGTCAAGGGAGGAATTTTCATTGGCATGTGCACGTAGCTGATAAAAATCTGGCTTGGTGATAATTCAGATAGCTTGTAAGGCAATCGAATATGGTATGTATAAGTGCCGGGTGTGTAAATCAGCATGTTTTAGCACCTGAAACAACAGCATGGTGCCATAGCCTTGTAGCAGTTTCCTCGTGGTTCCAATCGTAACGTGGTACTTCGTTTGGATCTTCACTGGCTGTTACACACAAAGCCTTTCCTCGCATCTCACCTTCTAAGCCACTAACTGTAACTACATTCTGGGTTAAACCAAGAAATGGTTTAATCAAAACTGGTATATGAATGTTAAGTAGTTTAATAAGAGCCTTTTTATCGGTCCTCTCAGCCAGGAATGCCATCCAACTTTCTTTGGAATATCTGATTCCATTGTTAAGTTATCATAAATTTTGCACTTTTTTTGCTGCCATCCCTTGGTAGGGGGCCACTCATTGCATGGGGCTCATCAAACCAAATATGCACTGATGTACATCCCTTTTCAAGGTGTGGAATAATCCACCTTCTTATAAGATACATGGCATAGTGTTTTAATTTCAGGTGATGGATCCTTATTGGTGCCCACTGAATCATAAACATGCCCTCAAGCTAAACAAGGTCAGGCTTCCAGTTTGATTCAAGGCATGGTACAATGATGTTTGATTTCTCATATCTTTTCATGTATATTTTTGTGGCATTTGATTTTGTGCCTTGGTGGTGCATAGACCCATCAGCTTCACATATTGCTCTTGGTAATGCAATAAATTGTAAAAATTCAGATATTGGTTTGCCTTGCTTGATGGAATGTGCAATTTGACTTCTTATACATGTATTTATTAATTTTTTGTCAGCATCATTAGAACGAACTTTTCTCTTGTGACTTTGTTGTGAATGTCCGTTGTCTCCTTTTTCTCACTTGAGGGTCTGTACTGGGCACACCCAGGAGACATGTGTGTATGTAGTCTTTTAAAGACTACTCTCCTACTTGATAAAATGTTGTGAGGTCCTCAAATGTTGCACCAGTGGCCAAGTCATCACTGAATAGTTTTAACAGCCCCTTGAATCACATGATAAATGAAATGCTCTGCTGGTCACAATTTTTGCCAAATATTTTCGACAAAGGGCATCATTATTTTCCTTCACACTTTTCTGGTCATCACTGTACCTTACAGGATTGTATTCAAAACTGGGTGGCAGTAACTCTTTTTGTAGATTTTGTAGACAAGGTGCCCTGTGGGGGAGGTAAACTGCCATAGTGTCAAGAAATTCAGGGGAAGGCTTGTGGACTGTAGATTTAACACTCAGGTTAATCATTTGCTCATGAGCTTTATCTGGAGCTATCTCCCTCCATGACGAGCCAGTTATGCTAGCAGTGAAACCCCCTGATTTCAAGTGTGAAAGTACACTGGTTGGCATGGTTAGTAAGTCAAGTAGATGTTTGGGAATTAGTCTAAGATAAGTTGGGCGATCATAGGCATGAAACAATGGAGCCAGGGATTTCAGTGCTGCCATTCTCAAATCCAGTCTGAACTTCTGACTCCTAAATACATGCAGATATATACATGCCATGTTGGTGAACAGAATCAGACCAGAATTTGAAAGTTGCATCTACTTGACTTCTATTGTGTATTAGTTGCATGAATTCCCCATGAAAATTAGATACAGTATTGTGCATGGATTTTATTAATGATTGTATGCTTTCTATATCACTGTTTTCCGTATGTAGTTTCTCCAATTTTCTGTTGTTTCCCATACAACTTCCATGATCTTTTTACAATCGAGTGTACTGTCAGATGCTGATTCTTTACATTTCATAAAGGCATCTATTTGATAGCGATAAATGCTTCCCATGTGTTCAATATAAATTGGTGACATCTCTTAAAATTTTGACATTGTATCGGAGAATTTACAACACCCTCAGTGTGAGAAGCTTTGGCAACCTCCTTCAACCAAGCCTCAAGATATAATTTAAACAACACAGGTTGTGTTTTTTAGGATGTGCAAGTCACCTGGAAAAGATAACAGCCAATGTAACTCGTCTTTATACTCATATTTCACCTTATTAAGGTACTCAAACGTTTTGCAATTCCAAACAACAACAAGATACTTAAGCTGTTTTCCTATTTGAAAAAACAGTGTGTAATTTTTCAACCACATGTTTGACTGTATCCAACTTGTAACATTGCTCGTTCAGAACTCCTAAATATACAACATTTGATTTCTCTGGCAATTCGCTGCCTTGTTTTGAAAGGTATCCCCTAAAGTTTGGCAGCAACAGGTCACTATCAAATTCCTTAATAGAATTTTTTTTAAGTACAGAAAACTGTCTTTCTTAATGTGTTCCAATGCTTAAATTTCCACTGAATTAAATTGAAAGTCCTCCAATTTTACACCAGTATGAACTGGGAAACCAGAGGACATGGAGACCTCGGAAGGAGACCATCAGTCTCAGACTGGGGACTGACAGACTGAATATCAGAATATGTTGTTTTCCTTCTTTTTGGTTTGGTTGCCTCTGAATCCGACTCTGCAGCTGGAAACAGTTTTACACCAAACACATCTTTCATTTTCCAATTCAAACAGTCAGGGCCATGTATTCTGATGTTTGTTGTGTACCAAGGCTGGAATATATCATCTGATGTGTTGATATTTATGAGGTTAAAGTCATCAAAATTTCTTTCACAGACTATACACACCATAAGTATGTCTTTTGACACAAAAAGGCTGAACTGCCTTGTATTTTGACCCGAAAGTGTGAATTAAATTGTTTTCCTTGTCATAAACAAGAACAGGGCACTTAAGTACAAAGGACAGGCAGACAATCTCAGCAGAGTCACCTGCTGTTTTTCCAGTTTTAATCTGCAGTGCACGTGACTCTATATCAAACTGATTATCCTCCATTCTGATCAGACTTTCCTGTTCTCTCTCAGGAATTGTGTACTCAAAGTAATTGACACACTCTGAAGACATGAGTTGTTGTCCAAGTGTTGCTGTAATTTCAAGAACCAGTTTAGTTTCTAATTCTTTCACACTATTCTGAGGACTGCCATCTTTATTTTCATATGAATTTCTGACCAGTGCAAATCCATGTAGAGCAACACATCGAAAAAGACTGTGCTCATCTTTGCCTGAAATAAGTTCTTGGAAATCGCTATACATGTACTCTCTTTGTCTAGCTGATCCCCTCACAAAGTCGTCCACAGTGTTTTTTCATTTTTGCAGGTTTTTGGTTCGAAAATGGTATTTTCAGTTCGAGCACAGAATCCAGCTGGTAGACTCCCCCATATCCTGTAAACAACCACATTGTCCGCGTTGACCTCACTTTCCATCACTAGTGCGACCTATACTGTAATAAATTTCCGCCCCCTCCCCCGTATTTATGACTCGCCACACAATATCAGCTGACCCTTGACGGACGACCTCCAAAACGAGCGTAACGGGGTCAAACTGTGCCTGCACTTGCCTTCTGGGATAAAGAATTGTCAGCATGATATTGACAAACATGTCAATATAATATTCAAATCAGCGATTTTAAAAAAATTACATGTTTAGCGGCTTGATTTTGGCATTTTTGTTTTCGTAAATTGGGACTCTAGCCGGCCCGGGTACTCCCTATGCAGACCGCTGGGGACGTCCATCCAGGGACCACATGCAATGCTTTATGAGACAGCTGACTTTATCCTAGTAACGAGGCAGTCGCGTCCATTTCAGCACGCATTCAGCAATCGCGTCGGTGCGAGAGCAGTTCTGGAGATCGAGAAAATATTTAACCTTGCTTTTGTCTCCGACGGTTTTTTGTACATGTCGTGAGTAGTGACAACCAGTTGTTGCAAAAACACCTCAGTCTGTCCTTGATGAATGATGGCGAAAACAAGTGGCGGGCCACATCAGGGATCAACATGTGCTGATGGCGGCAACCATGATGGCGTAGCCACAATATCCTTCGTCTAACTGCGTTCATTTCGATATGTATAAGTCTTCGTTGGCTCTGGATATGCTAAAGACCGAAACGGTGAAGTTGGTTGGCATAAATAGCCGTTCCAAATCTCCCGTTTGGGTCTTTTGCCCACGTGAGCTGAAGCCTCGAAGGCTACACTCGCACACCACATACATACAGGGTCCGCAATCCAGTTCAATCATGCTGAGTGGCGCGCGCTCGTGGAAACATGAATATTTATGAGTACCAATTTGCATATTCGTTAGAAATTTCTCGAGCCTCGTCTTAACGTACTCGAGTTGTAAAATCTCTGTCCACACCGATTCTACAAGTGTTGCAAAGGCAACTTGACAATGGTATACCGTGTTTACTATCAGCCCATGATTTAAAATCTACTGATTGAGATATTATGTGATACCATTTTGATGTGTCAGCTACACCACATTTCTGACAGGGTCCACAGATAGTTCTGTCTGTATGGGCTTGTTTACTTAATGGTAACACTCCACCATGACCACTAATGGGGACGTGAACATGAACCATCTTTGAAAATGGTATCTCACGGTATAAGGGTCTGCCTTGATAAAATAGCTTAAAGCTATCTATTGGAAGCTAAAGCATGTCAGATATATTTTTCTGTAATTCTTGGCTGCAGTTTGTATTTGTTACCAAGTTATATTCATGGCAGTCAAAGTGGACAGTAACACTGATGCCTCTGGACAAAATGACACGTCTTTGTTTTTGCCGTGTCAGATACATGTCCATTCTGTCAAGCCTTATTTGCAAGTCAGATAATAGTTATATTTTCTGACTCTCCATCAAGTTTTTCCCCAACAACAAGAAGATATGTTTGACAATCAATTTTTCCAAACTGTGATTTTTTTTTCTTGTGATGTTTTATGCACATCACATGTGATAGTGACTGGATAAGATGTTGGGAATGTTGGGTACAAAAGACTCATTTTGCTTACTTTGCACTTGCTTGACAAAGAATTTATATCTGCCTTTGGCAAGACTAGAAAAATGTATGACATGTCTTTTGTAGGGCCACAGAGAAGCATAGAGTGGCAACACTTGCATGCCTTTTGTTCCATGGTCGTCTCGGTAGACTATTGGCTTTTCATATTAAAGTGAGCTTCAAGGGTGTTAAACTTTTTGGAGGCTTTGTTTGTGGTTGATAATTACACGAGATTATGCGAAAAATACGACGAGATGCCATCGTATGCCAGTCGCGTAGCAACCACAGTTACTTTCTGAGCTCTCAGGCCAGAAAGACTGCTTCACGTTAATCAAAACATAACACGCCAGCAGTTTTATAAACATGTCCTTCCTTGACGCACGTGTAAAAGATGGTATGACTGACCGTAAACCATTGAGTAAAACCAGACAGTATCGATAAAAGACTTTCAAACTTGGTTCAAACACACCATTATATATTCATAAAAATATGAGAGGTATTTTTGAAACGGTGAAACTCATTTTCCTGAAGCTCAAAACACTCCCGTTTTCGCCAGCACGTCAATTCTACTCAGCACCACACGACAACAACAACACAAACTTTGCCGAACATACTTTCGCTTAACAATAGGCCAAACCCGGAATTCGAATCGACCACGGTACAAACAAAGCCATGTGCGCAAACGCGCATAGACGTGCGTGTATTTCCATACGCGTTAGTACACATGTGGGCTTGTTTGTACCGGCATCACGTGATTATTTGGGCGTACTGAGTCTGTAGAACACATCGCGTCCTTTTTATTCCGGAGTAGAACCATTGGCGAAAGTCCGAAAATTACCGAAGGATTCACGGTCGGCACTCTTCGTTAAAGAGAGGCGAGAGCAACCTGAGGCGAGGCGATCAGGGATGGGTTACGTAACCGCTTCACGCCTTAAACAATACCCGTTGCCACCCATCTATGTTTCTCTATGGTAGGGCTGACAGTGTTGGGGTATACTTGGAGCATTGACTTTTTCAGTCTGTTCTTTACTATTGTACTTATCTGTTATTTGAAAAGCAATATGGGCAAACTTTCTTCAGATTAAGAAGCTGTTTTGCACAGTTTGTCAACAGTTGGTTTGTCAACAATTGTTGTTTACTGGCACTGTTTAGTATGTGGGTACTGAAAACCCTTTAAGCCAATGCTTTCGATTTGTCTGGGTAGGCATAGTGATCTATGCATGCGACTTGTATTTGATTAAATAAATTATACTTTATTTTCAAACCTGTATAGTGGTAGAAAACAGCGCCTGGAAATTGATGATCTTGTTTCTGACAATTCAACTGTATTTGAAAGTTGTATAAATCTGAAACAAGCCAGTACTCAATACGATGCCCTTGACCATGGAGCTTAGCTCAATGCCTTAACCATGCAGCACCTGAAGGAAAAATAACATAAAATGCAATGTAATTACATTCTGTAACATTTCAGAAAGGCTGGATAGTTATAGTATTATCAAGGCAACTTCTTCAGAAAAATACGACAAATGACTTGTCCAAGAACAGCTCCACTGAAAATACCTGAATATTTGACGTACGATCGGTAGCAATGGGACATGAGTTACTTCCGAGTTGAAGATTGAGCAATTTCGAGATCATTGCCAGCGAGTACGAATACTCACACAAACACAAAATAACGAAACATAAACAACTAAAATTTTACAAACGGTTATTAAAAAACTTAAAGCTGCACTTTTCAATCCCAGGTTCTCGCATTAATTGAGTCTCCTCTCAGTCAAACACATGGCCTGTACGATGTTTGATTTCTATAACATTAATTACACAAACTGATCTCAACCTTTTGTCACCTTTTGCTAATCCTGCAAACAGAGTTTATACAAGCGTTTGATTGACGGTCGGTTCAAATCGCCAACGGTCATTGATTCCCCACCACCAACACTCGAATTTCCTACAAAATTGTCTTCCAGTCGCGTTAGACTTCGAATATAACCACAGAGTTCGATCGGCAGCAACTTCGCGCTGACCGCTTGGCAGTCTGCCTGCATTTTTGCGGCCGTGGAAAACTAAAAAGTGGCATTTTCTGGAGCGTGTGCCCATGTGTTGCCTGTTTGGTGTCCACTTACACAATGAACGCGGCCATAACTTCCCGTCCTTTTTAAAGGAAGGCCCGCCTTTAACCCAGGCAAAGCTATCAAAGTGAAATCCTCACTAGAGTCAATAAATCAGTCTTTCTTGTTTACACGCTACGACGTAACGCTACGTAAGTTGTAAACAAATCAGTGTGACGCCGTCTTGGATTTTAGCGCGATCATGGAATCACAACCAACTTTGAAACGGCAAAAGAGACAATTAATAAGTCTTGAGATGACAAAAAATATTTTGACCGAATTGTAAACGCGACAAATTGTTCAAAAATGTCTTTATTTCGGGAACTTGCAGTCGTGATCGAAAATGACGCAGTGTTAAATTTATCCTAAAATTACGTTGTACGGGTCGATCAACGACTACAATTTTTCCGATTTCTCGAAATAGCAAGCTAAATAGTGCATAAAAATGCCCAAACAGCATAGCTTTCATGGAAGGAAAATCTTGCAAGTTAATTTTGATTGACAATCTTACCGTCTTACAGCTAATCCTGTGAAGTTATGATCTCGGGAAAAGCAGCGTATGGTCTCCGTCTGCGTAGTGGCACTGACGCTCATTTGAAAGAAAATCTCATTAACATATGCAAATGTACGACCCGAGTTCTCGAGTGGAATGATGAGCTTAACACAGGCGTCTGCATATTAAAACCAGATGTGATCTAAATGTGCTCATATGGTTTACATCAGTATCATTGCATAGCAGTACGCTTCAAAGAATAACCACATATCTGTCAGATCATTATATGTAGCAGGTTTTATTAACTTTCAAACAGTACTCTAGGATTAAATCACTATTTACAGTCCGTGTGGAAAAAAAGCGTACTACAAACAGTCGGATTCAATGTTGTTTCCCGGTTTGACATACACTTAACGTGGTTAAGTCAACATATCAGAGTTACCACATTATACTTTTACTTTAAATGTTTCAATGGTGACATACAGCAAAGACAACGCAGTGGCTTTGTTTTGAAAATCTTTTCATACTGATTTTTCTTACATCATCGAAAACAAAGTAAAGTATAAGTCACTTTGCAGTCAGACGTGACTAGAAACAATATCATGGGGACTTTCCACCGACATAGGGTACAAGAGCGTCAGGAAGATCACAATCTTTCGTCATTTTCAAGGCAGAATGTAATTTTTGAGATACTTCAGAGCGAGAAAGAGCTAATATTTACAACAGGAGAAATTCACAAAGTAGATGGTAGAACACAGTGAGTCGGTCATATTTAGGAGTTGTAAATACAACCCTTTTCAGAATTAGAGCGCGAAGCCACTGCAGTGAACTGCAATAAAACTGCTCACACTAATTAGTTTCAGCTGTAGCCAGATGGCAAAGTCGACAACACTGTATGTCCCATGCAGACAGATTGTCTGGGGAAGTTGAAATAAAAAAGATTTGTACATGGACCAGTGCATGGTAATGTTACATTGTATCTTAATCTTGAACACAGGGTGCCAATCGTAAACTCTCATTTACAACTCGAGCCTCAGACAGAGCTAGTTTTGCCTTTGTACAAGCAGACTTTTTGGTCTTTATCAAGTAGCCTTGTTCAACACCAAAGTGGCCACGGCTACAGCTGAAACTAATTAGTGTAAGCAGTTTTATTGCAGTTCACTGCAGTGGCTTCGCGCTCTAATTCTGAAAAGGAGTTGTAAATTTTGCCTGTAGTATCATTTGTTCACCCGATACGATGGGCATTGTAACAAAAACAATACAATGTAAAAGTCATTGCAATTGCTCTCAATTGTGAATACGGGAGAGAAGAAGACATGTAACATGTACTGGTAATTTTTTCGGAAAGTCCGCTTTTAATAAAAAATTAGAGGTCCCAAGTGTTTATGACAGCTCTCAAAAATGACGAATTAGCGACAAGCTTAAATATCAGTAAAGTGTTCTGGTCCACTAATATGTAGCAACTGTTGAAATTAATATGACATTTAAATCGAAATTACATGTAAATTGCACTAGAACTATTTGTCCCGGTCCATATAAACAAATTTAAGCTCAGTTACCAGAGTAACAGAGACAGTTGTCTCGTTTTCTACCCAAATAGAAACACATGATAAAAAACAGGGTACACAATACGCAAAGGAAATCTTGGTAGATGTGATTCGGTTCGCTTCCCTCGAAGTCCTTTATTTAACCCTTTCACCACCATGGTTTATCCCAAATCCATTGTTTTCTATGGCAAAGTGGACCTGC
The DNA here is from genome assembly GCF_041260155.1 of Ptychodera flava. Taxonomy (NCBI): domain Eukaryota; kingdom Metazoa; phylum Hemichordata; class Enteropneusta; family Ptychoderidae; genus Ptychodera; species Ptychodera flava. Next base: position 14,201,921 of record NC_091943.1, read on the forward strand.
ATACAGGGAACTGGGGTGAAAGGGTTAAGCTTTCACATTTATGATTCAACGTTAATAATACCTGACAGCCTTCTCCTATGTCAATAGTAGGGTAAGATAGACGACAGTTAGACCTAAGAAGGACTATCAATAACAGTCAGATACGCTGTAATAATTCTAGTAACCGTTTTAGGAAAGTATCCCTTCAGGTTTGACGTAATACGTATTTTATCCTAACCAAAGATGACGGCTATGAAACGTAATAGACAGATGGTGATAAATAAGAGACGAATAGGAGAAAGATCGGGAAAGGCACTGTCGCGCATAAAAAAATTAGCGCGGCCACCATAAAATCACACAACGTAAATAACAATAAAAATTATCAAATCTTCAAGTCAGGCTTCAGAGAATAGATACAACGAGGTACCATACTCTTGATTTCACAATGCAAAGCTGATATATTTGGCGCAAGTAATATTTGATGAATGTTTCAACACAATACTGTACTTGCTCGATGATGAAGCACTTAATGAGAAAAATTTACCGAAGATTTACGGTCGTACAATTGTGAGCCAAAATCTTTTTCGGCCAAATCTAAGCCATATTTGCTTGCCATGGCCTTTTGTCCGGGCAGCTGGATGTGGGGATGTAGTGGAGACTGTAGTCGTAGTAACAGACTCGTGCGAGCGGACGATAAACCCAAGTCTACTTTAAGCATCCTTATTATGTAAGCGAAAACATAACGTTTTTTGCCAGTAATGTCTTCCTCAGAATGCACAAAGGGGCATTAAAATACTTTTTAATGAGCTATCTATAAAATTCTCATGTTTTTTTTTTAAACGAAAAATACTGTCAAAAAAAATTGGCCTTAAAAATTCCCAAATTGCTCGTCAGGACATAAGAATGGCCTAAACTTGTTCAAAGTTGCGCACTTTCCTCAATGGGCACTCAACTTTTTTAAAGCGAACATATTTCAGCCACTGGCTTTCTCATATTGCCGAAGGCCATCAAAATTCATTATATCTTTCATAATAGTTAATACGTTGCCCCCGGCGGGCCTTTGCACCACATTTTCATTGCATGTATATTTCTCCGCCTGAAAAAATCTATTGATAACTTTGCAGAATCCGGTGATCCACGTCAGAAATGCAGCCATCCTGCCATGCGAACAATTTCAAAGGTGCCGCCTCTGCTGATTGATTACATAATTTTTGTTTGAAGGGGAGGGTGCGGCTACTTCAAATTATTATGAGTTTAAAAGGGGTTCTGAAATGACATTCTTAGGGGATTCCTTTAAAAATCAGAGAACATTGCCGAGATTCTACCCCCTCACGGGGTGTTTGTTGACGCTGCCAAAGTTTCATGGGATTATGTATATATGAACCAATACGGTATAATTACATTTATTTCTAATTGATCTAGAATGCTGCTGCCTGCGAAGAGCAAACAGATGTGTCCTCAAGGCAAACCCAAGCAAACGGCTAACAAGCGAGAACGTATACGACAACATTCTCTTTTCATGCTGGAGTGTGAAAAGGCCAACTTTTTAACGAAAATGGACTTCACATGTGTAATCCTAGATCCAGAAGACAATAAAGAGCAACGTTAGCTTAGTGAATATTGGATACCGAAGCTGATCCATGACACAAAAAATATGTATATTTCAATGGCACGGAGATATTCATGTACAATTATAGAACCATGGTGCATGTCTCAGTCTTCGTAGACGCCTCCAAGCTGACTGCTTATGTTGAAAGAAGAGTCACTGCTTACTGTTACAGTCATAAGTTGATGGGCCGAAACAATATTGGCCTGGACATTGCAAAGGGCAGCACACTGACTGCTCTCGTTCCGGTTCTACCGGCGGCCCTGGGGACAGTCTCCCTTTCTGGTTTTGCCATTGAGACCATCCAGACGAGCACCGAGTTAGCTGTGAAAAGAAAAATATGTAAACATGACTACGTCTGGTACAAACCACTACTCGTTTAAATAAGGCCGAGATTGTATTTCAACTCGCATGGGCAATGTTTAGCTCTTGTAAATCGCTATTGTTATTTATTCACTCAACAACATTAAACAATAAATGTACAGGAAAAACGAGTAACTTTCGAAGACACTCGTGTATTTTTGGTTTTGTATAAGTATTCTTTGGTTCTTTTCTCACCTTAACAATGTCAGTAGCTGTAGCAGTGCCTCTTCCGGTACGAACAATCTTCATGAGATATATTACCCAATATTGAAATGCTATTAGCTAACTCGTAAGAACTGTCTATATATCCATATTTGCGTTGTGTCATGGCTATGTCAGGTCTTCGTGAATCAAACATGTCCCAGTAATGAAGCGTTGGAGCAATTCTCTTTTAATTGAATCTCAATCAGCAACACCAATTTCCAAATAGGTTTTATGACCACAAATATGCAATCGTAGAGTGTCACTTTTAATTATCATTTAATAACATTTGGTTGCTCTTCCCTTGTGCGAAAGCGTAATTTGGGAAATGCGCTGATGTCATCATAATTAAATGTCACTGTTGTTACGTGCAGAGAAAACGAACAAAAGGGTGAACTCAGCAGTTTCCGTTTAAACAAAATTTATTACGAAACAAAAAACTAATTGCTAAGTTAGGGACAGAGTACAAGCTTTAAAAGTGTACAGACTACTTATCTCAGCAGGGACGGCAAAGCTCCAGTCTCAGAGTTGTAACAGTCAGTTGGATGAATGAACAGTCCTTGCAGGCTTGCAGCTGCACAAAGTCCACAGTATAAATCCAGCGTTGGCAGTGAAGGTCTTGAAAAGTCTTGAGAATGACTACTGCTGGAGTTTAGTAACACACAAGAGACACGATCCCAAAAGTCTGACTGGAAGCTGAGCACGTCCCTTTTATAAAGGCATATAAGAACAATCTAGAACTTTTATTGACATGCTAATTACTGTTCTAAAATTATCTCCTTACCAACTAATCAACTTTCCAGAACATTCCAAACATGACTAATTGAATTCAAGGTTGTGAGGTCATTAAGGGCAGTGACCTTGAGAATGTTCTAGACTAATTGAACTCAGGTCATGATGAGTGTGGGGAAATGACCTACATAACACACCCCCTCTTCAAAAAAAGAAAATTTTTCAAAGAAAAATCTTTCTTTTACAAATGTAATCTTAAAGAGGATTTAAGTACTCAAATTTTGTTTTACTCTAAAGTAAAATTTCTTGAAAGTGAACAACAATAAACTCTAAATACGAGAGAGACAGTCTGCAATTAAATTGTCTCTGCCTTTGATATGTCTAATGTCAAGATTAAACTCCTGTAACATTAAACTCCATCTTAGCAATCTCTGATTTTTGCCTTTAAATTTCTGCAGAAAAACAAGAGGGTTGTGATCAATATAAACCACTATTGGCTGATTTGAAGAAGTAACATAAACTTCAAAATGCTGTAAAGCTAATATCAAAGATAAACACTCTTTTTCAATTGTAGAGTAGTTTCTCTGGGATTTGTTAAATTTGCGTGAAAAATAGCAAACAGGATGATCTATACCATGACTATCCTCTTGCAATAAAACAGCACCAGCAGCCGTATCACTAGCATCCACAGCTAATTTGAATGGCAAAGTGAAATCTGGTGCAGACAACACTGGGGCACTTTGCAGTATGGCTTTAAGTGTATCAAATGCCTGTTGGCATTGCTCTGACCAAACAAACTTTACTTTCTTTTAAGTAAGTTAGTCAAAGGCTCAGTAATTGTGGAGAAATTTGGACAGAATTTTCTGTAGTAACCAGCCATACCGAGAAAGCGCATCAGTTGTCGTTTGCAGTTTGGTATGGGAAAACTTGAAATGGCACTGATTTTGGCATCAACAGGTTTTACCTCACCCTGTCCTACAGTATGTCCGAGGTAAGTTACCCTCGCCCAACCAAACTCAGATTTGGCAAGGTTGACAGTCAACATTGCTTTACTCAGTCTCTCAAAGAACTTCCGCATGAGCTTGATGTGTTCCTCCCAGGTGTCACTATACAGGACGACGTCGTCAACGTAGGCTGCACACCCGTCTAGCCCGGATATGACGTCGTTGATCATCCGTTGGAACGTTGCCGGAGAGAGTTCTTCATTCCGAATGGCATCACCTTGTACTGGAACAATCCGTCTGGTGTAACAAAGGCGGATATTTCACGAGCACGATCCGTCAGAGGGACTTGCCAAAATCCCTTCAGTAGGTCAAATTTCGTCACATACTTGGCTTTTCCCACTCGGTCGATGCAGTCATCAATCCTCGGGATTGGGAAAGTGTCTGTCTTTGTTAAAGTGTTGACCTTCCTAAAGTCCGTGCACATACGATAACTGTGATCTGATTTGGGAACAAGTATGCACGGCGAACTCCAGTTACTTTTACTGGGTTCAATAAAGTCATTGTCCAGCAGGTATTTGACTTCTTCCTGGAGATATTTCGCTTTTGTTGGATTCAGTCTGTATGGATGTTGTTTTACAGGCTTACTGTCCCCAACATCAACGTCGTGATAGATGACGTTTGTCCTCGTTGGAACATCTTGAAACAGGTGTTTATATTCATGGAGCAGTTCTTTCACCTGTTGTTGTTGTTCTGGCTGGAGGTGTGCCAACTTTGTAGACTCCAGCTTCTCCAGGATTTCTGAGTTCTGAAGCTTGACCGAGCCCAGCTTTGAGTTTAGAGTATTTTCACTCAAGTCAGTTTCAGTATCACTATCTTCATAATGGCCAGAACTGACTGTACTGACAGGCTTTGTTTTAGTAGGATTATCCCTATCCAAATATGGCTTAAGCATATTTATGTGACATAGCTGTTTTTGTTTTCGCCTGTCAGGTGTTATTATGATGTAATTTAAATCACTCAATTTCTTATCAATTAGGTATGGCCCAAAGTAACGAGCATGGAGTGGTTTGCCAGGAATTGGAAGTAGAACAAGAACTTTTTGACCTGGTTCAAACTTCCGTTTTGAGGTGCTTTTATCATATTTGGTTTTCATTGACTGCTGAGATGACTCAAGATTTTCTCTGGCTAATTCACATGCTTTAGAGAGTTTTGTACGAAAATCTGACACATATTGCAAAATATTCAGACAATCATCATCGTCTGATAGGAATTCTCTTTAACGAGCTTAAGTGGGCCACGGACTGTATGTCCAAATACAAGCTCAAATGGGCTAAAACCAAGAGACTCCTGAATTGACTCTCTAACAGCAAAGAGCAAAAAATGAATTCCTTCATCCCACTGCTTCTCTGTGTCAAAACAGTAGGTCCTAATCATGTTTTTCAAAGTTTGATGAAATCGCTCAAGAGCACCCTGACTTTCTGGATGATAGGCGGATGACCTATACTGTTTAATGCCTAGCTGATCCATTACTTGTTGAAAAATACCAGACATAAAGTTGGAGCCTTGATCGGACTGGACACATTTAGGGAGGCCAAATAAAGTGAAAAATTTGACTAAAGCTTTCACTATAGTCTTTGTCTTTATATTTCTCAGTGGTATGGCTTCGGGGAACCGAGTTGATGTACACATAATTGTCAACATGTACTCATTTCCTGATCTTGTTTTTGGTGTAGGGGCCCCCCCCCCCCCCCCCCCCCCCCCCCCCCCCCCCCCCCCCCCCCCCCCCCCCCCCCCCCCCCCCCCCCCCCCCCCCCCCCCCCCCCCCCCCCCCCCCCCCCCCCCCCCCCCCCCCCCCCCCCCCCCCCCCCCCCCAACACAGTCTATTAGTATCCTACTAAATGGTTCTTGAAATGCAGGAATTGGCTGTAAAGGGGCCTTTGGAATGGTCTGATTCGGCTTTCCTACCATCTGACATGTGTGACAAGTTTTACAGAAATGTGTTACATCCTGCCTGAGATTAGGCCAATAAAAGTGACTGAGAATTTTATGATAAGTTTTCCTTACTCCCAAATGACCAGCCCAGGGCGTTTCATGGGCCAGGCGCAATATTTCAGCACGATAGGGCTTTGGAACCACAATTTGATGTTTTATAGCCCAGTCGTCATCAACCAAGACATCTGGAGGTCTCCATTTACGCATGAGAATACCAGATTTTGTATAATAGGAAACAGAGCTATCTGAAGTTTTACCTTCATCATCTACCTGTCAAACAAAGACAAAATATCTGGGTCTTTGTGTTGTTCTGCAATGAGATTTGATCTAGAAAATGTCTGACTTTGGTCAGCAGAAGTTTTACTGGAAGTTTCAAATCCACGAGGGATAACGGAATGATCCGTGTCAAACACCTGACTGAGAAAGGTGTCATTTAAGTCAACATCTGTGACATTATTTTGAGAGTATTTTGATTCTCGGAAGTTTTCTTTGACATGGCTCGAGTAATGGCACATGAAGGAAATAAATCGGGTATCTCTTGTTCAATTGGCTCTGGATCCTGATCTAAACTAGGATTATCAGTCACAAGTGGATTAGTAATGACCTTGTCCCCAGCAAGGTCGTTTCCAAGAAGAAGGTGAATCCCTTCAAAAGGCAAAAAAGGCCTAATACCTAAAGCCACAGGTCCAGAAACAAAGTCCGAAGACAAATAGACATTATGGAGAGGAACAGGAATGTAGTCATTACAATCTACCCCCTTAATAAGAACTTTAGAACCTGAAAATGACTTTTCAGAAAACGGCAGGGTATCTGCCAACAAAAGAGACTGGGAAGCCCCGGTATCTCTTAAAATTTTGACAGGGGTAGCGGAAGAGAAATCACTAGAAAGTGATATAAAACCATTATGAATAAATGGCTCGAAAATACCCATAATGCTATCTTGAGAAGAATTGACCTTGACCTCATTAATTGGGGATAAGAGGGGTTTAACCTCAGAAAATGTGTTGCACACATTATTAGACTCTAATTGAGTTGATGAAGAAATAAAGCCGGTTGGCTTAGATCCACTTTGACCACTTTGACCTTCACGTTTTCTTTTCAATTTGAAACAATCTGACATTAAATGGCCGTCTTTCTTACAATAATTACAAGAAAGTGTACCAAACTGTTTGTCAGAAGGAGATTGAGACTGGGATCTGATGATGTGGAAGTGTTACTTGAATTGTGTGAACTGCTGTCATTTGATTTCCTACTCTCCTTGAGAAATTCTTGGATGAAAAGGAGGAGTTAAATTTACCTGCATTGTTTCTGTATGAAAAGGACTGGGATGGTTTGCTGAGAAATGAAGATTTGTGGGTCAATGAATAATCATCGGCCAAACGTGCAGCAACCTCCAATGTATCTGCCTTTTGTTCATTGATAAACGTCTTGATGTCACTCCGAATGCACCTCTTAAATTCTTCAATCAAAACAAGCTGTCGTAATTTGTCATAATTCTGACTGACCTTTTCAGAAGAGCACCAACGATCAAACAGTTGTTCTTTTGTTCGAGCAAATTCAACATAAGTTGATCCTTCACCTTCTCACAATCCCTAAATTTCTGACGGTAAGCTTCAGGCACCAACTCATAGCCCTTGAGAATTAATTCCTTCACAGAATCATAATCTGAAGCCTGCTCTACTGACAACTGAATGTAAATTTCTCTGGCTTTACCCACCAAAGCACTCTGCAAAAGCATAGACCAGGACTCCTTAGGCCAATTCAGACTCTGAGCAATTTTCTCAAAATGAAGGAAATATTTATCAACATCCTTTTCTTGGAAAGGGGGAACTAACCTGAAATGCTTAGTGATGTCAAACTTGTCTGAAGGAAGAATTTTCCTGACTGTCCAAGCTCTAAACGTTTTATTTCTACCTGTAATCGCTGTTCTTCTAATCGCAATTCTTTTTCTCTCTGTCTTTCTTCCATTTCTAATCTTTCCTGCCTTTCTTTTTCTTTCTGTCTTTCTTCCATTTCTAACTGCATTCGTATTTTTTCTTTTTCTAATGCCTGTCTCTCTTTTTCCATTTGTAATTCTTTTCTTTCTGTCTTTCTTCCATTTGTAATTCTAGTTTCTTAATCTCCAAATTTGTCTGCAATTCTAATTCTAATTTTCTGAGTTCAGAGGAAGACTCAGGCTCATAATCTTTTAAGGCAGACTCCTCAAAATGGCCAGAATTAACTAAATGTTTTGCAATCTTGAACTGTATTTCTCGCTTGCGCATAGATCTTTTGACATCTACTTTAAGGAAATTTGCCAGTGCTATGAGGTTGTCTTTTCTGAGGGAATTAAATGTGTCCTGATCAAGGTCATCCTAAATTCGTCTGGCTTGAATTCCGCCATGATTGAATTTCGCTGAGTTACAGTATACAGTAGTTTTGAAAAGGCTGTCAAAATGTTGTCAAACGGCTCAAAATATTCGTCTCCCGGACGAGCCCCCAATTTGTTACGTGCAGAGAAAACGAACAAAAGGGTGAACTCAGCAGTTACCGTTTAAACAAAATTTATTACGAAAAAAAACTAATTGCTAAGTCAGGGATAGAGTACAAGCTTTAAAAGTGTACAGACTACTTATCTCAGCAGGGACGGCAAAGCTCCAGTCTCAGAGTTGTAACAGTCAGTTGGATGAATGAACAGTCCTTGCAGGCTTGCAGCTGCACAAAGTCCACAGTATAAATCCAGCGTTGGCAGTGAAGGTCTTGAAAAGTCTTGAGAATGACTACTGCTGGAGTTTAGTAACACACAAGAGACACGATCCCAAAAGTCTGACTGGAAGCTGAGCACGTCCCTTTTATAAAGGCATATAAGAACAATCTAGAACTTTTATTGACATGCTAATTACTGTTCTAAAATTATCTCTCTTACACAACTAATCAACTTTCCAGAACATTCCAAACATGACTAATTGAATTCAAGGTTGTGAGGTCATTAAGGGCAGTGACCTTGAGAATGTTCTAGACTAATTGAACTCTGGTCATGATGAGTGTGGGGTAAATGACCTACATAACACTGTAGAAAACAATTCTTAACAGCGTCCCGGATTCTCCACGGATATTACTGCAAACCCTCTGCCGTCGGGGAATGGCTAGCGAGAGGCCGTCGGGATTGGGATACAGAAAAGTCTTCTAAGACAACCCCGTTATTTCTTCAACGTGGACGTTACATATTTCCAAGTGTTGTCTCTCTTCCGCGGTATTCTTAAACATACCTTTTATCACAGACAAATATAGATAGACTCCGCGGTATTCTTAAACATAGCTTTTATCACAGACAAATATACACAGACTGGAAACGCGGCATGCCTTTTGTTCCATGGTCGTCTAGGTAGACTATTGCCTTTTCATATTAAAATGAGCTTCAAAGGTGTTAAACTTTTCAGAGGCTTTGTTTGTGTTTGATAATTACACGAGATTATGCGAAAAATACGACGAGATGGCATCGTACTGCCAGTCGCGTAGCAACCATAGTTTCTTTCTGAGCTCTCAGGCCAGAAAGACTGCTTCACGTTAATCAAAACATAACACGCCAGCAGTTTCATAAACATGTCCTTCCTTGACAAACGTGTAAAAGACGGTATGACTGACCGTTAACCATTGAGTAAAACCAGACAGTATCGATAAAAGACTTTCAAATTTGGTTCAAACACACTCATTATATATTCATAAAAATATGAGAGGAATTTTTAAAACGGTAAAACTCACTTTCCTGAAGCTCAAAACTCCCGTTTTCGCCAGCACGTCGATTCCGCTCAGCACCACACGACAACAACAACAACACAAACTTTGCCGAACATACTTTCGCTTAACAATTGGCGAAAGTCCGAAAATTACAGAAGGATGCATGGTCGGCACTCTTCGGAAAAGAGAGGCGAGAGCTACCTGAGGCGAGGCGAACATGGATGGGTTACGTAACCGCTTCACGCCTTAAACAATACCCGTTGCGAGTCTGTTTCTATGTTTGTCTGTGTTTTATTTACAGTGGTTATTTACATGCAAGTAAAATGTAAACTCATCATATCATCATCTGTACATGGTAAGTTGTTCTCCTACATCAAGGTATTACATATCCTACACTTTTTAAATCAGTCCCTCCATAATATTAAAATCAGCCAAGTACAAGAGAGATGGGGATGGCCCACTCTCTCTCTCTCTTTCGGTCTAATAATATAGACTTGTGTACCACAACAAGGTATTAGATTGAGAACTGCTAGTACTTCTTCCGTTTCAATTCCCTTCCATTCACCTCACGTCAGCTGTCAGGGGCTTCACTGTTCGATATTAATAGTAATAGACAGGTCACGTTTCAGAAGGTGTAGTAAACTTTCTTACTATAACAATGAAGATATTTCCTGTCGCATTAACTTTTCAAGAAAATGCTTTCGCTTTCTTTTCATGTATGTTCCCCGTCCGGTTTCTTACAATACAGGGAACAGCATTCATCATTTGTGGCCCTATCTACCCACCCCCGGACTGAGTCACCATATAAAACCATCAACAGCATTGTAATTCTTCATCTCGAAGTTGCTCAAGGCATCTTGCTGGTTATTCATCAATTATGCAATTATCACTGCACAGAAACTTCGTCTGAAAATTAAAAGCAGTATGCTTACATTCACGAGTGCGCGCGCAGCATTACCAATTCCAGTGAGTCTATAATCTTGTATACGTAGTATCATACAAGTTGTCAAACACTCCACCCTTGTCATAAACAAATTAAACAACTGTTTTGGTCCATAGGCTCTTTGACAGTGCAGGAGATTGTAAAAGGGTCTCTCTTACATCCATTTTCAAGGTCAAAGCTCTTTGAAAATAGTTGATTTTTATCTTGTGGCAGAAACGGAATCTATGAATTTGGCCAGTGGAATTTCCTGATGTGCAAGCAAAAGTATAGTTACTGAAAACTCTCTAACTGGGAATTCTGATTGTGTCTGTGATATGAATAGTATATTACTATGTATTTTCCTTTTTGACATTCTTTGCAAGGAATAAATTTAATTTTCTGGCAGCCACTGCTTTTGCCAGAGCAAAAAGTCATTATATAAACTGAATCATGAAAGTTGGCACGTCTTCCATCTTGCTCTGTTGTTTTCAATGTCACCAAGCAGAGATTGCCTAACCCTTTGCAGCGGTATATTTAATGGTTTGGCATGGTAACTGACTTATTTTCTTATATTTCTCTGTTGTGTCCTCCACAAGGGATACTTAAAGTTAATCTGCTAGTAATGCATCATCATCTGCTCCGCACGGCTTGCTTAAATCTGCCCGAAAAAAACATCTTTCGCTAGTGAAGTTGGTAATGCATGGGAAGCGCTGAGTATCAAGTAATGATCTGATATGTTAACTTCGTTTATGGTTGATGAAATACTGGCTTACAGAAATAAACTCGGATCGCCTGTAACTCTACTCTGATCTGTGAAACAATCTCTATATCAAAACCGACGAGGTCATGAGACCCAATTTCACATTCAAATCTTTACAAGCTTGAGATAGACATGACCTTTTACTTTTTTATGCTTGAGGTCGATATTATCTAGCTTACCGATGGCCTAAACAGTGAATTAAGCATGTCATACACCATTTCATGTTCTTTCCATAGTCTGATCACACATGATATATGACCGACATTCAAATCATCAGTGTATGCAACAGTGATGATACTCTATCAAGTTTGTGTTTGATGCAAGTCAACAAGATTTAATACCTTTTGAGGTAATTTCGTTCAAGGGAAATTCACCAATTACTGTCTAATTTTGATACCAGACAGCAAACACTATAATGGCATTTCTTATCTGCATAGGAAGTTTCGCGGGACACCGCACCACGCATCTGGATAGTTTTGACACCAGATGGCAAATCCTTTGAGCACACTCTTGTGTGTGTTATCGTGATATCAAATGACCAACCCTTTCCACGTCCTTTGAGGTGGAAATATGACGGACTGCTTCGAACTCTTCGTCGTAAACAGATATTGTAAGCTGGCTTCAATTCAATAATTACTAGCTTATCGGTATCTGAGGCATCCGGTTCCTAATGGGGCCGTTGTTATCGATACATTCTAACCATTCATCATATATTCCAGAGAGAATTATGCACTCGAACGATACTGAAGTGTTTAGGTAAGTGTAAACGTGACTGAGTTGAAAATAACATTGTCCGTAATTGAACCACAATTCACAACCAGTTGTGTCATAAATCCTCACCTTATTGCTATCAGCTTAATTTTCTTTTACACGCCTGTTTGCAAGAATTCCGATAACACACCTCTACTGATGTGACATTCCTAAATGTACGTGTATATTTAACATAGCATAATAATTTCTTGCTATGGGAAGTCAAACACTGATATTTCTATAGATGCCAAATGAGGGGAAACATGCGCTTGGTGAAAAAGTATTATTAACATCAGGAGCAGAAAAAAATGGGTGAGTGGCACGGAAAAAAAACTGGATGTTAGAGGGGCTGCGTTGAAAATCCCATAGTTATATATGGGGCTCCGTATTTTCACTCAATGCAAGTCATACCGATCAATCATTCTAAACCGAGTAATAGGCACCAAGCATACTTGATGTGTTGTCATCTTTCTCATAATACTACATGGAGCACTTAACCCCTCTGAGAGGATGCAAGCAAATATATATATATATATATATATATATATATATATATATATATATATATATATATATATATATATATATATATATATATATATATGTGTGTGTGTGGGTGTGTGTGTGTGTAGATAGATAGATAGATAGATAGATAGATAGATAGATAGATAGATAGATAGATAGATAGATAGATAGATAGATTGATAGATATACATATAATTAATTTGCTTGCATCCTCTCAGAGGGGTTAAGTGCCCGATATAGTATTATGAGAAAGATATATATATATATATATATATATATATATATATATATATATATATATATATATATATATATATATATATATATATATATATATACATTAAGAATAATATGGGTCGGTGCTAATTGCCTCTACATTTTTATGTAATGGGATGGCTAAGAAACATTTTCTTGGCAACAGTGTGGGCTCTTAAAATTTTGGCTAATGTCATAGGTGTCCGCGAAAATAAAGTCATGGACATATTTTCTCTTCTAGCCCCCTGCCGTTAATTGTTCTCGTCACTTACATTTAACACAGCTTAATGCTCAAGCCTAGATTACAAGTTTTGATGCGTTCTTAAAGCAGCATCATTTGAGTGATTTGCGGCTTTAAGTTAATAAGTAGGTTGTAGGAAAGTTGAATGTTTTGGCGTCCGTTGGTGGACGAAAAATAAATCTTTCTACACCAGTTAACCCTATTTCAGTTACAATCAGTAGTTCAGCTTGTGTTGCAATCGTATTAATAGCACTCCTATAGAGTGACTGAACCAGCCTCCTTTTTAGAACCGAACTTCAAACCGATACGTAGGCTAACTGAGGGAGCTCGACATGGAGAGGATATAACTTGGAGACGTAATGCTGCAACCGGCCGGTCTGTGGACAGTTATTCTATCAAGATGTAATACAGATTCAGGAATTGACAGAACGCCGTTCTGACAACAGTTAAACTGAGAATGGGTAAATTGATTTTCACATTTATCTACACCCAACAATGCACATGTTCGAATGTATTCCAACAGTAAAGTTAGGGTCATGACATGTAAAGAGAGAATTCTGACGAAGCAGCTCATTGGATGGTCTCTTACCTTTATGACGGAGAATGCACTCTATTGAAACAGTATAGTGGATGTACTCGGGCAGACGGTGAACAACGTCAAATGATAGAAAGCCCCCTAGGAATGAGAGGAATGAAAAATTGAACAGATCTGACTCCTCAGTAGACAGGGCTTGCACAATTTAAGTTATAGTAAATAGGCAGAGGCGAGTGTCATATATTATATAACGTCATTTGTACCACCGCATAGTTACATTTAGCCTCGTTCATACACTCGAAAGAACAGGTCATTTTGAGAAATAAATGATTAACTATAACCCATGTTAAGAATTTTACAAATAACACGTACTTGGTTATGGCATATGGAAGTGACACGGACGACAAAGAGTGACAACGCCCATTACATATTTTCATGCTAATTTTCCACATATTTGTAAATTCTCAGTGTCAGTTTCAACCTCCTTACTATTTGCCACACCAATTATGCATGTGTGAGAGCTTCTTGCGGTCAGAAATATAGTAATAATTTATCTTTGTTATTGAATCGCTCTGTTTCAATGGTGAGGATTTAGCCGAGCAGTGTTGTATGTGATGAATTCATAAGCTGACTAGCTACCACGGGCTTTGAGCTAGAATTCAATCGAGAATTTACTTTCATGAGACAGTATGTAACATGTTAATTAGTAAATGATAATTTTAACGCCAATTTTCCAAATATATGTAAAGTCCTCAGACTCAGCTTCTCTCGGTGATTATTTCGCCTGAATATGCTAATTTTCACCCCAGAGGTCTTATATCCGAAACCAAATACCCGAGCGCACCATTTATAACCTCCTTATAATATAATAAAGTTAAATAAAAGTGTAAATGTCGGTAGTTACGACGCGAAGTTGCGACGAGCGATCAAGAGCCTAGCCTCGACACAAACTCTAAAATGAACGTGTGCAGAGTTGATTCCATACAATACGGTAATGCAACGCATCGATTACTACGGAAGCGTATTCGTGCCACTTTTTGTAAGAAAAAAAAATTAAAAATCTCGTAATTACGAGTTTTTGATTCTCGTAATTACGAGTTTTTGATTCTCGTAATTACGAGTTTTTGATTCTCGTAATTACGAGTTTTCAATTCTCGTAATTACGAGAATTAAAATCTCGTAATTACGAGTTTTTATTCTCGTAATTACGAGTTTTCAATTCTCGTAATTACGAGAATTAAAATCTCGTAATTACGAGTTTTTATTCTCGTAATTACGAGTTTTTGATTCTCGACACTATAAGCCCTGATTCTCTTAGTTATCAGACAATCCTTAATAGCTCAGTCCTTTATATAGTTTTGAGCTTTTATTTCTCATACATATTGTTGGTTATTGTTCAACGAGAATATGGTGTTTTCAATATGGTGTTTTCAATATGGTATTATCTTGATTTATAAGGTGTAGTAAGCAATTATAATACACTCGTAGATGAATAAATAAATGAATGAAGTTTGGACTGTTACATGGCTACAATTGTAGATATTCAGTATGTTGTCCATTAGATCAAAAGTCAAGCATAATGGCGTGTAGATTTTGTCTGGCTGGATAAACATTCTTTTTAGGGTGAAATATCAATAGTGTGACATTATGCAAATATTTCACATCTGTCAACACCTTTATTAGAGTCTCACAACCTGATAAACACCCCCTCCCCGCCTCAGGATATAATCCCGAACTCCGAATACCTGCCGATGTGATGTTATTTTTTTTACATCCAGCATAGATTGGCAGTTGCCATCATGTTGGGTTTGCACTAGAAATTATGACAAACAACTGACATCTTCTGACACCCCTTCATGTGTGAAAAAGACATTATCCAAAACAGCAGTGAATGAGGAAATCGGACAGATTTCCAAACTTTCAGATTAGTATTATTTGCTAACAAAGATTTACACAATCAAAGTTTGTATGGATACAGATAAAGTAAAGAAAGTTTAACAATCCGTGTCTTTGCATTGCTTCTTCCTAATGTAAAAGAATAGTACACAAACATTGATTATGATCAAGATGAATGACCGAATTGAAGTGCAATTCATTTCAAGAACCCAAGAAATGATTGAAAATGGCAAATAAAAGCGAAAATATGTTTATTTTTATCACAGGTGTTATCAAGTAGAAGTGAAAAGGAAATCTTAAAATAGACGATGAGTTGAAATAACGCTCTGATAGTTAAATTTTCATATGCTTCCATAAACATTGAAATTACAAAATCATCATTATGCAAACATTCTGGCAATTTGAAAACCCCATAATTTTGAGTTTTTAGAAATTTGCGATTACTTGACTGTAGTTTTTGACCATGTATTCATTTATTCACAATGACAATGACGGACTATAGATTCTCATGACAAGATAATTCTCGTAATTACGAGTTTTTAATTCTCGTAATTACGAGTTTTTAAATCTCGTAATTACGAGTTTTTGATTCTCGTAATTACGAGTTTTTAAATCTCGTAATTACGAGTTTTTGATTCTCGTAATTACGAGTTTTTGATTCTCGTAATTACGAGTTTTAAATCTCGTAATTACGAGTTTTTGATTCTCGTAATTACGAGTTTTTAATTCTCGTAATTACGAGTTTTTGATTCTCGTAATTACGAGTTTTGATTCTCGTTATTACGAGTTTTAAAATCTCGTAATTACGAGTTTTTGATTCTCGTAATTACGAGTTTTTGATTCTCGTAATTACGAGTTTTTAATTCTCGTAATTACGAGTTTTGATTCTCGTAATTACGAGTTTTAAAATCTCGTATTACGAGTTTTAAAATCTCGTAATTACGAGTTTTTGATTCTCGTAATTACGAGTTTTTGATTCTCGTAATTACGAGTTTTTGATTCTCGTAATTACGAGTTTTAATTCTCGTAATTACGAGTTTTAAAATCTCGTAATTACGAGTTTTAAAATCTCGTAATTACGAGTTTTTAATCTCGTAATTACGAGTTTTTGATTCTCGTAATTACGAGTTTTTAATTTTCGTAATTACGAGTTTTTAATTCTCGTAATTACGAGTTTTAATTCTCGTAATTACGAGTTTTAAAATCTCGTAATTACGAGTTTTTGATTCTCGTAATTACGAGTTTTTAATTCTCGTAATTACGAGTTTTTGATTCTCGTAATTACGAGTTTTAATTCTCGTAATTACGAGTTTTAAAATCTCGTAATTACGAGTTTTAAAATCTCGTAATTACGAGTTTTTAAATCTCGTAATTACGAGTTTTTGATTCTCGTAATTACGAGTTTTTAAATCTCGTAATTACGAGTTTTAAAATCTCGTAATTACGAGTTTTTAATTCTCGTAATTACGAGTTTAATTCTCGTAACTATGAATTTTTGAATCTCGTAATTACTGGTTTTAATTCTCGTAATCGTGTCTTCATTCTCGTTATCTACTCAAATGGCATACTGACATGGCCTCTACACATTGTAGTTTTCCTCCAGCTACATTATTACCTCTATCTACATTATTACACGACTTTGGTCAGTCTGGGGGCATGATATAGCATAGCCATTAACATGAGAACGTTGCAATAGTGTTAAGGAAGTCTGTGCCTGTATAGAAACAAAACACTTCAGCCATGTTGCTTAGTTTGCCAATTTAAGGGCAACTTGTAATCTGTAAACTCTGTACTTAGTGGATCAGCAAATCAAAATTAAATTCACAGTTCTCACTTGCACCGAATGTCAAAAAGTTTGATACATCGCAACCATATTTGAAAAAATGCATTTATTCACAGCATAAATGTAATAAATAAAATTAAACTGAACTACAATTGACGACTTACAAACTTACAAGAAGAAAACTGTCAAATATTGATTGCAAATGGCATTGGCATTCTCAAACACGTGCGTTGTTAAATGGTGTCTAGCCTATCGCAATACGTTTCCATGTGTGATTTACTCAAAGTTCACCATCCATATTTTGGATCACTATCCGGTCAATCTGAAACTGATGGGAAAATAAGATATTTTAGAACATAATTCCATCACAACATGATGTATTAACAAACCCATCGATACAACCACAGAGTAACATAAACAGAGTGGCATAAACAGAGTGGCAACACTTGCATGCCTTTGTTCCATGGTCGTCTCGGTAGACTATTGGCTTTTCATATTAAAATGAGCTTCAAAGGTGTTAAACTTTTTGGAGGCTTTGTTTGTGGTTGATAATTACACGAGATTATGCGAAACATACGACGAGATGGCATCGTACTGCCAGTCGCGTAGCAACCATAGTTACTTTGTGAGCTCTAAGGCCAGAAACACTGCTTCACGCCAATCAAAACATAACACGCCAGCAGTTTCATAAACATGTCCTTTCTTGACGCACGTGTAAAAGACGGTATGACTGACCGTAAACCATTGAGTAAAACCAGACAGTATCGATAAAAGACTTTCAAATTTTGTTCAAACACACTCATTATATATTCATAAAAATATGAGAGGAATTTTTAAAACGGTAAAACCCACTTTCCTGAAGCTCAAAACACTCCCGTTTTTGCCAGCACATCAATTCCGATCAGCACCACACGACAACAACAACACAAACTTTGTCGAACATACTTTCGCTTAACAATTGGTGAAAATCCGAAAATTACCGAAGGGTGCATGGTCGGCACTCTTCGGAAAAGAGAGCCAAGAGCTTCGTGAGGCGAGGCAAACATGGATTGCTTACGTAACCGCTTCACGCCTTAAACAATAGGTGTTGCCACTCTGTTTATGTTACTCTGTGATACAACGCACACTGCACGCATGAACGCACAATGCAAGACAAGCTGTACAATGAAAATATTTTGCAACTACATTAAGCAGAATTAGTAGGTAATATGTACAATGGTCTTTAACAGGAATTGACTTGACTTCTTTTAATTAATTCCTGCTATTTCTTATCAAATGATAGGGACAAAAAGATCGCCCTGCATCAACTTAGATATGAGCGCACTGCAAACATGGAGCTGTTCATACAGCATGGTGGGTTGTTGTTGAATTAGGGGTCATACAGGTCAATCACTCTTATGCCGCGCATTCGTGGCAAGCACATCGGTGATCATTGGATGGCATGCATCTCTTATCCATAACAGGAAACTGACCAATCTAGAAAGAAACATTTCAGTGAAAATTCAGGCCAACTACACCGTGTTTCCGACAAGAACTTCCCATCCGAGCTTAGCTTAGCTGTGGCTGTGAGTGACCTTGACAACACCACATTCACTGATAATGGCGGCAGTGAAAACAGTCGACGATGTAGTATGCTCATGTAATTCCGTTCTATTGCAGATCTTACCTTTCGGTTTGGTAACACTCAAGCAACTGCTCAATGAAGTTTCTTCTTCTTAAAATGTTTGTAATTGTTGACTGACTTCGAACATGTCGCACTGTTGTTGTGATCAAATGGCCGGCATGGTAGGACAAGTCCCTTTGAAGCGTGTTGCATTCTCTTTCATCACGTGTCATCAAAACGAGATAGAAGTCGGCTACAAATAGACGCTAACAGAAGTGTTAAATAAAACAAAACCCCAAGAAGCCCACGCAAATATTATTTGCTGAGCAGAAATATCACAAGAAAGGTGATGTCGAGAATTAAAATCTCATAATTAGGAGAACCAAAAACTCGTAATTACGAGAATCAAAAACTCGTAATTACGAGTTTTTGATTCTCGTAATTACGAGATTTAAAAACTCGTAATTACGAGAATCAAAAACTCGTAATTACGAGAATCAAAAACTCGTAATTACGAGAATTAAAAACTCGTAATTACGAGATTTTAAAATTCGTAATTACGAGATTTAAAAACTCGTAATTACGAGAATCAAAAACTCGTAATTACGAGAATCAAAAACTCGTAATTACGAGAATCAAAACTCGTAATTACGAGATTTTTTTATTTTTTTTCTTACAAAAATGGCACGAATACGCTTCCGTAGATTGTAGAATTTTACTTGAAAAACACTCAAAAATAAATGAAAAAAAAAATTGTTGTTTCATCGCCGACGCTGTTTGTACAAATTCTTCATTTTTGTGAGGTCATTGAGCTGCATCCGACTCAAAATTAAACTCAAGCCGCAGACCTTTCCGACATTGTAGCGTGTTGAGCCATAGACCCTCGGGTTTAATTTCTCGAGGGTCTATGTTTGAGCTGCAGCTTGAGTTCGATATATGCCCGAGCTTCAGAATGTTACGTAGTGCGCAGGTCTTCTTGTTGAGAATATAAACACTGGCTCCAGCCAATCAGATGGCTATATTTCAGCTCAGTGCATATTAATATGCATAAGGTCTGACCTGAGAGCGAGCGGAGCGTAAGGTAAATCATCATTAAAGTTATCATGCAATATACCAAGCTAAATTTTATGTTCGCTGCATATTTTTGCCATAAAGGTTGAATGGCTGTCTATCATTTTGTAGAATAATACCTATAGCAATTTAACTTTGAAATGCCAAGTTCACCAACGAAAATCAATAAAACAGGTAAATTACATGATTCAGATCAGTTTGTTGTATATATTCGGGGCCAGGAACAGAGAACATCTGATTCAAAACAAATACTTGTTATTCCCGTTGATGGCTCTCACATTAATACCGGAGTGAGTTGGCCGTTCGTTCGCGCACGAGTTGGCTTGTTTCAAAATGGCGGCGCACAGCGGTGACCGAATCCGGCTTTCAAAAGTGATTGAAAATAATCGTTTTAAACTACATTCTCACTTTCTTTAAAACAGAGAGATTTCTTTATCTGAAAAACACGTTGTCGAGCAGGATTTGTGGTAGTTGACATCTTTAATTTCACACAATTCGTGATGAAGTTGTCAAAATGGCTGCCTCCATGTAAACAGCCGGAAGTGCACTCTTTTCAAACTGGTAGGTATATAGAGATTCCATTCTAAATACATTCATGCATACGTGTTAGTCTGAATGCTCGCTTCGCAAGCGGCCTTCGGCGCTCTCGCTGCGCTCGCTATAATATATCACAGGCTAAGCAAAATTTCCAGACAACTGTCATGTATTTAAAGTTCTGTGTATAGGCATGTACAACATGTACTATTAAATTTGAGAGCTGTACAATTCCAAGAACCTACCATATATTCACACCTCAGGAACAATTTACTTGTTATTTTGTAACGATAACATTGTCCACTGAGAGTTGCCAAGATTTGCATGATCAGCAGCTATATTATACTTGAATTTTTTTCTCATTTTATGCAGTGTATCAACATTTTCTTGTCCTGACAATTATTAAAAATCATGCTGTAATGCTGTAAACTTATTGACACACCCTAAGTATAAATACGCATCTGAGTTATTCTAATATGGACATTTCAATTTATGTCTGGACTGAAATGCCACTGCCAGCAACGGTAGTGTACAAAATATATATTGATAGTTATCTTGATAAGTTGATATCAAGACTTAATCGTGATTCCTCCAGCCCTTTCAACACTTGTGAAAATTTGCACATGTAAAATATGATCCTCCCCTGGACACGTTCGCAAAATGTTACCCTCCCCGGGGCAGGCTTGTAGTGAATGACCTTTCCCGAATTTCCTCCGGCTAACCCATAGACTCTACATGCTAACTGAAAGCTCCCTTCAGTCAAAACAGTTACAAAAGTAGGATTGAAATTATCGCCTGGTTTAATGTCTTTTGGCTGTGGTTTTCGTCATTGTAGTCGTGTCACGCCAGCTTGCTAGATCTTGAGAACAGCCAAATAAATCTTGCTAACATATGGTGTGCTGGTGCCTTTAAGTAATAGATGTTTTCGGTTGAAAACATTTGAGTAGGGGGCTGTCATTTTAACAATTTTTTTTCTGTGTGCAAACTGTGACCCTCCGCCGGGGAAGGCTTGCAAGGAACATGACCCTTCTCCAAATCCTCGGCTACCCCCCCCCCCCCGACTCCACATGCTAACTGAAAGCTCCCTTAATTCGAAACAGTTGTAAAAATACTATATCGGTTAGGATTGAAATTATCTCCTGGTTTAATGTCTTTTTGCTGTTGTTTCCGTCATTGTAGTCGTCTCAAACCAACTAAAAGATCTTGAGAAGAGTCAAATAAATCTTGCCAACATATGGTGACCTAATGCCTTTAAGTAATAGATGTTTTCGATTAGCTTTTAACGAATCTTTCTGTGGCCAGCGTTTTGTTACATGTTTTCAGCTGAAAATGTTTTAACGAGGGCCAGCGTTGAACAGCGTTCCTTATACTGCGTTCACAAAAACAGTTAGAGGGGGTGGAGGAATTCGGGAGGATTCGAAAATTTTTGGGGTAGTAGAGGGGGTGTATGAAAGTTTTGCTCTGCCTATAAGGGAGACCTGAAAATTTTTGGTTCCCTTTTTTTACGATTCCAAGGTTTGGTGGGTAATTCAATGAAAATTTAACAACGTTTTAATGGCGTCCAATTGGTATAATATTAGTAATATTTAAACTCTAGAACCGTTTTGTCGCATTATATTTTTGTCTCGAAAAATCTAAAAATGTATGAATTTTTGTAAAAATACAAACAAGTAGGCCTAGTATTGGGGCAGATTCTGCAACTGTCGATAATTTTTTCAATATTCTTTGCAATATCTCAAATACTGTTTCTTTCTGTCTCCCTATAGCATTCTGAAACTCACAATATAGAGTTCGTTGACAATAGCCTGCATATATGAATATTGGGTGATAATTAAATTGGAGTCCAGACTGAAAATCATTTGTAAATGATACAAATGCGGGGTGCATATTCACAGGCTGTGTTGACAAGCTGAATACTGGAAAGTTCAACACGCTGTAGGAAGTAGAATAAGAGTGCAGTTGTATAAGCTGACCTAAATTATTGTCAAATTATCAAAGTTGATGAAGTACCTGAAGAAGAGTTCGGGTCATGTGACGCTAATTACAGTGAAACAGACTTTACCAACAGTGTATAAGAATTCCCATGGACACTAACTGTGCTCCCTTACTTGCCCGACTTATTTCTGTTCTCATACGAGGCAGAATTTATCCAGAACCTTATCAAGCAGAAAAAGGTCTCTGTAGCTCGTACTTTCAACCTTACATTTAGATACATAGACGATGTTATTTCATTGAATAACTCTGAATTCAGTAAATATCTCGCTATGATTTATCCTCCAGTATTGGAGATTAAAGAAACGGCCTCTTCTGCTTCATATCTGGACATTTTACTTGAATTTGACTCTAATGGTCACCTTTCTACTAGGCTATATGACAAGAGAGATGATTTCAACTTTAGTATAATCAATTTTCCACACCTCATCAGTAATATTCCACTCTCACCTGCTTATGGGGTATACATTTCCCAGCTTATTCGATATGCAAGAGCATGCAGTTCATATGATGATTTTGTAGAGAGACATGGCCATCTCTCTCACAAACTGTAAGGTTACACCAGAGCAAGACTTGTCTCCCAAATTCAAACGCTTTTTTGGCAGGTATCGCAAGCTGGTAGTTAAACACAATATCTCTCTTCGACAAATTATCACTGATGGCATCAGTGACATGGGGCCTTGGTTAGTGACCACTACCTATCTGACTTACAGATTGATATATGGCGGATGCCACATACGGGGAAGGATGTGCTTACTATTTTCGAAACACCTGACATCACTTCTTGGTCTTTTGGCCAGAGGTCCATATATCTGTCTTTCATGAATTTGACTTTGTTTGTGTACCGTCTATCTACTGTCTGTTCTGTGCTGTTTTGTGTCTATGTTTACAACTATTGTCTTACAAATTTTGACCTAGTGTTATTGGATTATGGATTGGTATGATTGTGATTATTGTACACAAGACTAGGCCATAAAGCAATACATTAAAGACCCGGAGACTTGAAAGTTATCAGGGATGTTTGAATTATGGCATCTAAGAATAATTAAATATTCAAGAAAAAAGATGGGGTGACCATGCTTGATTTTTTAAATTTTCTCATTCTCATCATAAAGTAACACTTACGTAAAACTTTGTACAGTAAAGACTTTAATTTGAATGAAAAATATATGAGAATATTTTAACCTTCCAGTATTGTCAATTTTGTAAAACTTACACGAAGAATCTAATGTAGCCAGAAATTCACAATTTGCATACTCTATCATGATCGTCATTTTTTGTGCTCTTCAGGAGGAGCCATTGACCTGGCCAGAGTTGGATAAACTCAAGTACGGCTTTGACTGATAAATCCAAAGGGTCCACTGATGTGTTTAAAACCGAATCAATTTAAGAACTTGCCTTAGACGTATGGCTTTAAAAACTGCTAATAACACGTAGTGTTGGACATCTGCGAGCAGAACTATGTAATACATCCCTAATAAATGTACGGCTCTATTCTAATTGGGAGGGACTTAATAATTGTTGATCATATAGACGGGGAGTTTTGAAAATTTTTGAGGTTGGGAGATTTAAATAAGGGGGGATTTAAAAAAAATAACATTTTCATCGTGATTCCTTCTGTCCCGCTAAGTGTTACTTGTGAACCAAGCCTTAGCCTTAGGTCATACTTTTAGTCAGATGTTTTCAGCTTGACTATTTAAGTACTGTAATTTTTTCCACATTTTAAGGTTCCAAGACAAGAAATTGACCTTTTTAATCTAACAATTCTCTGGTAGTTAATAAGCTCAGAACCCCCGTAAATTATACATTTTCTGAAAGCCTAGATATAGGGGAACATTTTGGTAACCACAGTGTCACCATTGTTTACATAACTATCATGTGACAGGTAATTTGCATAACCTTTCAAAAATCGGTTTTCCCTATGTTTTGTCTCAATACTAAAATATCTGACTCAAACTTGCTGGAATGCAAGCTGTCACAACGCTCTTCAAAAGTGTGTCTCAGATTTTTTATATCTTGCTTAGTTTTTTTGAGCACAATTTTTAAGAAATTAACTAGGATTAAATTCACCGCTCTGGAAGTTTTTCTGGCATAAAAATTGTTCAAGAAGGTTTAAAAAATTCTGAGACACACTTTGGAAGATCCTTATGACAGCTTGCACTCACAAATTTCAGCCACACATCTCAAAGCATTGAAACAAAACATAGGGAAAACAGATTTTTGAAAGGTTATGCAAATTACCTGTCACATGATAGTTATGTAAATAATGGTGACACTATGGTAACAAAAATGTTCCCCTATATCTAGGCTTTCCGAAAATATATAATTTACGGGGGTCTGAGCTTATTAACCACTAGAGAATTGTTAGCTTAAAAAGGTCAATTTCTTGTCTTGGAACCTTAAGTGCAACAGTTAACCTTTAATTCGTTTGATAATTTATGGACCAAATGGAGAGCGCTTTTCATAGGCTACACTTTTTGATCTAAATTTTTGGGAAAATTTCAAAAACGTCTGGATATTTTCTGAAGGGACACTGACTTTGCCAATCAAAGCGTTAAAGTATTTCATGAGGAGTCAGCATTTGGAAGAGTATATGTGGCCAGTAACCTCAATTTGGGATAGTAACAACAGATTTTGAAAACATTTTGAAAAAAAACTACCACTTTGATCCATTATCCAACGGGCGAAGGCCCAATTACAGTATGAGGTACCCATAACCCATCACCTAATGGATGAATATTTTACATGAGCCCCCTCTTTTTGTTTATCTTTTTTTTCATTACCCCTTCCTGTTCATTAGTTTTTAGTGACCCCTTCCTATTCCTCTGACCCCTTGGCCTTGAATAATAATGACTCACATATAGATGGAGGAGGAAAGCCCAGTTGGATGCTTATTCCAAACTTGTATTAAGAAAGAAATTACATTGACCACATTTGTTTTTATAGCAATTTTACAAAACCTCAAGATTGTCCTGAAACCACTGCTCTTTCTTCTTTTTACAAAGAAATGATTTTATTTATGCTCGAATGCCTTTAAAGGCAGGTGAAAGCGCAAAATGCGGCAGAGTCTCTACTCAAGGAAGTGTTATGGTCAAATAATTTCATTCATTTCAAAACCAAAACTATATTTTTCCCAGTGGATCAAATCAGGTCTTATTTAATGAAAGACATAGTCATAGGAAATAAAATAGATTTTGATAAGGTACTTATTCACATCATACCAGTTGACGCTTATAGAATAGTTGTCGCATGTCGACCATTAAAATGTTTTATATTACAAGCCTTCAAATTTTCCTGGCCAACACTTTGGGCTATAAAAAACTCTGCCATAGGTCTCGCATGCGGGATAAGGATACAACCGGTGGCCATCCTTCCCAACCTCACCATTAGGGCTATTTGATATCCTCAGGGGGGGGCTTGGAAGATTTCAGGGGGAAAATTGGAAGGGGTTGCCTTTGAAAAATATCCAGCCAAGGATAGCTGAAAAAAAACATTAAAAATATTTCCAGCAGTTATGCAGTAACAGTTACTTTTGATTTGCCAAGCTTATCATGACTTGTCAACAAAGGAAATTTGTTGTTTATAATGTGCTTCCCGCACTGACCCCAATATTAATGTTTCTGGAACTACAATTTCTAACAATTGAAAGTGCAGCTTTTACAGTGCAATGTGGCAAGGGTTGGACAGAGTGCCAGAATTTGCCGTAAAATTGACCTACTTATAAATTTCTTAATGATACCCTTAATTCATGATTTATTTTGTTTTTCAAAGCATGTTATAGGATACACCTGTTAATATCCAAATAGAAGCTGCATTCCAAATTCAATGGCTATGCCCTGAATTTGTAACAATATATGACAATCTTTTTAAACATTATAAATCCCAAGCACTTCTTTAGCATATACATATGGAGAAGCTGCACTTTGATTTTTTTGCATTGTATTTCTTTGCATTAAGTAATTGAAAAAAATAGAAATTTTCTTATTGGAATATTCACTGGTCTCTGTTGACATGGTAATAATGGGAAATCATTTCATGTCTAATACATTTTGAGTCTTCACAAAGCTATATTAAAAACACTCAAAGTGGCCACCAAATGACTTCATTTCAATTTACAAAATTCAAAACTTTCTGTATCAGGAAGAGAAAACCCCCTAATCACCCCAAGTGACAGAATTAATTGTGTAACTTCAATTTTCAACTACCCCCACGCAATCGCAGTCTTTCAACCCTCAATCGGTTTGTGTCACATGCTTTTAGCTTACTATCCAAAACAAGCCTAATCACTGACAGTGGCAGCTGTCTTCTTACCGATTGAGACCTCCATGATTTCTTATTTGTCTCCATCAGCAATGTTGCTGTAGTAATGGATGCTCCTATTTTCTTTCCAACTTTCTTTCCAGTATTCTGAAGCAGATGTTGTTTGCCTACAGTTCCTTGTAAACTTTGTCATGTCACATGAAGAAAAGTATTTCGACAAAAACAACAGCATTATTGGCAATTCAGCACGTGTGTGCGCACAAAAAAAAATCCCCTGAGAGAGTAAGTGAAAGATGCCAGAATTGGCACAGTTGAAACATAATGCCCTGGAATCAATCTTCAATCCTCCCCTCCCCCCGAATATCAAATGCTACATCCGTTACTATCCTAGACAGTCAGAGCCAACTGTTTAGTTTCCATGCAGGCTGGTTTTCTTCACGCTCTGGTTTACGAACATCGTTCTTTTTTGTTAAGTGATCATGTTGCTATAAGATGTGAAAATCAGACAAACACTCAAATAGACAAACAGCTTATGAGAAGCAGCTTTGTTTTGTCTTTATGTTTACGCGGACTGTGCCTTATTCTTAAATAGCAGAGGAAGCGGAAGGGAGCAGTGTCCATTACTTGTAACGAGGTGCATGTACTATGTCATACTATCAATCTTTCAGTGATAGGGTAATTTTCAACAGACGCAAGTATGCACTGGTGATATATTATGTACACAGACATAGAAGCCTTTCATCTTAAGTAGTAAACATTGGAAGCTTTCCCACGTAAGTACACGGGCTGCAGATGTGGATAGCTTTTGGTTCGATAGTTCGAGAAAGCTAAAGTTTGGATAGCAGATACAACAAATTCGAAAAAAGTAGCACTTCGAGCAGATGATAACACCCCTTTTAATGTCGATGGTATGACGATAGCATAAATACTGAATGAAGACACTATTCAAGTAATTACTTGTTGCAGTAAAAGGGGTTCCCGGGGTAGAAAGGAACACCTTACACAAAGGAAAACGGGCAGACTAGTTATGGTAAAAAAAGTAAATTTTATTTCAAAATATTAAAGTAAAGCCAAACTCACTGATGAGTATACAACTCGATGAAAACATACACAAACTTTATAATTCTCATTGATAAGTTATGAAAATCAAACAATAAAGCGAAAATAAAAATAAAAATATATGTTTTCATTAGCATATGTTTGAGAAGTACACCCGTGGCCACTTTACTGTTGATTAAGCCCACTTGATGCCGTTAGAAATTCTGTTTGTACAAAAGGCAAAACTAGCTCTATCTGAGGTTGTAAATGAGAGTTTACGATTGGCACTTTGTGTTAAAGATTGAGATACAATGTGACAGTCTGTCTAGAGGTCTTGTTTATTTCAATTTCCTCAGACACACTGTCTGCATAGGACACACAATTTTGCTTGATGCTATAGCAGTGATCTCATAAACGAGTTGCCTCAATAAAGTATATTATCGCGTAGATGATTTGATGAATAGAAGTGGTATCTTGTGTCTCAATTTCTAACACACGATACCATTTGTTAGCTTTTATTTACAACCCTTCGAGGGTCTGTTTTGTCCCCGGGTTTTGTCTATGTACAAGCAGAATTTCTGACTGCATAAAGAAGCTTTAATGCTTAATCAAAAGTAAAGTGGCCACGTTTGCAGGTACAGTAAAGCTGTCTTTGGTATTTCAGACATCGCTTAGACAGCGTTAGCCCTGCGTACGATGCTGTGTGTTCCGCTACAGCTAATAGCCCCGCTCACCACAGCCCTGCAAAGACCCGTACGTAGAGTTGGTGACTTCAAATCCATTTTTGGACTTGACGTAAAAAGCCAAATTACTGCCGAAATTCAGCGTTCTTGGGCCCAAGTCGTATCCCTGCCTACCTCAGCTACTCGATCGCTTCCAAAAATGCCAGTCTTTTATTCACTTTTCGTAAATAACCGTCGATGTCGGCAACTCTCTCGCTAGCCCTGCGTACGTACGCAGTGTACGCTGTGCATTCCCTGTGTGCGTTCCTAACACACAGCGTACACTGCGTACGTACGCAGGGCTAGCGAGAGAGTAGCCGACATCGACGGTTATTTACGAAAAAAAGAATAAAAGACTGGCATTTTTGGAAGCGATCGAGTAGCTGAGGTAGGCAGGGATACGACTTTGGCCCAAGAACGCTGAATTTCGGCAGTAATTTGGCTTTTTACGTCAAGTCCAAAATGGATTTGAAGTCACCAACTCTACGTACGGGTCTTTGCAGGGCTGTGGTGAGCGGGGCTATTAGCTGTAGCGGAACACACAGCATCGTACGCAGGGCTAAGACAGCGTATGGGCATAGTGACCTAATAAAGAGCAAGCAGTCGTCTGCAGTGGCTATTGACCCCTAATGTTCTGCAGTTTCTGGTATTTACGAGGTCTGGGTTAATGTAATTAAATTGCAGTCTCGCCGAATTCGAACCGTGTTTCGCCATATGGTAGTTTCCGCAATCAAATGTTTAATGTAATAAATCATGGTACAATCGGCAGTATTTTTCTCGAAAGTTGCAAAGTTTCGATGTCTGTTGTATGAGGTCACTATCGGTTTCTCAGCAAATGGGCAGGGGCCAGAAGAGGAAATGGGAGGGGTAGAACGCATGAAAAAGAACTGGGTGTTTCACCAGCCTTCGAAATCCCAGAGACGAG
Organism: Ptychodera flava; assembly: GCF_041260155.1. Lineage (NCBI taxonomy): Eukaryota > Metazoa > Hemichordata > Enteropneusta > Ptychoderidae > Ptychodera > Ptychodera flava. Next base: position 14,231,267 of record NC_091943.1, read on the forward strand.
TACAGGGGCCTCCGACATTATACTCTCTGCAATTAATAAAGGATGGATGGTTAGACCGAAAGGAAAGATGTATGGATGTATGGATGGATGGATGGATGGATGGATGGATGGATAGATGGATGGATGGATGGACAAGGGGCTAGTAGGCCTAAAAATGATACATATCAGTGTGGCTCTAAGCCTGAGCAATTGTTAAGCTTATAATTATATCGAATTTTCGTTGTATCATTCCAAAATCACATTATTGCTATGACTGCTAGAGATTCCACTTTTTTTATATTTAATGACAGCTACAGAATGGTGGGGTAATACGGCTAGTTTTCAATCGGATTCGAACCCACAACATACGGCATCAGTCGCCTAGCTGAGAGGCCACAGACAGAACCACTCGGCTAAATCTCCACTCCCAAAAAGTGTGGTTCAATAGCCGGCTAAGTTGTTACATTTTTTTCTGACTGAGACCGCTCAACACGTTGTAGAGTTCATGAAGCACTCACGCACGCATGCTTAATATCATACATCGCACATACACACTTTATCGAAGCGAAGAAACGAATTTCATCGCTTTAACTGGGCGAACACTTCGAGGAGCGATCTACTCAAAATTAGAGGTATTGCCATTTTTTCTGCTATTTTGCATATGCTATTTTTTGATCAATTATTACGACAAAATAAACAAAAGGGGTTCCCATTTTCCCTTTAAGCTAGACAGTCCTGTAATACGCTACACAAGTCTTTTCTATTATAAACAGGTTTTTCTCATTTTTTGAAGATTTAAGAAAAGGCACACACATAATGCTAACGAGAATGTAAAGCAATTTTCTATTTTTCTGATTCGGTGAAACTTACAACAACTGTCACACATGATTATTTTTTCCTGACCACCATCCTTTTGTTAATCATTTTTGCATATTGCTTATCTGTTCATCAGTTTTTGACAGACCCCTGCTCTTTTTCCCACCCCCTGGCCGTAAATAGTAGCGGCTCCCTTAGATAGACACACATCATGCCAACTGACGCTCATGAATAAGTTGGGTATATTGTCGATTAAAATGTTGTACATTGCGAGCCTGCAAATTTTTCCTGCAAACACTTGGGGCTCTAAAAACTTCGAATAATGTTGAAGCGAATGCAGTTGTTGCTGAAAGATATTACTTTCCCTCGCCGAATATTTGTTCAACATCAATGTACACTAAAATATCGCATTTACGTATAAACACTGTTGGTTACAATGGGTGTGTTAGCTTCATTTGCTAAGTTACCACCTAATAATGTACGTAGTGTTGTCCAAACTTTTTTAACATTTTGTAAGGAAAAGGACAGGGAAGCTGTTGTTTTATCTAAAATATGCCTTTTCGATGCAGGTGACCTAAGAGCAACTCTATAAGATCTTCGTAGGTCGTTTGCAGTTCGATTCAATGAATAATGTCGTCGATAGCAATTTGGACAGTAAAAATACAAAAGATATATAATTGGATAAGAGCAGGCTTGCGGTCCGGCTTGCGACTTTGAAAGAAAGGGCAGGAAGAGAATGAGCGAAAGGCGGGTAGGACTTGCCGTCTGCCCAAATTGAAGGGATAGTCATGCCGCAGACGAGACAGAAATGCCCTCATGAAGTAAAGGAGGGAGATAAATAGAGAGGGTGTGAACAAGTCTGGATGGAAGTAGTTTGTGTAAATACACAACATCTCAAAAACGATCACCACGATGGAACATGGCCGCCGTCCCGATATGTAATCTGGTCAGGATTGTCTTTCCTTGGCCTAATCTATCGCTCCAATATCATCATTGTACATGTGATTAATTTATTAATTATTGTATCAGTTGTGATAAAACCTGACCCTTTATCAATCATACACTTTAATGAAGCAGACAAGACTGAAAATGTAAACGCTCGAAGAGACGCCAAGCTAGTAGACGTTCAACTAAACAAATCGGTCTATCTAAGGTCATACCAATAGTATTGTTGCAAGAAATTATTTTTCACATGCCTCAATATATTGCAATATATAAAGCGGAATTAAATAAAAAGGATAAAAATCGAACGTAATTTTGTAAAAACCGTTCTCGCCCTCAAACTTTGAAAGCTACTTAAAAGAACGACAGTGAGAAGACTTGCAAAGTCACTGAACGTTCATATAATGAGCGTTCACTCTGCTAGTGTGTGCAGTCAATAAAATTAATGGACAGTGAACATACCACAGCCGCATGCTGATCTTGTTTGAAATATTTTATTACAACACAAAAAGATAAATCAGAGAGTTCAAACTCATAAAAACAGGACGTTGTTCAAGCACGTAGGAATCCACTTGTTCACGACAACAGACATCGTAACAGATCTGCCTTGCTACAATTAAATGTACTGAGGTCGTGGGGAACTCAAGGTTTCCATCAATTCTCAGGATTTCAGACAGCAATGGCCTTCCTTCAATGTTACGCCAGGATATGTGAGTCTAGAAAGCACTTATATTCTTATATGATTACATTTTACATTATACGAAATATAGAAGTGTGAGGTAGAATGCACCTCGGGGACAGATATTTGGACTCAAACTTTTACAATTCCTTTCTGGTCTACCACTTTTGGGGTCATTTTAAAGCTGCTCATGTAAGAAAAATTTCAGCCGTCTTAATTGTTCGATAATCGATTTTTTTTCTCCCTAGAGTTAGCACAGGAATGGCAGCCATTTTGAATTTTAAATATCGGTAAATCTTGGGTAATGTGTTTCTTGAGTACCGAATTTCGCATGGTGACCCCGATTTTCATTTTTGATTTTGAAAGAGAATAGTTGAAAGATTCCTTGAGGAAAGTTTGAGTAAAAGTTTAAGTCTTTGACTTTCGAGGCGTATACTACCTGAAGGCAATTCCTCTTGATAATAAAATACCTTTAACACTTCATAATCTGTATTAATACATTACTACCAAATTTTATAATTGACTGTTTCGAAGTGCAAAAAGGTACATTATGCTGTTTGTACCACATGTATCCGAGGTAATGATTAATTGTACGATTAATTGTGGGTCTACAGGGAGCATGTCCCTGCCTATAACCTCAATGACCCTTCGCATAGCAATGAACACACGACATCGTGTGGAGGACCTTTGTCCCGAATAGACATCCCTTGCTGACGTTAATCATGTGTATCAGCCAACACAATTCAGCATTTCTAAAAACTATTCGAAAGAAAGGAGTCCAGAACTTGACGCACCGACGTCATCCCATATATTTCTTAACAAGACATCTTTTGGAATATGTTTGAACCACTTAAAATACAAAGTTTTGCAAATCCATATAGTAATATCGCATGAATGACTAATGAGTTTGCAAAGGTTGTCCATTGCAAAACAAGCAAGTCTATGAAGCCTAAGTTTCAACTCAGTGAATTCGAACATACATTTCCTTTGAAATGAGAGACTACGTTTGGTTAACTAACAGCATCCTTCCTTTCAAAAATAAGATATGTAGGTCTGGGGAAAATATCAAGGTAATCCACAAACACAGGCAAACGAACATATATATACGGGAATAAAATATTACATACATATATACATTTTCATGTAATGTTACATCTTCCCTTTTGTCTATATTCCATATATCCTAGGGACTGACCTTGTATGGGTGATTTCGTTCGCACCTGTTTCTGTCGCCCAATCCTCTGTAGACCCTAGACTCGTTTTATTGTTACCGTTTGATAAATAGTAATCAATAAAACATGAACGAACTGAATAAAATGAAATAGGCATCACGTTCACTGAGTAGAACCACGGTATAAACGAATATATCAAATAGGGAATTGATGTGACCTCATTACTTGCGCTAAATCCACCAGGACAAACTCTTATTTGTACAGGAGTAACTGTGTGTCGTTTGTCTGTCTTTTGAGAGTTTGCAATGACAGGAATTTTAAACAACCTACGAAGATTCCCCTTTCAGTTTCCTATTGTTATTATCGTGATAAATGTTGCATGTCCCGTGACAAATCATTCTTCGGTTTCGCTCGCTGCTTGTACTTAAAGTTGTCTTTTTTAATAATTCATAAAATCCTTGTTCATTAAATATGTAACATTCGACATTCAACTTTGACTGCCCATGAAAAATCCAGGTGTCAAAACTTGCAAGATGATGGATAGACATACGGAAATGAAGAAACAAGCCAATTGTTCATCTCTGCAATCACTGCGATTAAATTGTAAACTATGTACAAGTTGAAATGGAAAGCAAGTTTTATCTTCATCATTGGGTATGGCTCAACTGACTTTTCTGTTATTGTGATCAAATACTGAGTTCAAACAGATGGGGGATGTCCGGTTCTTAAGTTCCTCACATCACAGACAAATATAGAAACAGACTAGCAACGCGGCATGCCTTTTGTTCCATGGTCGTCTCGGTAGACTATTGCCTTTTTATATTAAAATGAGCTTCAAAGGTGTTAAACCTTTTGGAGACTTTGTTTGTGGTTGATAATTGCACGAGATTATGCGAAAAATATGACGAGATGGCATCGTGCTGCCAGTCGCGTAGCAACCATAGTTACTTTGTGAGCTCTCAGGGCAGAAACACTGCTTCACGCCAATCAAAATATAACACGCCAGCAGTTTCATAAACATGTCCTTCCTTGACGAACGTGTAAAAGACGGTATAACTGACCGTAAACCATTGAGTAAAACCAGACAATATCGATAAAAGACTTTCAAATTTGGTTCAAACACACTCATTATATATTCATAAAAATATGACAGGAATTTTTAAAACGGTAAAACTCACTTTCCTGAAGCTCAAAACACTCCCGTTTTCGCCAGCACGCCAATTCCGCTCAGCACCACACGACAACAACAACACAAACTTTGCCGAACATACTTTCGCTTAACAATTGGCGAAAATCCGAAAATTACCGAAGGATGCATGGTCGGCACTCTTCGGAAAAGAGAGGCGAGAGCAACCTGAGGCGAGGCGAACATGGATGGGTTACGTAACCGCTTCACGCCTTGAACAATACCCGTTGCTAGTCTGTTTCTATATTTGTCTGTGCTCAGATGTAACAGTGCTGACAACAATTGGAATAGGTTTTTATTTTTGTTATCAACGAGATTTTCTCGACATTTTCTCCTCCGAGCCTCTTTATTTGAGCTCTAGGTTGAGTTAGCAAAGGTCAGACAGGCACCTTACGCATCGTACAGTCCACACGACTAAGGTAAGCGTGATGTAGGCTCTGCCCAAATATTATACACCATTTTTCCAACGAAGATGGGTCTGGTTGCAAACGCCTACTTCACTCTTCTCTGGACTCACGTTTTATCGAAAGACGTTAATCAAATGTTATTAAAAAAAGGTCCAACGAAGATGGGTCTGGTTGCAAACGCCTACTTCACTCTTCTCTGGACTCACGTTTTATCGAAAGACGTTAATCAAGTGTTATTGAAAAAAGATCTAAATTATCCCCGGCCCGGATCCGATATTAATCCCCATTTCCAAAGTATATGTATTTGAAAGAGAAGAGATCAGAACCTGACCCGACCACAACGCCCTCTATATTCCTGCTACGAGATACTGTGGTAATTTTTTTTTAAACCACTTTGAAGTACAATGTCAAGCAAGTCATTTAATACCTTCGCATGAAAGGTAGATCCATCCAAATTTCTGTTCACTGCAAAAGAAGCAAGAATCTGACACCAACAATTCAACTCAGCGAATTCAAATATGAACCTCCCTGTAGATGAAAAACAACATCGGATTAAACTAACCTCATCCTTCTCTTCAAAACATAAGGAGCATGAGGAGTGCAGGTCTCGGAAAAATATCAAGGTAACGCAATATCTGCCAACACAGATAAATGTATATTTTACATACGGGAATAAAAGTTTGCTTAATACATGTATAAATTTTAATGTAGATTTTTCTTTAATTACTCATGATATATTCAATATCCTAGTAAAAGAGTGACTCCTCATAGGTATACTAGGTATTTCTTTTTATTGTTCACTCTTTGATAGAACTGAACATACAAATATGAGTAAAACTCAACTTGAAAAAAGGAACATTTTTATTTTTTTTATTTTATTTATTTATTTATTTATTTATTTATTTATTTATTTATTTATTTATTTATTTATTTATTTATTTATTTATTTATTTATTTATTTATTATTTTTTATTTATTTATTTATTTGCTATGAATGAACGAATAATCTCAGCAATTAAAGTGACTGTGCTATTTACGCTAAATCCGCCCAAGGCAAACACTTATTTATGCAGAAGTAATTGTGACAGTTGTTGCTGTCTTTTGAGATTTTACGACGACATTAATTCTAAATGACCTACTAAGATTCCTCTTTCTATACTGTGATTATGATGATGAATATTGCATGACGAACCATTCTTTGGTTCGTTTACTGCCTGTATTAAAGTTGTCATTTTCAATAATTCTAAGACATGTTCATTATATATGTAACATTTGACATTCAACTTTGACTGCCCATGTAATATCCGAGTGTCAAGCTTGCAAGATGATGTACAGACAAACAGGAATGAAGAAACATGTAAATTGTTCATCCCTGCGATCACTGCGATTAAAATGTAAACTGTGTACAAGACGAAATGGAAACCAAGTTTTATCTTCAGCATTAGACTTTTCTGTTACTGTAATAAAATACCGAGTTTAAACAGATAGGAGAAGCCCGGTTCTTAAGTTCCTCAGAGAAAACAGTGCTGATGCAAGACGGAATACTTTTCTATGCTATGAACAAGATTTTCCTCGAAATTTTCTTCTAGGAGGTTGTTTATTTTGAGCTCCCGATTTAGTCAGGAAAGGTCAGGGAAGGGCCTCATGCATCGTCCGGTACACCCGGCTTATCAAAGGTCTGCGTAATTTAGCTTCTGCCTGAATAAACATAATTTTCTAACGCTGTTGGGTCTGATTACAAAAGCTACTTTGCTCTTCTCTTGACTCATATTTTATCAAAATATTTTAATCAAGTGTTATTGAAAACAGATAAAAATAGCCAGGGAGCCGATATTTATCCCCATTTCAAAAGCTATTTAAAAGTTAAGAATTCAGAGCTTGACCCGACGACATCGCCCTCTGTATTCCGTTTACGAGATACTATTGCAATATTTTTGAACACTTTGAAATAAAAAGCCATGCGAGTCATACAATATCATTGCAAAAAAGAAAAACGCTCTAGAAATTGTTGTCCATTGCAAAAGAAGCAAGAATACGTCACCTAAATTAGAAGTCGGTGAATTTGTAACAAGAACTTCCTTTCAAATGATAGACCAACGGGTTAAACTAACCCCTTCCTTGAAAAATAAGGTCTTGGGAAAATATCAAAATAACGCGATGTCTTCCATCACTGGTAAATGTACATTTTACATACCGGAATAAAAGTTTACATGTTTACATTTTAATGTATCATCTCTCTCTCTCTCTCTCTCTCTCTCTCTCTCTCTCTCTCTCTCTCTCTCTCTCTCTCTCTCTCTCTCTCCCCCCCATGTAGTCCATATTAACATGGGGACCTGATTTTTTACACATAGTTTGCACCTGTTTCAAGAACCCTATTCTCTATAGTCTCTTTTTATTGTTAACTCTTGACTCGATCTGAACATGTAAAAACGAACAAAAATCAACAAAATAAACAGGTTTACTTTGTTTCGCAATTAACGAAAAAATCGTTTCAGGAATGGAAGTAACCTAATTAATTAAGTCCGCCGGGGGTTAACACTTATTTTTACAAGAATAAAAGTGTGAAACTTGTTGTTGTCATTTAAGATTTTGCAATTACATAAATTTGAAACAACCTACTAAGATTCCCCTTTCCGTTTTCTACGGTCATGATTGTGATAAATATTGAATGCCATTTTGCAAATTATTCTTCAGCTCATTCACTAATCGTACTTACAGTCGTCTTTCTCAATAATTAAAAGACTTGTTCCTTAAAAAGGTAACTTTCAACATTCAACTTTGACTGCGCATGAAAAACCCAAGTGTCAAAACCTGGCAGATGATGTATAGACATACAGGAATCAAGGAACATGCATAGTATTCATCTCTGCGATCACTGCAACTAATGTAAACTATGTACAATACAAAATGGAAGCCAAATTTCATCTTCATCATTGGTCATCATTTTTATGTTACTATCAGGAAATACGGAGTTAAAACAGATGGAGATGCTTGGTTCTTAAGTTCCTTTGCGGTAACATTCCTGATAAAAATTGAAATAGTTTTTTATTATCTTATCAACAAGATTTTCTCGACATTTTCGCCGTCGAGGCTCTTTATTTCAAGCTCCAGGAATTGTAGTGAGCTATTTACGCTAAATCCGCACAAGGCAAACACTTATCTATGCAGAAGTAATTGTGAAAGTTGTTGCTGTCTTTTTGAGATTTAGCGACGACATTAATTTTAAATGACCTACTACGATTCCCCTTTCAGTTTTCTACTCTCTGCAATTAATAAAGGATGGATGGTTAGACCGAAAGGAAAGATGGATAGATGGATGAATGGATGGATGGATGGATGGATGGATGGATAGATGGATGGATGGATGGACAAGGGGCTAGTAGGCCTAAAAATGATACATATCAGTGTGGCTCTAAGCCTGAGCAATTTTTAACATTATAATTTTATCGGATTTTCGTTGTATTATTCCAAAATCACATTATCGCAAACTGAAACATTTGTGCCTTATATTCTATGACTGCAAGAGATCCCACTTTTTAGTGACAGCTACAGAATGGTGGGGTTACTTCAAGGAGGGATCTACTCAAAATAAGAGGTATTGTCATTTTTCTGCTTTTTGCATATTCTATGTTTTGATCAAGTATTACGACAGAATAAACAAAAAGGTGTTCCCATTTTCCTTTTTAGGCTAGACAGTCCTATAATACGCTACCTAGGCCTTTTCTATCATAAGCAGCCTTTTCTCATGTTTTGATGATTTAAAAAAAAGACACACACATAATACTCACGAGAGTGTATTTTTCTTATTTTTATCTTTTCTTATTTTTCTGATTCGGTGAAACTTAGATTAACTGTCACACATGATTATTTTCTCCTGACCACCATCCTTTTGTTGATTTTTGCATACCGCCTATACCTGTTCATCAGTTTTTAGGTACCCCTGCTCTTCTTCTCACCCCCTGGCCGTAAATAGTAGCGGCTCCCTTAGATAGACACACATCATGCCAACTGACGCTCATGAATAAGTTGGGTATATTGTCGATTAAAATGTTGTACATTGCGAGCCTGCAAATTTTTCCTGCAAACACTTGGGGCTCTAAAAACTTCGAATAATGTTGAAGCGAATGCAGTTGTTGCTGAAAGATATTACTTTCCCTCGCCGAATATTTGTTCAACATCAATGTACACTAAAATATCGCATTTACGTATAAACACTGTTGGTTACAATGGGTGTGTTAGCTTCATTTGCTAAGTTACCACCTAATAATGTACGTAGTGTTGTCCAAACTTTTTTAATATTTTGTAAGGAAAAGGACAGGGAAGCTGTTGTTTTATCTAAAATATGCCTTTTCGATGCAGGTGACCTAAGAGCAACTCTATAAGATCTTCGTAGGTCGTTTGCAGTTCGATTCAATGAATAATATAACAATTTGCACAGTAAAAATACAAAAGATATATATTCGGATAAGGGCAGGCTTGCGGTCCGGCTTGCGTCTTTGACCGAAGTGCAGGAAGAGAAGTATGCCCGTCCCTCGGGGACGAAAATGAGCGAAACGGGGGCAGGACTTGTACTCTGCCCACATTGAAGGGATAGTCGTTCCGTAGAGGAGATCGAAATGCCCCAATGAAGTGAAGGAGGGAGATAAGTAGGGAGGGTGTGAACGAGGCCCATACGCACCTGGATGGAAGTGGTTTGTGTAAATATACAACACCTCGAAAACGATCACCACGATGGCACATTGCCGCCGTTCCGATATGTAATCCGGTCAGGATTATCTTTCCTTGGCCTAGTCCATTGCTCCGACATTATCATTGTACACGTGATTAATTTTATTAATTCTTTGTATCAGTTGTGATAAAAACTGACCCTTTAACAATCATACACTTTAATGAAGCAGACAAGACTGAACATGTAAACGTTCGAAGAGACGCAAAGTTAGTTTGACATTCAACTCAAAAAATCGGTCATCTGAGGTCATACCAATTGTCGCAAGAAAATACTTTTTACATGCCCCTGTATATTGCAATATATAAAGCGGAATTAAATAAAAAGGATAAAAATCGAACGTAATTTTGTAAAAACCGTTCTCGCCCTCAAACTTTGACAGCTACTTATTAGAAAGCTACTTATAAGAAAGCTACTCATATACAAACACTAAATGTGAGAAGACTTTAACGTTCATATAATGAGCGTTCACTCTGCTAGTGTGTGCAGTCAATAAAATTAATGGACAGTGAACATACCACAGCCGCATGCTGATCTTGTTTGAAATATTTTATTACAACACAAAAAGATAAATCAGAGAGTTCAAACTCATAAAAACAGGACGTTGTTCAAGCACGTAGGCATCCACTTGTTCACGACAACAGACATCGTAACAGATCTGCTTAGCTAAATTAAATGTACTAAGGTCGTGGGGGACTCAAGGTTTCCATCAATTCTCAGGATGTCAGACAGCAATGGCCTTCCTTCAATGTTATGCCAGGATATGTAAGTCTAGAAAGCACTTATATTCTTAAAGAGGCACTCCCACTTGGTAACATTTTAAAAACACATTTTTAATGCCAACGGTCGATATTTGACGTGGCGACTGCGCGCGGATCACGAGATATCGATAAAAACATGTCCTCAAAAAAGTAAAAGTTTGAATTCCGGTGGCCCACCTAAATTCAGCTTCCGAACATCGAACGTTCGGTACTGGGGCCATTGTCAACTAAGCTATGGAGTACGAGTCTACGCTAACGCGGACGCTGCTGTACGCCACAGTACCACTCGCGTCGGTGATCGGTCATGCTCCCCGGGGAAAGCCGAGTCTTACTAACTCTGAGAAAAACGGAAAACAAAGTTTGATTCCACCAGAATTCGCATAGCTGACTAGCACAGTTACGTGCGGTTGATACTTAGCGGCCGCCGAGTGGTGTGCATAGACGCATACCACTGTGTGGCAGACGACCAAATGTAGTCATCAGAGGTGGCTTATATTTGACGTGAAAAACTGATGTTTATGTGGTATGGTTAAAAATATAGTACAACTGATTTAGAACAATAAAAACGACAAAAACTAAGAAGAAGTTTTTTCAAAACTTACCTGAGGTAATGGCATAATGCTGAATATAAAGTCTTTGCAGTGGGAAGTAAATTAATTGCGTCGCTCGAACTTATTATGGACTCCCTAGAATATCGTCAATCAGCACAACAACAAACCTTCGGGGGATTTCGGGTCAAAATCAGAAACGATCGTAAAATTTCGGATGTGAAAATACGTTCAGGAAATGGGAATCTTACAGTAGGTCATTTAAAATTAATGTCGTCGTAAAGTCTCAAAAAAAGACAGCAACAACTTTCACAATTACTTCTGCATAGATAAGTGTTTGCCTTGTGCGGATTTAGCGTAAATAGCTCACTACAATTCCTGGAGCTTGAAATAAAGAGCCTCGAAGGCGAAAATGTCGAGAAAATCTTGTTGATAAGATAATAAAAAACTATTTCAATTTTTATCAGGACTGTTACCACAAAGGAACTTAAGAACCAAGCATCTCCCATCTGTTTTAACTCCGTATTTCCTGATAGTAACATAAAAATCTGTTGAGCCATGACCAATGATGAAGATGAAACTTGGCTTCCATTTCGTATTGTACATAGTTTGCATTAGTCGCAGCGATCGCAGAGATGAATACTATGCATGTTCCTTGATTCCTGTATGTTTATACATCATCTGCCAGGTTTTGACACTTGGGTTTTTTCATGCCCAATCAAAGTTGAATGTCGAAAGTTACCTTTTTAAGGAACAAGTCTTTTAATTATTGAGAAAGACGACTGTAAGTACGATTAGTGAATGAGCTGAAGAATAATTTGCAAAATGGCATTCAATATTTATCCAATCATGACCGTAGAAAACGGAAAGGGGAATCTTAGTAGGTTGTTTCAAATTTATGTAATTGCAAAATCTTAAATGACAACAACAAGTTTCACACTTTTATTCTTGTAAAATTAAGTGTTAACCCGGGCGGACTTAACTAATTAGGTTACTTCCATTCCTGAAACAATATTTTCGTTAATTGCGAAACAAATTAAACCTGTTTATTTTGTTGACTTTTGTTCGTTTTTTATATGTTCAGATCGAGTCAAGAGTTAACAATAAAAAGAGACTTCAGAGAATAGGGTTTCTGAAACAGATGCAAACTATGTATAAAAAATCAGGTTTCCACCTTAATATGGACTACATGGAGAGAGAGAGAGAGAGAGAGAGAGAGAGAGAGAGAGAGAGAGAGAGAGAGAGAGAGAGAGAGAGAGAGAGAGAGAGAGAGAGAGAGAGAGAGAGAGAGAGAGAGAGAGAGACAGAGAGAGACAGAGAGAGAGAGAGACAGAGAGAGAGAGAGAGAGACAGACAGAGAGAGAGACAGAGACAGAGAGAGAGACAGAGAGAGAGACAGAGAGGTAAACATGTAAGCAAACTTTTATTCCGGTATGTAAAATGTACATTTACCAGTGATGGAAGACATCGCGTTATCTTGATATTTTCCCAAGACCCACACGCCACATTCTCCTTATTTTTCAAGGAAGGGGTTAGTTTAACCATGGAGGTAGTAGAGACCTCCATGGTTTAACCCGTTGGTCTATCATTTGAAAGGAAGTTCTTGTTCAAATTCACCGACTTCTAATTTAGGTGTCGTATTCTTGCTTCTTTTGCAATGGACAACAATTTCTAGAGCGTTTCCTTTTCTGCGATGATATTTTATTACTCGCGTGGCTTTTTATTTCAAAGTGTTTAAAAATATTGCAATAGTATCTCGTAAACGGAATACAGAGGGCGATGTCGTCGGGTCAAGCTCTGAACTCTTAACTTTTAAATAGCTTTTGAAATGGGGATAAATATCGGCTCCCTGGCTAATTTTATCTGTTTTCAAGAACACTTGATTAAAATATTTTGATAAAATATGAGTCAAGAGAAGAGCAAAGTAGCTTTTGTAATCAAACCCAACAGCGTTAGAAAATTATGTTTATTCAGGCAGAAGCTTAATTACGCAGACCTTTGATAAGCCGGGCGTACCAGGCGATGGATGAGGCCCTTCCCTGACCTTTCCTGACTAAATCGGGAGCTCAAAATAAACAACCTCCTAGAAGAAAATGTCGAGGAAAATCTTGTTCATAGCATAAAAAGTATTCCGTCTTGCATCAGCACTGTTTTCTCTGAGGAACTTAAGAATCGGGCATCTCCCATCTGTTTGAGCTAAGTATTTTATTACAGTAACAGAAAAGTGTAATGATGAAGATAAAACTTGGTTTCCATTTTCGTCTTGTACACAGTTTACATTTTAATCGCAGTGATCGCAGAGATGAACAATTTACATGTTTCTTCATTCCTGTTTGTCTGTACATCATCTTGCGTGTTTCGTCACTCGGATTTTTCATGGGCAGTCACGTCGAATGTCGAAATTAAAGTTATTTATTTATAAATGAACATGTCTTATAATTATTGAAAAAGACAACTTTAATACAAGCAGTAAACGAACCAAAGAATGGTTCGTCAGAGGATATGCAATATTCATCATCATCATCATCACAGTAGAAAGAGGAATCTTAGTAGGTCATTTAAAATTAATGGCGTTGCAAAATCTCAAAAGACAGCATTAACCTTCACAATTACTTCTGCATAAATCATTGTTTGCCTTGGGCGGATTAAGCGTAAATAGCATAGTCACTTTAATTGCTGAGATGATTCGTTCGTTCATAGCAAAAAATAAATAAATAAATAAATAAATAAATAAATAAAATAAAAAATAAAAATGTTGCTTTTTCAAGTAGAGTGTTACTCATATTTGTATGTTCAGTTCTATCCAAGATTGATCCATAAAAAACTACAGAGAATTGGGTCCCTGAATCAGGTGCGAGCTAACAATACCTATGAGGAGTCACTCTTTCACTAGGATATTGAATATATCATGAGTAAAAAAGAAAAATCTACATTAAAATTTATACATGTACTAAGCAAACTTTTATTCCCGTATGTAAAATGTACATTTATCTGTGTTGGCAGATATTGCGTTACCTTGATATTTTTCCGAGACCTGCACTCCTCATGCTCCTTATGTTTTGAAGAGAAGGATGAGGTTAGTTTAATCCGATTGTTTTTCATCTCTACGGAGGATCGTATTTGGATTCGCTGAGTTGAATTGTTGGTGTCAGATTCTTGCGTCTTTTGCAGTGAACAGAAATTTCGATGGATCTCCCTTTCATGCGACGGTATTAAATGACTTGCATGACATTGTACTTCAAAGTGGTTTTACAAAATTACCACAGTATCTCGTAACAGGAATATAGAGGGCGTTGTGGTCGGGTCATGTTCTGATCTCTTTTCTTTCAAATACATGTAGTTTTGAAATGGGGATTAATATCGGATCTAGGGATAATTTAGATCTTTTTTCAATAACACTTGATTAACGTCTTTCGATAAAACGTGAGTCTAGAGAAGTAAGCGTTTGCAACCATACCCATCTTCGTTAGAAAAATGGTGTATAATATTTGGGCAGAGCCTACATCACGCTTACCTTAGTCGTGTGAACTGTACGATGCGTAAGGTGCCTGTCCGACCTTTGTAACTCAACCTAGAGCTCAAAATAAAGAGGCTCGGAGGAGAAAATGTCGAGACAATCTCGTTGATAACATAATAAAAACCTATTCCAATTGTTATCAGCACTGTTACATCTGAGCACAGATAAATATAGAAACAGACTAGCAAGGGTATTGTTCAAGGCGTGAAGCGGTTACGTAACCCACCATGTTTGCCTCGCCTCAGGTTGCTCTCGCCTCTCTTTTCCGAAGAGTGCCGACCATGCATCCTTCGGTAATTTTCAGACTTTCGCCAATTGTTAAGCGAAAGTATGTTCGGTAAAGTTTGTGTTGTTGTTGTTGTCGTGTGGTGCTGAGCGGAATGGCGTGCTGGCGAAAACGGGAGTGTTTAGAGCTTCAGGAAAGTGAGTTTTACCGTTTTAAAAATTCCTTTCATATTTTTATGAATATATAATGAGTGTGTTTGAACCAAATTTGAAAGTCTTTTATCGATACTGTCTGGTTTTACTCAATGGTTTACGGTCAGTCATACCGTCTTTTACACGTGCGTCAAGGAAGGACATGTTATGAAACTGCTGGCGTGTTATGTTTTGATTGGCGTGAAGCAGTGTTTCTGCCCTGAGAGCTCACAAAGTAACTATGGTTGCTACGCGACTGGCAGCACGATGCCATCTCGTCGTATTTTTCGCATAATCTCGTGCAATTATCAACCACAAACAAAGTCTCCAAAAAGTTTAACACCTTTGAAGCTCATTTTAATATGAAAAGGCAATAGTCTACTGAGACGACCATGGAACAAAAGGCATGCCGCGTTGCTAGTCTGTTTCTATATTTGTCTGTGATCTGAGGAACTTAAGAACCGGACATCCCCCATCTGTTTGGACTCAGTATTTGATCACAGTAACAGAAAAGTCAGTTGATCCATACCCAATGATGAAGATAAAACTTGGTTTCCATTTCACCTTGTACATAGTTTACAATTTAATCGCAGTGATCGCAGAGGTGAACAGTTTGCAAGTTTCTTCATTTCCGTAGGTCAATCCATCATCTTGCAAGTTTTGACACTCGGATTTTTTCACGGGCAGTCTAATGTGGAATGTTAAAAATTTAATGAACAAGTGTTAGAATTGCTGAAAAGGACAACTTTGAGTACAAGCAGCGAGCGAACCGAAGAATGATTTGTCAAGGGACATGCAACACTTATCACCATCATAACAATAGGAAACTGAAAGGGGAATCTTCGTAGGTTGTTTAAAATTCCTGTCATTGCAAACTCTCAAAAGACAGACAAAGGGCACACATTTACTCCTGTAAAAATAAGAGTTTTCCCCGGTGGATTTAACGCAAGTAATGATGTCACGTCAATTCCTTATTTGATGTATTCGTTTATACCGTGGTTCTACTCAGTGAAACTTGATAGCTATTTCATTTTATTCAGTTGTTCATGTTTTATTAATTACTATTTATCAAACGGTAACAATAAACGAGTCTAGGGTCTACAGAGGATCGGGCGACAGAAACAGGTGCGAAATCACCCATACAAGGTCAGTCCATTGGATATGAATATAGACAATAAGGAAAAATGTAACGTTACATTAAAATGTATACCTTTAAAGGTATACATGTAAGAAAAATTTTAACCGTCTTAGTTTTTCGATAATCGATTTTTTTCTCCATAGAGTTAGCACAGGAATGGCAGCCATTTTGAATTTTAAATATCGGTAAATCTTGGGTAATGTGTTTCTTGAGTACCGAATTTCGCATGGTGACCCCGATTTTCATTTTTGATTTTGAAAGAGAATAGTTGAAAGATTCCTTGAGGAAAGTTTGAGTAAAAGTTTAAGTCTTTGACTTTCGAGGCGTATACTACCTGAAGGCAATTCCTCTTGATAATAAAATACCTTTATCACTTCATAATCTGTATTAATACATTACTACCAAATTTTATAATTGACTGTTTCGAAGTGCAAAAAGGTACATTATGCTGTTTGTACCACATGTATCCGAGGTAATGATTAATTGTACGATTAATTGTCGATCTACAGGGAGCTTGTCGCTGCCTGCAACCTCAATGACCCTTCGCATAGCAATGAACACACGACATCGTGTGGAGGACCTTTGTCCCGAATAGACATCCCTTGCTGACGTTAATCATGTGTATCAGCCAACACAATTCAGCATTTCTAAAAACTATTCGAAAGAAAGGAGTCCAGAACTTGACGCACCGACGTCATCCCATATATTTCTTAACAAGACATCTTTTGGAATATGTTTGAACCACTTAAAATACAAAGTTTTGCAAATCCATATAGTAATATCGCATGAATGATTAATGATTTTGCAAAGCAAGTCTATGAAGCCTAAATTTCAACTCAGTGAATTCGAACAAACATTGCCTTTGAAATGCTAGACCACGTCTGGTGTACTAACCGCATCCTTCTTTAAAAATAAGGTATGTAGGTATGTGGAAAATATCAAGGTAATCCACAAACACAGGCAAACGAACATATATATACGGGAATAAAATATTACATACATACATACATTTTCATGTAATGTTACATTTTCCCTTTTTGTCTATATTTATATCCTAGGGACTGACTTTGTATGGGTGATTTCGCACCTGTTTCTGTCGCCCGATCCTCTGTAGACCCTAGACTCGTTTTATTGTTACGTTTTGATGAATAGTAATTAATAAAACATGAACAAACTGAATAAAATGAAATAGCTATCAAGTTCACTGAGTAGAACCACGGTATAAACGAATATATCAAATAGGGAATTGACGTGACATCATTACTTGCGTTAAATCCACCGGGAAAACTCTTATTTTTACAGGAGTAATGTGTGCCCTTTGTCTGTCTTTTGAGAGTTTGCAATGACAGGAATTTTAAACAACCTACGAAGATTCCCCTTTCAGTTTCCTATTGTTATTATCGTGATAAATGTTGCATGTCCCGTGACAAATCATTCTTCGGTTTCGCTCGCTGCTTGTACTTAAAGTTGTCCTTTTCAGCAATTCTAACACTTGTTCATTAATTTTTAACATTCCACATTAGACTGCCCATGAAAAATCCAGGTGTCAAAACTTGCAAGATGATGGATAGACATACGGAAATGAAGAAACAAGCCAATTGTTCATCTCTACGATCGCAGTAATTAAAAATGTAAACTATGTACAAGAGGAAATGGAAAGCAAGTTTTATCTTCATCATTGGGTATGGCTCAACTGACTTTTCTGTTATTGTGATCAAATACTGAGTTCAAACAGATGGGAGATGCCCGGTTCTTAAGTTCCTCAGATCACAGACAAATATAGAAACAGACTAGCAACGCGGCATGCCTTTTGTTCCATGGTCGTAGACTATTGCCTTTTCATATTAAAATGAGCTTCAAAGGTGTTAAACTTTTTGGAGACTTTGTTTGTGGTTGATAATTGCACGAGATTATGCGAAAAATACGACGAGATGGCATCGTGCTGCCAGTCGCGTAGCAACCATAGTTACTTTGTGAGCTCTCAGGGCAGAAACACTGCTTCACGCCAATCAAAACATAACACGCCAGCAGTTTCATAAACATGTCCTTCCTTGACGCACGTGTAAAAGACGGTATGACTGACCGTAAACCATTGAGTAAAACCAGACAGTATCGATAAAAGACTTTCAAATTGGTTCAAACACACTCATTATATATTCATAAAAATATGAAAGGAATTTTTAAAACGGTAAAACTCACTTTCCTGAAGCTCAAAACACTCCCGTTTTCGCCAGCACGCCAATTCCGCTCAGCACCACACGACAACAACAACACAAACTTTACCGAACATACTTTCGCTTAACAATGGCGAAAGTCCGAAAATTACCGAAGGATGCATGGTCGGCACTCTTCGGAAAAGAGAGGCGAGAGCAACCTGATGAGGCGAGGCGAACATGGATACACTGTAAAGTTAAGTGTTCAAGGATAGAACACCAATTAAACGCCTTTTTGTAACACTTTTTGAACGCCTCTAGACGTTCAGAAATTTAACACTACGTGTTCAACCAACGTTCAATTCTTGAACACACGTGTGCAGATTTTGAACGCTACGTGTTCATCAGACATTATATTGAACACCATGGTGTTCCATATCTGAACACACGTTGCACAGGAAATGTGTTCAAAAAATTGAACGCTTTTAACGCGTTCAAAGGGCTGTAACACTTTTTGAACGCATGGACGCCGTTCAACGATAAGTGTGTTAAAGGCCAGAAACACACGATGCGCGCTTGTTGAACACCTTTAATTTTGGGCGTTCATTGGGTGTTTCAAGCCTTGAAATAACATTACAGACCATTGATATCCAGTAAAATTATTTTATTCTAAAAGTACACGAAACATTTCTAGAGTAAAATACAATAATTTACTGTAAAATGGGCAAATAAACATTGCAACTTTGTATGTAAAGTTTGTCAGAGGAAAAAACCAACAGTGTTAACACCTTCCTATCAAAAACATAGCAATAAAAATCACCATATTGTGGATAACGTTTCATGTCCATACTTGTTTAAAATGTACAAAAATCATCTGAAAAAGCTCAAAATTTGGCATACTTATTGTGTTGACAAGACGTATATGTATGAAATGCATACTCCATTTTTGTAAGATGGTTTCTTAAAGACATTTCCTCTTGTATAGACAATTGTAAATTTTGAAGAAAAAAGAAGTTAGTCAAGGCTTCTCTGGTGCACATGGTAAATAGTTGTCCACACTAAAGTAAACACAACATGTCAAGTTGTCAAAATGTCACAGTAAGGCACAACATGCAGAAAGTGGGGAAATTGGGTCCTTGGCAGGGTAAAACCTATTTCCTTGTCCAACAAAATCCTTCATAAACAAAAAGGTTTGTTTGTTTAATTGTTTGTAATATCTTTAAATAAAAACCCTGAAATAAATGGGTGACATTTCAAAATATACTTCTCAGAAATTTAAAACATATTTGTAAAGACCTTTCAAATTCTGGTGTACCCTGCTATTAATTTTTATACAATTTTTTTTACCAAAATGGTAAAAATCACCCTTAAAATGAAAAAATGTACATTTCATCCTAACTTGAATATATCACATTCTGGTAATCCCTAATGTCTTAAAAATGTCTGAAATGTCTTTAATGTCCTAAAAATACAAAGTTGCAAATTTCTGCATAATTTGAACAATCTGAAAAAGACTATCAGTAGCGATCTATGTCCTAAATATCAAAGTAGTTCGATAAGCAGTTTTGAACAAGATTTTTAAAGACTTTTTGACCAAAAATGACAAAAATTGGCATGAAATATAAAAATTTGAATATTTCATCACAACTAGCACAAATTTGACTAAGGTCATTTTTAGAGACATGTTTAGCAAATATTGAAGACGGCTGTAAAAGAAGAGAAGATTTTTGCCAAAAAAAAGCAAAATTAACCTCGAAAATATAAATTTGCATATTTCATCATAATTTGAGCATATCTGATTAGGGTAATCCCTTGGGACCTATTATCCAAATATTAAAGGATTCGTACAGGCTGTTTTGAAGAAAAACCTTTGGATGTACAAATTTGAGGACAATGCTACACATCCATCTATTTAGCTGACAGCAAAGCTAAAAACCAGTTGCTAGGTACAAGAGACGTGTTGAGGTACAATACAAAATAATCTACGGTTTGGTAGCACCTGTGTGATCAACTAAATATTACAAGGGCATAAGCTTTCAAAGACGTGAAGTCTCCTTCATCAGATGCAAGGGAGGTTGAAAAATTGAAGCTGAAAGTGACAGAAAATTTAGAGTGAAAATTTCAGAAAAATCAGTAATTCAGAGTGGACATTTTTACTCTGAATGGTCTGTCACTTTCAGCTTAATTTAAATAAGGGAGACTACACGTCTGTGAAAACTTATTCTCCGGCAACATTTACAACCCTTTTCAGAATTAGAGCGCGAAGCCACTGCAGTGAACTGCAATAAAACTGCGTACACTAATTAGTTTCAGCTGTAACCGTGGCCACTTTGGTGTTGAACAAGGCTACTTGGTAAAGACCAAAAGTCTGCTTGTACAAAGGCAAAACTAGCTCTGTCTGAGGCTCGAGTTGTAAATGAGAGTTTACGATTGGCACCCTGTGTTCAAGATTAAGATACAATGTAACATTACCATGCACTGGTCCATGTAAAAATCTTTTTATTTCAACTTCTCCAGACAAACTGTCTGCATGGGACATACAATGTTGTCGACTTTGCCAGCTGCCTACAGCTGAAACTAATTAGTGTGAGCAGTTTTATTGCAGTTCACTGCAGTGGCTTCGCGCTCTAATTCTGAAAGGGTAGTAGTTGATCATAGCATGCTACCAAAGCTTAGATTAATTCAGAACACAAATACAGAAATTTATCAAAATTCAGTTACTGACCCTTGGAAGTTTAAATCTACATTAGAGATGAACTGAGGTTCTCAAGCTTGTTTCCAGACAGCTACCTGTAGACTCTTCTTCGTTATCTGTACCACCAGCTTCTGTAACAACTCTTCGATTTTCAGTTATATCCAACTTTTTACATCCTGAAAAAAATGCAACAATAGGTAATATGGCGAGATGAAACTTTAAATGAAAGACAAGGGGCTGATTAGGTTAAGGAAAAGGGGAGACTTTCATATACAGTGCCTCTCTTCAATACTGTTTACAAATATTTTCTGCTTCTAATTGTCATCAACTGATTAAAATAAAAAAGCCAAACTCTCATATGCTGAAACAATACATTGTATACTCCACGATGTTTAACTGATGTTTTACATGCTATTGCGTTTACTAAAAGACATGTGTTAGCTGTGATTACGCAGCGGTACTATGCAAGGCGTATCGATCGCGGTCAGGTCAAGGGTTATCGCTACAGTTGTGTTCCGATGACCCTTGACCCGAGTGAGATCGATCGATAGGCTATGGCCAAAAGTACCACTGCGTAGTCACAGCTAGTTGCTGGTATAGCAGCTACTGACAGAATTAAAGGTTTCTTCATAGTTAAGCTATTCCAAGGTACAATACAATTAATTTCAAAGGACGATAATGTAGATGCTTCAAAAATCTAATACCTTTTACTATATTGGAGAGGAAACTTACCCTTTCTGGTCTTGCTTCCGCACGATCACGACTTCAGGGTGCGCTTACAAGAAAAATGTCGCAACTTCCGTTTAGATGCATCATGGGATAGGAAAAGGCACCAAAATTGAACACCAAGTGTTTAGAAGTAGAACGCCTCTTGCACGCCGATGTTAAAATTAAAACGTTCATGGTGGTTTTCTGATTTTCTTTTCTAATCTTTAAACTTTCAACCCGTAATAAACGTGTAAAATTATTTTGTATACTTCCTTTTTAAGAAAAAACATGCTTTCAGCAATTGTAGGCCGGAAATATTTTTCACTTAGTGTGAAATTCGTTACACCAAAATCCGTGTACGTTTACCCGACAGTGAAGCGATAGTAAATTTAATATAGCCATTGTAAAGTAAAAAACACAAAAGACTGTTAATTGTTTCACAGTATTGTAAAATATCTGTGATGCTGAGTTTTTGAACACTTGAAGGAGATCGTTGTTAACACATAGTGTTCAGGTTTAGAACATCATTGTTAATATTATGAACACTAGTGTTAACAATATGAACACTAGCCGTTCAAATTTGAACACCGACATGTACATTTTGAACGCGTAAAGACGCGTCTAGCGTCCGCTATTTTTACAGTGTAGGTTACGTTACCGCTTCACGCCTTGAACAATACCCGTTGCTAGTCTGTTTCTATATTTATCTGTGCTCAGATGTAACAGTGCTGATAACAATTGGAATAGGTTTTTATTATGTTATCAACAAGATTTTCTCGACATTTTCTCCTCCGAGCCTCTTTATTTGAGCTCTAGGTTGAGTTAGCAAAGGTCAGACAGGCACCTTACGCATCGTACAGTTCACACGACTAAGGTAAGCGTGATGTAGGCTCTGCCCAAATATTATACACCATTTTTCCAACGAAGATGGGTCTGGTTGCAAACGCCTACTTCACTCTTCTCTGGACTCACGTTTTATCGAAAGACGTTAATCAAGTGTTATTGAAAAAAGATCTAAATTATCCCCGGATCCGATATTAATCCCCATTTCCAAAGTATATGTATTTGAAAGAGAAGAGATCAGAACCTGACCCGACCACAACGCCCTCTATATTCCTGCTACGAGATACTGTGGTAATCTTTTTTAAAACCACTTTGAAGTACAATGTCATGCAAGTCATTCAATACCTTCGCATGAAAGGAAGATCCACAGAAATTTCTGTTCACTGCAAAAGATGCAAGAATCTGACACCAACAATTCAACTCAGCGAATTCAAAGGTGAACCTCCCTATAGATGAAAAACAACATCGGACTAAACTAACCTCATCCTTTCCTTCAAAACACAAGGAGCATGAGGAGTGCAGGTCTCGGAAAAATATCAAGGTAACGCAATCTCTGCCAACACAGATAAATGTACATTTAACATACAGGAATAAAAGTTTGCTTAGTACATGTATAAATTTTAATGTATATTTTCTTTTTTACTCATGATATATTCAATATCCTAGTGAAAGAGTGACTCCTCATAGGTATAGTTAGCTTGCACCTGATTCAGGTACCCAATTCTCTGTAGTCTCTTTTATTGATCACTCTTGGATACAACTGAAAATACAAATATGAGTAAAACTCAACTTGAAGAAACCAACATTTTTATTTTATTAATTAATTAATTAATTAATTTATTAATTTATTTATTTATTTATTTATTTATTTATTTATTTATTTATTTATTTATTTATTTATTTATTTATTTGCTATGAACGAACGAATCATCTCAGCAATTAAAGTGACTGTGCTATTTACGCTAAATCCGCCCAAGGCAAACACTTATTTATGCAGAAGTAATTGTGACAGTTGTTGCTGTCTTTTGAGATTTTACGACGCCATTAATTCTAAATGACCTACTAAGATTCCTCTTTCAGTTTTCTACTGTGATGATGATGATGAATATTGCATATCCTCTGACGAACCATTCTTTGGTTCGTTTACTGCTTGTATTAAAGTTGTCTTTTTCAATAATTTTAAGACATGTTCATTAAATATGTAACATTTGACATTCAACTTTGACTGCCCATGAAATATCCGAGTGTCAAGCTTGCAAGATGATGTACAGACAAACAGGAATGAAGAAACATGTGAATTGTTCATCCCTGCGATCACTGCGATTAAAATGTAAACTGTGTACAAGACGAAATGGAAACCAAGTTTTATCTTCAGCATTAGACTTTTCTGTTACTGTAATAAAATACCGAGTTTAAACAGATAGGAGAAGCCCGGTTCTTAAGTTCCTCAGAGAAAACAGTGCTGATGCAAGACGGAATACTTAAAGTTGTCTTTCTCAATAATTAAAAGACTTGTTCCTTAAAAAGGTAACTTTCAACATTCAACTTTGACTGCGCATGAAAAACCCAAGTGTCAAAACCTGGCAGATGATGTATAGACATACAGGAATCAAGGAACATGCATAGTATTCATCTCTGCGATCACTGCAACTAATGTAAACTATGTACAATACAAAATGGAAGCCAAGTTTCATCTTCATCATTGGTCATGGCTCAACAGAGTTTTATGTTCCTATCAGGAAAGACGGAGTTAAAACAGATGGGAGATGCTTGGTTCTTAAGTTCCTTTGCGGTAACATTCCTGATAAACATTGAAATAGGTTTTTATTATCTTATCAACAAGATTTTCTCGACATTTTCGCCTTCGAGGCTCTTCATTTCAAGCTCCAGGAATTGTAGTGAGCTATTTACGCTAATTCCGAACAAGGCAAACACTTATCTATGCAGAAGTAATTATGAAAGTTGTTGCTGTCTTTTTTGAGATTTTACGACGACATTAATTCTAAATGACCTACTAAGATTCCCCTTTCATTTTTCTACTGTGATGATGATGATGAATGTTGCATATCCTCTGACGAACCATTCTTTGGTTCGTTTACTGCTTGTATTAAAGTTGTCTTTTTCAGTAATTCTAAGGCATGTTCATTAAATATGTAACATTTGACATTCAACTTTGACTGCCCATGAAATATCCGAGTGTCAAACTTGCAAGATGATGGATGGACATACGGAAATGAAGAAATATACAAACTGTTCATCTCTGCGATCACTGAGATTAAAAATGTAAACCATGTACAAGGTGAAATTGAAACCAAGTTTTATCTTCATCATTGGTTATGGTTCAACAGGTTTTTCTGTTACTGTGATTAAATGGCCCGACGACAGCGCCCTCTATATTCCTTTTACGAGATACTCTTGCAATATTTTTACACACTTTGAAATACAAAGCCATGCAAGTGATGTCCATCGCATGAAAGAAAAATCTGTAGAAATTTTTGTCCACTGCAAAAGAAGGAATAATATGACGCCTAAATTTGAAGTCAGTGAATTCGAACATGATCTCCCTTTGAAATTATAGACAAACGGGTAAAACTAACCCTATCCTTCCCTTCAAAAAATAGTAGGGTGAGGTCTCGGGAAAATATCATGGTAACGCAATCTCTGCCAACACAGGTAAATGAAACATTGTACATAGGGAATAAAATTTTGCTTATATGTATGTATTTTAATGTCACTTTTTCTTTTTTACTCATATATATTCCATATCCTTTCGAGTGACTGGCTTTGTTTAGGTAGTTTACTCCTGTTTCATGCACCCAGTTCTCTGTAGTGTCTTTTTATTGTTAGGCATATAAAAAAATCCAAAAATCAAAAATAGCAACTTGAAGAAAATAAACAGCCAGTGAAATAGGTTCGCTGAGTAGAACCGCACTATTAACGAGCGAATCATTTCAGGAATTGGAGTAACCTCATTATTTACGCTACATCCGCTCGGGGCAAACACTTATTTTCACAGGAGTAAATATGTGAAAATTGTTCCTGTCTTTGTGAAAACTTCCAATAACATTAAGACCAACTTAGATTCCCCTTTCAGTGTTCCACTGTGATGTTGGTGATAATAACCATCTGGTGGATTCAGATTCCATGGTCAAATCGACATTTTAATACAATGGCACTACTCATTTGCATATTATGTGAACTTTGCTAATGAGAGAGAGAGAGAGACAGAGAGAGACAGAGAGAGAGAGAGAAAGAGAGAGAGAGAGAGAGAGAGAGAGAGAGAGAGAGAGATTGGCTCAACAAATTTAGCATTTCCCATCAGCCAGTTACTGATATGCACATTTAAGGAACTTCGCCACTTTGGGCATATTTAAGTGGAAGGACCGAACCAATGTTGATGAAAGTTTTCACGCATATTGACAACGATGAGACTATGATATAGTAGTGGTTAAAGACATTTTGCATTTTACGGTGAGTAAATTTGTGATTTACATATTAATGAACCCCAATTACGGACACCATACTGGAAGGACTTGGCCAAAGTTGATAATACTTGCTAGGTACATTGATTGTACAATTTATATCATACCAGTATATTGATTGCGCGAATCTGATTGGTCGAGACGCGAAAATAACAGTGGTATATTGGCGATATACCACAGGTGGCATACGCGCGAGCTCTCAGCTTCAGTAAAAACCCGTTTTTGACGTTCCATGCCAGAATTTCAATATACTGTTTTGATATAACAGCAATAAATCACACCCAGCAACGGTATACCACTCGATTTTGACCAGTACAACTTCATATATGCATTCGCTATTGCTCGTGCATATATGTCGTGAACTGGTCAAAATATACTGTCGCTGGTTGTGCTTTATTGCTTAAATATAACAGTAGTGAATCTGACATTCTTTGTAAGCTATTAAGTAATTTGCATATTCAAATGAACTTTCCAAAGTAGTGATATTTAACTGGAATGACTTTAAGATAGTTAGTGAAAGTGCCTATGTTGATACAGTTATATGATAGTGGTGAAACTATAAGGTGTACACGATTAATATTGATCGTCATGTTGATCATAACTATTCTAATGAACTTGCACACTTATGGCAATACTCTTACTAAGAGACAATGACAATGGGGGTCGTCAGAACTGCGCTCACGGGTTGCATTGGACCCGTACAACTTAAACACTGTACATTAAAGGTATTCGGTCACCTGTTTTTTAATAGCCAATTACAGATTTTACGCGGGTGGCGGCTTTTTAAAAATGGCGCCTCCATACGACCAGCCATGGCACACTTAGCAGCGCCGTCTGCATGTTCTTTGACGTATCAAACACGAGGACCCACATCTACAGGTGTTACAGGGTAGTACCCTAAGCCCAGCTCCCTGTACCATATATGGAATATGCAAATTTACGGTGACCGTGTACTTTTAACGTTTGCTGGCGATGGGTGAAAGTTAAAATATGTTTGTCACAGTGTACATCTTAAAATTTAAATGTTGCAGCAATGTTAAGGTAATGCATCAAGATATCGTGCATGAAATACAGTGTTTGCAAACAAGAGAAGCAGTTTGTTGTGTAAATGGCTCATTTGGCAAGCTTTTCAACCCAGAATATCCCGAGGTCATCATGAATAGAAGCACGTGTTTGGTGCTAAGTTATGGAAGAGTCGGGAGGGAGACGCTTGAAGACGTCGGGAATCTGTTTGGACCACATTGGGCCAAGCCAGGTCTTTTTAGGAGGCATTCCACGGCTTTGGAACCGGTCAGCATACGATCGATACAACTCCCCATTTTCGCCGAGATTCCCTAAACTTGTGCTTCATTTTTTTTCTAGTTTGTGCGTATACCTCTCACACCCGTAGGCCGCAGCTTCTACTTTGGCAGGTTCAGTATATGATACCTCCCAAAGCATCTAAGATGTTCTCTGACTGCTACTATGTCAATGAAATCTCCTGGCATGACAAAAGCATCAATTCGTGACAAAATAGACTGAGAAGGAACTGTAATATTTTTTCATTTTATTTTAAAATCGCCAACATTTGCCAAAACATGCCATATAACAAGTACTAGTAATCCAGAAATACAAAATGTAGGCAGATATGGAAGGCATTCAGTCAATGCCACGTGTTTCAACAGATGACGATATGTTGTTAGTCTGTTAGGATGCTCATCTACATTGTGTCCCTCGTTTTCTCTACACATTTGCAGGAAGGCGACCTATTGGAAATGGGCCCTCCCTTTACCTTTAATATTTTTCGAACGTGTACATTAAGTTCCATTTCGTGGTTTGTAATACTTATATACATCAGCTTCAATAAGTACATTCAAATTCATTGAGTTTCGATTGAAAGTAAAATAATGAAAACAATGCAAAAAGTTGCAGCTCATGGCCTTCTGGGAGCTGGTAATGTGCCTTCATTCCCGTTTGCATGGATCGAGCATTATCACTGAACACAACGGATGCTGAACCACAACATCATCAAAGTGCATAACATGCCTTCATTTCCGTACATATGGGTCAAGCATCATTACCGAAATATGACACGGTTGAACCTGACCATGTTGGTTTCCACCTTCATTCCCCCATTGTCAAACATACTCTTTCGAATAAAATGGCTTTAAAGAGAGGCGGTCGTCGGAACTGCGCTCAAAGGTCGCTAGGGACCCCTACGACCGATGTAAACACTGTATCCAAGGTACGTTGGCGATTGATGAAAGTTAAAACATAATGCACATCGTAAAATTTAAATGTTGCAGCTATGTTGACATGATGCATCTATATATAGTGCATGAAATAAATTGTTTGTAAACAAAAAAGTTGCACTTGCGCAGTTCCGACGACCGCTTCCCTTTAAATTGTAATACCTTCCCAGCCGTCTTTAATATACGAAAATGAAAAAATGTTGTGGTAGTGGTGTAAGGGTTAAGCTTTCTTGAAGCGCCACCGCTAAACCAAGTGTAACTTCACCTTCGAAAAATGTTGAGACAGATAACTACCAGTGGGTAGAGCAGTGTACGCCAATACTGTTGACTTGCATGTAGAAATACACGTCAAACATACCATCGTATATTGTCATTTTCTTGAAATATTTACAAAAGACTCGTTACCGAAAAATAGCGAAAAGTGTACCATTTGTGGACGATCGTAAAATTCATTTGTTTTGTTTCTGTACAGAAGAATTATGAAAAAATTTTGACTCGGAATTTTTTTGGGTTGCTTTTGATAAATACATCGTTACATATCTTCATTGCTTGGTCAGCAACCCAGTTGTTTCTTTCTACAAACGAAAATCACCTGTACAGGAACGCATTACTAATCTACACTTGGAAATGACAATGCTTCAGTTTCGACCAACTATGAACAATTTGAAGGCTTCATAAAGTAACATGATGTTCGTTGCACAAAACCCCGATGTCTTTCTTCTGCAAGGTGTATCTCAAAAAGTGAAATGAGAGCATCCATTACATCTCCCCTACTTTTTGTTATCCGAAACATATACAATAATAAAGAAAATGACAATAGTTTTACCTCTGCGCAATCCCCCACCCTAAGTTGAGCTCTTGTACAGTGGGTGTACAATTACTTTACTGTGGATAAGCCCACCTGAAAACGGTAGGTTGAAATTTCGCTGACTTTATGGTTATTGTTGGTACTTCCAACCTCAAAATAACACAGCAATACAACATCACAGAAGCGAACATATTGATTCTTCTGCGGATAACGGCAAGCACACCACTGTAAGCAGAAATGTTCAAGCGGCGTAGCATAGAGCGAACACCGTCATCTCCCAGCAAATGGGTCTGGCGTTACCTTTGGCATTTTAATTCACAACTGATATATAGTTTATATATGCACGTTTCCGTCGGCCTTAGAGAAGAGTGGTCCACTATTCAGAATCGATGTATAAATGGATAAACAGTCAACATTGCAACGTAGAAAATGTAAGACAACAGGAAACTATACCAAGAGCATCTGTTCTGCTTATCATCACACGGGTTAAACATAGGGTTTTTGAGGTTTGAATATTTGGAAATTGGAAATTGATGGACATCACAGATCCCGTTAAGTTAAGAATTACTGGAATTACATTTTAAACAGTTGTTTAGTTCATGTTCTATGCTCACAGCAAAGTCACTTTTAGGATAGTTAAAAATGCAGTGAAGAGAAGCCAAACTTTTGGCGCCATTATTGGAGCATAACTAATAACTTCTTCCGGTATGTCATCAAGTTTGATAACGAAAGCTTCGCCGGCAGCAACGTTGAGGGCGTCAAGTCTTACTCGCTTTCCATTGTGCTCCATGCTGCTGCTGATCAGAATTTCACCTTCTTCAGGCAGATCAGTAACTTTTTCGTGATAGTTTTCTAGAGAGCTGTCTTTCCCGACGTTGATGGTTATCAAGAAGCTATCGTGACCCTCATATTCCCGTATGAATGAAAAGATCTACTCGTCAACGATGCCGTAACGATTCGTACCTTGTTGAATGGCCTTGTGTTTCTGACGCTCTTCTGCCAAAAGTTTGTACAGGGCCATGGTCGAGCTTGGGTCTCTCTCTGGCTTTTGATCCTGAAAAATCAGAAATCGGGATCGCTTGTCAAGTTTTCTCCCGTGTCAAATCAACTTTTACTGAACATCATAAGCATGTATTGTGGGCGTGCGGTCGACTCGTACACATCTCACAAGGATTGTCATTTGATTTTAATTTCAAAGTTTCATTTTGATCTAACAAATAGTACCTTTAATAACCAGTTACTTACACCCACTGTTGGATTAACAGCCAGACATTCGTCAAAATACCATTTTCGTCGCAATGATACGCTGGTCAGCTTCAGAGACACGTACAATCACCAGTCGATCAATTACCAAGCCAATTACCGGTCAAATGTACTAATAATTTCATAAACTTCCATAGTTTCCACTACCCTCGACCGACTACGTATTGACTCTAACTTTGTTATTTGCTAACCTTCATGTGATTTTTGAATTGGCATACTCTGCGATTTATTTCGATTATTTCAAACCCCTTCAAAAGATCTAATAGTCTGTCTATTATCACACAAGTGCACTGATACTCATTTATTCGCAAGCGGAATGGTAATTCACCGGCCAAAGCAGATCTGGCCTTGCTCGTCCCTGTGTAGTTTTCCAAAGGTAGAATGCCCCTCGGGGACAGATATTCGGACTCGCAATACTTTTCTGGCCGACCAATTATGTGGGTTTATTATTATTATGAAGATCTCGTAATGATGCAAAGTTGAACGTCATATTTTGGTGAACATCGAAATATTTCCTTTTGCCCCATAGAATTAAAGCAGCTTTATCGAATTTTTGTATCGGTAAATTTATGGTCATTTGTTTCTCTTGTAGGCCTACCAAAATCTGCACTATGACCCCGGATTTTATTCTTGTCTGTGTGAAATAAAACGGTTGAAAGTTTAGGAAAGCTAAGTAAAGGTTGAGGTTTTCAAAGGCGCACACTACCTCAACACAAATGCATAATTATATTACCTCGACGTTGATCCCTTCTTGGTAGTTTTCATTAACAGGCAGCCATGTTTCGTTGGTCTCGCTGAAGCCCGCACTCGGAGGGTCTGGAGTCCATTGCATCGGTGAACGCTCAGGGTCTCGAGTGTATTCCTCCCAACAGCACTGAGAAGAAAGAAGAACAAGGCTACTTTAAGGGTGTTGAGAATGTCTGTTTATTAATATCCACAGGTTAAACTTTGATTTATCATAGTACGAGGGTTTGCAGGCGTCTTCCGAAGGCATTAAAGTTCTCGATGCAAAAGTAGAGAGATACGAACAAATAAATACTTCAAGTGCAAAATAATAAAATTTGTAACTTGACTTTCTTGAAACCCTGATATATATATATATATATAATATATATATATATATATATATATATATATATATATATATATATATATATCAGAGTTTCAAGCAAGTCAAGTTACAAGTTACAAATATATATATATATATATATATATATATATATATATATATATATATATATATATATATATATATATATATATATATATATATATAAAATACAGTGGTGAATGAAAAGTGACCCATGCGGGACTCGAACCCACACCCCCCGTAGACATTACGGATGCTCTACCAACTGAGCTAGTGGATCAGTCGGTCCAATGTGGGCGGTCCTGACCCTTAGATGGGGCTTTTCATTCGTTGTGCGTTGATGGTGAGTAAGGCGGCTAAACTCATCACCTAACCTTTCAACCTAAGGATCCCGCGGGATTCTACAGGGCCTCGCACACAATTCACCAACTTAGGAATCAGTTATTGGTAATGAGGATCAATCTTATGAATGATGCAAAGCCAGAGAAGGGTAAATTTGAAATGACTCACCATACGATTTTTTTATATGAAATACAGTGGTGAATATATATATATATATATATATATTATATATATATATATATATATATATATATATATATATATATATATATATATATATATATATAAATACATACATACATACATACATACATACATAAATGTGTCTGATGTATCTCTTGAGTATCTATGCATGTGTTGCATTCTTTATATGCCCATAAGCTTATATCTGTGTTCGTGTGGCTATTTCTTCACAAATAGATAAATCGGCGTATTCATGTACACTGAACTCACTGGATTATTCTTGGCGTATGGATCCTGTGTGTCATTGTAAGAGACCCAGATGTTTTCCATTCCAATCTCCTCTCCATAATACGTCGTTGGTGTTCCCGGCAAAGTCAACAGCATCACGTTCATAGCACGCAGATATTCAACCCCGATTCGACTGGCGATGCGTGAGTTGTCATGGTTTCCAAGCTATGAGATAGTGATTGTGTGAAATGAATGTTATAAATATTACCCATTTTTTCCCATTCTTTCGTCAGTGTGTTTCTTTCATACCGTGCCTTTGTCCGTCAGTTACTATGCGTTCTTTTGTATGTAAGATAATTTGTACTATGTAGGTAGTTGGTTAGGCAGGTGTATGCCGATATGTCGACGTGTCGATTTTTTCCTGTCCAAGTGCCTGGAGCTTGTCATTAGCATACTTTCATCCGAACCGTGCAACAAACCTTATTTAAATGTACAGCGGCCAGTGGTTCATTTATCCTAGCGTAAATCCACAGGTCTCAGCAATACCATATTTGTAATCAAACTCTAACTTTGCTGCAGTGTATAAACTGCGCTACTTACCACAAAATTTGGCCATCTTCCCTCCGGCACACTCTGTAACCAAAGGTCTACCATCTCGTGTATCTGAGTACCCGATAAAATCTCCGCGTTGAGAGGTATGAGTTCGAAGTTGTAAGGAAAATCAGCCTCGGGTTCATCATCAGTGCCGTAGTATCTGATAAGGATGTCTATATCGCTGTACGCCTCAGTGACCATGAATCTAAGAAATTAATACGACCATAGCAGTAGGGTTAAAACTTTTCGAATTACGTCGTCTTTGTCATTTGTTGGTTTTTAAAAGGAATGACTAGGCACGCCTTTTTAAATTTGTATTAAATTAACAGTACATCGACAAAGAGGGTTATAATAGAAGTGGTAACAGATCCCAATATGATGCAAATTCGGGTTGATATTTTTGATACTGATATATGTTGTAAGGTTATGCTAATGCTGAAATAACACAAAATTGAAAGAAAGGAGACTTTATAACAATTCATTAGTTCCAAAGACAGTCGAAAGCAGATTCTCTCGATTTGAAAATTGTTTTTAAAACATTAAAGAGTTTGAACATATGACCATTTATTGCAAAGGCTTAGAAGTCTATCAAACTTTTAAAAACGTTCTGTCATCCCCAGCGGATTTAGCTTCTACGCATGAAAACAAGATTTAATTAGGCCAAAAACGTATGTGTGTACCGTTAATATGCTTAAAGGATAGGCTAGGTCAATCGGGAACTTTTATTTTTATTTTATATGGGATGCGGCCGACCAAGCCAGCAAATTTAAATTGGTTAGATAGTGACTTTTAAAATGTGTGAAGAGTTTAAGATCAAAGGGTTTAAAATAGAGTAGGTCGGCTCACAGGAAGCAAACACATTTTGGGGTCATCTATATTTTGTGAAAGAACCACTGAGAACATACAAACACTTTCAGGTATGTGAACACAAAGTATAATGCCTGTATGCCGACGCCGCATCTACATGTAAAATAGCGCCGTGGTAACAGGCATGTGGTCTTCTTGTACTCGTCGAAAAGATGATGTCCAGAGAATTTAGAATCGAAAGGAATAAATATTACACCAACCTGTATCGCCCATCCTGGCTATATGGGTCCAATAACTCTTGTCTAAATTTCCTCAGTACTATGTGTATTTCCTCAAAATCGGTCGTCAAGTTGTGATAAAGACTATCATACTGGGCCTGGATGAGCAAGTATTTTATTAAGTAAGGTCAATAATGTTGAACAAAAGTTATATCGCTCTTCCTGTGTAAAGTTCACTGTTTGTGACATCGAGATAAACGACGTAATTTGATGATAACCGCCTTTGATTTACATATACCCCGAAATGTTTATTTTCGCATACTGATAGTCCCAACACTGTGCAAATAATAGATTAGGTAACAAAAACAGAAATCTCGATCATCCTATTTTGAAAAATGCAACAGAGCGGTTCTTGTCGGTATGAATGTCACATCACTCCGGCGGAGTATGCTTGTATATGCCACTCTGCTCGTGGCAGAATTTAGGTGCGTTGGGCTGCACTGAGAAAGTAATGTATCAACCTGTGACATTTTATATGCCATGATGAAAGAAAGGATTAGCTCGTTAAACACGAGAAAATACACTGCGAATGGGAAGCAATTTATTTCAGGTAGAATACCAGCCATTTTTCGACACATACGAACGAGCGCACACGCACCTGCTGTTCGCCCTCTCGTGGTTCATAATCTGGATTTGGAGCCTCGTCTTGGTACACATCCTCTACTTCGTAAAGGTGTTTGATGGCGTCGACGCGAAAACCATCTACACCTTTCTTGAGCCAGAATTCCATGGCATCCTGAAAATTAAACAACAAGGTTATTCATATTACTTTTTTCTGCAGAATCGAGGCTGTACTGTGTAACACATCTGAGTAACTGGAGTACACTTCAGATTTAATTCCACTTCCTACATGCATTGTGTTGTCTTTTAAATCCTTAGTGGGTTTGTGCCAAATGAATTCA
The DNA here is from genome assembly GCF_041260155.1 of Ptychodera flava. Lineage (NCBI taxonomy): Eukaryota > Metazoa > Hemichordata > Enteropneusta > Ptychoderidae > Ptychodera > Ptychodera flava. The sequence goes on from NC_091943.1 coordinate 14,266,162, forward strand.
GCAAACCACCTATGACAAACTCAATCACTAACAATGGTATTGGGGGTTTTTTTACAGATTGAGTCCACAATGACTTCTTTTTCTCCCGTCTGTAATCTTACTGTTTTACAGTTTGTATTCTTTCAAACTTTCAAACTTCCTGGTGCAAATACTGTATGTCTTTAGTTCCTTGTCAACTTTTTTGTTGCCTAGCATTTTTTTCCAAATTCAGGTTTGCCATGTCATATAAAGAAAAACATCTTGACAAAAAGAAGTGAGAATCATGACTTTTGAGCACGTACTTACAAGTGCGAACAAAAGTCCCCTGCTCTGGTTAGTGGAAAAGACTTGCCAGAATTCGCGAAGTTGAAAAACTAATTCTGGTTGAAGTAGGGAGAAAACATACTTCACTACAATATATCTTCGAAATTTTTCCCCTCCCCGTCGGTATCAAATGGTCGACCCCTTACGGAACAGACCTTGCACATTGAGTGTACTTACGGCCATTTCTTGGTAAACGGTTTGGTTTCGGAAGTTTAAGTCAGGTTGTTCTTTCAAGAATTGGTGGAGATAGAACTGCTCTCGCATTGGTTCCCATTCCCACGCTGAGCCACTGAAAACGCTTACCTTGAGGGAACGGTAAAAAATCACGGATATTATGAAAATTAGAGAAGATGTGCAGGATTGATGAAATGTACGCATTTATCAACACCGTTTTTCATTGATATTAGACATGCCGTGAAAACACTTTGTCCAGAAGACTTTAATTTTATCCTGGGCGTGGTACACTTGGGCAGATGCTGAGTGCAGGTGTATTTTGTCTACCTGTGACAATCTTTGACCGAAGCCATCGACCCGCTTTACAGCGTTTCAATCACCGGTTGTACATGCACAGAATTTCTCGTTAACACTTTCTTGCAGGCCAAAACAGCGAAACAACGATTATTTGATGAGTGTTAATATTGGCGGTTCAAGATGTAGTGAGCAATACGTCAAATTTGATCACTGTAGAGATCGGATCTTAATATCATTTGCGATTCCATTATCCTCAGCTATTTACGTGAGTATACTTTGAAGGCAGAAATGTTAATTTGTTTGTGGATAAGTTCACATTTATAAATTGGTCGGTCACAAAAATTTGTATTGTGGCCATTATTTTGGCCCGGTGTTGTCCAGCAACTGAACAACCACAGCGTTAATTGCTTTTTCATGTATATATAACAGTGCTAAAAATTTGTGCAATGTATATTTACGATAAATCTTACCCAGTTATTTGGCGGGCATTCCTCTGGTTCGTTTCCTTCGTCTACACATTCTGGATTCGGATCGTACCACATGTAGTAGTTGGCGTAATCATTCGTTCTATTTTGTCGACTTTCTAGGAACCATTCGTGTTGATCGCTGGAGTGATTCGGAATAAAGTCCATGATCAAGCGAATTCCTGATTGAACGAAACGCCATGTGATGTCAGCACATTTTTCCGAGCAGTGCTACACTTTCTATAGTAAGTCACTCATGTAGACTAAAAAAGCCCATGATGTTTTATACACTTCACAGTTGAAAAATAGCGTATCTGCATCTTTTTAAACTATAAAGTGCTGATCATATTCGCATATCAAAACTGCCAATTTCCGAAGTCAGGCACAAGTTTGAATTTGTCCGTGGCGCGGTCGCCCTTGTTCGAAGCCATTTGCTATCAAGACAATGTAAATTGAGATTTTCCACACTTGAAACGCAAAGCTACTGCACACCAATGGGTGGGGTTTTAATTGCTAGAGCAACTATTGTAGTTGTTAGGAAGCCGTCATTATTTACGGCCTAGGGGTCGGAGGAATCTGAGGGAGTCACCCAAAAATATGAAAGCGACAGAGCGCTCAAAATGTGGAGAGAAAGGGGGTATTTTTGGTGCAAAATAAATTTAAACACCTCTCAGATTGCACAATTGCACACATAGATTTCTCAAACTTTTCGATGCGAGAGGGGAACAACCCCCTCTCGTGCTCTCCCCATTGGGTCAGTAAAAATTTCTGAGTTAGAGAGGGGGGGGGTTACTAAAATTCCTAATGGTTGGCAAGGGGGTTACTCGACATTCGACGAAATTCACCCAGCCCCCTCCCAGACCGTAAATAATGACAGCTCCCTTAAAAATCGTGAAATATTCATGAATCGGATATAAATGTCAATCACATAACTAGACTGACTGAACGACAAAAAGTACTCATACATGTCGTGTGCCAAGTATCCGTTATTCACAGCAGGTAACCAACCACATCATTCTTTGGACTGATCACGTGCCCTACCGATCAATCCACCCGGTCTACGAAATCGACTTCTCAATTCTCACCTCTTTCGTGCATTGCTTCTATCATTTCATCGAAGTCTTCCATGGTCCCGAATATAGGGTCTATGGCCGTGAAATTTGAGATGTCGTATCCGAAGTCTGCCATCGGCGACTCGTAGATGGGACTCAACCATATGGCCTGCACGTGTATGTCTGCAAAGTGGTCCAGCATGGACGTTATACCTGAAGTAGAAAACGCCGGGTAAAAGAGGTTGAAAATATTGAAATGATTGCGAAGATTTGACATTCTATTTAGCGTATCTGAACTGAAGAAGCGACTGCGGAGACATGTTTGTCGTTAATTTTTCGTAAAGTAATGTTGAACTGTGTCCTAGCTATACACTGTTTAATGGGGCAATATTCATTTCCTTTTTAGATTTTTTTTGTTCTTTTTTTATTTTTATGTTCTCCTCAGAATATGAGGGGTATGTTGAATGAAAAATGTGAACCCTAATAAAACACCGCCTGATGTCCAGTATGACGAATATGTTGACAAAGGAATTCTATTCCGGACCAAACGTTTCAGTCGTAAACAATAACACTGAACACTATACACACGCGCCCTCGGTCTGCAGGTTGCACACTTGTTATTTAGCCATGATTTGGGGAGCAGAACATGAAGAAATATTTTCCAAGCACAACACTTCATCGTCAATTACAGATAGTGGAACTTTAAGGTAAAGTGCGCCTCGGGGGAAGATGTTCGGACTCTTTAACTTTAACAGTGTTCTTTTGGCCACCGCTTGAGGCACGTGGGTGCTCATTTTAAAGCTCGTGTAACAAGAATTATAACACACCACATGCTCATTCCGTGTCGCGATTCGCCAGAATACGTCACGTGACGAGAAAATAGATACGTCTAGTCCCCATCGGATCGACAAAAGTGACGTCAGAGGGTATTTTTTGAAAAGCTATTTCCCTAGGGAAATAGTTCTGGCCAAATTTGGAAAAGTGCCCGGTCACGTGACCGTAGTGTCGTCTGCAGCTTTGCAACAATGGCGGGTGACTAGAACGTGATGTGCGTCCGGGATAGGTGACGACACATTCTCTGAAACAGATTTTCCAACATTTTCCAACATTCCAACAGCGTAGGAACTTGAACAGCTCATCGACGGAAAAGATTAAAGTGCAACTAAGGATGTCGCTAGGTATGCTTAGAATAATTTTTGAAAGATAGTGGTACCATGTACGTACAACTGAAACCGCTGTGGAAACATCGCCCGGTAAACTTGTCACAATGGATTGTTGCGGTGCAAAATATCAAAACACATTAAAAACTATACCAATACAACATGAGCATGTGGTGTGTTATAAAACACCTATAGCCTGGTCTTTATTCGGGCTATAGCGCTCGTCTATTACCCCTCGTGGCCGTGTGTTACCAGAAACACATCGCTATACCCCTCGGCCTACGGCCTCGGGGAATAGCGATGTGTTTCTGGTAACACACGGCCCCTCGGGATAATAGACGGGCGCTATAGCCCTCATGACCAGGCAATAGGTGTTCAATATTTCCACCATCATAGCTTTTACAATTCGGAAAAATTCATTTTCCTCCATAGGGATGACACACGGATGGCGACCATTTTGGATTTCAAATATCGGTAAACATCATTCTGGTAATTTGTTTCTCTAGTACCAAAATTGTCACGGTAACCTTCCTATTTTATTCTTGATTTTAAGAGAGAATAGTTGAAGGTTTGCTTAAGAATAGTAACAGTTTAAGTCTTCCGTTTTCGTCTCGCAAGACACCCTAAAGGGTGTCGTCGGAACTGCAGAGCGCGTGTGCGACTTTCTTGTTTACAAACAATGTATTTCATGCATGATATCTAGATGCGTCAAGTCAACAGAGCTACAACATTTAAATTTTACGATATTCATTGTTACTCTAGAAACATGTTTTAACTTTCCTTAATCGCCAACATAGCCTAGATACACAGTTTAAATCGGTCGTAGGGGTCCCTGGCAACCTTTGAGCAGAGTTCCGACGACCCCCTTCCCTTTAACGAGACACTTATTGGTCAAAGCTTCCGCGAGTAAGTATATCTACACGGTCATACTTTACATTACAAACCGGTTTAAAAAGTTCTCCAAACAGTGCCTAGCTGAATAAATATGTCATTAAATTCCATAATATTTTAGCCATTACACAATTAACTTGACATGCCGCACCCCATTAAGCATTAGGAGACGCCAAGCTTTTTATCTTGCCTATGTATGATGTACGTTTTGTTTATAAGTAACTTTTTGATATTGAAAAATGCTATAAATTGTTAAATTTGGCAAGTATAATGGCTGCCTAATCCCACTTGCTTTGTATTTAGGGTAGACAATTTTTATCCCACATTTATCAAACTGCGTCTAAGCCTAGTGTCTCCATGCAAGCCTACGCCATGTGAGTTTGTAGGCAAGGTCTTGACAGTACCGACTGTTGACCTAGAGGAAAAGTGCAGATGAGCCAAAACGACATAAGTTTATGGCAGCAATTCATTATCTTGCGAGATATGGAAGTGGTCAATGTTTGTCAGTAATCATCGATGTGATTGGTTGAAAGCTTGAAGTGAAATGAATTGCGCTTCTTCATTGGCTAGTGATACTGTAGAGACGCTATTGGTACAACTGGCTGTGAAAACCACGCTTGTTCATGATTGTCTATCACAGACAGACAGTGGTTTATAAGTTGTTGAGTTTCAATGATAGTGATAATGAAGGCCATCACATCACGTCCTCTTTACCTATTTCCAAGGAGGATAGATAAATACGTACAGGGACGTCGGACGATATGTGCCATGTCACAAAATGCAACGCATGAAAGCGAATGCAAACGACTGTAAATTTAGGCCGATTTCTCTTTCAAAAATCTGCATTTAACAGTGTCTACTCTTAATATCTGGCAGCATTTGCACCAGTTCGTCGTACATTTTTGCATCTTATTTGATGTTGAATTTTTGTACATCCTGTAATTGGCGTCTCCCTATGATCGATATTGCATAGGCAAATCATTAGTAATAATGAAAGGCATACTTTACGTAATCTATTAAGTAGTCGCTCTCGCTCCCCCCCCCCCCCCCCGGTCGTGTAAAGCAGCTATTGTATTGTGCAGGACATGTCGAGTTTGCGTGCATATACGTGTTCCATCCATCAAATACATATAACTCCATACACCAAGTATTGATAGCCTCGTGTCGCCATTCAGATGCAGCTTGGCAGTACGTTTGACCGCTCCACGACCTTTATTCTACCAGTAAAACATTCCTCTCTTGCTTGGTAGCATGGCAACGGGCGACACTAAGAGCATCATCACTTGAGGGGCCAGCACTTCTGATCATTGCAGTTGATAGGAGTTGACAAATGTAGAATTTAATATTAACCTGTTTATCTCTACGCGAAGTTAAAACATAAATGACAAAGGTGACCGAACTCACGAACTGGGCAAAACACTTGTAGGTATTCCGGCAGGGCTTCCTGTAAAGTGTGTACAGATGAGTCATGCATATTATGGGAACTAAGATGAGTATCAACAGATAACAAAGCACTTCTGTGCACCGGACATCGAAATATTCCTGCAATTCTCGGCTTTAACGCATTCTTTCACAAACTTTGGTAACTGCAGCATGCATGATGCTAGACTGGCATCTATACTGACGTTAAGGTAGTATGCGCCTTGAAAGTGAATGACTTAAACTTTTGCTCAAACTTTCCTCAGTGAAACTTTCAACCATTCTCTTACCAAATCAACAATAAAAATCGGGATCACCGTGCAAAATTTGGAACTAGCGAAACAACTTACCAACATTTTATTTAAAATTCAAAATGGCCGCCATTCCTGTGTGTTAACTCTATGGGGGAAAGTACATCTTGGATTTTTGAAAAACTAAGACCGTGAAAGTTTTTCTTTCTCCAAGAGCTTTAAAATGAGGCCCCCCTCCCCACAAGTGGTAGATCAGAAAAGAATTGTAGAAATGTGAAAGTCTGACTAGCTGTCCCCGAAGCGCGTTCTACCTTAAAATGAGTTGTCTGTGTAAATTTGGACTGTCTCCAAATTATTGCGCAATATGTTTTTTTCGCGACCCAAAGTATTATCTCGGTAAGGGTTCCTTATCTCCTCGTGCCTTACGGAGCAACGAGCGCGCAGGAATTCCAAATGGTTCTTATTTTCAAGCCGTGACATGTATTCTCCCATGGATGAACGAGAATTGTGTTTAGTTTTCAACTTTTAAAGTTAGGAAAGAGACTCGGCACGCCACCTCTCCATAACCCTTCGTTAAAGGCACGAGATTTAAAAACTTTTGCCAGCTGGCCATCCCTCATGATAAGGGAAAAATCAAACCATTCTATTTCAGGATCAAGAATAAGAAATCAAAGGTCACACCATACGATTTCCTTAAATTTACCGATACTGGAAATTCAAATTGACCACTACACCATCTTTTTCATTCTAATTTTGATTTCTAACAAAACTAAAGACATTGGAAAACCTAGTTTTTTTTCCAACAAGTGAGTTAAAGTAGCGGACTAGCAAAGCATCGGTAAAAAGATCGGTAAGCTAAAAGCCGTTCCCGAGTCGCATTCCACCTAAGCTAACGTAACCTCTAACGCTAAGAAATCACCATGTTTCTTCACTTATACACTCTTTTTCCCCACAAGTTAAAGTGTCCCCTCCAAATGAAGTCAGACACGCGTTTCACTTGATCTCGTGTGTTCAGCGCCTCACAAAAAATCTTTATGGTTATTTGCTCTTGCAAATCGTACAAGATCTAACTCGGAAAATCGACGCCTTCCCTGGCCTTGCGTTACTGTCTGGTCCTTGGGTTGTTATAGGATTGTGACGCAAGTGACCAACCTAGGATGCAGCCGAGAAAAAAGGTGTGGTCCGCTTGGGTCATCACGTTCTACTTAGTATTTGTCATCCTTATCTTATTCAGACTTTATCAATTTATTTAAGGTAGAATACCCCTCGGGACAGATGTTTGGAATCTCACACATATCCTTTTGATCTTTCACTTGTGGAGGATATATTTGAAGCTTATCGAGTAAATTAAGTTTTTACCGGCTTAGTTTCGTGAAAGTCGGCCATTATATTTTATCCAAAAGAGATAACACTAGGACAGCGGCCATTTTGAATTTCAAATATCGGTAGGCCTAAATGTTTGGTTATTTGTTTCTCTAGTACCAACATTTGCACCGGACAGTGACCCCTGACTTTCATGTTTGATCTAGAAAGAGAATGGTTGAAACTTTGCTTCAGAAAAGTTTGGGCTAAAGGTTAATAAGTCTTTCATTTTTGAGTTGCGAACTGCTGGGGATCTCTCTGTCTTTCGACTCGTCATCCGCTACCATGTGATTGAATATTCGAAGAGCACACGTCTGTTCCTGTTTATGGGTTGCAAGTAGAGAAAAACAGGCAAGTTTTTAAGCGTTATCAGACATCGTGCGCTTCCTTTAGTAAATTTAACTTGTGTGTTCATCGAAAATGTTTGGGGACCGTTCTTTGGTCACACTTTGGTAAGCACTTTTAAATAAGTTACATTTGATTTCAAACCGTCACATCATAAAAATGCGAAAAGATAAAGCTAATGGGGCTTAAGATCTGCGCGCCACGTCTAGTTCCCTCGCGACAAACCCCTGTCACGGTAGAGTTATCAAACCAACGGTTGACTCAACCTTAGCGATTCACGATAGCGGATAGAGACAATCAAAAGACCGAATTTGTGAAGCTATGTCCTCTTTGAAGACGAGCAAGAAGCAGCGTCTTGCAGTCAGTCTAGAAGCAATCAAACATTAATTGTTGCGGCAATATTGTCGAACCAACATGTTCGGGAAAGAGTTCCGTAGGCCCCTTCATGGCCTTCTTTTTTTCTTAGGTAGAATATATAACACTTTTTAGTATGCTAATCCTAAAACTAACCTAACACTTATTCTAAACCCCTCCAAAAGTTGTATTTGATGTGCTTCTTCCAAGGAAAGTCCGTGATTAAAGTGATTTCCAGGTATGAGGGGCCTAAAGGAAGTCTTGTCCATGTTCGGATGAAAAAAGGAATGAGAAAGGAAAACATGAAATTAAAATCTCCTCACTTTTTTCAAATTTCATAAACCAAGAACAATGTCTTAGTACCTGCAGACCTTTATCAGTGTTCGATATTAGGCCTGTCGCTCATGTTTCATCATGGCGGGTTTTTCATAGCAATTTACGAGTGGGTTGTTTGGCCGTACAGTTACATAAGTTAACGCAGTACCGTTAGGGTTTGGTTGTCAACTCTTACCACTCAACGCCCGGCGAAGTAAGCAGTTGGTTTGTCACTGATCAATTAAACGATATATATCATAGATTGATTAACAGCAGGGTTAGAAATTGGCTTCGCTGGCCTACTTTGGCGGAGCTCAAGTTGTGAGCACCACTAAGGTATGAGACGAAGTCAATTCCTCCATCAGTGCACTTGGTAGTGACTTTTAAAAACCGCTGCAAAAGGTTTGCCTTCTGAACTCTGTCGGATCATGTTTGTACAATTTGACGTCCATAGGTCAGGCATTACCTTGCCCTGACTATAAAGACATCACAATTGGCGATATTTTGACCAGAATTTAGGCGGTATGCACCTTGGCGGCCTCGACTACTTGCATTGCAAGACAGCTAACTGTGAACCGCACACATGGGCTGATGTGTTAGGAATAAAAATACCTTTCAAGTCCCCAACGCCATCCCCGTCGGAATCTTTGAACGACCTCGGGTAAATCTGGTAAATCACGGACGTCTGCCACCAGTCCAGCTCGGCTGTCCCCGGCCGGTAGTAGGAGAAATTGCAAAGTAGAAAGAAGAACAGGCATATGCGAGTCATCTTGGAGGTGATGTCGACAGCGTGCAGCTGCGTGCCCAGGTGCAAATGAAGGAATATCACCCAGGCAAGCTTTAAATACCCGCGTGGACTGTCCATTATCGGTTTAATAAGTGTAGTCGGCTGTTTATGTTTAACGAGTGACCTTTCACAGGTCATCTTGAGAAAGGTGAGCATTGTAAATCAAATAATGCACATAGCCCCGTTACTACCTTCAGGACCAAATGTGAGCAATCGCATATGATGTACATGTATTTCTCGACCCATTTATGTTCCAAAGACCTAACATTCATGTTCTTTACGTAATCATTAGGGACCACCTATAGGAAGATTCTTTGAAATTAAAATCGGCTTATTGATTATTCCACAAATTTCATTTTGATTTATCTTTAACAGTGTCATCATCGTATTCGTTAATCTACGCAGAGTACGGCCCAGCCAGCTGTTGGAGACTCATCTTTCGTCTCGCCATCAGACAGTGATATGATAAGAAACGTCCTATTTGTTCATTAACGGCCATTTTTTGATGACTGACTTCGATATCTTCATCAATTGACCCTCTTCAGGAGCATTTGCAGGGGAGAGTCATCGATTAATTGTATTTCAAGTTATTTGACCAGGCACATTGATGGTTACTCCCAACCATTTATCACCTCGGTATCAAGCTGGATGGCAAATGACTCACATCACAGTAACTTGCTCCGGATGCTCGGTCCTTTTTAAAACGGTTTATCAACTAATATCACGAGGTGTTTGCTCATCTATAGTGACAGAAGTGTGACGTACCTTAAATACATTCCAACATTCACGTGTGATATCCCGAAGCCAGATTTCAGCAAAATTTAATTGTACAATAGCGAAGTTTAACAACTTCCATATGCATCATTATCGAACATCGAAAATCACTCAACAACAGAGCGCATGATACACAGAACATCTGTTCCGTTTCACGGCGTGTATGGCCAACATATGCTTGAAAAAATGCCAAGTGACGGCCATACAGACACTGCTAGGATAACCTTTTCGACCTGCGCGTGATAATATACACTATATTGACTTGATGAAGCTTAGGCCGATGTTGAAAAAAGAGTGGAAGGCACCGTTGAAGAGGAAGGCACTGTTTTGTAGAGGTTTTTTTATGACATCGACTTTTATAAGGACCAACTATTTCAGAATTCTCGGCGTTGCTTATGCCGAGGACTTGTGGACATAGCTGCGGATATCTCAACCCTCACCCCTAGTTCGCACTGTGTAGTTCGATGTCTCAATGGCAAGCCTCTGAGAAGCTGATGACGCCCACTCACTGCACATACCTTGAGCAGTGCGCCATGAACAAAGCGCAAATAAAGTGATGGTTTATAAAAACGGGAAATGCCTGCCACCGATGCGGTCCGTACCAACATTGTACATGTGATTAAATATGTTGGAACGGTGACACCACTAGCCTGAACCAATTCTGACCTTTGAAGCATGTTTTAACACGATGACAGTATGTTTTACTTGCACCAGTTGTGCCATCATAGATCAGCGCGACGTTCCCATACAATACACAAATCCCCCTCCCCTCCACCTCATCGGAACTTGGAATTTTTACTTTTACGTTTTAGCTCATCGGATTTGTTGAAAGAATTTGTCGCGACAACATCAACGAACCGGTCAGTAGTTCATAAAAACGCACGTAGAGCAAGTTAATATTGGTATCAAATTTCCACACACCACACCTAGTGACGAAATGAGGTGCATTCTAAATATTGAATATCTGCATATTTAGATGCTTGCTCTGTTGTCAAGGTTTCAAGGCGCGGCGATGGCCAAAAGTTTCAGCAAACGGACAATTTTGTGTGATGGACTGCAGTATGCATAACTTGTAAACTTTGATGAACTATCAAAAGAGGCTTGCTATCTGCGAAAGAAAAAAATTGTATCGGGTCTGTAATTTCATTTTCTGGAGAGTCTTTCATTTGAGTCATATGTTACTCATCGCTTTGTGAACGCAATGACAAATCTGAGGCAGCGGTCCCTTGGGTTCTCCAGAGGTCCCGTGTCTGTCGCCCTTGCTATGTAACCAGAGACCAAAGTTACAGTGTAAAGATTCAAACTGAAATAAATGCGCATCGGAGACAGATATTCTGACTCTCAAACTTGTAAAGTTCTTTTCTGATCTACCACTTGTTGGGGAGGTGGGGGGGCATTTTAAAGCTCTTGGCAGAAATATTTTCACTGGTTAGTTTTTCAAAAATCGTAATTTTAATTTTTTGTCCATGGAGTTAACACAGGGATGGCGGCCATTTTGAATTTCAAATAGTGGTAAATGGTAAGTAATTTGTTTCTTTAGAACCAAACTTTCAACGGTGATCCCGGATACTCTGAAAAAAAAACGAAGAAGAATCCCCTCCGGTAAAATGGCCTAAATGCCCTATAAAAATTGTTGGTACTTATGTATCACATGACCTGGGAAGTGGCTGGCAATCTGAATACTGTTGGACCCATAGAGAAATTACAAGCTACCTTAAATATGTGGAAAACTAGAGATCTCACCCCTACTTGGTAAAATTCAGATAATTAAATCATTAGGACTGTCCACAATTCAGTATATTATAACTGATATTCCTAAAAATAATCTGAAAAAAATGACTAAATGCTATTTCATTTTCTTTTGAAAGGTCCAGATAGGATGCCAGGTACACATTGCAGAAAAATATAAAATGGTGGGTTGAGTATGCCAAATAGTTTTGCACTATATAATGCTACCAGGGTTGAATGCATCAGAAGGTATTTTAGTGAACAAAATAACCACCCATGGAAACTGGTTTTTACTAGATTACTGAAGCCAGTTGGAGGTTTAAAGTTAGTATTGAAATGTTATTTTAAAGTTAATTTACTACCGTTAAAAATTACAGATTTCCTTTACACCATGTTGAAAGCATGGGTAGAGTTGATTTTGAAAATACCACACAGTGAAAATAATTTGAATTCAGAAAAACTCTTCGATGGAACAATAAGGACATTTTGATTGGCAAACGTTCTTTGTTTTACCAGGAATTTGTGGAAGCAGAAATTCTATATTTAGAACAATTGTACAATGAAAATGGTAAAAAACTGGACTGGGATTCTGTACATAGTAAAGGTACCCCTCAATCACCCATATTGATATGGTTTGGACTAAAAAGTGTTATCCCAGCCTATATACAGGTAAATCAGCACAGTACAGCTGATGATGAAGTAAAAAAATGTATTGGAAAATAGCAGGTCAATCAGTGTGGAACTTTGAAATAAAAAAGTAATTACACAGATAATTAATGACACTAATTTTATACAACCAAAATCACAACTGTACTTTGAACATGAATTTAAATCAATATTGACAACTGGAACCAAATTTATCAACTTCCATTCAAAATAACTATAGACTCTAAAGTCAGAGAGTTTCAGTTTGAAATATTGTACAATATCCTTTATACAAATGGTAGACTGAGTAAAATGAATCTGCCCACGGTTGATAATGCTGTTCTTCCTGCAAAAACAAGGAGGAAACTGTACTTCATATTTTACATGAATGTCAACATGTTCAATTATTTGGGGAATCATTTTTATGTTATGGGGCAAAAATTAAAAGTGAGAAAAAGATCAACAATATGGCAGGTCATAACAGGTGACCCCAAAACTTTCTGTTACTGTGAAATTCCTACTTCTTATTGGTAAAAGTACATTTATATTTGCCGTAGTAAAAAGGAACTACCCAACTTAATATCAAAGATTTGTTAACTCTGTAAAAAAACGAGTTTCACATTGCCTTTAGAAAAGAGAAAAAGTCTGCGCATAATAAGAGGTGGGGAATTTACAGTTTTAATATCCACCGAGACCCAGGGTCACGCACACCAGACCATGATAATGATAATGTATGATGAATGTTCAATACTTCAATACTTTATTGGCTTCTTTTATGTAAAATAATTTTTTCTCAGATTTAATAAGACATGTATTAAAATCTTTTTGATAACTCCATTAAAAACACGGTGATCCCGGATCTTTATTCGGGATTCAGGAAGAGTATGGTTTAAAGTTTCATTGAGGAAAATTTCAACAAAAATTTAAGCCTTTCACTTTCGAGTCGCGTTCTACCTTAAAATCGGAAAGCACAAATCGGAGGTAAAAGAGATATACATGTATAACATGATAACGGATACAACATTGCATGTGTCATGTCATGTCTTGTCATGGTTTTACTCTCCTTAACTCTGCATGTTAGGTCGCCATTGACCTCGTAGTGCTTTGACCTACGGCAGCACAATGTTTTTTCTCGATCCTCAACTACGGGGGACGGAATAACAATGTAGCATTGTATGATTGCGGAACTTGTTGTTTTCACATTATCCTAGTTCCTGCGATTGAACTGCAACTTCCCTAGTAAATTCTTTGACCGATGATGAAAATAATCAAAAATAGAATATAACAATGGGTTAATTTCATGAAGGTTGAGATCCTTTTTAATGTTTCCAGAACGTTTGAGTTGTACTTTGTAGTTTACACGGTTTTTTTATTCTCAATTGGAAAACCAAACTATTCGAAGTTTCTCTCACCGTTATCATTAGAAAGTAAAGTATTGGTATACCACTTTTAGACCTATTATTATTTGCCACACATTTTAAAGTTACAATTTTCACAACATCACAGCTTGAGTAGCAAAACAAATTGTATGATTAAATAACATCGAAACAGAAGAGCGATTTCGCAAAAAAAAAGCAATTTTTGTGCATTCGTATAGATACTACAGCATTTCACTAAAATTCGAGTGATAACTAACGCCCTCGTGTTGACCTTATTGACCTAATTCGACCGCTCAGCCAGAAGACTACATTGTTCAGCTAATTATAGTATTCAACCAGTGCCAGCTAGTACGGCGGGTAGAAATGCGGAAGGTACCTCTGACCTACAAACCTGTGCAGTACCCTTTCTCGATTATCTTATGAGATTGCTCTCTATCACATCGAGGGTGTTAGGGGAAATGAATGGATCGCTATCGCGTTGGCTTAATGAATTTGTGCGATACTAAATGTCAACTTCGGAGGTCACTTGATGTGCCTTTCGGGACTGCAGCGTGTGTATGGGCAGAGTGCATGTGATTCATTCGGTTTGAAAGAAAAAATATCTTTCATGAAATTTAGTTTGTTTCTCCAGAACCAAACTTTGCATGGCGACCCCTGGTATTCATTCTCAATTTGCTAGAGTATGGTTGAAAGTTTCATTGTAGAAAGTTTGAACAAAGTTTAAGTCTTCACGTTCGAGGCGCGTTCTACCTTAAAATCGGAAATTGCAAATCGAAGGTAAAAGACTGAAAAGAGATGTATATACTCAGTAGAGCTTACAAAATGTGGAAAATGCAAAATCGACACATTTCCACGGAAATCTTCCGAGCCTTAATTCACTCTGCATTTTATCGAAATTGAAAGACGGTGGTTTTGCGAAACCACATTTTCTAAGACATTATGTTATCGTGCATTTGGTACATACATATTTTTGCCAGACATCATGACCTTTTGCTGGAAGATTTTTTGCTGTTACAGATCTGAGTGTGACCTTTCAAATATGGCATTGCACGATTGCGGAACTTGTTGTTTTCACATTATCCTAGTTCCAGCTATTTAACTGCAACTTCCCTAGCGAATTCTTTGACCGATGATGAAAATAATCAAAAATAGAATATAACATTGGGTTAATTTCCTGAACGTTGAGACCCTTTTCAATGTTTCCAAGCTTTTGAATTTTACTTAGCAGTTTACAAAATACTGAATGCTCATCTTATAATGAGGGAAAATGTCTACCTAGACTGCCGATTTGGATTTGAACATTTTGGTAAATGTTTTGTGTGGATTGAGAACACAAGTTTTTATTCCCGATTGGAAAACCAAACTATTCGAAGTTTCTCTCACCGTAATCATAATGTATTAAAGTATTGGTATACCGCGTCCATTATTAGACCTATTACTATTTGCCACACATTTTAAAGTTACAATTTTCACAACATAACAACTTGGTTAGCCAAAAAACCTGTATGATTAAATAACTTCGAAAAATAAGAACAATTTCGCAGAAAAACCCACAATTTGTGCATTCGTATAGATACTACGGTATTTCACTAAAGCCCCCGTGTTGACCTTATTGACCTAATTCGACCGCTCAGCCAGAAGACTACATTGTTCAACTAATTATAGTATTCAACCAGTGCCAGCTAGTACGGCGGGTAGAAATGCGGAAGGTACCTTTAACATACCAACCTGTGCAGTACCTGATCTCGATTATCTAATGAGATTGTTCTCTATCACATCGACGATGCGTGAGGAAATGAATGGATCGCAATCGCGTTGACTTAATGAATTTTGTGCGATACTGAGTGTCGTCTTCCGAGGTCGCTTGATGTACCTTTCGGAACAGCAGCGTGTGTATGGGCAGATAGCATGTGAATCATTCGGCTTCACAGGAAAAAAATGTTTCATGAAATATTCTATATGGTATCGACTCTGCAGAATCATAAATTGCTGTCATAGCAGAAAAATAGAACTATTGCGCAGACTCGTTTTTTGTTGTAAAAGATTTTACATCCTTAAATCGCCCGCCGTGCCCGATGATAACAATGCACACAGTATATAAACTATGCGTGTGCTGTTTTAAAAGATGGATTTAAAATGATTGTTTGGCAGCGGATCAATACACTGCAGCTTACATACGTAAAAAATAGGGCCATAGCCATCTTTATTTTCATGAACAGGTACATGTACCTGCATGTTTCCGCGGTTCAATCAAAACCAATATCAACATACTTGCATCATTTATTATAGCTAAGACAAGCACAATCACCGAGTGAAAGTAATTCTTGAATAGCAAAACGAGTGGTGATGGGCTCAGATGCGCAGTTGTCATGGATAAGCTTATGTCGTTTTTATTTGTTTTAGCCTCAGAGCTTCTGTAATACTGGACACCATTGTTCTAACTTCCCTTCTCTTGTTCGTTATCTTTATTTGTCATTACAATGTCATTTTTGGCGATGTATGTCGTGATAAGTTCAATATTTTTGAATAATTGAGTACAGAATTTCTAGATTCATATTGACAAAAATTACCAGAATGTAAGGTCGTGTATGGGTCATGAAACTGGCACGTTCGAGAGAAATAAATAGTTACGTACGATATTTTCAGAATTTCGTGAATAATATTTATTGGTATCATTAAAGTAAACAATTAAAAATACAAGTTAATAATTAATATCAGGGTTATCATGCGTGTACGAATTTTTTGCTTCAAGTGGAAAAAGACTCCTGTGAGCCATGCGCGTGATGAAATACACGTCAATGAAAAATGTATGCACAAAAGGCTTGACGAATCGTTCAGCTTTCTAAATCTATGACACTGGTCAGCGTGTTCCTTTTCGTCTTCCAAGTCTTGTACTTCTTAAAATCAAAGTAAGTTTCTATCATTATTTTACCTGTACAAAAGAAACGAGACGGCAATGGGTTAGCATACTAGTTTTGCGATCCAACGAATTGCCTGACAAGGCGTTTGTGTCGATTAATTTTTTATTCTGAGATTCTTGTAATGCCGGTGTGTAGCGTTTCCATCTTTTTACACAGCTAAGGTCGTTCATAAGGAAACAAATCAGAGAGATAACATGTTAGACCACTTAAGTCAGTCATGGTTTTCCACAACAGTGTCCTTATGTATGGAAAAGATACAAATCATGATGGTATAATCACGTATCAGATGAAATGAAGCAAAAATAATATACGCACACAAATTATGACACCTGTTTAATATTTTGCAAATATATATTTGCAATATTTGCAAAAACCACGGATATAGAATACACAAACCTACCTGAAGGTGAAAGTTCCAGAGGTGCCTGGAGTCTTACAATATTTGGTTTGACGAGCTCTTCAATTTCCTGGAAAAGCTGCAATTTGCGCAAAGGTAGAGAGGGTCAGCATGAAAATATCGGTGACGTCATACATTCAACAGACAGGATTCACTGCTGTACACAAGCCAGACTTGCAAATATCTTGTACGGCGAGCAAAGTGCTCGATGCAACGATGCGATACAACATAAAAACTCATGTAGCTGGAGAGTCCTTGACTAAGTTTCATACATTAAGGTGATCATTAGACCATAGCAAGTTTAATGCATTGCGAACATCGTCATTTGTCATTTAAATCTAGCGTTTTTGATTTTTCTGATTTGATCTATTGAGCAAATTATTCAGAACAAAAATAAACGTGAAATTACAAAAATTAAAACACTGAAATTAAAAAAACAATCACTGAAAATCACTTGACGAGGATGACGCAAAAATTTAAAAACTTATTTTAATTGTGGTCCTCAAAAAGTTCTTTTCGGAGATGCTATTTGAAGTATTTTCTGTTTATATTTAAAATTTATCGACAAAACTCCTTCATTTGTAACATACCATTTCCCCTGTTGGTTGTCCCAGTATATTACATCCCATTACGTGGATAATTGTCTCCGATATCGGCGGGATTTTACTCATCAGAGTGCCCATATCTTTCCAAAATCTGCAAAACAAATATACCGACAGAAATTGACCATGGGGAGAAGAACAAGAGGATAGGATAAGGATACCTTTCCTGAGAAAGGCACTGTCTGGACAGATTGAAATCCTCATCCGTCCATTTTCACAGCAACTTATCATTGCTATCGAGAGCTACCTAAGACATGTCTAAATATTCGTCATGTTTGCGGAAACACTGTCCGAAGTACAGAAGGTGCGAATACACGTTTCTCAAAGTCAACAGAAGCAGATATCTATAACCGCGCCGAGTGATGACCCACCAGAGGGAAATACAACCCTTTTCAGAATTAGAGCGCGAAGCCACTGCAGTGAACTGCAATAAAACTGCTCACACTAATTAGTTTCAGCTGTAGCCAGCTGGCAAAGTCGACAACATTGTATGTCCCATGCAGACAGTTTGTCTGGGGAAGTTGAAATAAAAAAGATTTGTACATGGACCAGTGCATGGTAATGTTACATTGTATCTTAATCTTGAACACAGGGTGCCAATCGTAAACTCTCATTTACAACTCGAGCGTCAGACAGAGCTAGTTTTGCCTTTGTACAAGCAGACTTTTTGGTCTTTATCAAGTAGCCTTGTTCAACACCAAAGTGGCCACGGCTACAGCTGAAACTAATTAGTGTAAGCTGTTTTATTGCAGTTCACTGCAGTGGCTTCGCGCTCTAATTCTGAAAAGGGTTGTAAAACCAGTAGAAAGAACAGTACTAGTGCAAAACATAACAGGAATGAGAAAAGGGCCCTCTTGGCTAAAGAATCACTTTTTGAGTTTTTATCATAATATTATACTATGACGCTTAAATTTTCATTTGATCAAGTTTTTAGGGTCAGGTCAGCCCTAATTTGCATATTTATGCATAACTGCATATGTAATGATTCAGCTTGGCTTCAGTAATTTTGATTACAAATACTCATTTGCAGCTAATTATTCAAGTTTTTCTGCAATTGCATAAGTTGTTTTCAATATTGAATATAATGTATTGTATTTCTGTCATATTGCAGGGCTTTCCTTTTCAAAATTAAGCCTTATTAAAATAAACAAACAATACACTTTGCTCCTCATTGTCAGCATACCTCCTGCTCGATCAGACTTCGAAAGGTGACAGAAAACGAGTCTGACGGTAAGAAATAGGGAGAGGAAAGTATACACTACCCGTCATATAAATGTTTTGAAATCAATTCATTATTATAAAGGGACAGAGTCGATGCTTCTGGGTGCATGTTAGAACACACGTATCACAAATAATGCCCCTACATGGTAGAATCAGTTTTGAGCACATAAACATCGCGCTAAGGTCCACATTTATATAAAAAACGTCAAGCCGACAGCTCATAACCTACATAGGCCTAACCCAAACACATGAATTATGTAACCGTTTTATCTATTCGTCATTTTCCATAAATGGAAGCGGAACTCAAAGAATGGTTAGTCGACCAGTCGTTCAAGGGTGCGTCAAGAACTTTGTTGCTTACTTGACCATATCTTGTTCGTCACCCTTCTTGAGTTTGGCGGACGAGCAGCAACGCTTGTATAGCAGGTACAGGCAACCAGGTGTGCCCTGAAAGAATTTATAACAAGCAATTATGGGAACAGGGCGACATGGTAATGTTGCTTCAATTCATTTATAATATGTATCAGCTATACTGACCGTAAGAGAAGTATGTATGTATGTATGTATGTATGTATGTATGTATGTATGTATGTATGTATGTATGTATGTATGTATGTATGTATGTATGTATGTATGTATGTATGTATGTATGTATGTATGTATGTATGTATGTATGTATGTATGTATGTATGTATCTATCTATCTATCTATCTATGTATCTATCTATGTATCTATGTATCTATATCTATGTGTCTATGTAAGTATCTATGTATCTATGTTTCTATCTATGTGTACGCATTTTTCTTTATTTGCTGCTGTCGATACTCTGATAATAATGCCAGTTATGACCGTATTTACTCCCGTCATATGACCATTTACTTACCATGCAGTATATACAAATTGACCTCGCTTTGCATTCTGGTTTGTACTCTGTTAGTCTCTGCTTTACTGTTTCTGAAAGTCATGGACGTTATGTTTCATTAGTAACGATAATGTTACAGAACACCCTGATATGATATATATTTATTTCTTCCAAGCCTTTCACATACATACATACATACATACATACATACATACATACATACATACATACATACATACATACATACATACATACATACATACATACATACATACATACATACATACATACATACATACATACATACATACATACATACATACATACATACATACATACATACATACATACATACATACATACATACATCAGTTATCTCAGCAATTTGGAGGGTGACTTATTACCTCCTTTACTAGTTGTAAGTCGTATTTCGTAAGAAACGGGCTTACACATTTCGATTTCGAAATAATATTCAAGCTTGCGTATGTAAGGTATTAAGAAAAAAGTAAATGTATTGGTTCCGAGTTTGTTTGCTGTGCACTTAATATTTAACACTAAAGGCAATTACATTAACTTACCGATGATGTCATCATAGCTGCCATTCTGAAAATTCTATATTTAGAGATGAAATAAGCATAGAGAAAAAATAAAGTATTAGAATCTATCCTCAGAAGACAAACGAATTTAACCATAACGAATACAATTGTTAGAGTTATTGTTAGGCGTATATCTATCTTGTGTATTTATCGATTGATCTATCCATCTATCTGCACTATGGCATTGCTAGGACAGCAATAAAGGTATTTGGCCGAGTGGTTTTGACTGTGATGTCTTCGCTAGGTGACTGCGTGCCGTACATAGTGAGTTCGAATCCGATCGAGAATTTACCGACGGAACCCCAGGAATTTATTACGGAAACCCAGGGCGAAAGGATGCAAGGTTGATGCTCGTAGATGCGCTCCCTCTCCATGGGGGTTCTGCCATATCATTGGACGAAACTCATGAGGTACTTCTGACAGTGAAGTCAGAAAGATGGCTGCACACCATGTCTGTTGATTGAACGATTGTTACGTGTTAACATATCCATTACTGACATAGTATACGTGCAATTACAGACCACTATTGGCCAGGTAAGTACTAGCCTGCTAGATTCGAACGGAGAGATGCTACAAGTATCATGTTTTGCTTCTGTTCTATAGGGGAGAACTATTTGATGGGGGGGTAGAGGGTTGAAGCAGAAAGAAAACAATTTGATCCTTTAAGGAAAAAAAACTGTCATGAATGTCTGAAATCAGTGAAGTGGAAAATTTCAGGAAGGTGGGCCGTGTTACGTTAAGAAGCAGACATTTCCCTAACTTACGTTCTCTGGGTTTTCTAATTTCAACTCCCTGAGACGCTGAGCTGAGTCGGAAGATTTCTACTAGGTGTCAGGTATTGTATAAATCAAGGTACATTTTGTATGTCACACAATCTGTCTGAAGTTCATGATATAAATTGCCTAGATTTGTTAGTTATTGCCTTTCAAACGAACTGTCACATTTAAAAGATATGACAGCCTCGCAAAAGATAAGTAATGACAAAAGTGTCTTCAGATTAATGTCACCATACATCATTGGAGATATTCATGATAATCTTATTTGTTTTTCTCGGCTATGCACTTTGTACAAACACAGAAGCAAACAAGCTTGTAAATCAAATGCTACATCAATGAGCACAACGCGACCCAAATTTGCTCATTGTTTGATATTAGTGACACTCCGTGTTTGTGCTTGGATATCCATTTAAGCTGCTGAGATTTCCTCACCTTTGACAAACTATCTGGATCGGTCACCCGGGTTCAGTGACGATTGATTGTTTGATACTGTGCGTGTCGACATGCTTACGTTCAGACTGATTATGAACGATATGAGTATACTTGACGCAGTCTGAAAGTCTTCGACTGATTTAGCTGTTTATCTATCTTTTTAGGCGATCACCGAGCAGCTGACATTTTGTACCTCAATGCACAGTACCTCCACAAAGCCATGATCGATGAAGACAAGTTGCTTGGCCGCAGGCGCGGCCGCATCTCAATGTTGATAACTGCTTCGAGGCAATTTGAGGTGTTTTCTTTGCGGCCGGGCAATTTAAAACATAGCCTACAGAATGGTGTCATCATAAATAAAGCTGATAAATTGATCACGTGATGCCCACGAACAGAGGTACATAGTCTCTGACGATTGTGCCTAAGCATAACGATAATCTCATCATGAAGCAAGGATAGACTAAAACTATGGGGAAAACACATTGTGCCCGTACGTAACAATTGGACATAATGATTACAAATAACTATTTTATTACATGTCTTGTTTATCGAACATCGCGAGCTCAATAGGATTCAATGGCAACTCGCCGATGACGTCTCGGGCCGCATAATCATCATTTGACTGAAAGTGAATCGGAGCTATTTTCAACTTGACAGCTTTAGGAAATGAAAATGTTCAAAATACATGTTTTACACAGGAAATCCGGGATTTTGGAAAATTATGCATGAAAAATGGATAAACCGCATAGTAGTGATTTAAATATATCAATGCGCGATTTGATGATGAAAACTTTCATTTTTGAAGGATTTTCGTCTAACATGAAAAGCATATTAATGCCATTTGCAAATAAACCCAAACATTTGGAGTGAAAACTGTATAAAAGACATGTAATAAAAAACAATGAAGCCCATAAAAGGGACTATGCATCCTCAAGGCAGGAGACCATTTGTCCTCTTGACATTGGGCAATTGGTCACCTACCCTCGGGCACATAGTCCCTTATTTGGGCCATAATATAAAATTGTACGTACATGGACATACATACATACATACATACATACAGACAGACAGACAGACAGACAGACAGACAGACAGACATCTCATTCGACATACACATTTACTTACGTATTGTATAACTATTATATTTGGATTCTCTTTGGCTACTTGAAGTAAATAGTTTCCCTTCGGTACGTTCGATGATATTAACTGTTGAAAGACAAAAAGACGAGGTGAGAATCAAAGAACTTGCTGCCTGGATCACAAAATCTTATCTGAAACATCCCTGGGCTGGAAAGTGACCGGATAATTTATCGCATTCAGAAACGTTTTGGATAGTTCTAGACCAAAACAGTGTCAGCCAATAGATACGTTGGTAAATAAAGCTGTTCGCGATGGATTCCTTTGCCGGCCCGGTCAAAGTTTTGTGCTTCAGCGGACGGGTTATGAACAATGTAATTTGTTACTCATTACAAACAGAAATTCAACACAATGTTGAGGGCAGAGCGCAGTAGGGGAGGTTGTATAGTGGCGAGTAGGAAGAGGAAAATTTCCTCGTCGGAAGAAGGGAGAGGGGAAGTCTTATAAACGTTAGAGGATCTTTTTAGAATAGCATATTTACACATATAAACGCATATTTACAATACATCATTTAGAAAAGCATATTTACATGAAAGCTTGATGGTATTGCTGTCACGTTTGAAATTAGAATTTCTCAACTATGGTGGAGCCTCTTCTGTTACGGTCGCATAAATAAATTTCAGATAACTTACCAGCACTCGAGGCAGAGGTGTGCCGCTCATAACACCTTGCTCTATGTACTGCTCAGACTGCCATTTGACGATGTCGATCTCGTTTTGGTAAGCATGGAAATTTTCTTGCAACTCTTTGCCTGTTTGCCAAATCAATTATTGGTGTGAAACTCGGAAGAAATTACACAAACCTTTCAAGTTCAACAAGAAAGTGGAATCGTCTGTCTGAATGTCAGGGTAGAGCAGATATTCTTCAGATAATCTTTCATGTGCATGCACCTCAGTGGCAATTAACCATCGAGCTGTTTGTGTGTTGTATGTACACTTGAGTGTTTTAGTATTGAATTCTCCAACATATTCAACAAATCACCAAAGCCGACGTAAGAAATACATCAATTTTATGCATCAATCTTTACAGACTTTACCGCTCCGAAAATTAAAAGTTCTTATGCCTCTTGTGCATTTCAAATCATTAATGTCAAATCAAAACATGGAAACTAGAGAAACTACAGTCTATGATCAAAATCAGTGAATACAACCGCCTTAGAATTCATACTGTTCTAAAGTAAGGCGTTGTGTATCACCTCTTCATAAGCTGATACTGTGTATATCAGATAAACATTAATTTTTCCGAAATTTGTCAGCTAATTATAATGTACTCAGTACAAGACCAAACTGCAGGAGTTATTTGACAGGTTGTCCTGACCAAAGCTTGTCGGGAAGAGTTGTGTATAATGTCTTGCTTACTCAGCTGTTCGTAGTTCTCTTCCATTCCTGGAATGTCCTCTCTCCATGGTCTTGGTCGCAAAATTCGCTCCTCGTGCCGTTTCTTTAGAGCTAAACGTGAGGTTAAGAAGATGCAACAAAGATGAGACGGTTGCATAAGATCTGTGAACCTACTCTCTCGGAAACACACTTCCTCTGATTTAGGAAAGGCTGGCCTACGTTTGTGCAAAATATTGTGCAATGAGTGGTTACAACCATTGTCAAGGATATTTAATTCCCGTATTCACATATCATGCTTCTTTGAGACAGTGTCAGGATCAAGAATTATAAAAAAAATCTGAAAGAAGGAAACAACAATTCAAGATCTTTTCCCGTAACAATATAAAAGTTTTGGCGGTAATGTTTATCTATTTCACTAGTTACTTTATTATTCATATTTTATGTGTTTTGCACCAGTCACTTGAAACCTAGGGAGTCGGTAAAGTTAAAGCGATATAATACATTGCTTTAGGCCCGGGAAACCAGCTCCAATCTACAGGTCAGGTTCACTCATCCTCATTGGTAACTTCGTCTTTCCTTGTAATTAGCGACAAGCTCGATAAAGAGTGGGATCTTACCCTACGCCAATAGAAGCACATTTGCAAGTCCTTCCACCGAAGGGACTGTGCTTTAACAATCCCATCGAACGTAATTTTATGACACGTGGTATGACACAGCTCCGTACAATTGAATGATATTATTGCTAGGCGACTTTGAAGTAGACACCTCAAGTTAATAAGTATAGAAATCTTTTAAGTTCGAATTCTCGATCAAATATAATATTCATTTCTTGAATTTTAAAAACGAAATTGAAAGTCAGGATCATTTTCCGTTATTTTCTGTGCTGTGCTAGTTATATTTCTTTTGATTAGCCTTTCTTTGAGAGGGAATCTTGAAGAAAGGGCCAATTAACCTGACAATATCAAAATGCTCAGTCTTTTCACATTATACACATAAATCCGTCTGCGTTCCAGATTGTTATGTAATTTAATCTGAAATGTGCAAGTAAGAGAAATTTCTGGCTCCTCTCGAGCAAGAAAACTTCATTATGCGTCCTCACATGATAATTATGTTGAAATGACATTCTTACCTTCTGATTCAGCTTCATCAGAGTCTGTGGAAAAACAAAACAAAAATAAAGTATTGCGATCACGTGAAATGAATTGTGATGGAGAGAGGGGGTAGGGACAATGCGATGACTACTTCTTTCAATAGAAACACGTTATTAAAAACAAAAGTCACGAAGAATTTGATTGATAGAGGGCATACTTACCTTTGACCTCCGGTTTTATGCTTTTTCTTCTTTGTGGCTCAATCTTTTCTTTCTGCTGCTTCTTGCGAAACTGTCTGTGATGAAATGATGTAAAAAGAGGTATTTTGCGTTAATTAATAAACTCATTAGCACTTAGATAAAATTCACGTGATTTATTTTACGACTTTATCCTGTAGATTCTGAATATTTTAGTGCCCTGTTTAATTACCGCCATTATAACCTTGTGGTGTATATGCCTATATTATGTATTAACAAGATGCTGTAAAATTTTCACTTTCATTTCACAGCAAGATTATATTATCTCTTTTCAAGCGATGTTCAACAAACGCTAAAGCACAGTGCAGAGATTGAATCAATCAACCTCCGACAACTAGCAAAATTTTGCTGCTTGTCTGTTGGCAAACATCGGCAACACAAGCCCAGTTTCATTATAGAATTCGCAACTAAAAATACTATACCAAGAATATTAATAGTGAACCGTACTTTTGTATCTTCGTCGCCATTTCATTTTCTTTCTGTCGCTGTTGTCGTGCCTGGTGACCTCTGACCATACTGAAAAGGAACAAAATGACGTCATCGAGAGAGAATAGAACTTCAGTTCCAATTCACCAAGTTACCTTGTATGATGGTTACAAAGGAGCATCTCCACCACCGTCGTCGTAGTCGACATCATCATCATCATCCTCATCATCATGTACCATCATCATCTATGATCATCATCATCATCATCATCACCATCATCATCATCGTCACCATCATCTACGATTATCATTATCATCATCATCCAATATCATCATCATCATCATCATCATCATCATCATCATCATCTTCATTATTATCATTATCATCATCTTCTTCTTCTACATCTTCTTCTTCTTCATCACCATCATCATCACAATCATCCTATAGTAATCATTTTTGAAATTGATGCAACTCTGAGAATTCACGGTTTTGAACACGAAATGGAAGCAGAGATTCTGTCTCTAAATATCGTTGACCCTTACCTTTGTATTTTAGTTACAGCTTTGACCTCTGTATCGTTGGTGACGGATTTCCGAGGTGACTTTCGAGGTGTCGTGGAACCATTTTGAATATTAGATCGAGCGGCGTTTTCCTTATTCTCGGTCTTTGAAGCAGCTCCATCGTCACCTTGTCCACTCTCTGAGCAAAAAAATTTATAAAACGTGTGTGTTTCGATAAAACTGCTTGAATATGAAGGACTCATACTATGTGACATCAGAGATCTCCTGGAGACCTTGTAACTTCGCGATGTTGTTCTATGAAGTCTAACAGTTTACTTTTTATGACTTTAAATGAGACAAATGAGAAGAATATTTATACTGCCATCCGTACATCAATCGGCCTAATGTGTATCAGTAATCTGCGAACAAACGAAGTCCCAAATTGCATTTCTAAGAATGGCACACTAGCTGATCTCAAACTTAAGATCTTTGTAAGATTTTTCAGTAGATTTATGTATCGCGTATCAACAAATAGTTCACCATCCCCACGAACGCATCTTCAGCATAGTTTCCACTTCATTAAACGACCTCTATAATATACTCAGCATTGTTCTTTTGTAAGTGCGTTGTTCTTTCAAATGATTTAAAGTCGGATCTGTATTTATTATGACGAGATCCAAATACGCATTGTTCTCAAACTATTGTTTACACACATCTGCGCAAGTCATTACGTTTCAGAAAAAACGAAATATCAGTTAGTGGATTACTGCGTGTAAAAGAAATAAAAAAGATGCCAATGTGAAAATCGAACAACACCTAAACCTACTACTCTTACTGAAACGACAGAAAAAACAATAGTAAGCTCTCATTCTAGCTATTCGCTTGAATTCACCTGTTTCTATTTTTAAACCGTATTCTTTGACTTCGTTCTATTTAGCTATTATTTTCAAATAAGGGCGATTGCAAAAAAACCCATACTAATGGATAGGATGCATGCTTTTGTTTGCATGCTGAAAGCGGTAGATAAAAATCACGAGGGTAAAGATCTCCTGAAGATCTCTGATGGATGAGTTCTTCATATTCAAAAAATTTTACATAAACACACAATATATACATGAATAAACACGATCTTTATGTTGGCAAGAACGAGTAGCTCTCGGTTACAGGGATACACTTGAATTCGTGTTTTTTTTCCAAGAAACGATAAACTGAGAAAAGTGGGGCGCTTGAGGCATGTTGTGGTTACACGATACTAATACCATTAATTTGACCTTTGCAGGTGTAATCCAATCGTTCAATTGCCCAGCTTTAACCTCTCCGGAACAAACGTCAACTTAAAGTCCCTCGCTTTCATGTCACTCCTACACAACAAAAGAGACGGTCACACGAATCACATTTCAATGGAGGAAGATTTGCTAATCCCAAAAATTGATTAATAGTTGCCATGACCACATCCGCAAGCATGGTGAATGGAAGACAACAACAGTGGACGCGAGGTGACGTAATGTGTGATAGATGATCGGCTACATGCCATCGATTTTGATTGAGCACAGTGTGTGCGTCGGATGTTTTGTCATGCATGGTAAAACAGTTTGATAACATGAAAGTTGACAAGACTTCAAATTCTTCAAATAATGTCAGCGTCTCTCCCCTTACCTGGTACGGTATTCCCTTCCCCGTTCTTGTTTTGCTGTGGAGCACTCTTGAAGGCACTGGCGGCGCTGTGAATGGAAACGTGGACGAGTGTAAAGAGGAAGTGCAAAGAACTATAACAGCTACCCCATTAAAAGTAGTGATCTGGGAAGGGTTCAAGCATTATAGCTTAAAACACACTTTGAGTTGGGACCTATTCCATTTAAAAGTATAAAGAAGTAGGATTTGTTGCCTTTGTCATTGGGAAGTATTGTACCGGAGATTAGTGCTCAGAAGACACATACATGTCACTCCAAGTGTTTGAGTATTCCGGAAGTTTCAATTCAACCGAAGAGTTCATGATTGAATGCAGGTATATTCCTCCCCAACGATCGACGTTACATTAGTGTGTGAGGGTACCAAACATTTTCGATATTGTCATACCAACATTAGACGTAATGACACCAGCAAACAACAAAAGTAACATAAATGGAAATGGCGATACTGACAACAACATAATATGTCTAACAACAACATGGTATGTTGAGAAGTGCTAGCGCAATATCGATCGGGAAGACATTTTTAAAACGAAAGTCACTACACAAGTTGAAGGGACATTTGATAGAGCAAACTACAGTCAGAAAAGCGTCTTACCTCGCCATTAAAGATACCTCCCGTGATACTTTCTCCGCCCTGCTTTTTCCCAAAACTGTCCCCATGGTTGCTCTCCTGAACTCAAAGATACAAGAAAAGTTTTCTCCTCTCGTCGACAGCTGTACTATCCTTCCACCTGAACAGAAGCCCAGGTGCCGCTGGTAAATTTAGTGGCAAAGTTTACGAGATTTGTCGA
The DNA here is from genome assembly GCF_041260155.1 of Ptychodera flava. Classification (NCBI taxonomy): domain Eukaryota; kingdom Metazoa; phylum Hemichordata; class Enteropneusta; family Ptychoderidae; genus Ptychodera; species Ptychodera flava. Next base: position 14,294,899 of record NC_091943.1, read on the forward strand.
GCTGACGAAAGTAAGTGATGTGCTGGTTTTTCAGTTGATAGCCACAGCTTCAATTCACACACACGACAATTCCGAGATAACTGTCTCAACTAGTAGCTGCGTATCCTGCTCACCTCCCAAGAGGTATACGGACTTCTCCTCCTCCAGAAAGTATCCCCGAGATCTTCTTTCTCCTGTGCAAACTATCCTATGAAGTCCTTTTCTCTCCCTTTCTCACCAAACGGTGATCATAATTCACCACAATCGATATTTTCATTAAATCCTCGTCGATGAGTAATATTGTACATGGGAACTCCTACAACGAACCCTTTGACAGATTGACGCCAAACAGATTACGGACCTTTGGATGTATTTTATGACCTGATGACCCTGAGGTGAAAGGTTAAATATGACGTCCAGGCGGTTCACTGTACCGAGGTGCACAAGTCCCTTGGAACTTAAGTAGGACTGCACAACAACCCAGTGGTTTGACTACACCCGAGCGCTTTATGCATGCTGACTTTTCCGCTAGCTTGCTCTAAATAATCTATTAAAAGGAAATTAGAACGCAGATGAGGAAGTGACGTGTCGCCAAACAAACGCTTTCCACCAAGGACTGGGGGAAATTATACATTCTCAAAGCATACTGTTCGCTCAGTCGCAAGCGTGTCGTTTCATGATCATGACATTTTTAGAAGCATTATAACATCTGTCTTGCTGAGGGCCATATCATAAACATGATGCTTGTTTCCTGCTCAAGATAAAACAAAAGCAGTTGAAATCAAAAATATAAAAATGTACGTAACGCACAGAAATGTCAAGGTGATACAATCGGCCATGAACAAGCGTTGGCATAGTAACAGCGGAAATCGCAAAAAAATGACTACGATAAAATGATAAATTGTGCATACAATTAATACTATCATGCCTGATACTAATATATCGCATGTCAAATATGCATAAAAATAAAAATATTTAGGCTATATTGCCTTCTTATAGAAGCGATGAAAATATAATTAGCCTATGTCGTATATAAATTTCGACAAAGCAGGCTAATATTTCTCCAAGAAGTTTACTGTAAAGCAATAAAACCCGCGTTTGAAGCGATATTTCCTCAGACGCCGTATTACTCGAGGCCCGATTGACATGACATTGTAGTGATGTGAGATGACGGATGTAGAAGGGTGGAGATGACGGGAGGAATGTTGGAGGGCAATCTGATTAAAATCAGATGTAGAGTACGGCGACGTCTACTTTCGCGTACGCGGTATTCTTTTGCTGTCGCCTCTACAGCAAGAGAATACCGCGCAGGTACAGACGTCGCCGTACTCTACATCTGATTTTAATCAGATTGGTTGGAGCGTTGAATAGGTACCAGTTTTCAATGCACTGTTAGACAGAATAAAATGTTCCAAGAGGTTGGTCTGATGAAGTAGACTCAATTTTTCAAGCTGTACACAAAATAATTTTCTGAAGATTTCACCTGTTTTCTTTGAAAGGCTGGTTGAGCAGTGCCTTACGTATTCACTGGAAGTCCTTCGCCACCGTTTTTAAACGTCCATTTACTGCAACTTGAGCGCTATTTCTATGATTCTAATTTCAAACTGAATATTGTTAAGGTAATAAATGTGCTCACTGGAGGATGTGTAAATAAATTGATCAAACAATAGGCTGGAACTGCATGTATAAAATACGGCCGATTTTTGTGCATGAAAACCTCAAAAGGCAAGTTAAGAAAATTATTTGTTTACGGTCCTTGGATATTTGAAAAACCTACCAGCCAGCCAGGGAAAAAACAAACAAAGACGTATATTAAAGCGGACATTTCAGTGCCACCGGTTGACTCTCTCGTATTATCGATCAATCTTCAGAGTACATTGCCTGACAACAGTACTTCCGTCATTATTCTAAGTTTCTGAAAGGACAGTTTCATTTCAGATGAATTTTGACTAAAATGCTGCCTCTTTAATGCAGAGACCACAATTTGATACTAATCATCATGGTATTTGTCTTGCCTGTGTTTGATTTAGACCTAATCGAGAAGGGACGAGACTGAGACATTCTCCCGCCTGTTTCTCCTAAGTGTCTTGAGATACATCACAGAGCTTATATTCAAGCTTTGTTTGACGTAATTTCAACCGTCTTGTTAGTGCTGATGTAGAATAGGACCATTCTTCTTCAAGTACCCACCAGCAGTTGCGTCTATTGTTACAGAGTGTACAGTATTCTGAAGGTAGGTTGTAGTTGTCCTAATCTGTCTGTCATGAAAGTCTGTCTTTTGAATTCGCATTCGTGCTAGAATTTACCATTATCTGTGATAACTTGTACTCTGTAGAGGGGCCGTACTTGTACTGTACATGTTTAGGATATCAGCAATAAAGGCTTGCTCTTTCGCTAGATTTATTCAAACTTCTCAAATTTCCTGGAGGAACCTTTAATTATTCTCTTCCATAGTTAAAATGTTTTATCATAGTGATATGAGGACAGTTGCCCCCTCCCCCAGCCTAACAGACTCATAATGTCATATGTCACCTCAAAAAGCGTCCATTGCACGTACATTTCAAGAATACTTGGAGACACAAAAGACATTTAATTGTTTCTGTAAAAATGTATTTCTCTCTTAAGGAAAGTCATTTTATTTGCCGCATCTCGAATAATTGCCCGATTTGTGAGTAGATATTTTAACTTGCTGTTTTCCAACATATCATTGTCTTGAATATTATCTTCTAAAGTAAAATACATATTCCTGATATCATCATAAAGATTGCAATGTAAAAGAAGATGGATTTCACTTTCCGCAGTCCTTTGATCACGCAATACACAGACTCTATCATTCACTATTTCCCCTCAATATCTTCCAATTTCACTACGCCTAGTCAATATTCAAGATCGAAACTGAGCAATCAAGGAACTTTACTTAAAGGTACTTTATAATCATTTTTAACTTTTAATCATTTCTGTACGGTTTCTTGTTCTACTCCTCACAGCATGGTGAGGTACACCGTAATTCAACTTGACAACTCGGCCTGTTACATGTGTGAACTGCATTGGGTATTTGTGACAAGTGAATTCTGGTCTGGACTGATTGTCAACAATAACACTGCACTCTACACGTATACGAGCTGTGTTGACATCGAAATGGAACGAAATGTCACGTGACCTTTGCGAAGTAAAATATGAGTTAAAACACGCTGAAGAAAGTTGGTACCATCGGGAAGGAAAAGTTTGTATACGGACGTCAAAGTGGAGAAATTGGTGCATAAAGGAAAAGACCTGGAACACGATTAGAACTAATTTGGGATCATTGGATTTTCATATTTTTCAAATTTCTCAAAAGCGTTAGGTGCCGTATAGCTGAATTTTGCTATATTTGTATTACAAATTACTCATAAAACAAGTGTGTAATGTAAAAAGAAAAGCAAATGAGATTACATTTGTACAGATTAAATCGGCATTTCTTCACCATCCAATTTTCCAAAATTAGTTCCAATCGTGTTCTGGATGGCAAACTTATCAAGTTTAAGAAGCTCAACGCCTTAGGCATTCTCACCAGGGAGGAAATGCAAGAACTTCTGAACTCACTGAAGGAAAAAAACTGAGCCAGAACAAGTATTGCAAGAACCCAATGAACTCATGTACGTGCGCAATCACCGACAAGTATGAAGCACCCGTTGGCCTGATCAATAGACCTTTGAGTTTTTCTATAAGGTCTGCTTTTCAGCCAATTCGAACTTAAATGATATAAATATTGAATATTGTTAAATATTTTAAGTGTTGGTGGTGTGTTTTCAATGCATATGCCTTATGGTTACTGTTGCTGGGAAAAGTTTACCTGGAGCTATTAGTATTGTCCCCAAAATAAAACCCAACCTGTCCTCAAGCTCTGGAAATCCTCAACACATCACATGCTTCGCCCATGCGACTTTCTTGTTTGCAAACGATGTATTCCAGGCACGATATCAAGATGATCACGTCAATATAGCTGTAACGTTTAAATTTCATGATCTACATAACGATGAACATCAATCACCGATGTACCTTGGATACAGTGTTTTCATTGATCTTACTGCAAGAATTGTAGCGTTGGTTGGCCGTGGGGATTGGGCTTCTGTCGTGCGGCTCGCGCCTTGCCCTTAGTTGGGGCAAGGCGCGAGCCGCACGACAGAAGCCCAATCCCCACGGCCAACCTAGGCTATAATTATTGCAGCTAGGGTCCCCTATGACCTTCGTTTGAGCGTCGTTCCATTGAACCCCCTCCCTCATAACTAATCCCTTTCGCCGCATACGAGTGTGCTTTTTTTAAACTTTGATCCTACCCCTGCCAGTGTCCGTTTTGCCTGAAGTTTATTCTATTTTAGATACTGAATAAACAACGTCAACTGGGGGATCCCGACCGTGTAGTGTTGGTTGACTAACGTTTACTGTAAAAACAGTCTGTAAGGACTCATAAATGAAAGCAGAGTTTGATATGAATTTTGTTCTCTTTCTGAAATAAATAAATAAATAAAATAAAATCAATAATAATTCCATGAAATTCAAATGTACTGGTACAGAATATTAGTATTAAAGTGACAAAGTCGCCCATTATAATCATGAATTTTGTTTGCTACGAGATACTACTTATATTGTTTGACATGTTGAAAGATACGGAATGAATGGGTGACCATGCATATATTCGACCCCGATTTTAGACAAATTAAATGAAACCATGGCGAAAATGAATTAATGGTCATGACCATTATTCATTTCGCCATGGTTTCATGTATCGTGTCTAAAACCGGGGTCCTGAGGGGGGGGGATCATATCTTATGGTATCACGAGCAAGAGGAAGAAAACAGAACTGTAAGGGTCATGTCAGGGACAAAGCCATACCAGAGTGAGTGAAGGGATACTCCTGACACAGCATTGTGATATATCTATAATCTATAATATATCTATTATTATATCATACCAGTATACTGATGGCCAAAATACAGCGAACTGATTGGTCGAGATGCGAAAAAACCGTGGTATATTGGCGATATACCACGGCTGGCATGCACGTGAGCTATCAGCTTGAGCAAAAATCCGTTTTGTCATAATATGACGTTTCACGGCAGAATTTCAATATACTGTTATGATATAATAGCAATAAATCACACCAAGCGATAGTATACCACTCGATTTTGACCAGTTCACTTCATATCTCCTCGGCAATAAAAGTTATTGCATAAAATAAAAAGTTGACCCACAAATGTGGACTTTTTAAGCAGTAAAATTAATAGAGTATTGCAATGCATTGTGGGTGGGGAGAATGATTCAAAACAAGTGTTGTCATACACCATAAAGCGAGGCAGATCTCATCGCATGAATTTCCATCATGGTGAGGGTTAACCGTGTACCTGATTCATTGTTGTCCACTTAATTGCTATCTTTCATCCACAGATTCTTATTTATCTTCTTCTGAGAACAGTGGCAGCAAATGCTATCCATTCAACTTTAGACAGTGTTGTAAAAGGTCACCAATGCAATCCACTGAGTTTAGGCACCCTAGCCTGGGATGCTTCTTGCCTAAGGATGAGCTAAAACAAATTGATGGATCGCCTTGATGTTTTTTTCCTTCTCAGTGAAAGACAGCAAGACATTGATAAAATATTTCATATAGTCAGTAGGTCTACTTTGAAATTCATGAACATAACAACAAGAGTTCCGTCTTAAATTGTTTTTATTGTTTTAAGAAGACACACGTACGCAAATAAAGGTATCATCATTTTTATAGTACACAAATAAAGTTAAGATCATTTTTATAGTACACAAATAAAGTTTTTATCATTTTTATAGGAAGCTTTTGTAAATAATACTCTTCTGTCACATGTTTCACTGACATTCTGTAACCCTATGCTGCGGTAAAAATTTGGATTTAAAACTAGGCACACCACCTGCCTTATAATCTAGTTGGTCATGTAAATTCTGACTTGCAGACTAAGTATGGTGTACACTGACAAGTTCGAGTGTCTTGCAGACGTTCTTTTCACTACATTACTGTTGAGAATCTGATTAGTTTTGATTTGATTTGATTTCTTTGGCAAATATTCAGGAAATGTTAAAATACAGAATACTAGATGAAATTACACCAAGCACAACAACACTGTTACAGTAAAGAAACACAACTGAAAATTACTTGCTGAGGATTGCACAAAAAAGTTAAAATCCTCTGTCCATGAGCAGGGCATAAATACCCTAGCCCTCCAATTTTGAGTACAAATAGTATTTGACTTTCTTTCTAAAAACTTGAGAACAATGGCTGGAGTTGTGAATACTAAAAGGAATGTCATTCCATAATTTAGCCCCTGTAATCATGTTGACTATGAGAACCAAAGGCTGTTAAACAAACAGAATATGAGCTTGATCTAGTATTATACGTATGGTAGTTGGCTGTCAAATCAACCCTTTGAGCGCCAAAGTCAATTTTTGCCACCCTTATAAAATATACCTCCGTCAATTTTTGTCAGATTTTTGTCAAAATTTTGATAAAAACCTGTGGCCAATGAAATGTTGTGTTTATTGGTCCAAAATTATCAGAAAACTCTCTGAAAAGTTCATAAAAAAATGGTAAAATGTTACACTGAAATTTTGGTGGGAAAAATACAGAACTCAGGTAAAGGTTAAAATGTTACACTGGTTGATAGTTGCTGACATCTGTTTTTACATTTATTCTTGTGTAATGGGACTACTCTTGCTTTCTTCCAATCTTTGGGAAATTTCCAAAATTTGAGTGGCAGATTATATAATAATAGATAATAGTAATAATAATATTAATAATATGCGAGAGTGGACATCAACCACATCTTTCACAAACTTAGCTGGGATACCATCTAAACCAGTAACCTTTGATGAATTAATGTTTTGAAGTACTTTATAAATGTAGTCCACACCAACAACAGAAAACTGAGAAGAACCCATCAGAACACCTTGATGGAATAAAATCTGCAAATGCTACCTAAATTAAAACAACCCATGCCAATGGGGAGTTTCTAAACAAGGCTTGAAGCAATTGTCGTGAAATAATTGTTGAATTTTGTAGCTGCTCTAGATTTATCGAAAATGATGGAAACGCCATCATAAAGTCCAATGAAGTTGGTAGCCGCTTTTTACTTCATTGATGAACCCAAGTCTTTCACTGTTTTCCAGAGTTTTCTAGGACAATTCTTTTCCTCAAGAGACTTCAAGCTGAAATACAAATTTTTTGTCTTTTCCATCAGTTAACGAGTTGAATTTCTTGCTTTTTTGAAATTGTTGAAAACACTCAAATCACTGGACTTTTTAAACTTAGCAAACAACTTATCTGTTTTCCTGATACTATTTAAAATATCAGCATTTATCCACGGCTGAGAATTTTGCTTCAGATGAACTTTTTCCAAAAGAGGTACAAAGGACCCCAATGAAAAGATCAATCAACATCGTCACAGTCAACAACTTTTGACCAATCAACATCCCGCAATTTAGTTTAAAAATCCTGCTTTGTATAACTCCTTGTGGACTGTAATTTGACTGTATTGTGACAAAATGATTTAAAGTGAGTGATTTTTATTTTTCTCGTACAATAGATAAGGCAATGATCACTGATACCAATATCGATCACCCCAGACTGGCTGATTTTGTCAGGGTCTGATGAAAAAATAAGATCTATTATTGATTTACTACTATCAGTAGCGCTTGTATAGTCCTTCATTAACTCAAAGACATTTAACATACCACAAAAGTCTTTCAAAGCTCTGAGTAGACCAGTAGAGTTACCAGCATTAGCAACGTTGCTGTTGAAATCCCCTATAATGATTTATTCTGGATAAATTGACATTGTGACAGCACTGGTGTAGTAAATCATAAAAATTCAATTGCTTACGTGGACAATAACAAGTTCCGATAATGATTGGCTTTGATTTTGGCAATAGAATGTCAACCAAGATTGCTTCTATATCTTTGTGGTTTATAGTAAATCTGATCTCTCATTGAGTCAAGTCACTCCTAATACACATACAAACACCAACGCCTTTCCGATTTCTGTCTTTCCGAGCAACCTGGTAATTAGAAAGAGCAATTTCTGGCACCGAACCATCGAGCCACTTTCTGTTATTCCAATCACTGCCGCTTTGGATTTCAACCCAATCACTCGCAGTTGGTCTATCTTGCCTAGTACAAGTAGACTACAAATGTTCAAATGCAAAATATGTAACCCCTTGCTGTCGAACATATGGTATTTGTTGTCAGTGCATTCTCTATGTCAAAGTCAATCTGACTGCTACTTAGGAATCATTTCAGGATGAGAAAAATCAGTAACAGACAGGACTGTAGCCATGGAGAAATAATATTTGGTTTGATGGCATATGTCAATAACATAGGTGTCCAAAAAGTTGTACAGTACGAGCCAAGATCTGTGACTAAGCATCTGTCCATAATCCTGAGTGCATGCAGCAATAATTGTCCAATCTTTCCCTCTCATAAGCACTTCCTTGTGCAAAAATTAGATTACTGAGACAACAATGTCTGGCTGGGACTAGTTCTTTTCTTCCACTTGGTGCTCATGACAGGTAAACCTCGACAGCACTCTTTATCCTCATACGGCATACAGGACACTGTGTTAGCTGGGAAGAACACACAGCACAAGTCACCAAGTGTCTACATGGTTGAAACAGCATGCAGGCGTCACTGTCCAAGCAAACCTTACACATCTTCTTCTGTTTCAACTGCTGAAGTTCAACTTGCAAGTTTCTTAATTGCTCTAAAATAAAATAAAATTCAAAGTTTAGGCAAGCAATACATCATTAGTACGAATGGAATTGGGTTATGTCCTTTTACCAAGTTGGACCAAATTACGTATGTCATGACCCGGTACTGGCTCTCAAAATGTCAAAATTCAACTGCACGAAACTGGTCCGGCAGGTATATCTAAGTATAGTGGCTCTTGACATGAAAAAAATCAGAACATCAGATATGAACCAAAATGCTTCAATGTTCATTACAGGAGAGACTTATTTGAGTTAGTATTTCTTGACTGTTTAATACTCGAATTATAAACAGTCATTAAGATGGAGCTTAACGTTGCCAACACAGTTTTTTTCAAAGCAATATTTCTCATCAAAGATGACAAGGAAACCCCCTCATACTATATATATTTTCAAAAAGCAGAGACTCTAAAGTTTAGTATGGTAGCATTAGTTTACTCAAAGGATGAAGTGGGTGTATATTTGGGGTAAAAAACCTCAATTTTGGTATTAATGATAAAAAATAATTTAAGTCAAAAACTTGATGCTATTTTCTGAAATGTAATATTTCACTTGAAAGAAGAGTATATGTAGAAAAAAAATGACTATTTTATTTGGCATTATCTATCCTCATTCTAAAATGGCAAGGGTTTAAAGACTGACACTCAAAAAAATTGATTAAAATCATGATAAGCAAAATTAAAATGCCTCTTATTCAAAATGTAAGAATTTTATTGCCAAACAAATAGTTGAATGTTACACAGCATTTAAAAAAACAGTGAGAATGTGAAAATTCAGAAAATTTGACCACAGAAAATTTGACCCTGCTAGAGTGGAGTTAAATTCTTTGGAAATTTCAAAATTGGGAGGAAAAAGAAGCCAGGAAATCGGGTGATTTGCATACATTTGCATAAATTAACACTTCTTTATCACGCAACTTTCGACTGCTTGACAAGCTAAAAGGTGAACCCAACCAATATTTTAATTTGGGGTTAACAAATTAATTAAAATTGAATAAATATTTGCAAAAAAGTGATTTTTGAGCAAAATATGCTGTGTTAGGTGCAGCGCCCCCTTAAATATGCAAACTAGCAATCAGTTGACACAAAACAGTCATATGTCTTTGTGCACTATTAGACTTCTATGTGACCATTACCTGTACAAAGTTTCATCAAATTTTATGCAGTCTTTCTGGAAGCAGAACTTTTCAAAAATCACTAATTATGTGCATTAGCACTAATTATGCATGCCACACCAAAAAGAATGGATGTGCTTATGTATGCCATAGCATATTATCCTTGTACTAAGTTTGAATGGAATTTGCTCAGGCATGTCTGAGATATCCGCACGGACTTTGTCTGTAGTGACTAAAAACCTGTCCTATAGTATCATTTATTAATTACAGCCTAGGGAGTCTAGGCTTTAAGTCATGGTGACAGCTATTTTTACTCTTTAGAGGTAAGGACTGGGTCATGCTACTGAACAAGGTGAAGGAACTCTGATTTTCTGATTTTTTTGATGTTGAAAAGTTGCTGTACAAAAATCAACCTACATGTATGTAGTATAAATTACATGTATGTTCTACATCTCATTCACTCTAGAAATCCTGCATTGAATTTTCTGAAGGTATACGTCATTAGAAATCCGCATTTTGAGTAAGGGAGAAGTTAATATTTAATTCGCAAGACGAACTTTTGTACAGACCTACTGATGCACCTCCCCCAACAGCACCAAGCAACTCTTCATCCTTATCATCACTGTGCCCTTCCTCCAGATCAAAGACTGCCTCTAATAAATCTTCAGCACTTCTGAAACATCTGCCAGTTTGTTTCAAATGTTTTCTGATAGCCAGTTTTACCATGTTGTCGCTGTAACCCATGTCCAACACGACTTGCACTGTGTCTGTTTTCATGAAATCATTTACCTGTTGTGCAACTAAAACTATAAAAATATGGAAATATGATTACAGCTCAGTAACACATAGGTATATAATTTCAAATATAATAAAAATATATTGTCTGCATACACCTGACAGCTAAACTACAGTGCCTTGTGCCGTTTTTTTTTTATCTGTAAATTTCTGGCACAGCAAGTGTAGTAGGAAAGTGCCGTATGCATACAAGTTAAATGCTTTTATGCAAAGCATATGCCAAAGGATAGTGAGTGTGCTGCGATGACATGAAATTAAAAGGCCAAACTGAAAATGGCGAAAGAGATGTTAAAAATCTACCAAAAGTCAGTACTGCTCAACTTCCCCTACATTTATGCAGTGTTCTCCCCAGACCTGCAAGCTTAGGTGTCGCGAGGCCCATCTACACATGTAAAGTATGTGAGTTAACAAACTGAAAAAATAACAATTTCTACGGATACAAACCTCCCGATTTACCAGGGGGGGGGGGGTACTTGCTCTGAGAAGTGGTAGGGGTGTGCGGCCGCACGTAAAAAACCCGGGGCCCATTTTAGACCTAAAATCTCGTTATTTTAGGACCCCATTTTAGACCTTATGACCTTTGACCAAGGTCAAAAGTCATAGTGTCAAAATTTGCAAAAACGTAATCGAGCAAAAAGCGAGCATTTGCATGACCGAGTTATCGGCAGAGCCTAACACTATACTGCATTTACGGCTATGTTAATTGTTGCTGGCCAAGCCATGATTTCCGAAAAACGTTTTTGGAAATACTAAAAAAATTGAGTGAAAGAAACTATCTTTCACCCTCACCAAAGTTTTGTCCAGCTTCTGAAATTATCAGTTATCTGCAGTTACAGTCTGACTGGTGATTTTTAAAATTCCAAACTACAAGAAGCCTCGCCGTTCGTCCATAAGGCACTGCTAGTTTTCCCATGGTCGACCTGTTATGATAGTAGTAGTAGAGCCACTTTGTTTCTATATTTCTATTAGGTAAAATTCTTCCATATATGGAGTTCTGACCAATTAGTGACAGTGTTTTAAAACAAAGTCTATATTTACTTTGGCTAAAGCCAGGGGGTCTCTTTAATGGTTCCCCTGCCACACAAAAAGATATCGATGCTTATTGAGTGCAGCTCAAAACCCTGCTAGGAAGACGGGAACTGACAGTTGGAATTTGTTCTTGTGTGGCACTCAAAAATCGAACCAATTTTATACCCTGGTGTACTGTGAATTGATACCCCCATTTTAGACCAAGTTGCTGAAATACCCACCCCATTGGGCGGCACGTATGATATTGGCACATTTGCGACAGAGGAACAAAATCAGTTTGAATGCCAGGTAAATGATCATAAAAAGACCAGTAATATCAAGTTTGAAGATTTTTTCTATATTTTTTTTCAATGTCAACTGCACTGTCTTGTTCTACTCCCCAGAGCATGCAAGATATATTGTTTTCAGCTTGTCAACCTGTCAAATCAGTCTGTAGACTGCAGTGTTATTGTTGACAAGTAAATTCTGGTCTGGATTAGAATTCTTATGTAAACAATAAAAGTAGACCATGCTGTGTTGGCAAACTACACATTAGATGTTTTAACAATACTTTGTGAAGTAGAACAAGACAGTTGATATACAAAACAAAAAAATAGCAAAATAAATAGCAAGCATTAATACAGCTAACTTCAGCATGTAAGGTTTCATGAAGGGGAACATGATTCCAATAAGAAATCACAAATACATAACACATTGTCATTTCTGCTTTTGAAAACTCTGAATCTTCTGCATACAGTACATAGTAATAATCATCAACTAAGATCTCATAGGGTCTATCAATGCCTTCTATATGCAATATCAAATACACTACAATTGATGCTAAATGGGTTAAGGCTGATATAAGAACTGCTTACCAAGTTCTTTTATAGACATTGCTCCATTGTCATGACCAGTCTGAAAGGCACAATCACAATGTTCTATTAATGACACATAGCGTTATCAGGGACTACACAGTACAATAAATTACCCACAATTCTCTTTGGTTTGTATCCTTGAACGTTATTTTTCTTCTAACTTTTTCAGTTCTGCATATAAGCAATAATGTGCAGCATCATAATAATTTTTAAATTATATCTACCCGTAGTAACAGTATGTTTAGATACTTAGGTGAAAGTTTCCAAATAACCATTAAACAACCACAAAAGTCACATTCTGTAGGTACTACAAATGTCATACTTTTTAGGCAGCAAGTTGTGATGAACTGAAGGGGTCATTCTCTGAGAAAACTTAAAATGCAAATTTCTTGTGTTATTTCCATTGGAAGAAATCAATATCTTTTTGTTCAAAAACAGGTGCAATTTAGTCTCCTTTCTTTCCATCACATTATTCTGTATGGCTGAAGACACAATCAGTGAAAAATTTTACAAAAATGCCATCTCCTCTCTCAATCTCAATCTTGCATAATTTTTCAAATCATTTAAAATGATAAAAGCACGTTTTCAGAATTGTTACAGCTGAGTCTATGAATTTGTCTACACATAGGAGACCTGGTAGACTTCTCTGAGGAATCTCCAAGGATACAAAGCATTATGAATTATGGGAAATCTACTGTGTACTATTGATTTACCCTCTCATTTTAGAAACACATGTATTCCTAAATGATGATCCTTTTTTATATAGTCTTGTTCCAACTCGTGACATTTCCCGGCACTGAGTGTATTGTTTTCATGGTCACTGTCTTATAGCATTATTGAAGTTTTCATTTTACTCATATAACAAAGCTTGAGTAAACATAATTCTATTAGCTTTTGTTGTTCAGGCCAAGAAAATGTAGCCGAGTCAATAAAATGTCAGTCACACAAAATTCCCCACCATCATCCATGCAACTTACCTTTTCTTTAGCGGGTTGAGCATTGGGTCTTGGATGCTTGTCTTTGACATATTTCATAAATACGGTGCCTCTGTGTTTCGACACAAATTGGCACTGTGGAAACCACCTAGCGTGTTCTATCCATGGATCACATATGGCTTCCCAATTCTCCAATTTACCACCACAGTGAAAGCATTGCACAATATCTCTTCTACCTACAAAGAGAACAAAATACAGTCAAACCTGTGTAAGAGGTCACATATGGGACCATGAAAAAGTGACCACTCACAGGTGTCCTTTCTGTAGAGGGTTGGTATGTCATTTACTTTCAGTGTCGGTGATGTGTTGAGTGGAGAATTTACAAAAAGATAACGGAAATACAAGCCAATCTAGTAAAGCTCTTGAAAGTTGATATGCATTACATTTCTGAAACAATTGTGATCTGCAATTTAGATGCAGATATAAAATCAGTCAATCTCATTTTGCATTCTAGTATTGATTGACAGACTCCGGCCTGGTCATTCAGAGTCAGATATGTTGACCATGCATTCCCCAGACCACAGCAAGTACATGTGGCCACTGATCACGTCAGAGAGGTGGCTGACATGTTCTGTAGTGGGGCTGTAACATGTAAAATATTGTGGGATTGCTACAAGAAGACATTACTAAAGAGGTGCATGACCACTCTGCAAGGGTGTCCGTGAGACAGGTGGCTTAAAATTGTTGTGCTCTTTACTACTGCAGTATTTTTGATCATCTTTAAGAGTTTTGCTATTCTCCTTCTACATGAAGCAATGATGCTAATTTATCATATCAATATCTAAAGTTATGAAAAGAACTTTGAACTGATTGTGAATTGTCAAAGTTAACGCAAAGGAACGACATGGAGAAAAGTGTTTGGCCGAAATCCGGGGTTATGCATGTACTGCCATGGCGGGGGCGACGAGGCGTCATGGCGGCCTGGACGGCGGTACCGGGCTCTGGGTACCGTGCATCGGGCAACGTGTTACCGGTCGCCCGCGGCAGACCCATGACAGTACCCCCTGGAACTTTATTGTGTAAAGCAAGCGATATAGAGACATACAGTATCTTTTATTGTGAGCTGCTACCCTGCAGCGTGGCTTTTTTCCCCTTTTTTTGCGGAGGGTGGGCGGGAATTTTGTGGTGTGAACTTGAGCGTGGCAGAAGTTGAAATGGACGATCTATAGCTTTGATCACACTGATATGCGCATGGATAATGACGTGGAAAGGGTGACGCAAGTTGTTTAGATAACGGTAAATGAGGGCAGTTGGTAGATAAGGTTACGTCTCAAATGCATCCAGCCAGTGGTAGGAGTAGGTGGCGCATGGTGACCCATACATGTCAAGGTCTAAACCCTTCTCTCCGTGTCCCTCCAGACGTTAACAATGATTATAGCAAAGCCATAATCACCCATTTCTCTGTGCACATAATTGGCACACATTTTCCACACTTAGAGATTTTCATTCTGCAGCAAATGATATCATTATCACCATTACAGACATGCTGGTTTAGAGTTGTAGCAGCCTAAGAACACTTCTGAAGTGGTAACAAGTCACAGAAAGACTTCATGGCCTTTAGTGCTAATTTTCCATTATTTTGTAATGAAAATTAACCTACCTGTGAAGAAAAATCCTGCCTGTGTCAGGTATTCCTGTGGCAAGCTGCCATTTGGCCAGTTACGGAAGCTGTCTGATCGTGCTTCTATTCTTGCAAATTTGGGATGTTTTGGCTCTTGTGCCTGGGTAGAAGTTTCTGACTCTACGTGGGCATCTACCTCAGCATCCCTTTCGGAACGGTTTCTCCCTATGACTTCAATCCGGCTGGGATCCCTCAGTCGCTGTCTTTCTACTGGTCCATAGTTTCTTTCTGACGGTTGTGAAGTAGTAAGTCGCATTGGTTCATTTCCAACATCTTCACCTTTCGCAAACTTGCATGATGGAAAATAGTACCTATGATCGTTGATTGGTACATCATCTGGTCGCCAGTCTTTCAGGATGCCACCGCACCAGAGGCACTGGACTTTGTCATCTTCCCCAAGGTAGTAAAATCCCGCCTTGGCCAAATCCTCTTGTAGGACAGGAGCATTTCTTGGCCAATATATGAAGGTCAGCAAACGCTTGTATTCACTTTTCAAAACCCTGTCAGCTTCTTTCAGTTGAGGATCATTCTCTAAGTCGAAAACTAGGCCATCAACATTACTTTCATCTTTACCACTCGTCTTCTTCTTTTTCTTCATCTTTCTGCTGTTTGTGCCTTTGTTTTGTTTGTTGTTTGGTTCATCATCTTCTTTGCTTTTTTGAGAGTTCTCTTCTGTATGTTTGCCAGTGCTCCCGAGAGGAATGTTATTTCTGTCGGTGCCTTTCACGAAGTTGCAACTTGGGTACTTCCGTCTGTGAACTTCCATGACAGGTTCAGTCATATCTTCACTTCTGAATTTTCCTTTACATGAGAAACATGCTGTGATACCATCCTCACCTGTGTAGTACAAACCTGCCCTAGCCATTGCAGATGGAGTAACTGAGTAGGCTGCTGGAGATGGCAAAGACCGGAATGTTGCTAGACGAGTAGCTTCGTTGGAAAGACCTGACGCCATAATAACGTCCGGTGACTTTAAGGATGATTCACGGGATTCCTTGAGGACATTATCTGGTTAAGATGGAAAAAATAAGGGCTATGTTAATTAATTTAATCCTCGGATGATGTACATGTATGTGTTTTTCATAAGTGGTAGGTGAATTTGACGGCTTTACAACAACACTTTCACTGCATGGAATTCGGAAGAAATATTATGGTATAGCAATTGACAACTAAAATATTCACATGATATCTACTGGCAGTGGTAAACATAAAATTGTATTTAGGCTCAACAATGCAACAAACTTTCATTGAGTTGACTTGTCAAAAACTTTGCTTCATGTGAGGTCAGTGTAAAACCCAAGCTGCATTATGCGTATATTCTATTAAAGCTACAATACAAAAGTAAATGTATTTTGCCCACCACTGACCCTAATCTAAGTACAAATTATGTCAAAATATGGATGTTCCATATTGTACCAAGCAGAATCATCCAATGGAAGCAACTAATATTTTCAATACTTCTGTTGAATAGTGAGAATTACATGCGGCGAACAGTTCTGGTAAAGTCTGCATAGTTGCCTGGTAAGTTTACCTCAACAAGTTGTGGTAAACTTACGCATAGCTTGAGATTTTGCATATTGATGGATTTTGCGGCGCACATATTGTGGTATGCATACCACGACACTCATGCATGTCCTGGTATGTTTGCTACAAAAGTTTAGGCTTTGCAGAATTTTTTTGCGGTATACTTGCCACAAACAGGATTTACAGTAAATATACCGCTATTGAAGCTGACCCTATGGGAAGCCCCACCCCCAGTAGCATACCCCTACCCTTCACACTTTGCCACAACCACTCACACTCTAGCTACTCATTCTTGTGCTCATGTAAGTTTTCAGAATGTAGCCACAGGTACAAACACTCACACACATTCACATACAAAAGAAAATCTTACAAGGTTTTTCATTGAATTCCTACCTTACATTTATTGCAGATGGAAATGTTAACAAATGACACAAAACAAAAGAAATCAGAAGGTCATCAACAGTTCTTTCACAGGATATCTCCCTTAGTCCTTGGCATCTTCATAACAGTGTTGGCATATCCAACCATATATCGGGAACAGTTACTTTTGATCCAGTTGATTGTTCAGTCTCTTGGTTTACTTTCCGTAGACTACAGAAAAGGGCTAAAAAAAGAAAAGAAAAGAAAAACAAGAAAAGAAACATTAATGCAATCACATATTCCACAGCTACAGAAAGATAGGACTGAAAATATTGTATGCACGTTTTGTGATGTAAGATTTAATGTAGAACTTCAATGAAATATTGTAAATCAATCATTGATTCCCTTACAATATGCCAGCAACATATACGGGTAACGTATGAACAAATGTCAAAAACGGTTAATGAAGATTTCAAAGAAATTTAAGTTTCAAAGAGAGAGACGTCCAGCATGATCTTATAAATAGACGTATATTTCATGACATGAAACTACTAGTTTGGAATACATGTACAAACTTACTAGGTCAGAGTTTTACGTCCACACGTAATCGCTGTGGCATACATACCAGAAAACAATCTGCAGACTTTATTTATCAAAGTGTTGTGGTAGACGTACCACAAAAGAATCTGCAAACTTTATTTACTTAAATGTTGTGATAGACATACCGCAACAAATAACACTGATCACCACAAGTGTGTCACTAGCGGTGACGATCGGTACAGGGTTGATTGAAAGTTGTGGCAAACATTTTAATTTGTGCTGAGTAAATTTACCCAGCATGTGTGGTATGTTTACCACAAAAAATATTCTTCGTACGGGAATTAAGGTACATGTATACCACATGGGATTTGTTTACAAGTAAGTATCTTTGTTGTGGCTCATCAATTTTAACTGATCACAGTCCCTCGTGAGCTATTCAGCCCTGGGACTATTCGCCCCATAGACGTGTGTACATAAGCGAGAAAACAACCAAGTCTGGAAACCAAATGGCTATTTCCTATAGGGATTATGCCACCATGTCATCTTTGACGTTCGATTTTACTGTGAAAAGTAACAAGTTCGTCTATCATGGAATCGTTACGGGGCTGTGTATGGCTTATAAATATGATGATGCATGGAGGTAGAAACTTCTTCCGCCATCGCCACGGTGAACGTACGTTGATGTTCCCATGGACGACTGCAGAGGTACGTCCAAGGTGTTTCTAAATTGCCGTCATCGTCAAAAACCTAAGCTTCCGCAATGACCCTCGGGGGCTATGGCTTCCATAACTGACGTAGGTTTCTAAAACTATATTTCATTTCCCTTCCCCTCAGTCTTTTGCTACACACCAACGACACCAAAGGAGTCTCGCCATAAAGAGGTTGGGAGCATCCGGACTAATGGAAGGAAACCAATTGAAGAGGAATTTTTGTCAGACGTAAGACACCAGGAGGATAAAATTTGCCTAAATAAAATTTGCTTCATGTGAATTATAACGTTTGTGTAGTCAAGCTTAGGGGCCTATAGGCTGATTTTCAGGTTGTTTTTATTTTGCTCTTGTTTTTGGGCAAAACTATTTCCTCCAAAACCTAGTTTGAGGGTTTTGTTTCGGTTTTGTTCTTATTTTTTATCATCATTATATTTTTTGCACAGTGCAATATCGAAGTGTTAATATCGAAGACATGTCAGCAGCATATCACTCATAGTTACTCAACAGGACTGTCCATGCAGCTCTATAAAGTACTACAAAAACAAGACCGAGAAACATTTATTTACTGCAAGAGTATTTATTTGAAAATTATAATACTTATATTGTTATACATGTTCATGGTGTTGTGAAATATAATAAAGATACTGCAATATGACTTAGTAGTGTCTTTTTAGTGTCTTTTTAAATTCAGATCCTCAGTCATGAAAAGCAATACAGAATTACTGGAATAACAATACTGAC
Source organism: Ptychodera flava (assembly GCF_041260155.1). NCBI lineage: Eukaryota > Metazoa > Hemichordata > Enteropneusta > Ptychoderidae > Ptychodera > Ptychodera flava. The sequence goes on from NC_091943.1 coordinate 14,313,923, forward strand.
TAAATTCAAGGTATCTCTTGTAGAAATATCCAAACTGCAGACCTTCAAGATGCATCACCAAATTGACTAATTTCAGGGCCAGGTTACTAATACCCATGTGACCCCATACATATAGGGCCTATCATCTCAAAAACAAAAACTTACCAGATATGAACTGTAAATGCTCACGTGTTTCATTATATATTGCAGTTATGTGTAAATTTGAACCTTTGCCACATGTTTGCAACTTCATTGAAAGTAATTTGATCAACATAATAAACAATATTCACCACAGAACAACTCTATATGTCATTAAGTATTCAAATATGTAATTAGCTGAAATAAAAATAATTAATTTCTTTGACTGCTGTCATTGTATCACCACTTTACATAGCAAGTGTAATTGCCTTTGGTCAAGTCCTTCAAACTATATATTCCAAACTTTGAAAGCTCATTAGATATGCAAACTATAAATTAGCTGACATGAAAACTTAAGTGCGAAATGACTTCCAATATTGATATAACCTGGTATAATCATCAATGTACATAGCATGTTATGCCAACTTTGATCAAATAAATCCAAGTATATATCCCTAATTAGGAAAGTTAATTAAGTACACACACTAGGAATTGGCTGAAGCAAAAATGCTTAATGCCTTTCAATAATGTTAGCATACATAATTGTATCTTTAATGTACATAGCAAGTTCATCAATTTTGGTCATGTGAATTCAAATATATATCCCTAATTTCAAAAATTCATTAAATATGCAAATTAGGAGCTTGATGAAGTAAAAATGCTTAATGACTTTCCAATAATGGCGTATCATAGCATCTTTAATGTACATAGCAAGTTTTGTCAACTTTGGTCTAGTCAATACAGATAAATATGCCTGATTATGAAAGTTCATTAAATATGCAAATAAGGAATTGGCTAAAGTTCAAATGCTTAATGACTTTCAATAATGTTCTATCATAGTATCTTTAATGTACATAGCAAGTTTCATCAACTTTGGTCAGGTCAATTCAGATAAATACCCCTAATTCGGAAAGTTAATAAATATGCAAATTAGGAATTGGCTGATGTCAAAATGCTGAATGACATTTAATAATGTTCTATCATAGTATCTTTAATGTACATAGCAAGTTTCATCAATTTTGGTCATGTAACTTCAAATATATATCCTTAATTTCAAAACTTCATTAAATTTGCAAATTAGGATTTGGATGAAGTAAAAATGCTTAATGACTTTCAATAATGTTAAATCATAGTATCTTCAATATGCATACCAAGTTTCGTCAATTTTGATCGAGTAAATTCAGATATATACTCCTAATTAGGAAATTTCATTAAACATGCAAATTAGCAATTATCTTTCATGTCACCCCTTAATATCTTTCACAGCTGATATATCTTAGTGTGATCAACATTTGTAGCAAATTTCATCAAATTGTGTGCAGTCGTTCTCAATATATATCCGTTTTTTTCTAAAATCATTAATTATGCAAATGAGCAAAAAGTAAGCAAGCCACACCCACCAAAAACTAATCAGTTCTTGCCATTTGCAAACTGAATCTATGTACCAGATTCGATTCTGATCTGATGAGCCGTTTTTGAGATATTGAGCACACAGACAGACAGACAGACAGACAGACAGACAGACAGACGGACGGACAGACAGACAGACAGACAGACATCGCTGCGACATATGCTCAAGTGTGTCAACACGTGAGCAAAAAAATGCTTGGCAACCCTAACATCAAAATTCTTTGACTCTCTAGAACACATTTGTTATTGTACTCTACAATATGCAACATTTCTTTCAAATGGGATCAAAATCCTAAATATTTATAATGGTGTATCACTTAACATCGAACTCAGTTTAAGTTTGAACCCATCTAAGGGACCGTTCAGTTTTTACGGCCGGGGGGGGCGGCAAAATCCAGGGAGGGGGTCATCATAATTTTGGAATCCGCGAAGGGGGGGGGGGGTCATCACTTTTTCACATGTAGGAAAGGGGGGGTCACCACATTTTCAAAAACATAATACCTACAATAAAGTTCACTTTTATGCCATGGCCATGATCGACCCTCTTTACCGGCGGGCTGCCTTCGGAGGCCCACTACAATAATTATACTTTATGTATTACCCATGACCCTCTTAACGGGCAGACGCCTTTGGCAGCCCACTCCAATGTTCATGTGACAGATAATTATACTTTTGTTCAGATTTACAGGTGAATAACTTCAGAGAATGAAATCATGCAACAAATCATGTTTATCTCCCAGAATATTTCTTAACACTGAAACTGCTTTTTGACGGGACGGATACTTATGAAAATTAAGTGACCCCCCCCCCTCTGAGCAGTTTGAAAAATACATGATCCCCTTTGCAGTTTTCAAATTTGAGCTGAACCCCCCCCCTGGATTTTGCCGGCCCATCCCTGGCCATAATAACTGAACGCTCCCTTGGAACAGCCCGCGAAGGAATTCTTTTAGTTAAAAAATACAGCCTTCAATATTGTGAATATTGTTGAGGGTAGCACACTGTAGATCAACTTTTTTAGTATGACATTAGCTTTCGGAGACAACAGTCTCCTTCATCAGATGTACTTGCAGAATGGACAAAGAAGCAAAAGGCCAAATGCATCGTGGGTAATGGACAATGCCTAAAGGAGGTGTCAATGTGAAACAAAGAGTTTGAGCAAAGGTGTAAAAACACTGTTGAATGAGGACAATGGTTGGAACAACTGGGGCAAAATACAGCCAACATAGTTATTTGTAATGTTTTAAAAATCCGTCATCTCGATTGAGTCCTTCTTTGACACAGTCGAAATATTGTATGATTTGAGTTCTTCAGTCTCTCTGCGGATGGTGCTTTTACTACGAATCTTTCTAAGTACAGCCACATGGAAATCATTGATAGAATGTCCGGCCAGGTTAAAGTGTTCGGCAACAGGTTTATATGTTTTGAAGCCTTCAATATTGTCACAGTTTCATTCCAGTGTTCAGCAGCGTCAAGTGGTAGCCCTGCGTACGATGGTGTGTGTTCCCGGCGCTATACGGCCTCCCATCCATGTAACGAATGGAACACGCAGCGTCGTACGCTGGGCCGGCTACGCGTCAAGTGGCGAATTGAATCACCGCACTTTAGGGACCGTTCAGTTTTTACGGCCTGGGGGGGGGCCGCAAAATCTTGTCGCCGGTGTTCAAAAAAATATAGACCCCCCCCCCCTGCATTTTTCGCGAAAAAATGATGACCCCCTTTGTCAGACGAAAAAATTTGATGACCCCACTGAAAAATAACCCAAACCCATATGTCAAATTTACCCGCACGGTTTGGATTTGAAGTCCGGCACACGGCGCATTTTATTCATGTAGCAGAGATGCCAGTGCACAAACTTCTAAGCCACATTCATGCAAACGTATGTTCATTAGGACGACTGTAAGGCAATTTTGAACTTCTTTTCCATAGACAACTTATGTCCATGGACATTGTATAAAGTAAAATGGAGTGGTTTGCCAAAGGCAGCCCTCCGGTAAAGAGGGTCATGGGCCATTACGTAAAGTCCACTTTATTCTAGTGGGCAACCAAAGGTGGCCCGCTGGTAAAAAGAGGGTCGATCATGGCCATTGCACGAAGTAAACTTTACTGAACAGTACATGTACAGTGAATCTACATTTTGGTATAATTCCAAAATCCAATTTCTGGCGAACACATCTATTTGTTACCACCCTAATCTAATCAAGTACATTGATATCAATAATCGAGAGTACATAAATACATGGGTTTACCTATTTTTGTATTGAAAAAAATTATTCATACTTTCCTCATAGACTCCCATGTATAGTGGATGAACATTTTCAGTGAAATTCCATAATCAGATTTCTTGTACACATAATATGCACCTTTAACCATCATATTCTAAATAATCAAGTACAATTATGTTAATTATTGAACGTCTGTATATGCACAAGTACACCAAGTTTTTCATTGGAAAAAAAATTATGCACAATTTTATCATTGACTCCCATGTATAGTGGATGAACATTTTTGGTGAAATTCTAATAAGGTCAAACTTTTTGTCCACATGCCAGTTGTTACAACCCTATTTCATTTAAGTACATTTATGTAAATTATCAAATATCTATAAATGCATAGATATAGTTTTGCATTGAGAAAGTATTACATAGATTCCTCATACATGTATGAGAAAATATATGTATACCATGTATAGTGAATCAACATTATCAACAGCTGATTTTTAATTAAATCCAAATATCAAAATATGTACACACACGCTTGCACAAAAATATTGTGATCCATCAGTAATTTCTGTCCAACCCTTTGAGGGGTAATTTCAAAATTATAGCAAGTCCGAATGGGAAATCTGAGCATTAACACCTTTTGAGTTTGAAAGGAAGGTCATTTGAAAAAATCTAAGCTCTTTTGTGGGGGGATTCTATCGCTCCATACCCTGAGGCGTTTGTGTGTGCAGCTAATTTACTCAAGCAATGTGGGGGGGGGGGGGTTCATGAAATTTTTGTCATCTTGAAAGGGGGTCATCAATTTTTTGGTGCAATGGGTAGGGGGGTTCACTTATTTTGACTGATGCGCAGGAAGAATTTGCCGGCCCACCCCCGGCCATAATAACTGAACGCTCCCTAAAAGTCGCCATGCATAACTTATAAGATCGTCATATTCTTGGTACGTATACAACGCTAAAACGTCGGAATTATCCAAATAGAAGTAGGCCGTCATGCATGTAAGGAAATGTCGAGTGTCCCGCATGGCTAAACAATTCGAAATAATTGCAGCACTAAGTGGACAAGACTGTACCTGCGCACATAGAGCACATGTCATCTATGTGTGTCCATACTGTATGCCGATGTCTGTGGCATCAGTACAATATTATCCAGAAATGCTGATCATATTCAATCCAATTTAATGGTCAGTTAATATCTTAAGCTGCAAAGACTGGTTTCCATGGGCGTGGCGTGCATAAGAATAAGGTCGTAAACGAAATAATGGAAACGCGTAGCCATGAAATAAAAGAATAGCCAGGAAAACCAAATTAAAAAAGAAATCATGTCCCTCACTTCTGTGTCTGTTTGCCGCTGACTGTGTAAATTGGACATCAGACAAGGGAAGGTGTGCTTTCAAAGAATACAGGGAGGGCTATGATAAAATTGTAACGTTTTCACAGTAACTTTAAAATGTGATATACTTGAATATTTAATTTCATGATGGCGTTGCAAGTTTCTTCTTTAGAGTTGATTGCAACACCTTGTAAAGGTTTCATATGCTCTGCAGATACATTTTGTTAATGTCTAGGTGTAAATAGACACTGAAAGTCACTTACTTCCCTTGTCTGACACAATGGAATACATGAAGTTATTGCGCAATTAAGCCAGGTCCATTCATGAAAATATTAATATGTTCGTGGCAGTTAAACGTGACCGATAACCAATAAATTTTTCTAAGCTTCATCATTCGGGCAAAATATTGTATAGAGCTGTTATAAAAATATTTTTATTTGATAAAGGGCTACCTTGTTTACACTGTATAATTTGGGCCACTATGATGTATTACAGCAAAGTATTTTCCCAATAGCATGTTCAACATCAAACTGAACCCGACTGTAATTGTGTACTGCCGCACCGCATAGCAAAGTTCAAGATTCACAAACACAATAGCGTGCCGAAAAGGGCAGCAAACTTTTGACCGTCCGCGATTGTAACGCAGAGAAAATGGGACTTACTGAAAACAATACACGAAACATTCATTTGTACATGATCTACGTAATTGTAATCTTGAAGTAACGTGTCAAAGTTAAAGTTAAGGTAAAGGGCGCCGAATGCGGACGCGCACACGCTTTAGAACGTTTCTGCGCAGATTTAACTCAGGCCTGCCGCAAATTGGTTATTTTGTAGTGCATGTATTTAACATCACCTGTCGTTGTTGAAATTGCGCTTTTACCTAATTTTTTGACCCAGTCTCTTAGAAATACATGTGACCTATAACCTTGTCATATTTTGACCCCCTAGGAAGCTGGTTTTTATTCAATATTAGCGAAAAATTAACATTTCTCTCCCATTTACATGGCGCATACTACCCATTCACCTGGAGATATTGTAAAAAGTAGCGTGGTGACACCCTTTTATTAAAAGTGTAAACTAAATGGTATTATATCAGGATTTTATTCGCCAAGTTTGGTCAAAATGACACCACTCAAAGCGACAGGAAGAAAGTTCGAAAATTATGTAGTGATATAATTTCGATATCGTCATTTTGTAATCGATACTTATGTTAAAATTTCATTACAAACATCATGAAAACTATACATTCGATAGATATGGACCTTAAGTCTTGGTATTTATTAAAATTAACTCATTTGCTAAGCGTTTTATAATTGCTTTCTTTAGTTTAAGTGACTTATATCATTTTTATTTATTTCTAACGACGCCATTTTAACGTCCGTTTCCATGGAAACGAGCGTGGTGACCCCCATTTTTTATTTCATTTTTGCACTTGCACAACCTCCAAGAATATTTGTGCAAAGTTTCAAAAAAATGACACCACAACCTAATTTTGACGTAATTCGTAGTACTTCACCTTAATTGACCCTTTGTTGCCATGCATTGGCGCATTGAATGGATATGAGGTAGCCATAACCTTATGTTATATCTGTAATCTCAAATAAGGTATAAGATACAAGTACATAAACTGATAAAATTGTATTACTTACAGCCATGCCAACGACGAAGATGATTGCCAGGTACACAAAGATGACCACATGTCTATTGTCTCAATTTCAGAGCTTGCCATGATTGCACAACATAAACTTATTCGGAAATAATGATGTAGAAATTGCCAGCGTTTCGCATGCGTCAAGTCTCTGGGACTGAATGAATTGTGTGTGCCCAGTGGTATTGGACACAGCCTACAAAGGTTAAAATTTAACGTGGCTCATCTCTCAGTCTTTTGAGGTCACGACCTCGTAGATTTTGTCCCCTTGTTTAAAGGTCGTAATTTGAACGGAAGTCACATCACATCTGTCAATTTGGTAAATCCGTAACTGCGGCTTAGTGGTATTGCAAAGCAAACCATCAACTGTATATATGGTAGAGTTATTTTAAAGGACAGTTCTTTGGACCAGGTAACATCGTCAAATTGCAATGGGAACTTTCTGTTACGTTCACAGGTGAAGTAACCCCTTTGTGCCAATCAGGATCATCAGAAGAGCGGTAGCGTGGGCAGTTGGCACTAAATTTGGATGTAATTGTTTTCTCTATTCATCTATCAGGTCATAGAGTGGGCACTGGAAAATTCCACTCTGCCTCAGTTTTATTTCATGCAAAACTATGGACAAAGTTGTAACAGATTGACACCTTCGTCGGGGATAAAACCCACAGTAAATGCTTCAAGGAAGAAATATTCAAAGTTAACATTGTAATGATACTTTGAATTCCCTAAGCTCTACAAAAGATATGGAATTCTGTCTTCTGTCACTAGTCAGGTGGCTTGGCAACAAAAACAGCAAGATCGTTACATGTATGACAAAAGTGCCAAATTTGCTACAGAGGTTCCCATATATGTGTAGATCAAAATTAGCTATTGCTCCAAAAATTTGGGCCAGCGGAAGGGCTTGATGACGTCATAAATTCAAAATGGCCGCCATTATATTGCTTAAAAATGGTAAAATTATACGGTTTATTCAGCCAGCTTTCAATATTTTTATTAATAAACAGACGTAAAGATTCTCAATTATAATTGAAACATGAAATTGATGCAAATCAATTATTATGATGACGTCATACAGCCAAAATGGCCGACCAAATTCAAAACGTCCGCTGTAACATTGTCTAAAAATGTTAAAACCCTGTTAATTAAGCCTGTTTTCAGCATTTTATCGCCTGAACTGAAATTAATACCCCAATTACAGACAAAACATATAATTGATGCAAATTAATTATTGAGATGACGTCATAAAAGCAAAATGGCAACCGAAAGTTACAAAATGGCCGATTTTGTAGTTCTTTATGCTTGGTACATTAGCCCATTTACGTGACAATATGATAGTTTTAAGGTAATGTACAATTGGTATTAATATTCCATAAACTCAAAATAAAACATAAATGTATCAAACTTAGCCAATAAGTTCAACACAAGTAACAAATCGAATCCATATAAAGGAAATGAATTCGAAGGTTTCACACACTGGTTCTACTTTTGTTTGTGATACGGTGTAGTGAATATTAATGTGGTTTCGTTATAAGGGAAACATGGTGAGAAACCAATGAATAGATAGTACTTTGACCCTGGTATGTGACCTTGGTCACAGAAAAAAGGTTTTATGTTGGTGATTCCTCCTAGCGGCGTTTTTGGCCAAAGTGGGGTCCCTTCTTCAGTCACTTGAATGGTCTTGTATTCCCACATGCTTAGTTTGATGGTCGCCATTGTTCATCAAAGAGAGATGCCGTGATCTGATTAATTGTTGCTCAGACCGTTCATGCATTTGTGCTCTACCTGTGTTTTAATTTTGCTTGAAGGAGGAGATCTTGTATGTTTTTCTTCCTTTATACGTTATTATAGGTTGTTCGGAAAACCATGGCCAGCGTTTAATCGCCCTTCATTATTTTCCCGTTTCTTATTACATTGTTTGATTAGGCTGGTTTTGATTAGGTTGTGCTGACAAGTTTTTTGTTGCATCATTACCCTTATCTTGTTGATTAAGGATGGCTGACGTTTTGTTACATTAACTTCTTTTGATACAAGCTATGTCTTTCTTTTTATAATCTCGTTGTTGAAGTGTTTTCGTTGAGAACTTAACCTTTTTATGAAGTCCATATTGTTGTTGCGTATGCGAACATATCTGAGTAATTCACCTTTAATGAAGCACTTGAAGGTTGGTGGCAGATAAATATAGGCGGATGGTTTTGTGTGGGTTTTACAGTCGAGCAATCTCTCTCGATTGTGTCTCTGGCATTTGATAGACCACAAGGTCAAGGTATGAGATTTGTCGATAGAATGTTCAAGTATGAATTCCCAAGTTGAACGTAGGGTACAGGGTGTTGCACTCCTCGACAAATTTTCTGAATTTTATAAGTTTATGTTCTGTTTCTAAGTAAATCATGAAAATGTCATCTTTTAAACGTTTTCATAAGAAAATTTGACCGGATTTGGGATTTAATATAACTTTCTCCGTTTCATGGTATGTGATATCAGCTATTTCTGGTGAGCCAGTGCTGCATCCGTAGATTTGTTTATATTTTTCTCAGTTGAATTAAAATATGTTGCGTTTCAGAATAACCGACAGTAAGGCTTTCATGTACGTTGTTGATGGGTTTTGTATGATATCAGTTTGCTGGTTTCAGAGTCAAACGCTACGATCGCTGCATTTATGGCTTCATGTTTGGCACATTTTCTGCATTGATACCACCTCTAATGTTACCAGAATAGAGTTTGCTTGTATTTTTATTGATTCTAACTAACGGCGGGGTTGACCATTTGATGACCCCCATAGCGACACACGTTACCCCACCAACAGATAGCTGCGTTTCCACAGCTAGGTTAGCTACGATAACAATGAAAGGGCAGAATATTTTTCCTCTTGTAATATGATGAACATAGGAGGGCTACTGACTTGTCAAAGCCAACCGGCTACACTTATGATTACTGAAAAGAGAAAGGTAGCATCCTTGTAATTAATGTTTACATATAATGCAAACGATGCTGAAATTTATCACCGGCATCTCTAAGAAGCTACATATTATCAGATACATATTATATGTGTATTATCCTTTTTATCACGTTGTATTTTTAATGTTGTTTGTCTGTGCCATTGCAAGTTTCCCATTTTTAGGGACAATAAAGTTTAATAATAATAATTGAATTTCAAAGGTGTGGAACAAAGCTCATGAAAGGATACAATGTTTAGACTGGCCCCACAATTTTGACATGCAAATTTCATCATTTGAATGAAACTTAATGATGTCATCCCTGATAGAAACATAAACACAGTTGAAAGCTACTGGACAAACGGTTTCAGAGAAAAAGATTTTGAAGTAAATTGAGCAAAAGAATGACTAAACTATTAAGAATCAAAACACTTAAATATGCAAATTTTATGCTAATTTAGAGACAACCTTAAATGTCAGTGTTAGTAATTATAGTAAGATGAAATATACGGTTAGTTTCTTTAATTTTCCACTCCATCAATTAAGAATTGTTTGAAAAGGTTGTTAATTTCTTTGAAATTTCATCTTGCAGTTCTTAGTAGAATCACTGAGAAAAAAAAATGCTTCTATTTCTAAAATCCTTGTTTGAAGTTCATTACTAATCAACATAATTTCTTCAGTCTCTTTCATTAATCTTTGTCTTCTGTTGTAATGTCTTTGCATTTAAAATGAATATGTTTCAACATCTCTTTTCCATGGCAATCACAGATACAATCATCATTTTCCCACCTTCTCTTTTCATACCATACATCCAACCTATAAGACCTGGCTATACACTTTAATTGTGCATCACTGAAATCATTGACTTGATAAATCTTCACATAGAAGGTTGGTCATATTTTAACTCCATAATTTTCATCATTATCAAGGGCAATCTGTTAAATATCTATTTAAATTTGTCATTCCCAATCCTTAAAGTGATTAAAGACAAGGTTTATCCATTGTGAGTCATCCATATCAAAGAGTCTCATATGTTGTTTAAGTTTCATGATATCAAGTCATAGTATTCTAACCAAAGTCACCAAATATTGCTTCTTTGCTGCATGTCTGCATGCTTTTAGCATGAATTTATCCACACAAGTATTGCATTCCTTTAATGGTTTTTTTGTCAGTTGTGCCAAGTACCAGTATTTCTCCACCATGCTCTACTGCAGGATATACACTATGGTTCTAGAATGACAAACAGCAGTCAACTGTATCAGTGTTTGAATGATTGCCAAGAATTGTTATTAACATTATCATTTTCTTAACACTACTGTTCTGATGGCTTTAAATTCAATGTTTTCACCAAAGTAAAAAAATAAGCCTGAATAACTTGCATTTGTAAATTTTCTCATCTTTTGTTGCTATGATGTAAAATTTGTTATAGAATTTAAAACTGATAAATTTCAGCATCGTTTGCATTATATGTAAACATTAATTACAAAACATGCATGTTCATCATTACAAACAGAGTTCTATAGAATCAATGGCAAGTACGGGCAAGTCACTTGTAAATGTTGTTTATAACACATTACAACCTACATTGCTCAGTGAAAGTACCACACATTTAATTTTTGCTAACATGAAATTTTCTGTCCATGCATCTCCTACAGTTGAAGTCTATAGTTTGGTGCAACTGTCACATAGAGTGTAAAAAATGACTGTGATTTGTACAGTAGGATGTGATGAACAACTGATATAATATTATCATAATGCATTACTTATACTCACTCCAAATATGCAAGTACTTCAGACAAAATTTGCAGAGGGCAAGAGATGGTTTGCGGATCATACATACATGACAATACAGACACTGGATTTTCCATGTATTAGATAAGCTCCCATGAGAGCTAAATACTGAATATTGAACAAGCGACCTAACGGCCGATGACACATGTTGATGAAAAAGGTAGAAATCTTTGATAGCTCATTTCAGTGGCCAGAAAAAAGTGGCTAAAATAGCTGCAAAAATACACAATTGAAGATTTCATCATAATTTGAATATATCACATTGGATCATCCCTAAGAACATGTCAACCAAAGCTATCTGACGAGTAGTTTTTTGAGAATGAAATTTTCTGACCAAAAATGGCAAAATTGCCCCCCAAAATAAAAATTGCAGATTTCACCATAATTTCAATATATCATATATTAAAATAATCCCTTGGAACCTGTATACCAAATATCAAAGCTATCGACTTGCAGTTTTTGAGAAACAAATTTTTTGACCAAAAATGGCAAAAATTGCCCCCAAAATACAAAATTACAGATTTCATCATAATTTCAAATTATCACATTTAGTTCATCTGTAGAAACCTGCATATCGAATTTCAAAGCTATCAGACCAGTACTTTTTAAGAAACACATTTTTTGACCAAAAATGGAAAAAATTGCCCCAAAATACAAAATTGCAGATTTCATCATTATGTCAATAAATATCATTAAGATCATCTGTAGGAACCTGTATACCAAATTTCAAAGCTATCAGATGAGTAGTTTTGGAAATACACATTTTTTGACCAAAATGGCAAAAATTGCCCCAAAAAACAAAATTACAGATATCATCAGAAATTCAATATATATTACTTAGTTCATCTATAGAAACCTGTATACCAAATTTCAAAGCTATCAGACCAGTACTTTTTGAGAAACACATTTTTTGACCAAAAATGGCAAAAATTGCCTTAAATTTGCATATTTCTGAGAGAAGATTTTTTTACCAAAAACAGCAAAAAATGCCCCAAAAATAGAAATATGCAAATTTCACCATGATTTGAAGTGAGGTCACCCAAAGTGAACTGCCTATAAAATTTCAAAGGAATCGGACTTGCGGTTTCAGAGGAGAAGGCAATTGTTGACAGACGGCGTTTGACTACAACGGAAAATCAACCTATTTGATAAGCTCCGCATCGCCGACAGCGGAGCTAACAATACCGTCAAGGACAGTGTGCTCACATTTGGTTTGAATTGGAACATCCAAGAAATATTTAAACCAGAAAAACAAGTCATGACAAAAGCAAATAAGGTCTGCAACTTAGGTACTGGAGGTCATCTTTAGGAACATGCATATCAACTTCTATAGCAATGGGACAAACAGATCCTAAATATCCTAAATACAAAGGAAAGGTTGGAGAGTGGGGAAAAAATAAAGAGTGGGAAAAATGTACAAGGGATCTGGTAAAAAGTAATGCTACCTCATCAATCTTCTAGCCCCTACCCCCTCCTGAATATCAAATGTTCCATCCCTTTGTTGATCATGTTTACATAAGACCAGCTGGCAGGAAATGTATTTACAACCTTGGGGATGTTTTAATTAATGCTATGAGTGCTATCATTCGAATGTAAACAGCACTTAAATCAGTTACAGATAGTGAAATGCCTTCCACTGTGGGGGGATTACCACATCTGGAATTATCCTGGATCCAAATTTCTCATCAGTTCTTGTGTGTCTTACATGCAAAAGTTGCAAAAATTGGTTCACAATGAAAAAATTTACCTCAGCTTTGTTTTCTGGATAAAATTTTACTACAAATTGATATTAAATATGACAAAATTATGTTCACAGCCTTCAAAACTCTCTCACAACATATCCTGGGTTGGTGTAGGTCATTTAAGGTCACAAACTGAGAAAATTACCTAAAATATGAAAATTTGGGGGTTTCCCAACACTTTGAGCAGAAAATCTATCTAATAACATCCCTCGGTACTTTTGTACCAAATTACAAAGCTATCAGACAAGTTATTTTGAGAACAAGTTTTCTTGACCAAAAATGACAAAATTGTCTTAAAAATACAAATTTGTATATTTTAGGACAATTTCCACATATCTAACTATTGTCATCCCTGGACATCTGTACACCAAATATAAAAGCTGTCTGTCCAGGGGCTTTAAAAAGTAAATATTTTTAAAGATTTTTTGACCAAAAATGACAAAAATTGCCCCAAAACAGTAATATTTCCAATTTTGTCGTAATTTCAACAATTAGAAGGGTAACACCCTGCAAACACCCAATCCAAATTTGAGAGCAATTGTGCTAGTGGTTTCAGAGAAGAAGAAATTTTACTTAAAATGAGAAAAATAACCAAATAATTCAGCAAAATTCACAATTCGAGATATCTTCACCATATTCATAAAACTGATTTTGATCAAGCTTAGGAACCTGTATATCAAATATCAAAGCTATCAAATAAGTAGTTTTGAATAAAAAAAATTGTGACCAAAAATTCGGAAAATTGCACCAAAATTACAAATATGACAATTTCAACTCAATTTGTATAAAGTTGACTGAGGTCATCCAGAGGAACATGTATACCAACTTTCAAAGCAATCAGATGAGTGGTTTCAGAGAAAAACAATTTTTGACTGAAAAATAAAAAACATAGGGCCAAAGTCCCTGAAGCTACTATAGACATGGATACAAAATTAAGTATTTCCTGACTGTATGAAATTATCTCACTAAGGTCATCCTAGGGACATGTAAACCAAATATCATATAACCGAGTTAGTATTTCATCGGGGTTGAGCTTTTAGCGAAAAAGGAAAATTTAAGCCAGCGGTTTTGAAAAAACAAGCGACTCAACAGTTGACAGAGCTCTGCTGTGTTATGTAGAGAATAACCTTTTGTGACACATGTATTGATGAAGAAGGTGGATATCTTTGATAGCTCATTTCAGGATGGCCTGACCAAAATGGAAAAAAATTCCGTAAAATACAGATTTGCATATTTCATCAGACTATATTAGTCTATAATAGCAAATAAACGAGAGTTAATTACATTCTAATTAAAGTAAACAAGACTTGCTTAAATCAAGATTTACGTCATAAAAAAAACAGCATATCTGTCAGGTTATAAAGAATCTTGAGCTGGTTACCTTTCAATATCAGTATTTTCATCCTATTAACCAAGCACATTTTAACTTTCAAATTAACATTGTAAGTAAGTTCTGTTGAATAAGTTGAGACTGTACGTACTCAGAGAAAGCACACTGAAGAGACAAATGTTTGAAACTTAAGAAGTTCAAGGTCATCAAAAGCATTATAAGGAATCATGTTACACTTTCACTGCACTGTTTACACAGATTGCATAATTGCTATAAATAGCTTATGAGGAATCTTACACTTACAGCCCAGCTTTACCATAAAAACACTATCACTTTGACCACTCTTTTAATTGACCACTCTATTTTTTTCCTCAAAAAGTAATCTTATTTTATCCTTACCAAGTCAACCATAAATGGAAATTAGAACTTTCTCTATCTCTATTTATTTGACCACCCTATCATGACAAACTATTATGAGCAATTTCTTTTAGATAACATAAATGGTTGTTCAGAATATATCAAAGTGGGATTCAGGAAAGTTGCCTTTACATGTTTTAATCCTCAATTCACTATGAACTGTCAAAAAAAGTTGAACTTTCTGATAATTCCACACTAAAATTATTTTGGCTTTGAAGATTTCCTAATTAATTCAATTATTTGAAATCATATTAATTATTTTTTCTGGGTGAATTGATAGGGTTTATACAGTACAAGAATTACATACAATGTAAGTCAAACTTTGACCAAAAATGACAAAAAAATTCCTTAAAAATACACATTTGCATATTTCATCACAATTTGAACAAATCTAAGTTGGGTTATCCCTAGGGACCTGTATACCAAATAACAAAGCTGTCTGACCAGCGGTTATGAAGAAGAAGATTTTTTACCAAAAACACCTTTTTTGGCATTAATTTGCCTATTTTCAACAATATCAAAAAATTAAAAAAAAATAGTTTCTCAAAATCATATTTTTAATCTACACAACAAATATCAAATCAGTAAGTACTGTGGTTCTCAAGATATTTGAGTGGACGGACGCCTCACAAACGGACATACATACATACATACATACATACATACATACATACATACAGACTGACGACGGACGCCGGACGGATACCCATCCCAATAGCTTCTATAGACTATAGTCTATAGTAGCTAAAAATTACCCCAAAATACAAACACGCAAATATCATCCTAAATTTTAAACACCTAATTTAGAATACCTAAAGGAACCTGCACACCAAGTTTCAACCCTATCTGACCAACGGTTACAGAGTTTTAGCAATTTGCAGGGTTTTTCCTTTTTTCCCTCATTTGCATATTTTTGACACTGACAAGTTCATTTGAACAAATTCACATCTCCACCCCTAGGTGCACCTGTACACCAAATACTAAGACAGTAGGTGCTGCGGTTTAGGTGTTTTTGATGTGGACGGACATACATACGTACATACATACAGATATGCAAATCGGATGCAAATGAACTGATGCAGTTTATACGATCACCTCACATTGGTATACCAACTGTGAACTAAAAAAGGGTCATAGTTTTCACATCAGTAAATACAACACTGGTCATTTTGGATTCATTGATGCTACTGGTACTTCATTGTTGCAATCAGCATGTCATATAAGGTAAAGACCTAAGGAACAAAATACAGTTTAAAGAATGTATAACGTCTTGTTTTGAATGATGTCGTGTAAGACAACGAGCTATATTCTGTTGTATCGGAACAAGGGTTAGAGAAATCAATATTTCTTGATATTCATTGTTAAATTCTGAAAATAATGTTTACAGACCTAGTGTGCAACTAGAAAAGCCGGTCTGCAGGTGTGAAATGCTCAATACAACTGATGACAACTGAATTTTAGCCCCAATTAGAATTCATCTCTTGAGGTAGTCCACGCCTCAAAATTGAAAGCCTGTCACCTGTAATCATAATATACCCATATATGGTCAAAGGGGCGTTCCTTGGTATTCAAAATGCCCATGTGAGGGCGCTGTTTTTAAAAAGCAGCCACCCGCTTAAAATCAGTGATTGGTTAGATTTTCTCCTTCCATGGTAACTGTGGCAAAATTGGAACAGGTGACAGCATACCTTTAATCCATTGCTCAAATTTTCCTGAGGCAAACTTTCAACCATTCTTTCAAAATCAAGAATAAGAACAGCGGCGCTGTGCTAATTCAGGTACGAGAGAAACGAATTACCCAACATTTACCGATATCTGAATTTCACAGTGGCCACCATCCCTGTGTTATCTCTATGGAGCAAAATAAAAATCCCCGATTTTCACAAAACTAAGCCAGTGAAAACTTTTCACTCCATTAGCTTCAAAATGAGCCCCCACAAGCGGTAGGTCAACAGAATATTGTAAAAGTTTGAGAGATCGACCAAAAGTCTGTCCCCAAGGCACATTATGCCTTAATCACGGTCGCAGGACAATGCTATAATATTGCAGATAGTTCAAAATGCACAGCTTGCAAAGCTGATATTGTAGTTCAACACACTTTTCCAGAGAAGAAGTAAATTCACTTGTTTTCAGAACAAAAATAATGGCGACATAATCAGAAGTTACACCTCAACTCCATTCAAGTCATTCTGCAATCTGCTTCCTGGCAAGTTCAAGTGAATCGGCCTGTGAGAGTTGAGTGGAAGTAATACGTCAAGAAACAGGCCGTAGCAAAACAAGCAGTCAGTTTGAAGAGGCAGAAAACCTTTATTGTATTAAGGACAAAAAATCACAATTACGAGGGAATGAAACAGCTGAGTAAAAGATGCCCTCAAAACGACAGTGATACTTCAGTAGCCTTGGTACTTGGTATGAATTCTGCACCATTGTTCAACGTATGAGTAACGGATCCATTGCTCTGCAAAGTACCACTTGATGAGTTCACAACTCTCGAGAGTTCTTATCTGCATGTGTGCAATGCTATTTATCCTCTTGTATTGGCAAATTGGTCCTACACCATAGTCTTTCCTGTGTCTGTCTGGATGTGCTCACTTCAGAATAGGGAGTGATAGGTTGCAGCAGTATTCAGAGCACTGTGACTGGCTAGAATAGATTAGTCCATTCCGGACTATTTTCTAGCCTTTCACATAGTTTCGTAAACACTGTTTGTATACAATCAAAGTATTTATATCTATTTGTTTGATTTGGGATCATACTTTATCTAGGCATAAATCAAATTAAAAAAATTAAACAGATCATTGAAATGCGTTAAAAGTTTATATAGTGTGCTCCATTACCATAGCAATATTTAAAATTCACAGGTCTTATTTCTTCACCAATGCTTTGTTTT
Organism: Ptychodera flava; assembly: GCF_041260155.1. NCBI lineage: Eukaryota > Metazoa > Hemichordata > Enteropneusta > Ptychoderidae > Ptychodera > Ptychodera flava. The sequence continues at coordinate 14,331,752 of NC_091943.1, forward strand.
ATGATGGTAAACAATTCTTTTTAAATGTTTTTCTGGTGATTGCGTTACACGTGACAACAACACTCAAAATATGCAGATTGTCAGACAATAATTTTAAGTTTGAAAAAAATAGGTGGATGCCATACAAGAATATAACATATTTGATTTGTGTGTGTGTGAAAATTTCAGTATCATCAATATTTGATAATCATGTTGTATCAAGGATGACAAAATTTGGGAAAAAGTCTTAAAAATGATTTTACAAATCAAATGTGTAAATTTTCATGAAAATATTCTGAGATTAAAGTTTTATACTCATCACAATAAAATGCACCATATCAAGGTTACATTCTGACCAAGATTACAATGTCAAAGTTACACTCTGATCCAGACAAGGTCAAACTCTGACCAAGACAAACTCTGATGAAAACACAGTGTTACCTGTCAACTTCTATCTTTTCCTAAGAAATGAATTTTCAGAAATCTTTAGTTATATCATCAATTTTTATTAACTGTTGGTGGTAGTGAACAAACCCTACTTCTTATCGAATTAATTTGCTAAAAAGAGAGACAGAGGTTGACTACAAAACAGGTATGTACACTTCAAAACAGATGTGCAGGTTCAGCAGGTTTCTTAGCATTAACCCTTTCACCCCCCTCAATTTCTCTCTCTAGAGGTCCAATTTTACAATTGGGATTGGTTCCAACCACGATGGTGAAAGGGTTAAATGGTTTAGCAACGCACTGCTTTCACAGTTTTATGAGTACGGCTAAAGAATGCTGGGTCCATTTTCTGTATTATTAATCACAGTTTGTCTAAGGGAGCTTTTTGTAACAAATGAATACAAACATACCCCCTAGCATAGTGTTGAACTTTACATAACATGGGCCCAGAGTTCTTCAGTATTGCAGAACTGGGTGACCATTCCATATCCCTCTCCTCCCCTAGAAAAAGAGGTCTGACCACACTCTAGAAGTACTACTAATAGGGTTGTTCCAAATGACGTCAAAATTGGGGAGGGGGATTGAAGCAAATCATGTTGGTACAGTGTTCACAAATTACTTTCAATGCAGAGTTGATGTCAGACAGAAAATGAAACCTTTGTGGACTGGTGTCATTTACCTCCACGTATTTCTCTTGAAACTTGCTCCCTTCTTCTCTACACCAACACTCATACACACCCACACATACTACCTACTACACCCTATCATCCCTCTATGCATGTGTGTAGATGCAACCAATCCAATTAAAACAATGGGGTAAGACCAATGGCAGGTGGTGAAATGGTTGATGGACAAAAAAAAATAGTACTGCATTTGGTTCTACTTAAAACTACAGTGCTGATTCAATTGAAATTCATTACTTTTGCTCTTTGTCAGTGCACATTAATAATGTTCTTGATTTCAAAATTTGAACTCGAGTTAAAAATCCAGTTTGATTTCTCAGTCTACTATTCATGATTATTGATAACTTTTCATTTTGTAATAAATAAAATGTTGACATTCTTCACAATGACGAAGGATAAAATGATACACAGCAAATAAAAAGGCACTAGTTTTTGCTATGGAAACAAAATAAGCTATGGCCAATCAACTTCGTCCATGTTAATACTTTGCATGAAACTGACCAATGAGAGGCTTTGTTTCACACATCCTGTTTAATCATTTGAATTGAATTAATGAATCAAAAATTGTCTTGTTCCTGAAGTCTGCTTGTCAAGTTAGTATCCCTGTCTCAGATTGGCTGTTCCCAGGAAATATGACAAGACTCTGTCGATGATGAATGCCATTGCCAAATCAGCAGCTATGACTTCTAGTAGTAGCATACGGAACTGTGAAAAGAAAAGTGACATTGAAATGTATAATATTTGACAAAATATTATATACCAGATTTTATTAATATATGTTGATTTTAATTACAATAACAGGGGCAAAATCATGATCTTGTAAAATGCAATAAAGGTGAAATTTTTAACAATTTTTACAACAAATGTTTTTTTTTAAATAGGTATTATCCAGCTTGTCAACATTGTTTGAATATTGTGAGCATTTTTATAGTTGATAACTGAATGAAAGATGATTAAATACAGTCAGGAATTCAATTGTTCAAACTATCACCTTTCATGAAAGACTTAAACAGGAACTTCCCTTATAAAAGCTGGATTATTGTAAATCTATGCAAAATATGTAAAAAAGCCCCGCTACTGATTGGACGTGACGTGTTTAGTCCAAGAACCCATAATTTTGCCATGTTTCAGGCGTTCATTGTCATTGAATCTTGCATATGATGTCTGTGAATATATAGTGACTAAACTTGAGTCAAAAATAAACTGAAAAAATGTTCCGTTTTTTGTCAGAGAACGCATGTTTCAAAATGTGTTCCCTGTACGACCATTTGACCCCTCTTTGCATATATCACGAAAGTGCCCATCATGATTATTCAAATTTATCATACGGTCAAAGCGATGCTATGAGAATTCAAAAACTCTCGCCCAGTGTATGCAAATTGCTGCGTCATCAGTAATCTCCCTGTTGTGCGCCCACAGTCCTGTAATATCCAGTTTAAAGATCATACTGTTTTCCTTGCAATGCTTCATCCTAGATAACTTTGTGGAGATCTGTGCTCTATATTCCATAGAACATTGTTTTGCAAAGGCTTAGTGTCAAACTGTAAATTCTAGACTTCTCATATGAACCAATCAAAAATGCAGTTATGAGATGGCAATGATGCAAGTTGAAAACTTTGACATCATCTGATGAGTTAATGTATTTTCAAAATTTTTTTTCGCAAGATAATGAACACTTACTTCATAAGGGAATTCCACAATTTCAAAATTAGCTGCAATGTCGGGCAGATAGCCAGAGACCAGAGCCACAACGGCGAGCATCGATATACCAACGCTGTACAGCATTGGTTTGTTCTCTGTAAGACTCTCCATAAAGGGGTGACCCTGCAGAATAGAAGACAAAAAAATTAAAACTTGATTTCACAGGCATTTCTCAGACTACAACAAACAATTAATAGTCGCGCCAGCGGCTTACCGACTACGCATGCACTTATTCATAATATACTATGCGAGTAATCGGAAGTGTACCCTTCTTTCGTGGGCGCCGCCATGGTTTTTTTTGAGTACTCGTAAATAACAAATACGAAACAAATTATTATTATATAACATGCCATTTATAAAATATACCTCTTTTATTAGCCAGTAAATGTTATTATGCACCTTGTCGCTGATACAGAATATCGTTGATATAGATAAAGGGAGAAAACAGTCGCGCATATGAACCGTGGCATACGCAAAGAATGCTGGGATTGAATTTTAGAAAAGCGCCTCCAGTGTCAATAATTAAATTCAAAAATTGCCAGTTTTTAGACGGAACGCTATAGTTTTCAGCTTGCAAGTGGAAGTTGGGCATTGCGGTTACCATCGCAATGATAATGATTGCATGATACGTTCCTTGTTTAACGCAATAGGCTGTTATCAATGTAAAACTTGCCAATTTTTGTCCAAAATTTTTACACGTTACAGAAAATCTATAGGCCTACCTGCACTGCTGCAGGGTTTGACGTCCGCGCGTGTACGTACGTGAACTGCTTTCATCAGAGGGAAACTGGGCATAGTTGTCATATATACGTTTATGAAGTAACAATTAATTACATTTTATCATGAATCAATACAAATAACATTGCCAATCTTAACCCCTGGCGCGACACCAAGGGCTGAGCCCTATATAATATTATCTCAGATACAATAAAGTCATTAATGAAGTCACAAATGACAATGCCACAGTATGAAATCTTGAGTCAGATTAATAAATTGTTATTAAAGAGGATTAAGAGTGAAATCCTCTTTCTACCAGGCTCCACAGACAAACCATAGAAATAAATACAACTTGGGAGAAAAAGTATTAAATGGAGTGCCTATTTATAAGAAACTCTTGTTTGTAAAGATGGGTGTTTTAGTTTTACAGGGACAAAGTCACTCTTTTTTGAGCTTTTTGCATGATTTCTGTTTGATATGAAAAGTACTTTGCGTTGTTCGACTTGTTGAAACATGCTAAAATACTGGTCTAATGCTAACAGCCTCAACTCTGTGTGGCCAGACAAGATTGAACATTCAGTGAAACATTTTATGGTCCGTACCACAAAATCAAGTTCAGTGTACAACTGTCTCCATGGATGGATGGATAGACATTCACTGTTACATAAAGTTTGGACGTCATGCAAGCTTTTGTAATGAAATCTTAATCGGCGGTGCCTTTCATATAGATAAGGATAGCAGCTTTCCCTTACATAGTAGCAATGTTTATTTGTCATAGGAAAGCAAGTCAGAATAAGAAAAATCCAATTTTTGTCCAGTGGTCACAAATAAAATAATCTGTTTGCATTCAGCAAAGTGGTAATTTTTGACGCTTTAGCAGTAATGTACAGTCATCATTTTGTACACAGTGATTTTATGCAAGTATTCCATGTCTTCTTGGCATCACAAAAAGGTCAAATAAGAGTGATGTTGTCATTTTAATATTACAGCATGTATACATGCAGAACTGTTCCAGTTTTCAGTGCATCATGGACGTATCTCACTCTGCACAGAGTGGTAACCACATTTCAAGTATATAGGACAATCACATTATCAAAGAAAGACAATATAATGATTCAATATAATGATTCAATTTTACAGGGCTGTGATTGAAAGTGTGTTAACTTTTTCAATCACTATTTGGTTTGGCTCCTTATCTCAGCAAGAGAAAGCACAATAAAATTGTTACTACTGCATCTAGGATTATTGGCACAGATTTACCCTCACTAAATAATATCTATCGGCAGCGTGTGGCTAACAGGGCCTCACACATCATCGATGACAGCACTCATCCAGCTCATGATTTATTTCAATTACTCCCCTCTGGACGGCGCTATCGTTTTAGCAATAGTTTTTATCCACGTGCTGTTCAAATACTTTCAGATCACAATTTTTAATTTGCAATTGTATTTTTTATTACCTGTATCCATTATCCATAAGATTTTATATTTTACTCATGCCTCCTTCGTATTACTTTTTTAAAGTGTTTTTAGTTATATGTAATATCTGATGTTGTGCTGTTTTGTGTGACGACAGCAAGACAATTTCCTAATGTATATGAATGTATATAATGGCAATAAAGTTATCTAATCTAATCTAATCTAATGTAATCTAATCATATCTTGCTTACACAGGACAATAACACAATCATATTGCCCTGGCATAGGGTAACAATAGAATCATATCTCATTTGCATAGGTAATGTTTCAATCACATCTCAGTTGTACAGGGCAAAAATTGAGTATAAACCTATTACATAGGGATACACGTTAATCCTATCATACTGATAAATCTAAGTACAAACACAATACCAAATTTTACTGAGGGTGATTTTATAATTATATTGCCTTGGCACAATTTAATAATAGAATGTCTCACTTCTCAGAGGGCGGTTATGCAATCATATCAGACCAGCACTGGGTGGGTGATAATGAATAATGTCTCATACTGGGTAATATTACCCCATTCTTCAACATGGTTTGGCCCATACCCATTGCTATCAATGGTGACTGTGGACCGCTTTACTGGGAAATGGGAGGGGGAGGGGTGTTTAAACAGGTTAAAGATGACTGATCTTACCTTGTAGTTCACAGCAAATGTGCAAACTTGTAATGATATGGAAATGATATAGACTGTGCTATTCAGAAGAGTTGGCTCAAAGTCCTTTTCTAAATCTACAAATTTCTCAGCCCTGAAATGAGAGAATGGACAATTATCTGAGAATGTTGATATGAACACCTGCTGTTCATTATTCAGTGTAACTGTGTTGTATTAAATATGTGTTACTGCACCAAACAAATTCTTCCTAAATTTGAAAACGAGCAACTTTAGTAATCCATTATTGATGACCAAATATTTGATCCACCGAAGCAGTCAGCTTATCAATAAAGAAGTGTGAATATATCCTTGCAAATTTGATCATATAGATGTCATGTACAGCAATGTACAACGTTCACATATACACCAACATGTGCTTGCACAAATACATATGTAAACTGCACAGATACCTGCATGTACCGGTACATGTGAATATTCATGCATACATGCATTGCTAGCCACCAACCTATCAATTGGTACTTAGAAGAAGAATTTCATATCTATATATGTATGTGTGTGTGTGCACGCACGCGCAAGAGTGTATGTAAGTGTATGTATGTATGTTTGAGGTGGGTGTGTAGGCATGTATGTATGTGTGTGAGTGTGTGGGTGTGTAACTGTATGTATGCATGAACATATATACGTATGTACATGTATACAAAAGTGGAAGTGTTATACTATGCACTTTTTCTATCTTACAGACGTACTACATACAAATATTACAATATGACTTACTTTGGCGATGATATACTATGAACTTCTCTTGTGAGGTACACTAGACACCAGAAATGTACGGCGAATTGTAAGAGAACTGTTAATATGGTATAGATGTTGAATATGTTGGGTAATGGACGACTCTTTGATAAAGTTTTCAAAGGCTGAAGGAAGAAAAACACAGGAAAGTAACGGATATGTATTCCTATTGTCAATATTGGATGTAACCATATGAATACAGTGACTTATACAGCAAACTTGTGTTAACATTTTTTTTCATTTTCTGTCAAAAAATCTTAATGTTCTATCAGGAAAACCATATAAAGATTATTAAAACATTTGGTTCAGAAAAACAACAAATGTAGACATACGTGCAAATAATTTGAGATACACACTTAGAAACTAACAAATGAGGACGTGTAGTGAGATAAGCTATTGCTAGATTAGTGGATAATCCAGAAAAACAAGACACCGTAAATCAGTCAGTGAAGATCACTTTCACTCACCTTTGACCTTGAAATGAATAAAAAGCACCCAGCCAATAGAAGACCTTGTAAAGTGGCCTGGCTATCACTGAATTTGACGCCATCTAGATACAATACACTCTGACTGTAGGCTAAGATCAAAGCATTTAGAGCTAGGATTTTGAACATCTGAAGAGTTGTAACCAGGGTGCATCGACCCTGCTTGATGATATGGCACACTGGAGGAAAGAAACAGACAAACAGAAGTTATGGTTATGGCCTGACGTGGCCCTTCAAATATGTTTCCAATTTTGAAAATCTTAACAATGTAGCCATCTTTCTCAGCGTCAAGAATTGCTTTTAACACAGAGTCTTCTGGAATTTGTATAAAACTGTCAAAAAATTTTAAAATAAAGAGTAGATGAGGGATAGTGGTCTAACTCAATCATGGGACATAATTATGACATTCTGCAAGGACTGGGATTCTCCAAAATCCCACTGTTCAAATTGTTCAAATGCTTACATATTTTATCACAATTCTAATGTATATAATGCTGGATCATTAAAGCATCTATACATGCAATCTTCATCTTCTTTCAACTACCACTTGAGAAGCGTCCTCTTCCAAGACATAGAATTTTACACCTAGATCAGCTGTCCCCAGAGTTGCAGTACTTGGTGGCACATGTTGCCTAGAAATTTCATCCTCTTCCAAGGTTTATATTTCTTCTAAAAATCTCTGGGATCATATTTGCTGCACTATGAGATAACACCTAAATAAACATCTTACCACACTGTACTGATGATGTCTTTGCTGTGAAAGGAGACGCAATGCTGGCATCACCGAGTCTGACGACTTGAGCTTGCTCCTGTTCTTCAATTTCCTTCAACATGTCATTAAGTCGTTTCTGTTGATAAATTGAAAGATACAAATCAAATCTGGCATCAATCTTTCTGGCTTCTATTTTTACATAAGAAGTAAATATTTATGCACAGAAGAGTAAACAGTTACTTCTGAACATATGATCCTTGACCTTTAACCCCTTACCTTAGTATTGGCTAGGTTCTCACCCCTAGCAACAGCCCTTGTCTTAGCAGCTCTACTGGCAGCCTTCCCAGAAGGCCCTGATGGGACCACCCTATCCGTTGGCGGGTTCTTGATTTCACCATCAACCGAGGAACCCTACAGGACAGAGCAGCAGAAGTGAAATTTGTGCAATGCATAAATAATGAGAGAAATTACTTCACAATGAATGCATTCCATATGCACTAAATGAATGTTGATGAGGAATATCTGATGAGCGTCAGAGCAATGGATTATTCTATCATTCAGTCTTATCAGCATTAGATACTTGGTTTTGAGTCAAGTTCAAGAGCAGGAAAATGGTCTCAAGTTTAGATGATTACCACAGCTACATGTAAGCCATGCATAGCAAATTTACGAATATTATTTCCTGGTTATAGATATTTTTTAACTTGTTCACCCCATTCCCAGTAAACAGGTCCAAAATCCCAATTGATGGCAATAGGGTTGGGCTAAACCATTGTGGTGAAAGGGTTAAAGAACTGATCATTTCATTTTAGACTATGATAATTCGAAACTCTAACTGTGATGTATTACCTCTTACAGGAAAAGCATACCACGTTCAGGTTGGCTAACTTTCTGTAAGCAAGGCTATTGTGGCAGAATTGTGTACAGCATCATTGCAATTCAATATTGGCTTGTTTGTTTATTTTGTTTATTGATTGTTTTAATAATAAGGCATCTGAGATAAGCTTGTTGCTACCATACCGAAAAGTGATCTTGTAATTCTTAAGGTCAATTTTTTTGCCCGCTGGGATATACCTGAGATATGAACTAGCCAGGAACAGAGAATGGAATCTTTATCTTTTTTTACCTCGTCTTTTGTCTTTTTTGTTTTCTTTTCCGGCAATCTTTCAGGGGCATTTGACAGTAAAGCCACTCCACAGTGTGCATGCTTCAGAGCTCCGACGTCATTGGTACCGTCTCCACACATCAGTGTGATGTAGCCAAGACCCTTCAGAGATGTGATGATAAATTCCTGTAAAAAAAACACACACAGAACAGCTATCGATACAACATTTGGTGTGCAAATTTGGGAGTTCTAAGGAATAAATAATTTTTTATGTACACACAATTTATTTTCAAGAGAAGAGCAAACAGAACTGAGTTTACTGTTTCTGAGATAATCTTTGACACTTTGAAATTGTCACTTTAAAATTTGAAAAATTTACCCAGGAAAACCTTGTCACTATGTTTTGGGTACTGTAGACATACTGACCGTGAAGTTTAACGTTACTTTAGAGGTTAGCTGATATATTAATAGGTGTTCATCGAACTATTTGATGTAAATGGTTGCTTGTGGTCTTCTTGTATCTCCTTTATTTTTTTCATTGTTAAGCTTCAAGCTTGATATGAACTGTCTGACATTGACTGATGCAATATTGTCGTACATAGAATGTTATCAAGAAAGCTATTAAAAATTTTACTGGCAAAGAATTATCATAAGTAATGATGTATGTAAACTACATGGAAAACCCAGGTTATACCTGCAGTGTTTATTTAAAAACCACATTTTGGCTACCATGATACAGTAATCAGTGTTGTAAATACATTTTATTCAGAAATATTACCTTTTGTTTGGGAGCAACTCTGGCAAAGACCCGGATCATGGGAAGTAGGGAATTCAGAAGGTTGATGCTGGCACTCTGCATTTGTGTTAGACCCTGTAGAAAGACATGTAGGAGAGGAATGGCCTTCGATCACCAAACTACAAAATTTGACATTGCACATACATGCTGTGTTGGCAATTTGAATACGACACATTTTGACAGATTGTTAAGGTAGAATGTACCTCAGGACAGATATACGGACTCCCAAATAGCCCTTGGAATGAGAAAAATTTCATTGCCTTAGCTTTTTTGAAAAATGAAAAGTTATTTTTCCCCATAGAGTTACCACAGGAATGGTGGCCACTTTGGATTTCAAATATCGGTAAATGTTGGGTGATTTGTTTCTTTAGTACCAGAGTTTGCATTATAGCCGCCGTCTTTTATTCTTGATTTTGAAAGAGAATGGTTAAAAGTTTGCATGGTGAAAGTTTGAGCAAAATTTTAAGTCATTAATTTTTGAGACGCGAACTCCCTTGAAGTACGGTAACAAACTGTATTACACATAGAACAAATAATGTTTCACTTAATGGACTGTTAAAAAATTTCCCTCTGACGGAAAAGACATGGCCAATTTTTATTGTTGGCAAGGAATGGTTTCTTGAATATAGTAATCCTGAAGGCAAGCATATGGCTACTAGTATTTTGGATTGCTTACCTCTCCTGTGACACACAGGTCATAGTCCTTGAAGAGTTCCTTGACCCCGCCGGGTGGAATCATGGGTAATGTAATGGTGTCGTCCACAGATTTCCAGTGCCAAAACGATTCTGATTTAACGAGAATTAGACATAAAGAAGTTTGAAAAATAAATTCTTCTGATACAAGCAACTTGTAATCATCATTGATGAATACAGTTTTAGGGATCACTGATTTAGTTTCTTGTCTGAGGAAGTCTAACTAATACTATCTCAGATGTCTGAAGTGTACAGGGATCTCCCTGACGTTTATTTTTCATGCAGTCAATTCTTTATACAGAATTCTAAATACATGTTAAATAATGGTTCTAAATGGCATGCAGGTGCCACATATCTCTTAAACTTTCTTTGCCAGAGTACTTGATCAAGTTTCACTAGATTGCCACATTTATTTTCTCACTGACACTGTTGACCCAAGCTCATTGAATTCAAAAGCTATGCCTGTGGGCGCATGGTGTTGAGCAGGCAGCCTCATGTCTAGCTAACTACAATGTAGTTAAGCCCATTAGCTCGTGCAGCTACTGTATGTAATTTTGATAAAGTGACAGTTAGGTGTTCCTTGTGGATGGGCTTTGGACGAAGATATTTTTAGTTACTCCTCTTTATCACAGGTGTTGACGGCCTCCCTGGCTATGCATACAGCTTCTCGCTAAGCCAGACTACTCAGTGTGCTGCAGTGTAGTTTGTACAAGGATGGTGACCCTTGACACACGTCATGGCACCTGCCATTTAGGGTGCGGTGGGTGCTATCCAACTGTGTATCATGTTTCATGCCAAACGAAAATATCTTGATGGGTTTGAGCTTATTTCAAATTCTGAATTTATCATCCTAGCTTTATAACTTCATCAGTTGCACACTTGCTAAAAAAAATAATTTGAAGCCATGAACGTGATATGCAATGATGCATTCATAACCATTGTGGGATTGCAATATCAGTGACTATGCTGTCAAGAATTTTATTCTTATCATACTGCAGTGGCACATACCTATCGGTGACCTGCATGCTACCACCTTTGACGGCCTGCAGCGTAAGCAGTAACTTATGTACAATACTGGCACCATAATTACAGTAACGCTGAGTGGCTAATTTCACCTTTCAACTTAAAACTTATTGGCTGCTCATGACTCTCTACTTGACACTGATTGGCTACTAACTTAACACTACTGTTGTTCTTTTTACTATTACTGGCTGATGCTGTCTCTCTACTCAGTTCCAACTGATAATATTTGCACAGTGGCTCCAGCTCTGAAAATAATACAGAGGACCGCTCTTACCTCTTTCGTCTGGAGGTGACAAAATGATTGTGGCTGATTTCCGTGTAAATTTCAGCTCCTTAGCGACATGACAAGCAGTCAATGGGTTGTCACCAGTTATCATGGTCACCTAGAGAACAACAAAATATCATGCTTATGGCTAACTTCCGGAGTAATTGAAAATATCACAGACTCTTTAGTTAAAGACTGTTGCAAGTCAAACGTATTTGTAAATACATTTGAACAACTACTACTTGTTTAATTTTCTTCAATAAATACAAAAATTTCCCCTTATATTTATACAGCTATTTTTTACCTCATTTAAATCGTTATTATTTGCAAAGTTCAACCTTGGAAAAAATTACAAAAATTAACAAAAAACTGTATGTTCTTGACACTGACTTGTTAGCAGAGTTCAAAGTTCTAAGAACAACTTCAAAGGAACAGAGCGCGATCTAACGATGTGAACACTAAAAACATATGATAATGTGGCTTATGTTTTAGGAATAGGTATGAAAAACTTACATGATGTGAAGAACTCTGAATTTCTCTGATGGCTGATTTGGAATCAATTTTCAAGGGACAGGAAATGATCACAAAACCAGCAAATGTCAACTCCGTCTCTACTTCCTCCCTGGCCAAGTCACGCAACTGAAAGTCAGAAAATAAATTACTATAAGTATATTCACATGGTTTTAGTGGCTTGGTTTATGTTATGAGGAAAGTTCTTAAATGAAAAATATCACCAAATTATCAGTATGACAAATGATCTGGTTGGCAGAATCATCATTGCATAACAAAAATAGAAAGGGAAATAATAAACAACTAAATTCCTAGACCTGATACAAGTAGCTTTTAACATATATTTAAAACAAACTGCTCCGTCTATCTACTCCCCTCTTTCAAGCTAATCTATGTGCAGTGATAACTTGAACAAAAGGGTATGTCATCTTTGATACCGTCTTTACTGACAATAGGAGACTTTTCTGTTCATAGTTAGTTCACTTTTCCCAAATTCTATCTAATGTACATGTAATTTCTCTGTAGGGAACATCGTCACTGTGTGCGTACCTGTGAGTTTGACAGTATTCCAAGTTTTCTGTATCCCAGAGCCAACACTCTGGCGCCCTGCCTTGACATCTCAAAGTGGACTTCATCGTAGTTCTCTGGTACTGACGTATACTAAAATGAAAATGGTAAAATGGTAAATTAAGCGGAACATTTTATATATTTCAACAAAATCTCATGACAATTGCACCGTATCCATGAAGGTTGAAGGTCTGGGCATAGACAGATAGCTTTTTGTTGTTGCATGCAGAGGGTAACGAAATTCGATATTACATAACTGAAAAATTTTGGAATAATTATCGGACTTGCTTTATAAAAATGGATAATTGTAATTGGAACTCAAAATATTTGCTGAAGCATTAATGGAAATTTCAGGAAGTTGAAAGTCTCACCATTGGTTTGAGAGTTTCCGGTGCTCCTTTGATGGTGGCGATGAAAGTGTTTTCAGTGGAACCGGCCTCCTGGTAAGATGCAATCACAGACATCCTTCTCAATGCGCTGGAAAAATGAAACCGCTGTACAATCTTCAGCGGCGGACTTCTCGTTTTACGTGGAATGACAACATCATCTGTAAAAAACATTCACGGCATTATAACATTCTTAGTTAGAACATTTCTGCACAATCGACCTTTCAATTCAACTCTAGCAAATTTTATTAGTTAGTTGGAGTAGCACTTTCTTCAGTACACAATAGTTTCTACATGTATATAGGCCAGAAAAATCTTATGAAACGCTTCGAATAAGCTGTATCTTTTTTGAGCATTTTAGAATTTTCACAGCAGTAAGCAGACATTTAATTTTGCTAAAAGAGACATCCTAACCACAATAAATTTTAAATTAGCGATTTGAAAGACTTGGGCAAAATTTGCAACAAAAGGGATCCTTAGTGCCTTGATGAGAACCAAGGTAGTGACCTAGGCCAACTTGCCAGTATTTGGTGTTGCCCAGGGATACGGTAATTCAAGGAGCCGCTCGAATAGCCTAGCTAAAAGGATAGTTTAAAGTAGTACCACCCATAGTAGATTTACTACATTGAGGTCTGTATGTCACACGTTCTCCAGACTGGAAAAAACAATTTTTCATACAAGCAGTAGGCTTGTGTTGCTTTTTTATGTACATATGTATTAATTTAATATTCAAACTTTTTATCGTCAAATATCAAATATCATGTACAGGATGTGGTTACACAACTGGAGTAAGTTCCTCAAGTTATACTGTTTACATAATTTATTTACTTGTGTTTTCAATAAACACTGTCTTCCATAAGCTCTTTGAAACAGCATTTAAAGGGAAGTGTATGTATTTTCACAAGCGAATACTGTCCAGCTGAATTACATTGATCCAAACTGAACTTACTTTTCGTGAGGTTCCAGTCAATGGCTGTTAGTGAGACTTTTTCCAGAGGGTCTCCAACCAATGTGTCATCCAGCTTGGCCAAGGCATGGCATGTCGCAATAACCTGGATGCTCTCTACTGGAGCATTGGGTGCCGGTACCAAACCCTCATTGTTCCTAAAAAGGAAAAATTATGCAAGCATTATTGAGGTGGAATGCACCTCGGGACAGGTATCCGGACTCTCAAACTTTCACACTATTCTTTTGGTCTACCACTTGTAGGGGCTAATATTTGAAGCTATAGGAGTAAATAAAGTCTTCATAGGTTTAGTTTTGTTAAAATCAGAAATTTTATTTTTACCCATAGAGCTAATACAGGGATGGCGGCCATTTTGAATTTCAAATATTGGTAAATATCAGGTAATTTTTTCTCTATTACCAAAATTTGTATGGTGACCCCTGATTTTTATTCTTGATTCTTAATGAGAATGGTTGAAGTTTGCTTAGGGAAAGTTTGAGCAAAAGTTCAAGATTTTCATTTTCAAGGCACAAACTACCTTACTTGCTTGAGTTTTTGTGGAGAGTGGTACCAGGGTATATTGTGCTGGGAATGTCCCCAGTCATGTCATCCGGATATCTGTTGGCATATAAAAACAATTGCTTTGGAGGACACCAGAAATAGTATAAGGGTTGCTAAAATACATTTACAGTAACTTCAAACCTCAGTAGATACACTGACTGATGTTCAGATCCTATCATTTGAGAGGGGCAGTTTAATATTGATACACCAGAAGCATGCCATGTGACTTGATTGGAAAATGAGGGGTTGTTTCATACGTTTGATTGGTTTGTGGCTCAATAATTGGCCAATGTATTTCTTTATCACAATTCTCACCATTGAGGTTGCGAGAGGTTGCTGATTTCAAGTTCAAGGCCATTTGAGGGTAACTCGGTATACTTACTCTAATCCAGCAATGCCCTTACACACCAGATTGTCTGTGGTCAGTGTTCCAGTCTTGTCAAAACAGCAGATCTCTACTTTACCAGCAAATGGAATACGGAATGGCTCTGTGCAATACACACCTGTTGATATACAAATATTAAAGAGTATGCTGACTACTTCTTCAAATAACGCCCACAATACAGAACTTTTCACAATCTGAGATCTATCTCTGATTCATCAGGTCTGCCACAGCGTAGCATAACTTTCAAGGTTTGCAGTGATACTTGTTTTGTAACGATTGAATATGTTTTTTTTTATTTACCAATCAATTTTTTGTAGAAAGGCATACAAATATACAGTTGATGAAATTTGAACATTTCATAAAATAAATAAACAAACAAACATAAATAAAATAAATAAATAATATAAAACACATATGAAAACATACATAAATACAGAAATACATGATGTGTAGACATAAACATACAAACATTCTTACATACACTACAGACATACACAAAAATCTCTAACTTCTGTCTTTTACATCTATGTATATAGCTCCCACTAACATAGGGCAACTGGGAGCTGAACAACCGATGAAATCATGTGCCTTTTGATCAAATTTTGGGACTTTGGTTCAATGTCTGTTTAACTATAAGGTCCAATGGAGAACATTTGCAAGTCAGCAACGTTGTAAGCAAACATCTGTCTGATCACTTACCTAACTTTGTCAGAGCCAGCAGAGATGAGTTGACGGCTAATGACAATTCAATGGGCAGTTCTGGTGGCACCACCGATGTCAGGATCAATGTACACTCTAAAAATAACTTGTAACGATTTCTCTCAGGATCTTCCGTTCCTAATCAAAGTAGAGAGGATAAAAAAAAAATAAATCACAAAACCATAATGAATGTTTAGATCAGAGATTTTCCTTGAAAGTAAGAATTTCGGTAAATTAACAAACAGACTATCCTTCTTTGTTCAATTTTCTGACGCATCAGTTTTTTACCATCATAGAATATTTCCTCAGATGCAAAATGTGAAAATGTTGGCATATCTACACTGAATGTTATCTCGATTCTCTCAGCCATACCACAGAGAAAAATTGGTCATACCAAACCATGACACTAGCCTTGGATACTTTGTATGGTATTCTACACCTGCAAACTACAGCTAAATTGTGGTGATGTGATCAGGTGACAAATAACATACACGTGCCAAAACATTGGCCCAATCCTCTGCATGTTAGTATTTGGCTTGTCCTCGGGTGCCCTTTCCACAAATAAGATGAAACATAAACAGGCAACATAACCCCCTAGGGTAATGCTGCATTGTAATACCGTCTACTATGATCATGGCATTCTACAGTCTTGCTGCCATGTTCATGTGCAAATACGTTTAAAGTTTGAAAACACCGGTGTCCAGACCTACCTTTGATCCAAACGTAACTTGCAGCAGCGACTGCAAAGACTAGCAGAAACAAGATAAACATGAACGTTTCCAGATTGTTTGCCGTCACTCTCTTCACACCATACATTATTGTACTCAGAAGTTTACCCTGAAAAATACAACATCCAACTTGACCTTCATTTTTTTAATTGGAGAAAGTACATTGTCAAAAACTGCTCTAAAGGCTTGGAGTTGATGCTCAATTAGCAAGCATTTTATCTCTAATGTAATTCAAGCTTGATCGCTTGTTCTACCAGACGTGTGATATTTCTAGATGGCTTATTTCTGATCCTCAACTACTTTCTGCAGTGAGGGTCAGATTGAACAGTTTGTTTAGGACCTGGGTTAGAGTTGGTTTTAAGTCTTCCTAAAAGAATCCATGTGGACCTCAGTTAGACAAAGTTAGTCTGTATATGAAAGGGGTTTATTTGATATGAAAAACATAGGGTCTGATTATGAGGTCACAGTTGCTGTTAATTGCGTGGGCCCTGAACCAGGGACCATTGAAAATGATCATACGTGGTCCAAAGAGAGTATTATTTTTGGCCTTGGCTTTAAGTTCTGGTCAAATTGTTTGTGTTTGAACAAGGTTTCTTACAAGACTTTTGAAGTGCCATTTGTAGCTCAGTTTCCAGGAATACAGAACAAGTCAAGTTTTGTATGACAGTGAGGCATGTGAACAGTTGAACTGAAATCAGTGATATTGAGCACGTCTCATCAGTGTAGATTTGGCTTTGTCCTGTCTTGTGAGGTAGTGCCCTGCTAAATGCTGCACCTAGGCAATCCTGCTTGTCTTGGAGGGAAAACTACATACAAGTTCCTACCTGTGATGTGTTGAATCCAGTTTTCAAAACATATGCAATGCATCCATTATCAGAAGCTGTAGACAAAATGAAAAACATTTTGAAACACCATGGAATTCTGGGATGCCCCTATGTGTGAATGACACCAATAAACTCAGCAGAAGTCCTGACAATCATTGTAAAGAAAATCAACAGTCTTTGCGCATTATTTTGAATCTGTCTTCCCTCTCTATAAATGGTATGATCTGTCTGACCATGGAGAATACCTGGGCTGCTGTATTGTAGAAGGATTGCTGGGGTGATGTTTGAGAGTTGGGAGGGTTCTATCCTGCCTTACCTTTGAGTCCCGGTGCTGTCTTACTCGGTGGAGTGTGCTGCACGACCTTTGTGCCACCACTGATGACGTGTAATCTTGCATCTATGTCTAGATTCAGTACTCTGTCATGATCTAGGGTTTCTATCGGCTCCTGGAATCAGAGAATAAACACTGGCTGTACATACTGATGAAAAAGTGAATTCTCTCTAAATGGGAACCTGCAGAAACTGAAAACCTGTGTAAACCGAATGCTTTCTGGTTTCTGCCCTCAAGCAACCTAGTCATCTGGGCTCTACATAGGTTTCTGCCCTCAAGCAACCTAGTCATTTGGGCTCTATACAGGTTTTTGCCCCCAGGTAACCTAGCCATTTGGGCTCTACACAGGTTTCTGCCCTCAAGCAACCTAGTCATTTGGGCTCTATACAGGCTTCTGCCCTCAAGCAACCTTGTCATTTGGGCTCTACACAGGTTTCTGCCCCTAAACAACCCAGTCATTTGGGCTCTATACAAGTTTCTGCCCTCATGAAACCTAGTTGTTCAGGCTGTATATAAGTTTCTGCCCTCAGGCAGCCTACAAACATTGTGTAGACCAAGCAATGTAATATACCAGTTTTTCATCTATGGAACAGAATTGAGGTATGTTACTAACTTAAGTTATTTCAAAAATGACAAGTTGGGAGCTCTGGAGACACAAATAAGACATGCAAATCTCGCTTGTTCAATTTCTGACTCCCTAGTTCATCATGACTGCCTACCTTCATTTGAGGCACTGCCTCACCGGTCAGCATGGATTCATCCACTATGCAAGGCCCACGCAAGAGCAGCATATCGCATGGCACTGGGTTATCTGTCTGGCTCCTGCCAATGGAGACAATGTCACCGGGTACCAACTCATCGGTCATAATGGGCCGCCACTTCCGGTTGCGATACACCTGTCGAGCAAAAAAAGTTTAAATATTTACGGGTCAGTCACAATCAGGTGTGCTAGACGATTTTCATTCGTTATGGACATATATCTGCTATTCAACTGATATTATATTGCTTATTTGTTTCTAATAAATAGTAATAGTTGTATCTAACTTGGTCACATAAAGAAATATTGCATTTATTGTGCAGGTTTGGTTGTACATCCACAAAAATGCCTTTAAAAACTGTAAAAAGTAGCGTTATGCTGTTTCACTTCAAAATGTACATAATTTCAAAATGTTTTTTGGAACACAGTGTTAAAATTGTGGAATTTTTAGCTTACATATGTTATTGCAGAATACCTAATCTTTCTTTCACAAGTTATTTCATGTGATTATGTGCATCGGAACAGAAACTGTGGTATTTTTACCAAAACTGTAACATCGTTATGTTTTGTGTGTTTTGTGACCATAAGTACATATACCTTTAGTTTATATGTAGAAAAATGGGTAAAATATTGTAATATTGAATTTAATTCCAACCTCAACATCCATGGCAAGCATTTTATACACCAAAATTAAAATAAATTGCATATTGTATTGTTTTGTAAATAAATGAAAATGGAGATCGTTGTGGTCGGAATTTCTTGTAGCGTCCGTGACAAACTCATATCTTAAGGACAACAGGACTTATAAAAGATCTGATGTCACAGGCCTAAGTGTCAATAGGTGCCTACCTTAAATAAACAAATTATATAATTACTGTCCCTTGCATTCACTATTAATATTCCTAAAATATGGAAATGTAGCATCCGTGACGGTGTAGCGTCCGTGACGGTGTTTACTACATAGTCATAATTAATAACTATTTAAAACATTTTAAAGCAGTTAATCCACTGAAACATATAAATACTAGTGTGTATTGTGTGTACATACATGGAGTTGGGTTACAAAATGTCTTCAAGGCATGAAATTGTAAATTTGCACAAAATTGATTTTTTAAAAAGTAATAAAACACTCAAAAAGTTATGTTGAGCCTCAATTGTAACACTTAGATGGTGTTTTTTAAGAATGCAGTAATTATATTGAATATGTTATTAGACTTCTAGTGAAAAGACAATGAATTCTGTGCTGTATATGCATTTATTATTGTGTATTCCATTTCAAGTCATTATGTCACGGATGCTACAATAAAATGCAAACATTGTTTTTCAGATTATAAGCCAATCTAAATGTGAAATAACCATCACATTTTATTGTTTTGTTATCACATTTTGAATTTTAAAAAATCAAGGGGGTAAGAAATGACATTTGTGTTAACTCTGTCTCCACCACTTTCACATATTATGAAGGCAGAGAGTACGAACGTAAAGTCGGCGTCATCCTCATCCTCATCCTCATCCTCAGGTGACCTTTCTAGCTGACGCTAAAATGACGCTACTCAGCATCAGCTTCAGCGTCGTATCCAAAGATTGCGGAGGATACGCTACCCGATGATGGATAAATGATAAAATTCGCCCATAACTTAAGAAAATAACAACTCCATTCTTTCTCAACTTTCTTTTGAATCCTAAAACTGGTTCGCAGGTAATATTTTATCGTTAGAATATCTCATATGGACTAGTTTTTTGGAAATGTTCGTAATTTTCAGTCCATGGATCCGCGGATGTGTTTGTTGGTATCCTCTTAACTCTTGCGTTAAGATTTTCCAAAAATTGGTGCAAAAAAGGTATACATGGTCCGAAATGTGTAAAAATCGCCACCATGAGAGGTGATATGAAAGCCCTAATTATTCAAAGGACATATAAAACAATTAACCTGTATAACTATGACTTGAGGCCTGAAAAGTCAAGGTATTATACATATAACCTTTGAACTTTAAGGAAATTAAGGGCTAAGAATGTTGCGTTATAACTACAACGTGAGAAACAGGTATTGAGAGGAGAGGTATTAACTAAATTTTGTGAAATGCAAATACCACTGTGTTTTAATTAACATTTACAGTGATATGAAACTTGGAGCACATTTTTAAAGTGTTTTTACACTTATCATTCCATCAGACGCATTCGGGAATAATCAGATCTGAAGCCGGTGAAGCTAACGCTGTAGCGTCATCCTCATCCTCATCCTCATTTTCGCGTGACCTCTGAGGCTGAGGGATGAGTATGACGCCAACTTTACGCTCATCAGAGAGTACAGATATATTATAGAACAGAGGTCAAAGGTTGGCAGACTACGTCTCTGATCTCCAGCCTCACCTAGGTGTGTGTGCGCCCCATCCTGACAGGTGTTAGAACAGATGCAAGCCATTTGGATTTCTTGGGTGGTGTGTCAGATACATTGTAGCAAATTTTATTGTGGGACCACAGGTCAAAGTTTAACAACCTGTCGCTCTAGCCTGATCTAGGTGTCTAGTTTTATCTTGGTTTTACACTTTAAGTAAGGCACAAGCAATGTTAACTTCTGTGTTTTTTGACGTATTGAAAGTTTATTACTGGTATAGACATTTTTCACATACTCCAACTGATTTTTGCAGTAGTCGCCATAGCTTTCTTGTTCAATTTAAAGAAATTGTCAATGTTTTGACACAATTTTCACAATTTAAATGTTTGATAGAGAAAGGTTTTGGAGAAAAGAGAAAGAAAAAACCAGATTGTTGATTGCTTTTTATATTTCAAATTGACCTAACTTTCAAATTTGATTTTGGTAGCGTCCGTGACAAAATTACATGTCATACTAAACAGAAAATATTTTAGAAAGAAATTCATTTGATTTAACTGAATGGTATTAATATTGTCGCTATAGCATGGTTAATTCATGGCAATAAAACTTTTAAGTACAGCATACCAGCGGAAGGACATAGAGAAGTTGAAAGTCCTATTAAAAAATATGATCAATATTGTTGTATTTCTCACTAAACTTGAGGTTGTGTTATTCATGGAAAAATTAAGTAAATCATACCAAGTATAGCTTATTTTAATGCCAATATGCATCTTTTATATTGTAATAACATAAGAAAGCATTAACAATCATTGTTTAAAATTTTATTATGACATTTGTGTTTCATGTTCAACATTTCTGTAGCGTCCGTGACAGTGCGTCGACCATATAAAACAATGTGCACTGTGGTAAAACTAATGACATTTGCTTCACCAAATTTCAGGAAGATATGCCCCATACCATAACCTTTCAACATATTATTTAACTGGACAGTTATCATGAACTTGAAATTTTGACCTAAGTGACACACTCTAGCGCACCCTGATTGTGACTGACCCGTTATCATTCTACCACTTTCGGAGCAACGTACACATTGAACAATCCATTGAATATGATACAGATGCACTTTGCGTTCCTCTAGCTTGAAAATATCATGTCTACTCTCTACATGCCTATTTTCAAGTAAATTGCAATTACAGAATTAACCCTTTCACCACCATGGTTTGACCCAGATCAATTGTTATCGACGGTGAGAGTGGCCTTGTTTACAGGGAATTGGGGTGAAAAGGTTTAACTTAAACTTGTTGTGAATAGTTGACAAAAGACTAAGTTAGAATTCAATGAAATATTTAGCATACTAAGTTTATATATAGTTAGTTACTTGGGGGGAGCATTATGTTAATCAGCTGATGGGCATAAACCCCCCGTGTTGATGATAATTTTCAGTACATCACTTTCCACACTGATGCTCACTATGCTATCACTAACCACTTAAGTAAAGGACTCACGTTGATAAAGTACGGCTTTTGTCCCATCTTGCGCACTTCTTGCAAGTTACGGAGTTGCTGCTTGACCAGCGTGGCCTCAAACATGACCAGCATCATGAGAGTGAAGACGCTGTAGTACCAGTACTCGTCAAGGCACCACAGGGCCACACAGAAGACTTGAAACACGAAGAACGGAGCTGTAGCTCTCTCTTGAAATAGCTCTGCAAACTCAGGAATCTCCATGACAACCCTGTTCAACACAGAACAGACATGAAAATTTGGAACGTACTATACCAACAGGAATTATTTTATGGATGAAAATCATAACAGTAAGTTTATGGAATGAAGTTATCAACAAAAAATCTTGAAAATTATCATTGACTTGGGGGTTATAAAACCTTTTAACTTAGTGGAGTAGAAGGATAAATGCTTAATCCTTTGAATGCTGTAATTTTTCCACCAAAATTTTAGTGCAACATTTTACCAATTATTATGAATTTTTCTGTAAATTTTTTTGATAATTTTGGACCAGATGGACATCCTGTTTTATTGGCTACAGTTTTTTATCAAAATTTTGGCAAAAATCTGAAAAAAAATGGACTGGAGTATATGTTATAAAGGCGACAAAAATTGACTTCGGTGCTCAAAGGGTTAACAAATCTTGATGGCTAGGTAGTTGCTTCTATGAGGTAATAAGTTTCCTTTTGCATGATTTTCATCTCGTTTTTGCCCAATCTTTATTAATAAATTACAATCATTGATGCTGTTTTTTTGTGCGTCTGAGTTCTCCATAATTTCTTTGATAGTTGCGATGGTCCAAAATTTCATCCACAAAAAGTTTGAAATGTGATTCTCTAAAAAATATTGTGGTTTTAAAGAAACAGAAGAGGAATAAAAATCTTGTGAAATCTCTGATGACTTACTGGTTATTCCCGTACAATTTTGAAGCTTTACTGACAGCGACTTCATCTTGGTAGCCCTTCCAGTGTTGATAGTATTCCATGGAATGGTCCACTGGAAAGTGAACGGGAACAAAGCGCTTCTTCTCCTCTGCATCATAAATGTACTTTGTCTTTTGGAAGGTGAACCAAATGTCTAACGTTGGCTTGTCCGCATTCTGTTTCATAGGTGGTATATTGGAGAAGACAAAAAAGTGAATGGTTGAAAAGTATTACAAATGAAACTATCATAGAAACAGGATACATTATGGCACTGTTGTGTTTTCCATAGCTTGGAAGAACAGAGGGGCAGCCACGTTACATGACCATACATAAGTTGCATATTCTTTTGTTGTCAAAATGCATTCGTTTTGTAAGTTTATTAACATATGAACAGACTGCTCCAAAAACAGAGGGGTGGCCCGTCCGTCAAGATCCCCTTGTGGAAAACCCTGACTATGCACTCTTGATAACTGAGGTTTTGTAGTTAGTACATCTTTGCACAAATAAAACTTTAATATTAAGTATGCTGTTGATTAATCAGGGATAGAAAATTAAGGGGTCCATTATGCATATTTCTTTAATGAGTTAATCTCATTCACTCAAAATTTACAAAATGTTGAAGTCCACAATGTTTCCAACCTTGACCTTCAACTTCAACTTCAAAATGGTTGAAAATGTCTTTATCATTCATCAAAATCTACAGTATTACAGGAACACGACTGAACAGTCACCTCCCAGGTATGGGTAATGCTTGAAGCCCATCTATCAGGCAGATATTAAAAAATGCTTGCAATGTCTTGATCAAACTTCATCCCTTCATTTAGGGGAAGGCTGTTCCAGATACCAGAATAGAGAAAACCATAGACCCATAGTGTACTACACTTTGTGCAATTTAACTTTGTTGTTATACCACTGATGTATTTGTTTTTAATTTTTTGAAACAACATGTTTCTCATTCAAGCTCATTGATTTCATGGCATATATCATATGATGCCACAATGTGAGTAACTACATGTTATAGTTTTCAATGCGGCTGGTTGGGATTCAAAAGTTTTTCGCTCATGCCACTTCTTTTTGATTGTTGACCATCTTGCTAGATAGTCAATTCCTTGTGATGATCTCTGCTTTAACCTGTTAACCCCCGATTCCAAGTTAACTGATCCACAATTGCAATTGATAACAATAGGGTTGGACCAAACCATGGCAGTGAAAGGGTTAAACTCACCTCATCATGATGCAATTTCACCAATGCAGGGAAACCATTGTTTGCAGTCGGCACAACTTTTACCAGAGAAGCTTGATGTGGGTCCTTTTCCTGCATTTGAAATATTTACATCACAATACATAAACAGTCATGGATTAGCTCTATGACCTTGACACACATAAAAAAACTGCTTCTATCAACATGCTACCTTTCACTAGAGTTGAGATCACACTGTTCTAAAATTGATGATAAAGTCAAAACCTTCAATGCCATAGATTGTACTGTCTATACTGGGAACCTATCTGTACACAGCTCAATATTTTGTCTCTCTTTTTTTATGCAATCTAATTCTAGCAGACAGTGTTGCCCACTCTGTAAATGGTAAAATAAGTGAATGGTTGTATGACCACATTTACGCTAACAATAGACTGAAATTGTTTTCCATCTTAAAGGGACAAAGTCGCCCATTTTTTCTTGAATTTTGTTTGATACTACTTATATTGTTTGACATGTTGAAAGATACTGATTGAATGGGTGACCAGGCATATATTTGGCCCCGGTTTTAGACACGATATATGAAACCATCGTGAAAATGAATTAATGGTCATGACCAATTCATTTTCGCCATGGTTTCATTTAATTTGTCTAAAATCGGGGTCGAATATATGTATGGTCACCCATTTATTCAGTATCTTTCAGCATGTCAATCAATATAAGTAGTATCTCGTATCAAACAAAATTCATGAAAAAACGGGCGACTTTGTCCCTAGCTAACTTTTGCAACTCTTCCACTATGTTACCTCTATGTTTGGTTAGCCAAGAAGACAGAATTTGAAACCTGTGTACGATAATCATAACTCAAATAAATCAAATAAATTAACTGCTGGTACCTAATTGGTACTGAGGGAACAAGATTATTTTTGACAAAGAAATATGATGTACAAGTATGTATGTACAGCATTTATTCAGGGCTGTAAAACAAGAAAGCCAACGGTATTGCATTCCTTTCCCTTACATGATGTAACAGTATGTTTTCTCAGGATCAGTAAATCAACATCATCACTGACTGTAGGGAGGTATATCATGACCTTTCACAGTGGCACACTGCCAGTTATACATGTGAGGGTATGACCTGTGCACATGATATCTATAGATAAATATGCTCAGACTATGTAATTATATGCATGAAAACATTCACATAAAAGAGGAATTTTTGCATTTCACTTTTACTAGTGCAAAAATTGATTTACAGGAGTGGTCATGTATCTGTGGAAATATAACAACATGGTAATTTGAGGCAACAAGGTCAAAACTACAAATCTTGCTTTAATCGCTGTGATTCTGTAAACTTTATTTTTTTATTGTAAACTTAATGAAGTGAAAAAATACTCCATTTTTCATACATTTTCGTCTTTTCCCCAGATATATGTTCACTCTTTATATCTATAAATCAATCCTATTTCACAACTACTGTAGATTAATCAATTGAATGTACGTCAACTTCGGCGTAGTACATCCCGCTGTTTAATAGGTCGAAGGTCAACATACCGGCATATTTCTCCATAGTACGGGAGCAATTATTTTTCTTACGAAACAATTCGTTCGTCAATTCAACGCGAATAACGTTACCCTGTGGAAATCATCAATGAAAATGGAGTAGCGGAAAACATATTTTCATCGATGGACTTAGTACTAATTGTGATTATCACCAGCCACCAGTGGTGGTACTGCACTGCCACGACACTACACGGATAGTCCATACCGGACGTGTAACTCAAGTCCAAGTCTATATAAAATACTGTGAAAAAGAAAAATAAGTGCACTGAGAATCGCTTGAGGTGAAAGTAAGGTACTTTTTTGAGGATCGATATCCTACCAACTTACCGTACTGCAAGTAACGGCACATTTCACATGCACCGACCAATGGCAAAACAGACACACAAGAATCTGTACCAGGCCGATGGCAACAACGGCGATCACGCCGGCCTCGAAGTATTCGGTCACACCATAGACGACGAACCAAAAGTAAAGCCAAAGCGTGTAGAGGATGATAAAGGGAAAAACATATCCGTGAAGGAGAATATGCCGCGGATTGTACAAAGAAACACTTTGGATCTCCTCATTCATGGGCGCCGCCATGTTGGAATTAACACCCGACCCTCCAAGTTAGTTAAAATTTGTGCAGCCACAGTGCTTGGTTTCAGAATAATGTTTTACAAAATCACACAACTTTTGACAAAAGCAAAGACTTTCACTAAATTGTATAGAAAGACAAAATTTAAATGATAATTGTACCCTAAGATGGAAATTTTCACTTTCCTGTTCTGCAAGAAGTCTAAAGCCTGCCTATGTCGTTTATGATGCGTGCGCAGATCGCGAAAGGTACATTCGGGGAATCTGATTCCGTGCTTTGATGATTTACGTTATCGACAACATAAGTTAAGAATTTGTTCATCGTGACAGATGTAATTTACCCCGTCAAAAATGTAAGTACATCCACAGGAGACGACTTGTCGATTTCCAGACGAGTCAGTAGAGTAGCTCAGAGCAGTTTTGAAGTTCCGATAGCACGTGTATCGTGTAACTGATGTGCATTGAAACGTGACAGTCGACTATGTGTAATCGGTGGATTGTCTAGTAATATATATGTGAACAGCAAACATAATTTACCGTATATAATGCATAATATGCCAATGCATCTATTGAATTGTTCTGTATATCGCTGACTGTCTGGCAACCAATACGTGACAGCGATATTTTAAGTATAAAAAAGCTTAGAAGCCCTGCAACTCGTAAACCAGTTATCAGTGCAGATCAGCTGAAACAAATATTTACGGATCAGCGTTGAGGGCGCTAGTCACTCAAAAAGAAGTTCATGAAAGCCTTGCGACTATGTTGAAATAAATTTATCTTTTTCAAAAAAAAAAAAAAAAAAAAAAAAAAAAAAAAAAAGAAAGCCCCATAGGATCCACATTTTTAGTTAGAATGATTTTCATGTACAATAAATTAAACTATTTTCCTCTACAAATTATCGCAAACTCCAGGTAAATGACTTTAAAACATACTTGCTTCAGTATCTTTGGTAGGCTGATATGGGGAGGAGCAGGTCGATATAGGAAATGTAAATAAGCACTTACGTACCTTGATACCTTGTTGGATGATCCAGGGAATTCTAAGTAACCATTTGTAATATTCAACAGTGTATTTGGTGTGAAGAACATGAAAAAGCCTTTTTATATTTCCACAGGGACGTTGTTATGCAACTTGTATCCAAGTACTGTATGAATGAGCTGGAGGCATACGGCCTGTGTGTCCAAAACAATCCACAAGACTGGAACTTGAAGTGCAATCAGTACAAAGCTAAAGTCACAGAATGTTCTTCTACACAGTAAGAACGCATGGTTCTATGAATACCTGAAATGTTTCTTGTTTTACAAACATGCTGTAAGGGTAGTGTGCGCCTCGAAAGTGAAAGACAAATTTTAACTTTTGTTCAAACTTTCCTGAATGAAACTTGCAGCCATTCTCTTACCAAATAGAGAATAAAAACCAGGGGTCACAGTGCAAAGTCAGGCACAAGAGAAACAAATTACCTAACAGTTTCCGAGATTTGAAATTCAATTGGCTGCTATCCCTGTGTTAACTCTATGGAAAAAAATGAAATTTTAGATTTTTGAAAAACTAAGCAAGTGAAAATTTTTCTTACATCAAGAGCTTTAAAACGAACCCCCGCAAGTGGTAGATCAGAAAAGAATTATAGAAATTTGAGGGTCCGAATATCTGTCCCAGAGGCGCATTTTACCTCTGACTGGCAGAGATATCATTCTAAATATTTTGGCTTTTGTTCATTTTTTCTCTTCAAAGTCCTGGTGTCCAAACTATAAAGAAAGCGTGTGTGCAAGAGTTTGCGACGTACGATGCTTGCTTGAAAGAAAACCCGCAGAATGTTGAGAAATGTGTAGCAAGTCTTAATCAGTTCCTGCAGTGTGCTGAGAGTGCAGCAGTGAAGCTGGAACAGTCCTTGAAGACAGGATCAGGTGAGATTTATCAGTTTTATTGGAAGATAATCATGAAACTTGTTGTTACCAATGAAATGCTAGTCAACCATGGATTCTAAGTCTTGCTTGCAAAAAGGCCAGGCAGTTGCACTCACAGGATGGCTTGGTATGCATGCTTGTTAGTCCCCACGGACACCGTCCGGGGGGACTTATAGGTTTGGTCGTGTCCGTGCGTGTGTGTGTGCGTGCGTGCGTGCGTGCGTGCGTGCGTGCGTGCGTGCGTCCGTCCGTTCACGCAGATATCTCAGAGATGCCCGAAGCGATTTCATTCAAACTTGGTACAAGGATTACTTCATATGTCATACAGATGCACGTCGATTTGTTTTGTGATACGATCCAATATGGCTGCCAGGCGGCCATTTTATTACGATTTTTTCATGTACAGAGCCATAATTCAGGCATGTTTCAACTGATTTTATTCAAAGTTGGTACAAGGACATTGACCAATGTCATAGATATGCACGTCAATTCTTTTTGTGATACGATCCAATATGGCCGCCGTGCGGCCATTTTGTTACGATTTTTTCATGTACAGAGCCATAACTCAGGCATATCTCAACCGATTATATTCAAACTTGGTACAAGGACATTGACCTATGTCATACACATGCACATCAATTTGTTTTGTGATACGATCCAATATGGCCGCCAGGCGGCCATTTTATTACGATTTTTTCATGTACAGAGCCATAACTCAGGCATGTTTCTACAGATTTTATTCAAAGTTGGTACAAGGACATTGACCAATGTCATAGCTATGCACATCAATTTTTTTGTGATACGATCCAATATGGCCGCCGTGCGGCCATTTTGTTACGATTTTTTCATGTACAGAGCCATAACTCAGGCATATCTCAACCAATTTTATTCAAAGTTGGTACAAGGACATCAACCTATGTCATACACATGCACATCGACTTGTTTTGTGATACGATCCAATATGGCCGCCATGTGGCCATTTTATTACGTTTTTTCATGTCCAGAACCATAACTCAGACATGTATCAAGCAAATTTATTCAAAAATGGTACAAGGAGATTGACCAATGTCATACATATGCGTGTTAATTTGTTTTGTGATACGATCCAATATGGCTGCTGTGCGGCCATTTTGTTATGATTTTTTCATGTACAAAGCCATAACTCAGGCATATTTCAACCAATTTTAATCAAAGTTGGTACAAGGACATTGACCTACCGTATGTCATACATATGCACATTGATTTGTTTTGTGATTCGATCCATTATGGCCACCATGTGGCCATTTTATTACGATTTTTTCATGTCCTGAACTACAACTCAGACATGTATCAAGCGAATTTATTCAAAAGTATTTTTATCACAGACCTAATGAAGAGGACTCTATCCTCTCTGAGGACCTGTAATCAAAGCACCCATTAACAAGTGGGGACTGTGTCATCAACGATGACTTGTTCTACAAAACTTGAAAACACCCCACCTTGTGGATTTATCAACAAAAACAGACACCCTTATATCATATATCAGAGAAAATTAACCCCCTTGGAGAGGGAGAGATAATTTCTAAACGCAGTTACAGCCAAGTCAATGTTGTATAGAGCAACAAAATTGTCTTCGCATATCAAGGTAGTGTTTTGCCATTGTGTGAACTAGCTTACATTCATTACTGTCTGGAGCAACATGATAACTTTTGGGAAAAAGATTTTTCATGATGATGTCATCATCATTTCAAACAATCTCATTTCCAAATTTACCATGGCAGTGCTGTTACATCTCAGAAATTCATCCACAAGGTTTCAAAGGGTTATGCTAATCCTTTCATGGACAATTTTGGGAAAAAGTGCCTTTTTTCTTGTTTCCACTATGAACCGTGATGATGAATGAAATACACCCCCTTTTCCGGGATTTTGGAAAATAAACATGCATGGGTACTTATATTCCCCTGAGAGTGTCACCGCTGGTGTGACTTTATAGGGTCAATGCTTTGACCTAGAATTCTTAAAAAGTGGTTTTAGCCTGTGATTCCTGTGATTTACATCCAGTGACGCAGTCAGATATTTTGAAAATTGGTGTAGTCCTACCTTCTCATACCAAAAAATGTTTTTATTTCCCATTGTGATAGCACTGTGCATAGCTGCGTGTGAGACAGAGATAAATATAAACTCTTGTATGCAAGTCTTCTGTCCACAAGTCCCGTAGTATAATAAAAAAAAAGACAACTACGGTAGCTAAATGTTGACAAATATGCTCCGTTGTGTAAACATGACTTTCCAGTAATATCCAGTTATAAGTATCAGAATATTTATAGATGAATCACATGAGCTCTTGAGATGTTGAATGTCA
Source organism: Ptychodera flava (assembly GCF_041260155.1). Taxonomy (NCBI): domain Eukaryota; kingdom Metazoa; phylum Hemichordata; class Enteropneusta; family Ptychoderidae; genus Ptychodera; species Ptychodera flava. Next base: position 14,362,280 of record NC_091943.1, read on the forward strand.
TTCAAAAATAACCAGAGCAGTTGTTCAAGTACAATTATTTTAATACCTATTGTGAGTCACAAACGTCTGTAACATAGAACTCCCTGCCATTTTTAAGTCCAGATAATTTCTAGGAAAAACGTCTTCTCATATTGCCAAGCAGACACTGCAGACACTTCAGTCCTATTTGTGATTCTGTTTTTAAAATTTCAGTGTTTTCTTTAGGTTTCTCTCTCATATGGGGGGGGGGGGGGGAAATCCCCCTCTGCTTGAAAAAAAAAAATTGTGAGGGGGGTTCTCAATGAGGGGGACCATAATAAATTATGCAAATTAAAGTTTTTCAAGGCAGTAGTAAATTAAGGCTATAGAATGGATCAAATGTCAAATTAATGACAGTCTTCTGTTACTTACTTTTATCCATGTAGGAAATGTTTAATATGTTAAAAGTCTACATAAATCATTCATGGAGGTAGTAGGAGTTACCTCCATGAATCATTCAAACTTCATTCATATAAGTTAAAATACAGTTTTGTAAACTGAAGGTAAACCCTAATTGATTGTCTTTCAGCTGAAGATCATGTTTCTGCTGGTATTTTTCATTTTACTGTTGCTATGGGGAGATAGTGGGTAAAATCAACTATTGTGATGTTGCATCATGAGCAACAATCTTGCTGCAGCATGTCACTGTCAATACTCTGCATAAATCATTGTCTCAAGATCTCATTGAAGAAGGAGACAGCATGCGTTTGTGGCACTTTTTGTTTGAACTTGAGGTTTGCACAATGGCGCAATCTGAAGATAACACTGGAATTTCTAACCCATCCTTTTCCGTTTTTTTGCAGGACAAGAATTGAAAAGTGCCTAGTTCTTACAGTGTAATCAAGTACGTAATGGACATTTGTCAGCCATTTTGACTGTTGCCAGTCATGCAGTGTACTGATTGGCTACTTCATATTGTGGGCTGATCAACATCAACAGATCATGATCACCAGTATTATCAAACTCAACCTCGAGTCAGTGTAATTACCATTCACCAACAACTTGGTTACCTTACAAAAACAACAACTGCAAAAATTCAGGGACGACTGTTTTGCTAGTTCTAAATGACTTACATGTATTTTACAAACAGATTTTTTAAGCATTACCAATAAAATGAATTTGAGCATTGTGAGCTGGTATTGCATGTGGTACAGTGGTTTTCTGACACCAGTGCTGCCAGTAAAATTAGCCTAATGGTTCCTATTTTCAAAATTAATTTACAAAAAATGAGAGGAGCAACAAATTTAAAACACGTTGAACCTTTTAACCTGTCAGGCTCTTCAGCACTGTCTCTATCAAATAACTTGCTCATAGCAGGGTATATATTAACATGATATAACAGATTTTACGTTGCACTTATGGACTGCCAAAAAGATTTGACATGAACAGGAAAAAATAGTTTGTCTGTATCAGCTATCGAGACAAATAAAAAGGAAATTGTCCTTTTAAAATTTTTCCCTGTGTGATTTGGATCATTGTTGCGCAGAATGGGAAAGTTTCTTTCTTACCTTGTGCCTTGATTTGGCTGTCAAAATCAAAGTGTAATGAAGAGAGCCCCCTGTAGTTATTCCTGAGAGAGGCAGGATGAAATATGCTAGGCATTCAACCTTTCGGAAGTTTCTGCACAATGTGTGAGCTCATTAATCACCGTTATGAGAAATTAATGAAGAGACTTCCCCTAGAGTCTATTTCAAAGATGTGACAAGTAGCGCCTAGGATAATTTACATCTTGGTGACACCTGACATTGTGTTCACGGTGGAGTATGGTACGGTCCCGTCGGCCTCGAGAGATGACGGATCACCACACGAAATAATGGCAAGACTGCAAACTGCAGCCGGTTGTCCACAGGCAAATATCATTTGGTACCATTGTGGCTGCTATTCTGGTTTACAGTGGCGCATTAAACATCAATGCTGAGCATTTCTTGTCTGGTTTCCCATGTATAGGCTGGACGTATGCCAGACCTTTGAAAGTTTCCCTGAGTGCATTAAGAAATTGTCGTAGGGAGTGATTACATCTGGAGAAAATTGCCAGAAAACGAAGTAAAAGAAGAGTGTAACTGATAGATTGTGTCAAAGTTATGTTGATACTGTTGTGACTTCCAGTGATTCATACCATATAGATGTAAAGAAAGATCAACCACCTAGCAAATGGCCACAAAATATCAAATAGGAATTTAATAATCCTTCTCTAAAGCTTTTACAGTTCACAACTTTCCCACCAAATTTATTGAAATCACGTCTAATACTCCACGAAGTTTAACTTTAAACCAATTCCCATGGCTTCCACTTGACTGTGACGTATTCGTTGACCATCTATTAATTTTGAAATATTATGCTTATATACCATTGTTTGGTTTTGAATATTAAATTTTTAGGCATAGACGGAAAACAAAACTGGTAACAAAAACTCGACTTGGTTGAAAATAGATTCCAGTGCAATATTCTGTGAACTTTTGAAATATTTCCCATTCATATTTTTCTTCTTGTGCCTCCTTAAAAATGATCTAATACCTACTTCATCATAAATCTGGAAAACGAATGGAATTTCTCATTTGATGCCAGAAATGATAAGCAAGGTTTCTCTATATCAGCCCACAATCTGAGAAACGCGGCAGCTCTGGAAAGACATCGCGTGCTCCGGCAAAATGCTATCATAACAACAATCAGAGAGGGAGACCTGATAAAATTGAAATCTTCTCTTTAAGTGAAACCACTGATGAATTCTGGGAAATATGAAATACCAATCTTTTCATATATGAAAGAGATTAGTCAGTCTGTTCATTGATGCAGACGAGTCTCTTGGGGAAAACTGACAATATGTTTTGTGTATGTCTGTGGATAAATCAAAGTTGTGATATGGGATTAAGGCTCGAGTTGTTAGAAGATACAAGCAAGACTGTTGGCTGTGTTGTATCCAAGTTCATGACCGTGTCTCGATCAGTAGCAAGCCAAACAAATACTGTAGCTGTAACATATGCGGATTGAATCCATGTTAGTATTTATCAAGTACTACAGCTGCAACCAAGGTGGGTTTCATCTCCTGGCAGACTGACCTGGATATGGGTTTCCAACACGGAGAATTTTTCGTAGCTTTCAGGATTCTGTTGATAGGTCATTTTCAATATATCGCCCTCTGTGCCCAAACTTTGGCACTATATTGCACATACTGTTATTGAAAACTGAATGATCACAACGTGAAGGAAAGTGTTCATTTTAAGCAGAGCTCCTCAAAAATAGTTTGGCTGATGGAGTCTGGCTTATGTGCAGTTTGATCCCCGTTTCAAGGTGCAGAACTTCAAAATATTTTTTATTATGTCTACCCTGGGCAGAGGGCAATTGGGTTGGCATTTTGTCCCACCTACCCTGGCATTACAGATCACCGTGTTTCATATCTAAGCCAGTTTGATGTGCCGTTGACTTGAGGATTTTCTTAGCTCAAGACAGATATAAAATATTACATGTATTGGGGTACAGCTGTCTGAGATATTTCAAGCAATGATAAAGAGACTGAAAGAGCGGTGAAATCTTTAAAGTTTGTGGCCTCACTGTGGGCCGCAGTGTCGAGGGAGACGCGTAGGTTGACTGTCAAAATGATATAACTCATCGTCTTCAATAAATGAAGAGCACGCTGAGAAATTGTTTAAAGTTGAAAACTTTCTCACGCTGTTTTGCCACCTGTATCCATGGCGATGGCATTTGACAGCTCCCAGAGGCCAAACTTCACAAATTATCAATTTACAACCGAGCAAGCTAGGAGACTAGGGAGACGTGATTTTGAATTGAACTATCCAGATCTGTAGAAGGTCAGCATAATTCCCAAGATAGCAGTGGCTTTTACTCATCCATTCATTGGTGCAGCTCTTGATGGCCAAGGTCATGTGACAGTAGGGAGTCATGACAACTACCTAAATAATGACCCAACAGAGGCGCAGTACGCGCTACATGGGAAAAACAAACCTTATTTTCTTTAGTCTGATATTGAGATTTTTTTTGAAATATATGACATTGGTTAGCTTGATGCTGACAAGACATTCCCATTTCATAGACAATAGCATTTTTAATCCTTTGAGTGCTGTATTTTTTCCCACCAACATTTTAATGCAACATTTTACTAATTTTTATGAACTTTTCTGTAATTCCTCTGATAATTTTAGACCAAATGAACACAAAATTGAGGTCGGCAACTGTCGTAAAAAAAACTTATTCAAATCAGGCCTTACACACATTATGTATGCACGATTATATTCAGACATCAGAATAAAGGTATCAAATACAGCGTACATTCAAACTTTCAAATTGTACAGTCAATACATGAACCACAACTGATATACCAGTGTATAAGAGTCCTGGATTTTCTTTATGACAGCTGTCTATGCAAGGAGCTTAATCTGGAAGTCACCAACAACTGATGTATTTCCAACTCTCAGTAATTTCAAGTGAATGTTGAACCTTCTTAGCCATGTAAATGGCAAGCAGCGATAACTTTTTATAGTAAACTTTCATACTCTTGTGTTTGACAAAAAATTTTCCCAGTCCAGACGAGGCATTGTGGTCAATTTCAGATTCCAACATGAAAATAAAAGGAACAACAGCTGTAAGATACTTTTTTTATATTTTCATTGGTTTTGTTTGAAAACAAAATATGTTTTTCTCTATTTCTCTCCCAACAGTATGTTGAAATATACAATACAGCATTGCAGACACAGAGTACTACGTACCAACATGTCATGTTGTTGCTAAAATGTGAATTCTAGTTTCAACTAATTCAGTTGTCAACAGTAGATGTACATAAACGCAAGCTGTGTAGACAGGAATGCCTGGCACTTCAACACACTCTCTCAGGAGCAGAAAAAGAAACTGTATTTTACTAAGTAGCAAAACAAAAAATGTGAAAATGTGTCAGCTACATCTAAATGGAGCTATAATAGACTGATAATATCACTTGTATTACATTTTCATGCTATTATGATATATATATATAATATATATATATATATATATATATATATATATATATATATATATATATATATATATATATATATATATATATATATATATACACCTTCTTATGGTGCAGGGAAACTATTCGTTATATCATTTCACACTGTCCAGTAATGAAATAAGACCAGCACTCTTCATGGGTTGCAAACAATGGCACTTTATTGATTGTAAGTCTGAAAGACCAAGAGTACACAAAAAAAGAGAAGAAAAAAATAGAACTTTGCCTTTTTTTGTTTGATTATAATCATAAATGGATTAGAAACTAGCTGCCTATTTAGAATAGTGCATATTAGTGACTGAAAAACTCACAGAGCTGAGTTTTGCTTGATTCATTTTGAGGACATGTCTGAATGGTTCTACCCACTGGAGAAGTGAAGAAACAAACTCAAGAGTGGAGATTACAAAAGATAAACAAACAAATACACTGACCCCTCCAAAAAAAAAACCAAAATGAAAAGAGAGGTGATGTAATCATATGTCATGAAATATACATATCATATTTGGGTTCTAATAGAAGGTTGGGGATGACAGAATGAGCCAGGTTTTTACAAACAGCCAAACAAACACTTTCTTTCTTTCACTTTGTCATATTATTTGTTCTTCTGCAGCTGACTGTTATCCTCTGCGAGATGAAGCCAGGAGCAAATGGGAGTATTACGGTTGGACCGTCTTTTGTCTACTGACTTTGAAACCACATACAACTACAATCAGTCAAAATTTGAAAGAGCTGCCATCTTTTAGAAATGCTGCCTTATTTATATAATTATTTTCTGTTTGTTTTAAATATGTCAATGCTAAGGTTGTTTTGAATAATACACACAGAGGATACTGGCCAACACCAGATACATACTTATAGAAACACTATCAATCTGTGTGTTCTGCCCTGCTACAGCTGTATGTTACTGATGCTATGACAATAGGTATTTTATGTCATCGGCGTTTTTTGACTCCTCACAATGACACACCCTCTATATTATCAAAAACTGGTGACTGTACCCAGTTCAAGAGGTTTTTTTTGGCACTACAGCATAGATGAATGTGATTCAAGAGTATAGTCAACACCACATCTGATAAAAAAATTTTTTACAAGACACTCACAAATGAGGATACAAGTGAAAAATCAAACCCAGACTTTCTTCAGTATGCACGTAATGACATTGAAAAATGTACCCATCTCATTGACCTTGCCATCCCTATTTCCCCTGATGTTGGTTCAACCCTACCCTTTGAAACAATGAGAGTAATCTAAGCTTCGGTGGTGAAAAGGTTAAGAGGGGAAAGTACTGCACGGATCCACCACTGTATGTAAGCAGCTGGATGAAAGAGCAGAGCTTTTCAGATTCCTGCCATGGTTTTTTCTGAGAACGAGCAATGCTGAGGTATATATTCACGGGATTAACCCGGTTTTACGTGCATCACAAATGAGTTCTCTGGTAGCTTACAATCAGATTGAGGGAAAAATTTCATACAGCAGGTCTCCAATGAATCAGAATGGATGAACAATGCAGACAGACAAGCTTTCTTGCAAAGCAGAGACACGAACATCCTCGTTACAAACTGAAGTTTGGCCAAACTTTCTCGCCAGAGTTTCTTTTAATGTAGCACTGGTTCCTGCGAATTACGATTCACTTCGTCGGGTGGTTGGGATCACCGAGCTTGATCCGATTCATTTTTTTTGTTATTTGCTGCAAGAGTTATCTGAGAATGAGAAGTCAATTTCCTATTAACTGAAGACTCCAGTCGTTGGGCCATCAATTTGATGGGATTCAGTCAAAAATGGCTTAGATTTATTGGTGTCTCGACCCTGTACTATTCAGAAATCCTGATTAGTGGACGGACCGTGTACCATAGCACAGCATCCAATCTCCACCACTAATTATATAGCCGTGATTTATACAACCCTTCTCCCTTTGATCAGCGCTTTTTTCCACCACAGAGATCCAGAGGTAGTGATGGTAGATTTTTAATTCCAAATGAGTTCTAATCAGGGGTACCGTGTTATTGGTACCTTTTCAGTAGAAAAACCTCGGGATTAAAATGGTGTCTCACTGGCAGTGGTAATTTGCTGAACTTTAATACGCGCAGTGATTTGTGGGCTAGATTTACGGTACTCGGCCGAGGAGGGGAGAAAATGGAGGAGGGGAGATGACGACACTCGATGATGAAATATGGGGATCTTTTGACAGGGTGCGTAAACATAGAAAGAAATATTGAACAATAAAGGGAACGGCTGTCACCTCTACGACTTCTTACGCAAAGACAGCAGCTTGGTCGAAGATCTGAGAATCTCACCTCTGTGGCAAAGGGGATAACAAAACATCAAAAATTTACTTTTTACTCCAGTAGTTCCATTAAAAATCACATTTTCCTTTACATATTGATTTGTTATCCATACATCACAATGAATTGAGATGTCTTCGACCAATTCCCCTGGAGGCAAAGTTGAGAGATTTTCCGAAATAATAATCCCCGACTACCTATAAATTGATTTGGTTTAACATTTGTCATCTTTTCACTGAGCCACGATGTTGTCTGGGAAGTCCCATGGAGTTTTACTTTGTCCAATTTGGTGAAGGTGTACTCCGTACTTTTTAATGCTGGGGAAAAATAAAAACTTGCTAATTTCAAATTGAGTCTCGGACAGCCTCGCTTATAACACTTTACGATCAGACTCGGAATCAGTTGCACTAGACCTCTGGAGCCGCCGACGACTCCCCCAGCGCCTGTACTACAGATGTCATCTCACACCTGGTTCAGGAGGTCGCGATCTGTTATTTAACTGGAGACACGGCTACCATTAAAGTATCCAACTTGGGAAAACAGCGTCATCTTTCTTTCATGAGTTCTGCGGACAGATGCGGTGCAGTTATTTCCTGCAGATTTATATCGCGGCAGGAAAATTCCGCCGTTGTTTTGAAGTTTTTGTGGAGATAAATTGTCGGGGGCTTACGCGGCTGAACGCATGTTGGTTAACTTTGCAAAAGGCAGGGTCAATATTGGATAACTGGTGATCCGTTCAAAAAACCTGCACTCCCCTTTTGAAGTGACAGAAATTCTCATTTCTAATTATTTTACGATTGTTTGTCAAAGAAATGATGTTTTGTACCAATAACTGCCACAGCAAGGCGCACTATGAGGCTTTTGTTCAAAAACCTACCACACAGGCACAAATTTAAAAAAAATTAGTGTGGAAATCACCGCGAAAGCCTGCAGGAAAGGGTAAGATAGGACATATCTTTTCACGACGCTTGCTTGACGGGAAAATATGATTTAATGAAGTCAGGTAAGCTATAAGGGAAACCTCACTCACAGCAGTACCAATAACATGGACCCGCAGAGTGGAAAGTATAAGAAGCCATACATTTCTGCCTGGATATGTACTGTTCATGGTGAGACAGGATATTGTGTCTGTTACTGCTGCACATACTGAGTTCTTGTTTGTCCGTATTGCATGATCTCATTCATATTGCTGCATTTATTTCTTTATAAATATCACGGTATCCATGAGATGGAATTATCTGCCGTCTGTAGAGGATAATTTTGACTGAAGCGTTGAAATTAACACACTTGTACTAATATGCTGTAAAATTTTCTAAGGTAACATTTCGTGAAGTTGTTACAAAATCTTCATAATCAGATTTTTTTTTTGCACAAGGGAACAAATTTGCTTCAGTAAGAGGTTGAAGCTGAGGTGCATTTTTAATTGAGAAAATTTTCTAATGATGAAACGTTTGTTAGAGTGTCTCTCACAAAGTTTCTTGCGAGGAGATGGGATTCAAATTTGTGCCGCAAAAACCCGAGCTAAGCATTCCAAAGTATCTGGTGATTGCAATTCTCATTCAAAATGACTGATTCACCAGAACAAGATAAGCAAAACAAATGAAAATTCACTGACAAAGGTGAATCCGTTGCGATACTCTCTGATTCCAAACTGCATCGTAAAAAACCGCCAGATACACACCATGTCATATTTCACAATTTCCCGGAAATACCCACTGACACTTGCTTATCTCACTGAGCATGCTCAATTCATCAATATGGCTGCCTCTGGAGTCCGGGGGGTCAAGTGTCAACAGCTATGGCCCTATCTGCACATCTGTCATCCTTAGCCCGCTTACTTTTACTCATAAATTTACTGTAACCAGAATTACGGTATTAAAATGGGGGGATTACCAAATCTCCAACAGATAGAACTATACTAAAACACAAAACTACAGCCGAGGATCCTGGCTGAATAACAAAACACAGTTCAACACAGACGTACCACGTTGCAATGACGATAATGCTGGTTACCTGGGATGGCAGTATGTAATATCAAATATTACCCCCTCCCTTTTGAAAAATAAAAATCACAAAATAAAACTGCAACCTAAATATTTAAAACTGTTGAAAATTTCAGCTCATGTTAAAATCATAGTTTCAATGATAAAAACTAAGCTCTCACACTTGATTAAAATCAAACGTTAATACATGATTTGAAAAAAACAAAAAAAAGAAACCTTGGTGGGACAGTGTTTACTGGTGAGGGTCGGTTACATGTACAAGAAACATGCTTTTGGCACATCAGAACAAAGACTTTTGTTTTGTACAGCCAATCTGATTGGCGTGAAAATGAGTTTGTACAACAAGCTAAAGATGGATGGTACAAGCACAGAGTATTGTTTGAACATATTTTCTGCCTTTTTTTTTGGCTCTATCTCTATGCAACGCAACGTGCAGACATCTACACTGCCACTGAGCTGAATGAGTTTTCATTAATATCACAGCAGAGAAATTGCAGTGTCTTTCAATGTTAAAACAACGGCGGCCATTTTGAATGGAAACTTGGCCAGTAGCAAGCTTTAAAGTTTTGATGTAAATTTGTGCAAGAGTCATAAGATTTTTTTACAAGTGCTTTCCAGTAACATCCACCTTGAGCCTCCAAATTTGAAAAGACTGCTGACTGACTGACTTTGCTTGGAGCTACATTATGGTGATTATAATAGATATTATTTTGTACAAAACAGGTAAGATAAGAAAAGTGATGAAAACATATTCACATGGTTTTTCTTAAGTCTATCGGAAAATCTAAAATTGATTTTGGTTTGTGCAATATAAAATCTGCTATTGACCTCAGCTTCACCCAACAATTTTCTTTTTGTCTTGGCACTATTTCATTTTTTCCTTCACATTTATGAAACTTAATATTATACCCTTCTCTCAAGAAAAAAAGGGAATTTGTGCTAATTCTCGAAAAGCATTCTTACTTTTGTAAAATATTCCATCCCTACTTTCCCGTGTAGTGGTCCAACCAATGCATTGAAAATAAAAAGTCTGGACCATCATGTATAAGTATTGGGTAAGTGGGATGTTGAAGGGTTAAAGATGAAAAACAATTGTAACTTACGAACTGGAGCACTCCCTGAAAGGTGGACGTAGATTGTTTTGAATATTTGAAAATTGTCGCATTATAGAGAATTCAGCTTTCATTATAATACCGTGGTATTTCATTCTTCCCCCCCCTGGAAAACGATGTCTTTAAGTATATTTTATTAGTGATCATCAAATTTTCTCTTGCATTTTCAAGGAAGATTTTGTGAAGGTGGCGATGCTTTATTTCACAACGGTGAAACGGGAAGTTGAGAGCACGTTGAGGCAACATGAAGTTTTGTAATCATTACAACTGTAATGTGAGAAGCTGAGCTCCAGTGGAAAAAAAAAAAATTGACAAGTTTGACTTAAAGGTCAACGTGGACTGATCGCATTCAGTGCGAACCTGACATACTGAAAATGAGAAACACAGTTCTGTACATTACAAGGTTTTAAATTGTGGAGTCGAGCTGAGGTCAATCTTTGCACAAATTCTGAGAATATTTCCCTTCAACCATGCTTCTAATCCTATCAGCTTGTTCACTGAGGTTCTTTTGTTTCTTAAAATCCACTTTACAGATGTTCTGTAGAACAATGAAATATCGACTGGATGAGTATAAAATACATTAAGATGTGTACGTACTTACAAGGGAACTCACACACGAAAAACCTGCAAATTTGATTTGCAGTGTCTTAGAATTGTAAAACTTCTACCATTACAATATTACTTGGGAGAAAAAAAAATTGTATTCTGCACAGATCTGTACTTGACCTTAGAGTGACCTTTTTGTCATTGCTTGAAAGTTGGGCAATAGCAGCCAATGAAATTACTTTTCATTGGACATGTGACCGATGGAAAAGACTGTTGCTATGTAATTTGCATTTTACTGACATGTAAAGTTTTTGCACTGGAAAGGGGTGTGATTGGCCTGTATAGTAAAAGCAAAATACACCAGAACACACCAGATATTGTCCAAAATTGAGTGAGTGAAGCTGTCGTAAAGCTTTATGGTTCCTCAGTTCGATTTTGGATCGATCCAAATTTGTTTCATGTTTTTTATCACCTGCTTGACAGATATCATTACGTAAAGAACTGTTTTGTTGTCATTTTGTCTCACATCATGGCGTCTTAAACTTTCTTTTCCCCAGTCACTGCCCATTTGTTGACAACACTGACCTATGACCTGTGACAGAATACAATTGGACTATACCATTACAAAAGACAGGGATGTTGAATTTCACACGCAGACTGACACTAACCTCACATCTTTGTAGTACACAAATACACTGCTCTGGCATACAAACATTCTGCCAAGGCTAAAAATGACAACATTGATGTCTGATACTTATTTATAATGTGGAAGTAACCAACTTTGAATAATAGGTGGGATAAGTTACCTTTGGCAGACTAACAGATCAAAATGATTTTCACCTTTTTTTTTCAAAATTCTGTTAAAATTGTCAGGTTTTGGCTCATTTTTTGTTTTAAAACAAAGCTAATAACGACCTACCATAGAATATATTTTAAGACAGCCTTAAGTTCATCTTAACTACAGTAATTCCCTGCCTCGGACACAAGGCAGTATCTATGTTTAGTACTTTTTTGCAAACTGATTGTCCATAACGGAATTCTGGTGGGAATCAAAAGACAACTGTCGTACTGTTCGACTGATAAAAATCCTCCAAAATTGTAAACTGAAGTGTGACGCTTTCGTATCTGCTTCTCAGATTTGGAGACATCCATCCCTGTACCGTTCATGTTGCATTTCATTTTCAAACCCCCTATGGTCAGGCTTATTCACAAAATTTGAGCCCCTCAGGCAAGGTTAGACCTGCAACTATGTGAACAACCCCTCGGGTTGTTAAACATTATTCCCCACCCCACAAAATTTGCAAAAGAAGAATAAGTTCACACAACATGTTCCATTAGTCAATTTAAAATTCACCGTTGGGGTTAGCAGATAAAAATGGGGCAAATTTTAATTGAGACAAACGGCTGACATTATTTAAACGCTTGCCCATTAAAACTAAATGACATGATGTCGGTCAGTTGTTTGAAGTTACTTGTGTTCGACCTGAAGTAACTGGAGTCAGGGATTGAAACTTGGCTTTACATTGCCTATCAGAAACAGGCACATCATCTGGATTTTGCTGTTGGTTGATCTGACACATCTTTGAGTTGGTAGTGTGGCTGTCATGGTAGTGTGGCTGTCGGCTGAGGCAGAGTTCATAAACACTTTTATCTAGTGGTCAAACAAAACACAAGAGCTCCATAAGTTTATGGATGGTTTTTTTTTGTGGACTTTGGCATTTGGTAAGAGTTATTTGTCACTCTTAAAGCTGTTCACCCCGATTTCTTTGAAAACAGGTCCACAATCACCATATATAACAATGGGTTGGGGCCAAACCATAGCAGAGAAAGGGTTGTCTACCTGACATCTGCTGCCAATCTTGTGCAATTCTGGGCAGTCATTCTCAAGGTAAAACAACTACAAAATCTCTGAGTTCATCGAGATCTTTAACCTACTTTGGGTGATCTGACTGACGCTGCTAATTTACCAAGAAATGTTTCCAGATATTTCGAAAAAATCTACTCAGTCTTAATAGATAAATTCTGGAATTTTGAACCCAAGAAAGAACTGCTGATCTGAACAATGATTACACAGAAAGTACTACGTATGTGGATTGACATTCTTACTATTTCGACAGCAGAGCTAAAACTGATTGGCTCTGAATCATTTTGAATATCAAACTAGACAGAGATGACGTAGCGAATGTTAAGCCAAATTTCAATCGCTGACCTTGGGGGTTTCCCACAAGTGTAAGTTGCTGCAGGCAGTTTACGGTTGCAGAACGCACTGGGCAAAAGTTTCAGTAGGGTGGATATCGTTAATATGTCTCAAAACCATACAACGTCGTACTATGATACTCAGTAAAGCCTTTACCCGGAAAAAAAAAAAACACACACACAAACTGGCCAAAAGACTAATTGTGCTTTCCGTCATCGCTTGATTCGCCGCTGTACGAGCCTTCATCATCACCGTGGCTATTGTAGTCGTTACCATGCAAACCGTGCATGGAAGCGAAATCCAGCGAGTGACTTCGGTCCTCGTTGTCTCCTTTGTTCGGGGACGAACTCTGGCGGCCGCTACCACGATGGTCTTGGCTGGCATCAGAAGCAGACATTGCCTGCAAGTAAAAAAGTGATGAAACAGAGAAACACACCGTCAGTTTGGTTGAATAAATTTTTTTTTTTGCTTCCTTGCCAAATATTAGAGTTGTTCATGCCAAACTTATATAAAAAAATATAGGATGCCAATGTCAGGTATAAGTTAGTTTGTCAAATAATGAATGAAAACGCAAGTGAAAATTTGATCCAAACTGTTAATTTCCACATTGGTATATTCTAGATAAGCCTGGCCTGATACAATATGGTGGCCAGATGGTGCCATTTGAATAGAAGGTCACTTAGTTTCATTTTTTTTTTGGTTTTTTGTTCTCGAAAACATCAGTTTCTCAATGTTTCATCACTTTTTGTACGACAGCAACGTACCGTTCATCATTCCAAATTTCAAGAAAGAGTATCATTGACGATGAAAAAGCAGAGAAATGAAAGTGTCACCAAGAAGTTAGTAAAAACATAGGTGTTGGTTGCCGGTTTTGTCGTGTGGAGAGTTCATGATATGACCAACCAAAGACTGCATTGTCGTCCACTTGAACAATTTTATTTTTAACCCCCCTTGCTTTCCCAAAATTGCTGTACTTAATGATTCCATCAAGGTCATTGCCATTCAAGTTTTCATTCCAGTAAAGACCAGAAGAAGTCTAACTAAAATTGTCCGTACGTACAGAGTATACGCCACAGTTTTGTCAGCAAAATATATATTTAATGTTTAGTCATAAGCAATGGTTTGCTATGTGTGGTACCTTCTATATCAAATGGACCCTCCAGGCCAAGATAAAAAGACTTACTGGGTGTTTTTAATACTTTTTATGAAGAAAAATTGATACGAAAGAGAAGTAGAAAAAGTGAGGGTGTATATGGGTTAAAAGGCTATAGGTGAAAGGTTACAGGGTCAAAGGTAAAAGGTCAATACCCCAATACACTGTAAATTTGTAGGTAGGGAACACGCAAACAATTTACACACACACACACACATCCTTTCACATAAAATATGACGATGGTTGCTGACATTTTGCCTTTATTCACTGAATCCTGACAAAATGTAGACAAAAAAATGTACATATTAAAAAAATGTTCATTTGAAGTGATGTTTACCATCCATAATGCTCCCTCTCAAAAATACAACTCTCAATCTCTGTCTCTCCCAAGTTTCCTAGCAACTACTTCAAAATAGCAATACTACAAGTCAAATTTCAAACTACACGAGTCAATTTACAAAGTTCGTCGTCATTTCTTTTTTTCCCCATCACTTTACAAAGAATAAGACATTTTCCAATTTTCATACAGCTCCAAGAAATAGATGTCGTATTATCGAAAAATAAAAAAAACAGCAGCAGACCTCTGATCCATGACCTTGGGGTCACATGAGAAAGTTTTTAGAGGAAGCATTTCATGTTGTCAGTTTTTTCATATTTTTTTAATGTCAATGTCTGTCTTTAAAAAGTGCAGCATTTTTTTAAAGATGGTAGGTAACTATTTACACTGAGTAATTACACACAAGGAAAGCAGAGAAGCAGTGAAAAAATGTTAAAAATGCTGACTAAAAAAGCTGCCTGTATATTACAGATATGCTGAAACAAAAAACGTAGAAGTGTTACAAACAAGATGTCTGGTTGGAGTGCAGCAGTAGAGGTTTTAAAAATGGTGAACAGATTATCTCACAGATAACCTTAATAAAAACCCATTTTATTTTGACATTTTCCGCCAAAAGTTACCATAAAATGTTCTGACATCTTTAAAGTTGACAAATTTTTTTTTCTTTTTGAAGACTCAAATTTAGCTGATTGTAGCAATTTTATGTTCATAAAATTTGTTACCTCTATGACAAATTGTGAAATCTCCCTCTTTTTTTTTTTAATCTGCCTGGCAGTGTAATTTGGAAGTATCAGTAGTTTTATCAGAAGTTTCAATTCAAAAAATACAATTTATTTCTTAAAAACACTCTGAGTGGAATGCTTTGAGCAAAGAGTGAGATTAACAAGAAGAGCGGCAAGTTAAAATGGACCTTCCAACTTTGAACTATGAAACATTAGCCTCTACACTTTAACCCTTTTGGCTTTAACAGTCACATGGACACAATTGTTTGCATATAATATACACTGAACACTTTCATTTGATTTTAGAGTCAAATTGAAAACCTATGTTTTTTTTTTAGAATGAAAGCATGAGAACAAACTCTTTCGGTTGTAGCACTGTACTAGATATGAAAAGAAACATTCAAAATACATACACTGTATGATTGAAGAGAAGTACACTACATTGAAAATGTTTAAAAATACATGGCAAAACCCTTACTTGAAAGGTCACTGACAACTCAGCTAACGTACATGGGAACTTTTTTAATAACCTTTGTTGTTGTTGTTGTAAAATCGATCGTTTTCACACTTGTATTTCACACAAATCGTACACTGTTATAAATTTTGCAATGTCACAGACATCATTTTTTACTTTAGATGAGTGACCAAGACGTGAACTTTTGACTTAAAAAACTGTTTTTTGTTTTCAAGGGTTTGTATCTATAGTATGCAACAAAAGAGATTTGAGAACCTTATCGATCATCTTTGACTTTTCCAACAGTAAAATTTTGCATATCAATGAGATATTTGCATATGACCCTTGTGTGACCTTACATCCAGGCAGTTTATATGGCTACCATGCTTTCACTTTTGTGATCTTGCTGACAGAAAAGATTCCATTGCTATTTGAACTAATCTTATGATACAGGTTCACTTTTTTTTCACTATCATTCGTGAAAAGTCAGAATTTGACCATTTTCAATCAAGTATTTCAGATTGTAAGGTCACCGAGGGGTCCTGCAAATGGCTGCACGCTGAGATTTGACAAACATTTTCTGAGATGATCTGTGCAAGTATGGCTATTGAGTTTTACAATACTGGTATAGCGTGCCGAAAATTAAACAGAAAAACATAAACGTGCTTTCTATCTCATTCTCTAAGTTGTTTTGAAACTCTAAAACCACCAGTGGTTCTACCAAACTCCTGTACTGTGATTGTACAATCTTGATAGCGGTATTTTACGTTGATGGACTTCAAATGAACTTCAATCCATCAAAATATCTGAATTTAATTAATTACACAAATACAATTGCTACATGTACACCAAAATATACTGTCACAATGCCTCCTAGGATCCAAAACCAAAATGTCTGAACAAGGAAATGTTTCACCACAAAAATATTACTCAAGGAAGGGGATAGACAGCGTGCAAACCTGCTGATAAATGATCTGTCTCCCCCGCCCTCGAGGTTCAATATGTGAGGTACTGGATTTTATTCTTTAAAAAAATGTAGAAACTGTTTGTTAAACATGTCAGTGCGTGGCATCTGAAATCGGGACGCCATTTTGTCTTCTCAAAGTCGTGTCAGTAGTGTAGGTGTGCTCCAAATCCCCCCCAAAAAACACCTAACCTACTCTCATCTATGTTTATGTCGTCTTTTGGAATATTTACAGAATCCTATTTGGCACCGAAAAAAAAAGGCCATGAAACATATGCAAAGAAGAAGAGTGATAAATCTGACAGTTGTCTTTTTTTTTATATGTTAAAACAGACAAAAGGTCAGATTTCCTTATGAAAAATAATATTTGTTTGAAGAAACTTACAGAGTGATTGACTATGAAAAAGACTAGGAGCATGTGATTTTACCTTACAGATGACGTTAAACAAGCTAGTTCATGAACTCATCATATGAGGGCATGACATCTACCTGACAAAGTATAACCTATGAAATTCATTTGCTCAGGTCATGACCTTTGACACATCTCTGTGTCTGTTGTGTGACCAATAGCATCTCATCAGACCTGACTGAAAAAATTGGCGGGAACTTTTGTTTGCAGCGAACAATATGTCACAGCAGAGTTAGTGTACAGAGACTCTCTTCCATGACGATGAGCAAGCTAGAAAGAGGGTTTACTCTAAAACTTTGACACTGAACTTGACAAAATTGATTATCTTTTAATTGAAGAGGGCTAATCTCACAAAATCTGGAAGACTCAATAAATCATGAAAGCCACAAACATCTTGAAGAGGCAAGCGATACGTCATTTGAAAGAAATTTGGCAAGGACACAAAAGGTCATGATGGGATGGCGTTGAAGAGACGGAAGCTTTGAGCTCCCTTTTTCACTACAAATACTGTAACCAAGGTGATGTGTGAATGTTTGGCAATTCTTTTCTCAAGTCACTTTTATTTAATGTCTACCAGAGAGTGGACGGTCAAAGACTAAAAGAGGTAGTCGTGAAAACCAGCCTCAGAGCAAAACGCAAGAAAAGATGACAATTTTCTTTTCTCTGCTGTAAAAAAATACCTTGAAATGCTACATTTCCATGAATGAATACTACGATATGCAGTTGATTTTGAAGATATGCGAAAAAACTGCAGCATGGGACAATGAGCACGGCTCACTTGTCTTAAAAGATGTTCAAAAATTAACATTAAAGCCGCACTGGCTGTGAAAAAGCATTAAAGTTGTAGTGTCTCTAATGCTGTTTGAACATTAATGATTAACCAGGTAAGGCAAAGTTATTTTTCTTAAATAGGATGTTTGGGGTGTTTATATTTGGATTGTCCAAATGAGATTATGGAATGCCTGACCTTTACGGGACAGTTGCTTTGCTTATAAAGTAGTACTTACTTTTGAAAATCGTTTTCTAAATATATTGAACCAAACAGCAATGAAAAACAACTAGTTACCTAGTCAGAGCCTGCAAAAATGTGTGTTAAGGCCATCATAATCACTGTGTTTGGTGCTTTGGGTAACAGGACTAAATAACCAAAAGAAATGTATTTGCTTTAAATCAGCCAAAACTTCGAACAGTATAAATGCATGCTGCCAAGTTGAAAAATTTTAATATGCAAATATATCTGATAACATTCAAATTATGTGCAGCAAATGACATTCCAAAATACAAACAAGACGTCAGAATTCGGTGGTTGACAGATAAAATCAGGAACAATGTTTACAATTCAGTGACAAGTTTTTTTTTCTTACTAGTTTTGTGAATATTGTCCTGATATTTACGATAGGCAAAGCTACTATGCATTGATTATGTTGGCTGGCTGTAATTCTATGTGTTTTGTCAATGTACATGTCATCTTCACTTTACAGTCACCCCTATTATCCTTTAATGAAAGTCCAACCTTGTTACAGAAAGGAACACGGCTGGACAAAAGTACAAATCAAAGATAATTGTTACAGAAGTAAAACCTCATGTTTTAATTATTATGCTATGCTTGTAAAAGCCGCTGCTATTTACACATGATATTGTAAAAAATAAATGACAGCAGAGGATACTGCGATGCATGATTCAGTGAAATAAAAATAATTGTCCATGAGCTCTGTTTTTATTTTAGAAGAGGTGAGAGGTCGTCACGTGGAACCTACCATTTCCCCTGCAGAGGTGGTAGTAGCTGTGGAAGTAGGGTGTTGACCATATCCCATGTTATGTGACTCATACATCCCCTGCTGATCTGAGTTGTACCCACCAGTGGATGAGATGACTTGGCGCAGTCCCGGCACCTTGTTGGAGCCACAACACATTCAGTGTGTTAACATTTTATAGGGGAGGGGAGATTTTTTTTGCGTCTTTTTTTCACTTTCAGAAGAAGAAAGATTTTAAGAAAGCTATATTTACACCGATAAAAGAAATTAGCCTCTTTTCATTTACTAACTACATCACAAAATACCATTAAAAGAGTTTGACAGAGGTTTACAACCCTTTACTCATCATATACAGAGAGAAGCAACTGCAAAAATTTTGATAACTTGCAAACGTTTTGAGAATTTTTTCAATTTTTCCACAAAGCTACGATTTAGATCCAAAATTGGCATGCTTTCTTGCAAAAAGTTGTGGTTTTCTGACAATTTTGTATCGTATCCTCCAGTTCTGGTGGGAAAAAAAACACCCTTGCAAAATGAAGGAGTCGGCTCTTGCAGTGAGTCTGTACTGTTAAGTGTTTACATGAAAGAACATTTTTAACTAGTAAAGAATAAAGAGGTGTGCTGAAGATGCACTACAGATATTTTGCAAACAGCATCCTGCGTGTACATGTCCATACACCACATATTCAGAAATGGTAGGCGCCCGTATACACGCACGCAGCACGCCTGACACTGTTTCCAAAATCACTGTAATGACACGCTACCTATGAAGTGCAAGGGCTGAACACAAAGACCTACAACTCTGTGCTTTCCCAGTATTTGGAAAAGTATAAAGAAATAATATACAATTGTTTAAAATTTTCTAAAAAATACACACACTTTTTATTTTCCTTTTTTTTTGTGAAGAAAAGGTAATCTGTGATGCTTGCCCTGTCAGGCTGAAAGGCAGACCTTGGCTGTTGTGTTGGGAACATTCTACCCTCCACTTACAGCATGGAATATTCCACTTGTACATTTACAAAATGGCAGCAACACCATTTTCATTTGGAAAAGGGGAGGAAGAGGGTAGAAGGACAGGGTCAGAAGCGAAGTGCTCTACAAGACAAGAAGACTCAGTCACCCCTCTTACTTGAGAATGGCGACAACCCTCCCTGTACAGGAAAGATCAAGACAAACATTGTTTCAAGGGGTGTCAGAGAGTTGATTACATGGGTGAAATGCTGGGCGATACCTGTGATTGAACATTAGCTCCGACTTGTGCCCCTGATGTTTGGTAACTGTCGCCATTGACCTGCTGCATTCCAATGAACATGTCCTGCTGGGCACCCATCATCTGTGATTGGGATGTCATTTGGTACGATCCTGATGAACCTAAAAGAAACCCAAAAATAACAATTTTTTTTAAAGAAAAATTATTGATATCCTTGAAAATGCAGGAAACAACAAATACCCTTGTATATTGCATTATCTTTTTCAACCTTTTGAACCCTGAGTTGAGGGTGAATCCTTCAATGATGTCATAGGTCATGAAAGGTCATGGTTCAAGGGGTTAATGACCTTTTCATGCTTACTTGCCTTCCGTACGACTGCTTGCTTTAGGGAACAGAATAGGAAATTGCCATTTCTTGGTGTAATATATTGTAATATATAAGAATTATTCATCTTGCTTGTGTACAGCTAGATCAAATTTTAATCTATGGCGTATTTAAAAAGATGACGGTCTTATAAAGGCAGGGGTTTCTCTTATTATAAGATGAAAGAATTTCCCAAATATGGAGTTTCAGCTAAAAGATGAGAAATTGTATCAATTGTCCACAAGTCGTAACCAAATACATTTCTAAATGTACAAAATAGGATAATTTTAAATCAAACTTGATTCAACTAACAATCTATTTGGCCATGTTAGGGATTTCATAAGGCATCGCCTGGCATAAAAAGGCTCTAAATGAAATATCATGCAGAATGCAGCAACATCTACTGACACTAAGAGATGGGTACATAGTTTTCAGACCTACGTATGGATAACGATATTGCTATTAGTATTGAGATTAAAACGTCCATAATACGGCGACAAACACAAAAACATAGGGCCAAAGTCCCTGAAGCTACTATAGACATGGAAATAAAATTAAGTATTTCCTGACTGTATGAAATTATCTCACTAATGTCATCCTAGGGACTTGTAAACCAAATATTAAAGCTGTCTGACCAGAGGTTTTGAAAAAACAAGCGACCCAATAGTTGACAGAGCTCTGCTGTGTTATGTAGAGAATAACCTTTTGTGACACATGTATTGATGAAGAAGGTGGATATAAAGAATCTTAAACTGGTTATCTTTTATCAGTATTTTCATCCTATTAACCAAGCACATTTTAACTTTCAATCAACATTGTAAGTAAGTTCTGTTGAATAAGTTGAGACTGTACGTACTCAGAGAAAGCACACTGAAGAGACAAATGTTTGAAACTTAAGAAGTTCAAGGTCATCGAAAGCATTATAAGGAATCATGTAACGCTTTCATTGCACTGTTTACACAGATTGCATAATTGCTATAAATAGCACATGAGGAATCTTACAGCCCAGCTTTACCATAAAAACCCTATCACTTTGACCACTCTCTTAATTGACCACTCTATTTTTTTCCTCAAAAAGTAATTTTGTTTTATCCTTACCAAGTCAACCACAAATGGAAATTAGAACTTTCTCTGTCTCTATTTATTTGACCACCCTATCATGACAAACTATTATGAGCAATTTCTTTTAGATAACATACAGGGCACAATAAATGACGGTTCAGAATATGTCAAGGTTGGGATTCAGGAAAGTTGCCTTTACATGTTTTAATCCTCCAAGATGGTAAGCATTTCACTATAAACTGTAAAAAAAGGTTTAGCTTTCTGATAATTCTACAGTAAAAGTATTTTGGCTGTGATGATTTCCTAATTAATTCAATTATTTAAAACATATTAATTATTTTTTTCTGGGTGAACTGATAGGGTTAATACAGTACAAGAATTACATATAATGTAAGTCAAATTTTGACCAAAAATGACAAAAAATTCCTTAAAAATACACATTTGCATATTTCATCACAATTGAACAAAATCTAAGTTGGGTTATCCCTAGGGACCTGTATACCAAATAACAAAGCTGTCTGACCAGCGGTTATGAAGAAGAAGATTTTTTACCAAAAATGCCTTTTTTGGCATTAATTTGCCTATTTTCATCAATATCAAAAATTGAAAAAAATAGTTTCTCAAAATCATATTTTTCATCTACACAACAAATATCACATCAGTAAGTACTGCGGTTCTCAAGATATTTGAGTGGACGGACGCCTCACAAACGGACATACATACATACATACATACATACATACATACATACATACATACATACATACATACATACAGACTGACGACGGACGCCGGACGGATACCCATCCCAATAGCTTCTATAGACTATAGTCTATAGTCGCTAAAAAACATGTCACAATTTAGAATTAATTCTAATATGCTCCTATAATTGTTGGTACATCTCAGACATTAATCAGTTCTAACATTCACAATCCCTTGAAACAAAAACGCCCTGGGAGTCATACAAAGAGCCCATCAACAAAACCACACTTTTGTTCATATACACTGTCACAGAAAAAAAGTCGCCACAGCAAACTGAGATCATATGTTAGTGAAAATTCTAAATGAGTAATGGTGTCACAAATGAAAGAAGTCTCACAGAACACTCGGTATTTCACTATATTCCTGATCCAACTCTCACTTCCATTTGCCTTTTATTTATATCTGAAGTTCACAGCCGAATTTTAGACTTCCATTAAATACTCTTTAAGATTTATGAGAACAGCGGCAGGAACGGATCTGCCATATTTTGTCAGAAAAGGGGAAAATGGCTGAGACTAAATGCTTTCTGATTGGTTTCATCAATCAGAATTATTGTTTGAAAACAATTTGTGACGATTCAGCTTCACAAAGACAAATTATCGTAATTCATTTGATGTGTGTGCCTATTTAAAGATGAAAGAACACCATATGTGTATCAGTATACATATGTGTGTGTAACCAGTACCTGTTGTTAGGAATAAATGGGTGGACGTGTATGTGCTCATGTATGATACACCTTATGATGTCTGTACTTATGTATGTGCAATGTATTTATTGTGTGTGTGTGTGTGTGTGTGTGTGTATGTATGTATGTATGTATGTACATACATATGTATATATATATGTATGTATGTATGTATGTATTTGTATATATGTACATACCTGTGTCCAAGTGTATACTGTGTATGTCTATGCATGTGTGCATATGTATGTATGTATGTATATATGTATGTACGTATATGTATGTATTTATGTATGTATGTATATATGTGTGTGTGTGTATGTATGTATGTATGTATGTATGTATGTATGTATGTATGTGAGTGAGAGTAAATGTATGAATGTTTACATTGCGACTGTATATGCGCTTGTGTGCATATGTGTATACATACATACACACATCAATGTACGGATGAATTTGTATATGTGTGAATACTATATATAAATTGTAATTCTCAAAAGTCTCTGGAGTGGGTTGTATTTTGATGAGTTATCTTTTTCACCTGTGCCATTATGCACAGAGACCTTGAATCTAAAATTGGCACATAGATATACTAATAATCCAAAGATTACTTTTCACAATTTTCAAGCTCAACATATGTATTGGGTAGGGACAAGAAAAACCCCGCTCGAGAGGTGGTCTAATGGAAAACTTCCCTGCAGGAAATTTTTATCTATGGGAGGGAGGTCATCACCATAACAACCAAGGACCAGGCAGGGTATAGCTTCATGTAAGAAAAACAAAACAGATTTATTTCATATATTTTTAAAGCTTAAAAGAAAGAAATCAGACGAGCAGATGTTACTTCAGATAGACGTAACAACATTTTCTGTTATTTCCACGACCCTTCCAACCCTACGGTCTACCCAGTGATGTTTCACACCAAGGGTCAAGTGAGCAGGACTGTACCATTGTGAAGTGGCCGTAGGGGTGGAAAGGTCTGGTGTGCACAGTTTGGAAGCTCCTGCATGATCCTCACCTGTGCCGCTTTGAGACGAACCAGTGCTCTGTGGTTGGCCAGTCGGCGAATGCTGGGTGCTTGCCGCGGCGGCAGCGGCTGCAGTTTTCGCAGCGTACAGGTTCGCTTCCTCCTGGGCCTTACCTATGTTCTTCTTGTATCGGATGCGCTTATTTCCAAACCAGTTTGAAACCTGGAGGAAGAAAGGTCAAAATCACACAAAAGTGAGCACATCTTGTGAAATCTGTGAGGTTTCAGACTAAACGCAGACGGTATTCTAAACTTTACACACACACTTTACTCTGACTGTTCATGTGTTCTGAGGTGGGAAGTATTCACATTGTCGTCTCACAAGTACCTCCTGTATCTTCCAACTGTCTTCTAACAAGTCTCACGGTAATGTTGTCTGAACTTTATTAAAGTGTGCATGCATCCTTGTGAAAAATGGTTGCCGAGTCATTCACAATCTTTGCCAACTACGGGCAATGTGATGAGAAGAACTTTATCAAAATAACTACAGAGTAGTTTCACTTTCAGGACATTTTCTGAATGTCAACTGGCCTTGATGTCTTTACATGAACGCTAAATAATCATCTAAACGTCAATTATTACAGCGAGGGCACGACTTATCGGAACACCAAATTAGGTAATTACACAGCAACTTAGCTGAGCACTTTCCAATTTGACCTGGCATTTACCTAAACAAGAGTGTGTTTTATTGTCTGAAGACTGATAAGATATCCACCAAACTCAGCAGGCAGCTCCCACTGAGTAAACTGATATGCCTACACAGGAACAACCCATTTTCAACTGGCATCTATCTAGTTCATGGGAAAATTGTGAAACAGGGGAATAAATATTATGATGTAACACAATCTATTGTACTCAAATTTTGTCCTGGGCCTGAACCTGACAGGTTTTGCCTCTGTATGTTATTTGGAATTGAAACATCGCAGCATCCCTTGTAAATCTAGAGTTACAAAACTCGTCAAATTTACCACCTTCCATGAGCCCACCACTGACGTTGATGGAACAGTCCATTTTTATCATATGATTGGATGGTTGCTCAGACAGTCAGTGTTTCTTCAATGTATGTAATTGTGATTAAAAAACTGATAATAACATGCATATATACAAAAACAGGACACAAAATGACAGCGGTAAATCATGTTTCAGTTACACTTCACAACATTTTATTCCGGCCCTTCAAAACTCTCCCATCAACTACATGCAGCTGCTAGTCAAAAATGTCTTTTGCAGTGTAGGCATATCAGTTTACTCAGTGGAGGAGCTGCCTGCTGAGTGTGGTGGATATCTTATCAGTCTTCAGACCATAAAACAGACTCTTGTTTAGGTAAATGCCAGGTCAAATTGCAAAGTACTCAGCCAAGTTGCTGGGTAATTACCTAATTTAGTGTTCCGATAACTCGTGCGCCAAGTGTAAATCACTGCGTTGGGAAGTCATTTGAAATTTCCTTTCACACACACACACTCTCTGTGCTCATTTACCTGCGCGACAGTTATGGAACATTTCCTGGCTAGTTCTTCCTTGGCCTCTTCACTCGGGTACGGATTACTCAAATGCGAATAAAAATACTCGTTCAAAACCTCTGTTGCCTGTTTGCTAAAATTCCGCCTCTTTCGTCTGAAAGGAGAAAAAAGAAAGAAAGTCAACATAATTGTAGAAGGGAACCTGTGAAAAACAAATTCAATAATGGACGAAAGGAAACTGTGTACAACATTATGAACGAGGCATAACCACAGACATTATAGAGTGGAAAGTTTGCTTGAGTCCATTACGGGGGGGGGGGGGGGGGGGGGGGGGGGGGGGGGGGAGTATATTATTGCCATTATTTTATAGCTTTGGCAATACTAGGGAATTTGTAGATGCAGAAAACATCTCAGGCCACAATGCTGGATAATCGGATACAGTATCAGTAATAATCTGGGGGATGACATCACAAAATTCACTGGCATTGACAAAGCTGTCATAGTATAAGGCTAAAAAAATAATAGGTTTGTTTCTGGTCATTGACATGTGGCAAAAATGATGCGGCGACGCAATTTTTTTTTATCAATGTTTCTTTTATTTTTGGTGGAATTTGATACTTTTTCCCTTTTTTCCATAGGGGCAAATGAAAAACAGGAAAAACAAGAGTTGATGCGCACACTTTGAAATGATGCGCGCAATGACCAGAAACAAATCAATTTTTTTTTTTTGCCCTAAATATAAATAAGTCCAATGTTCTGGCATGTCAGTCCTGACTATACATTCCCCATTCTTGTATGTGTTCTTGTCTTCACTGGTCTACTGGACCTGTACAATGGCATGTACACTGACTGGTACAAACCAAAACTTTGGTGGACATGGATGGCCTTGGATCACTACTTTGCTCACTCCTGTCAGAGTGCCCTGTGAAACATTGATAAGTACACATACTATTGCTTTTACATTTTTGTTATTTATCTTTTATAACTCTGACTAAAACATACAGATCTCTTCCAAACAATAATCGGGAATGGTCAGTGAGAGGAATGGACTTTGGGGAAGCTTCCACCCACTAATGTTATTGGGGAATTTTTTTTCAAAAATGAATTATTCACACTGCTTTTCACATTGAAAACTGTACCATCCATTCAATCCTTTCACCACTAGATTGTGGTGTGTTCCTACTATTTTCAATAGGATGGGTGGAACCATCCATTGGGAAATAGGGGTGTAGGGGGACGGGAAGAAACCTTTTACAACTGAATTTTGGTACATCCCCAAAGTATTCCTTGGTAAACTTGAACTTATATGGCGAGAAACATGAATGAAAGTGCTCATACAGACTAATCACTCGGCTTGGAATAGCGCTGCTCACAGTTACACATTTGTCACTGAATACAGCTGCACCTATGTGATATTGGAGACTGCTATTTGAAAATACGGACAAATTTTGTTGGTGTTGGTGTACAAAAATGAGCCGGTGAAAACTTTATTTACTTCATAAGCTTCAAAATGAGCCCCCCCTAGTGGTGGGCCAAAAGAATAACACAAAATATTGAAAATCGGGAATCTCTCCCCGAGGCGCATTCTACCTTAAAAAAATGAAATTTGCCTTACCTTGCATCAAGGAACCGTGACCTCAAAATCATGACAGCCTCACATGTGCTTTGTTTGAGTTGCATTTGAATGGCGTTAAATTTCCTATGTATAATTGCCACCATGCGTTCTATTTCTTTTGGCGCGATTGGACGTGTGCGACTTTGTTCACGTAAAAGGTTCATCACGTGGGTGGTAAATTCGTTACAGGCCTGGTAAAGAAAAATATGGGAGGCAAAGATGTTTTAGCAATCTGTTATGAATTATTATACACAAATGACCATGTATCAAACTTTACACTGGCAAAAACATGAAGATATAAGTAAACGAAAAAGCTGGAAGAGAGGAATTTTGCACTGTAAAGTTAAATCATTGGCTGGCGGTACGGTAGATAGACTACAGCAAGTATCCTCAAAGTGAGGGAAAATCGTAAGTACTGTAAATCTGTTAGACTGAGCAGGTCATGCAGCTACTATCTGCACACATACAACAGAAGACACTGTATAGTAGAAAAGTGAATTTTGGCTATCAGCCAGCATTTATATATCATTTACAGTTCAAGATCAAGTCAAGTACCACTGTTACGATCCCACCATTTCTTATCCCCTCGATGGACACGTCACCAACGGCAACCCACCTGTTCATATTTCTCCAACTCTGTGTGATAAATTTGCCTAATCTGTGCTAATTTCGCCCGGTAATCTGAGTGTTCTATTGCGTTGTCTGGCTGGCCGGGTCCGCCGCCTGCTGCGGCATTCGTCGCTGCGACCGCGGCCGCCGAGCCGCCTCCTTTCTCTGGTCCAGCGACGCCTTCTGCTATAAGCATGTTGTCTAACCTCATAAGCTGTGGATCTGGCGGTTCTTCCTCTTGTGCTCCCCGGATACTTAGTACTGAAATAGAAGAGAAAGGAAAACAAACCACATTATTTCTCTTAGTTCATCACATACATGGTATTGATAACTTGGTTGACGAAAATCGGGGAACGATAGTACTTGAATGGTAATTTGTAGATACAAATTCCAATGAGAAATTCAACATTTGATGACCATACGGCTTCATTTCCTTCTCTGTGTTTGTACAACTTCATTCAGTCCAATATGCCTTTCAACCTTTGAGTCCACACACAGGAATTTCTTAAAAGTTGTCTTTGAGTCAACCCTATGACAATACGTGCTGTGTATAAAATTTTGTTGCATCGAAAAGACAATTCTTGCATCAGTGAAGTGTCGCAATTAACTTAGATAGCACACTGGTCTGATCATATTATTTTAGGGTTAGGGATTATGAAGCTGATCATTACTGCAGTAAAAATTTACTGCCAATGTGTAAAGAAGGACACATACTGGACACTGTAGGCCTATCTGTTTACGATCTCGTATTTTCTCAAACTTCTCCTTACACACCTGTGCACTACACAATAGCACTTATCTCCTCAAGACGCTCGAGGGTGACCTTTGTTCTGACCCATTTTCAGGAGTAGCTCATTTCTTTCTCACACTTTTCTTGAACTTTGTGACCCTAAAAATTCCTAATTCAGTTTTAAGTAAGGTATAGTACCCTACATTAGACGGGCAAGAGTTGTAAAATGGATGGCTGTGATGCTTTGCAAATAAAAGAAACTCCTTTTTTGCAAACAAAATGACAAACACTGGCATTCGTTGTACAGCCACACTTATTAACGCTGCATACATATTGACAACTGACACACCATGCATGGATGGCCTGCGTACCTGGCGGCAATGCGCCAGTGTTTCCAACTCTTCGTATTCTAAACTCCTGTTGAACAACCTGACGTCCTTCATATATCAATTCTCTGTCACTTTTAAGGTGCAGTCAACTGAGAAAATGGCGCTGATCGACTCATTGAACACTTGTATTCACAAAATCGAGAATGATAAATAATACCCTTTGCTTTCAAGGAATTCTTGCTATACAAATAGCATGGAGCTGGAATTTGCTGGCCAGAGGGCTACCGATAAGTTTTATTTCCTTCACTTTACTCTTCGGTTTGGTCGCCTTTAGCGTGATATTGGGGAAAAATGTGGTACGAGGCAGTTGCAACGATAACCTTTTAGTGAACCTGGTGTTCGTAACACTCTTAGATTTTCGCAGTTTGTCTGCCTGCTGCATTATAATGTGAGTGACACAAGATTTATTGCTTGTTACTTACAGGGGGGAATTAATGTCTCAGCCTATTTAATGCTAATTTTAGACTGCCGGCAGTTTGTATTGGGATATAGGTATACGAAAACATGTATATTTGTATGTACATATGTATATATGTATTTATGTATATATATATGCCCTTATGGGCCTATCACTAAGTACAACCCATCAAAACATTACAATGTAGACTAGTCCGTGTCGCGTATTGAAGCAGATGTAAACCAGTTTGTTCTTTTTTCATTTTTAATCTTCGGAGCTTGAAAGCATAACTGTCACTTATACTGTATCAATATTTCATCTTTTCATTTTGGGGTTTATCATTTCTGCTGGCAGATGTTTCATACACCATGCAGAACCACTGCAAAGTGGGTTTATTATATTGGCACACTGTTTGTTATTACCTATAGACAGGCACTGGGGGTTTTTAAAAGACACCACCACCAAAATGCCCTGGGGTAGTGTCTGTGGGACATATCCAGCAATACACACAAATGTACATAATTATGAATTCTGATCACAACCGACCAATTGACATCTAAGTAAGGACCGTCAGCCAGTAAATGACTTTTGACAGGTCTGTTAATAAAACAGCATCTGATTGGATGGTGGAACTAACCTCTGACCTCGCACAAAGAAAAGATAAATCACTGAAGCTTGCGAGGCAACAAGAGCGCCCTCATGCTACTGGGGCAAAAATAAAACACTGAAATGTTCAACATGGGAGCTTCCCACACAACCACCAAAAAGTATATGTGAAACTTTCTGATGATTCTTTTCGCATTAAAAATGTCCATAAAATTACCATAAATTAATGAAAACTGTCAAACGTTGCCGCTATAATGTATTTTCTCCTTTCATAAATATTGAATCATTCTACACCTCCCTGACGTTGAAAATAAAATTTGCAAATTCTACCATTGAAATCACACATAATAAATAGCCAAGTGCTGCTGTCAACAATGGTATGCTGGAAGTGGTGGGCTCATCACAATACGGTAGATGCTAAGCTAAAACCGTAAACATCTGTCTTCAATACTGACAGATCAAGTCCCATTTGTCATGTATAAGCGGTGGGGACACATACTGCATGGGCTTACTTACAAAACATGATACAATATGTTGCAATTTGGCAGCCCCTTTTGTCATCTGGGCTAAGGCTTAGTTTTTATTTTCTGTGCTTTTGTCTTTCCTTTTGAAAGGAACATCAAACGGCAACACCATCTGTAATATGTGCATGAGGGGTTTAATATATTGATATTTCATATGTGAAGTTGTGTGGCTGTAAATAAGGTGATTTTTTTTTCTCCCCCGACTCAATTAGTACCACGTATTGACAGTTGATACTGTGTGGCAAATCTTTGGAACACCTTTTTGTTTTGTTTTGTTTTATATCGTAAATAATACTCGGCTCAGTGTTGTCATCTGTGCTTCAATCTGGGGAAGACATGCTCACGCTTTCTGTCAGATGAGAGTGTGCACAAATGATGATACAAAAACTAAAACATCTTTCATTAAGCCTGCCCCTTAAATGGTGAAATTCCTCACCAAATTTGAAGGTGAAGTTATGATTTGTTTTGCATATATGAACAAAACTTACAAACAACAAAACCATACACATATATCATGCTCCCTCCTACCTAAATTAGCATCAAAGACAAGAAACCAACAGAAAAGGGAAACAGCATGTAACAAATGCTACAAATAAAAGGAAACATGCCAGCCGGCGGAATGATTTGCGTTCTAGTCTTCCAAAACATCCAATTTATCATTGTCTTCTGAGGTTCACATGTTATTCTTTCTAATACTTAGAGTGGGAGAACTGCTATATCACCTTTCGGAGAATACTTCAAAAAAAAGACTTCATTGCTTCGCGAAAGCTGTTTCTTGAAGTATCTGAGATGTGGCGCAGACACCGTCAAGATTACCGTCGATGACCACTCTCCTCTTTAAAAGAAGCCATGTCGTTGAGATGTGGATCAATCATAGCCCATCACTTTAACTCCACTTGACACTTTACTGGCATCAAAACCTACCCCGACCAGTAGCGCAGAGGTTTTCAAGGGGCTCATCTTGCATATGTAATGATTTCAACCGCATGAAAATTTGCAAACGAGGCGAAACAATAGTTCATTATACCCGGACAAGTGGTTTGTGTAATCTTATTGGCAAATGATGGCGACTTCAAGTACTTTGGTAACTTTTTGCTCCGTAGAGTTGGACAATATGCTATTTTAATTGGCATATACTAGCATTTTAATTTATACACTGACATGTCAACATAATAAAACTTCCATTTTGTGGGAGCTGAGTCAACGGCAGCATTCATAAGAGTCACATTGGATGACTGACCACACAGTTATTCATAACGCACGGTGGGATAGAATGTTGAATATTCCAAATCATCACCATGGAAACCACCATCACACACAACGAACGGGCCAGAATGATAATGAAATCGTAAGGTTAATGGATGTTTGGTGTTTGAGCTTGGGCAGCGGGTTGACAAGCCTCGGGACAACTAATTCAATGCTGGAGAATTAAATAATGAATACAATTGATATCTCTGAAGGTTCTCCACAAAGCAAGGTCTTCAACAGGTTTTCCTCGTTGCGTTACGAAAAATGAAAACTGCCGTTTCAATAAATTTCCAAATGTGCAGGTGTTTAAGTTTCAAACATGTGGTTTATTAAATGCCTGTAAAACTTTACATTCTGGGCATGGATGAGACTGTACCATTATTTTCTTCCACTCTGGCTCAAAAACTGGGCACGAAGAAGTAAGCCATATATGATGCCTGTGAATTAAATACACAGCTTCCAAGTTGTATGCTTTGTTGCATCACTCAGCGCTGAAATTTTACAGCAAAAAAAAAGATTCTGTTCCCTGTTCTCAAAAACAGCATACAAACTTCTATTTATTCACTGCTTTCCTACAAGATTATCTCAACCTTCATTTTAACCCTTTCCCCCCATTTGTCTGTCTAGAGATCCAACTTCACCATTGATAACAATGGGGCGGGTTCAAACCATGGTGGTGAAAGGGTTAAAACAGACTGCAAAATACTGTCCATTCCTTTGTAAGCATTTATGGGTGTACAAAGAATTATGGTGTCTATTTGCTTCTATTGCTTTCGATACAAGACTTAGAATCATTTAGTTTTAGGGCAAACTATTTGCCGGGAAAAGTATGATTTGAAATTTTTTTACTCACCAAAAATTATACACTGATGTATGTAGGTTCAACGTGATGCATATAATGGTTATTTTTTGGGGGGGGGGGGACCTAATTGTCCTGTTTTTGCTTTTTTTTGTATTAAAAAACAATTAAATATGCAGTGCCTGTGATAGATAATGAATTAGCTCAGGTATATCGCAACAGATTCCACACGGTGCATCCTCACAAGACTCCAACCAGTGTCCATCATCAGTTGCACCAGCTGTCCTATCATTGGACCGGACCCGCTGATGTACAGCCTCGTTAGGTAGACGACAAAGAAGCATTAGCGGCATCATCGATATGCCATATGCAACACCTGGACGGAAAAAACTCTCAGTTACAAAGACCCACAACCAGAATATGTTCCAACACAAAGCATGTATTTCAATACTGGTAATCTTATTAAGTCGCCATCAATCATGGACTACCGCTGAAATATTAGACCTATGGAAATTTTTCTTCTTGTATCTGTCACTGGAAAAAAATATGGCATGACAGATTGCGTGTATGTTTTTATCAAAAGTGAAATTATCGAAAAAGTATTGGCCCAACATACATCATTGTCGGCGACGGGACTACAGAAATGTAAAATGCTCTCTTTTACTCTACATAGTCCTGCGTTTAAGATTAATAAGAGCTTCACTAAATACACTTGGTGTGTTTATAACACTCTATATATGGCATCCCTTGAATTTTTGTATTGGTTGATGAAAATCCAGGAAAATGTGTTGGAAAACTGTTAAGAGACATTGTCAGTACTAAAAGCAAATACTGTAATTTACTTCACATTTTATTATCCATTTTGAGATGGATTAACAGGTTGTTATAATTTTCTAAGTTTTTATTTCACCCTTATATGTCATCCTCATTTTATTGCACCACTCACAAATTTAAAAAGATTGTGGTGTACACACAATACTTATGGAAAAATTGGAAGGAAAAAATAAAAGTGAACGAAGCCATGTAAATTGTTGGACACTTCCATAAAAACATGAATGCACGCTGCAGCTATATCATATTAACTTAGAAACATGTTACATTTGATAGACAAAGCCTGTGAACAGCAAGATGAATTTGCAGATTGCACTACCGAACAAGCCAACATGAACATTTTGAATCTTTAAAACTCACTGAAGCTCAAGCTTTGACCAGGCTTGCATCAAAACGTAAGCATGTGCACACAAAATACCTACTTTTCGCACGGTTAAACCCTTGTATTTGTTTTACAGGCAGAGTTATGCATTGCCATAGCGGCATGTATTTCATTCCAAAAGTACACAAATGTTTTTTTTAATTCTATTATACCAGGCCATGCCGATTTATTTACACAAGACTTTTGACTGACAAAAACTGCAGCAATATAGCGCAAAAGGACTCATCTTTAAAGCTTGTCACTTTCTCAAACATACAGTCACTATGCTCCGACACGATTGAAAAATCAAACGTGTGGAACTTGGCAAACTGCTTATGAAGAAACCATTTCAAATCTCAAATACCACATCAATCTCAAATACCAATTGAGATTTAGGTGTAAGTCTTTCCACAAATGTGAATCTTACAAATTTCAGAAATGGTTTAAATCTGTGCAAATATGTCACCAAAACCTGTTACCAGCTCAGTGTATATTTCCTTTTTTTTAAAATTTATTTTGTCTATCCAAAAAAACACTCAGACACACATAAAAATATCATGTGAAATATGACTGGATCAGGAACTGGACAAAACCTTGACCTTGAAAACAAAACCACCTCCTAAAACTATTTTTCAGAACAGGCACCCCACAAACATGCAAAATCCCTCATCTCCATGTATCCTTGTTCTTTGAAAGGCGAGCAACATTTGGCACATAATTAATATTTTCACCATAGCCCGTCTCCTGGTCACAGCTTGCACTACCCATTCTTGCAGTCTTCATCCCTCTTTAAAGCAGGCTTAGCTGCGTGATCCATCACGGCTTACCCCAGATCCACTGGCTAATCTGTAGCACCCCTCTTTTCCCTCCATGAGAAAAAGTGGAGTCGTTATCCCCCTTTGGAGTTCTGGACAAAAAGAAATCCGGCAATCCCTGCATGGTTGTGTAGTTTGATCCCATTGTGAGAGTTCAGCTTTCCCCATTCATCATTTATCACGGGGAAAGTGTCATCGAAGATACCCGACTACAGACAACTATCCAGGAACCAGCCAATTTTGATGTTTTGATTTTTCCGTGAAATGTGCCAACACATCCTTCTAAATCAACATTATGTATGGCAATGATGTATAAAGAAACGTGAAAAGATTTCCTGACAAAAAATTTTTTAATTTAGCAAAATCGTGACGTTCACTCCAGCTGTACAGATCTCATCCATGTCGAAAAATATTTATCTGTCACCGAAAATTTTATGCCACTCTATGGTCTGCTTTTTCAGTTTCACACTATTACAGGACAGGCGAAAGTTTAAAATGACAAAACTAAATGTGGTCCTGTGTTTTGTGTGATACAATATTGGCTTGATTCTCACACTTACTGCCACACGTGCAATGCAGTGAATAACATAATGATTCTATGCCCATGTGAATTTAAAGATACCTGTCATGGAAAACAATAAGAGAATTACAAAAATACTGCTACTGGTGACCAATGTTTGGTGTGTAAAACCCCGCAATAATCACAGTTTGGAACAACTCTATTATGTACCGTGCGGAGATTGGACCTTCATACGGAGACTTTAGGGGTGGTTTTACTTATGGCATGCACCATCATTTGCACACAAACTGTTTTCAAAATGTTCACTTTACAAGATGACATCCAAATCCATCATGAGTTTTTTTTTTCAAACGATATTTTGACATCTATAAAATTTTATCCTATAATTGTGATTACACTAGCCTCCTCTTCTGACTTTTGAAGTGGCGTTTTTGAAATTTTCCAGAATACAGAGGAAATGACAACATTCAAGTGATGTTGTTTCGGAGTGATCTTTCATTCACTCATGGGACCGTGATTTGCTACAAGTTATCAGAGACTACACTCTACAACGATGCTGTTGCTCCTTCTGGACCCCTAAAAGGAGTGCAGCAGACTTCAAATTCCCTCCCTTAATTGGCGCACTTTGTTAATATAAATTAGTGTGTCTGTTGAAACAGTGAAATTTCTTGAAAATGAAATGGCTACGTGGGGCGAATCCGAGCACTAGAGGACTGAAAAAAGTTCACGAGACTGCCCCTCAGGGATTACTCTGCATTACCCTGAAACTCTGGTCGCACGTGATTTGCCAATTCTGATGCACCATATTGAAACATCCTAATTGCCAAATGCCAAGATAGCTCAGGCATTTTCTAGCAAATTGACGATTTTTATTGTCCATTTTCAACTAATATATCTACTTTAGATCCACTATCACTGTGCAAGCTTTCTGCAAAATGTTTCGCTGACCCAATAGGTCACCTGGTACAGTCGGCATGGCGATAAAATCTTCCGTTTTTTGATATCTGCGATTCCATTTATTATCTTTGTCACGGCAAAACATTAGGAAAATTTTCCCCGAAGTGACAATTTTATTGGTACTAGGCACTTCAGATAATGCTTAGCAAAAGCCATGTGCACGTACTTCCAATCTGGTGGAGTAGGGAGGCAATAATCAATGCACGTGAAAATCAGGATATAACCGTGCACAAAACTTCATTTTGATTCCAATTTTTTATTTATTTTTTAAGGTACCCTGCGTGATCTAATTGCCCAAAGAGAAATCCTTCTCAATTTCCATGTATAATACGTATTATTTCCCGGTCATAAATCATGATATCCTGCAAAAAACCTCCACAGACGCAAACTTTGTGCACGCAGCGTATTCTTTTCCATTTCCCCCCGTTATGATCTGGCTGGTGAAATGGGTATTTATGACAGGGGGAAAATTGTAATAATTCTGACAATGCTAAATGCGATCATCCAAGCTGTAATCAATCAAGCGGAACCACACTAACGTCACTTTTATGGTGGAGTGTCTCCCAAGGTCAGGCCATGGGTGCCACCACTTAACATGGTAGGGGTGGTGAGGGCGAAAACTTTTGGTAGGCATCTTGGTGGGGGGCACGGTAGGGTGGTAGGCATCATGGAAGTGGGGCAGAGTAGGGAGCAAGTGATATTTGAAATGGGATAGGAGCTGAATGGTGAGTGCATGGCAAATCACTGAGGTATACGACGCACTTGGACATGTCAATGTAGAATGATAAGAGATTCTTGAAACAACTATGGCAAGACACAAAATACGACAGGATTTCTGCTGGCATCTACAAAAGCATCATAACAGTACCACGACCAGCAATAGTTTGCATCAACTTAGCGTGCCTCCACCGGGTAGCCTGGTATCCAGTCTCATACTGCGAAAAAAAATTTGATAATTTGATGAAAGAGCCTGCGATTCCCACAGAAGTGCGTGATGTAAGAGCCTGGAGCAACTTATCTCATTACGTATTCAACATCGAGCAATCTCACACGGACGCTGACAGGTGTATTCTGTACATCAAAGGCATTTGCACAGATGTTATAATCTCTGCATATTTTGAAGAATTACTGTTCACTTTACTCATAATTTGAGCTAAGGTTTCGTTAATGACGTAAGCATGCACGTTCAACTTCAGCAGAACCTTTGACAGTGAATCGTTCCTTACTTCACTGTTTTAACTTATTTTCCTTTGTTTGCTATTGGTAAAAGGCGGCTTTAACACCGAACGCTCGGAAATATATTGATGAAAGGACACACATGATTGAAGTCACATTTATTTTATTACATGATTTTCTTAATGAGAAATTCAATATATGCTCTACTTTCTTTCCAAACAATGAAAACCCCACCAGAAAAAAATTGAACGATTCAGTCGCGAGATGGCACGAAACTAAACACTGCGGTGACAATCCTTGGGAAACACCGTACACACCGACACAGATAGCATTACCAGGATGAACGCTATATTGGACTGACACTGTGCAAACAAAGCACATCTCCTGATCCCTGTTGACTACAACTAACCCTCACCTTCCTGATGTTTGTACACGTAATTCAATCAACCCTTTCATCTCAGTTTTATATCTAATGGATGCGGCATTACTGTTTTCCTTTTTAATACACGGTCAATCCTTATTACTCGCCTACAAGAGCGCCCGATCCCTGATTCAATATTCTGACATGATGAAAAAAAAATATCCTTCCATTGAATATCGCCATTGCCATTTTCAAAAGGGATGAAAAACATCTTTATTGGGAAGATAATGAATATATGCATCAATGATGGCTGCCATATCTGCTACAGTGTTTGCTTTCATATTTTAATTAAAATCGCAGATTTGAGTATAAGAACACCAAAGGTACAATTATGGATATTAAGAAGCCTCTCCTCTATGCTGAAATCGCTGGACTTCAAAGGGAAGAGGGCAAATAAGGAACAGATAGTTGAACTTTCAAAACTGTGATAATTTGTTACAGCTTGGCCATTTGTGACTGGAATCCTTTCAAAAACTGTAGAGAAAATGAAGTTTCCATACAACCTTGTTTTGGGAAAAATCAAAAATTGTTGATTCTCGTCTTAGTATTGAACGAGAACACCTGAGTTTCTCTTTGCGACGTATGAGAAGAAATCTAAAATTTTATTTTTTTCTGCGTGCAGGTTGCCTTCACTAGAGGGGGGATCTCGTTGCATAGGTTAGTTCAGCCGTGGATAACTCATCACTTATCAAAAGTAAATAGCACTAGCATATTAAATGCCATGATACTTGATAAGACAATTATACGATGGATGTGACTTGTCTGACATCACCGGTGATCAGTCGCTAACTTTGGGTACACAGGACAACGTACAACATGTGCGAAACTATGATGCTGTGTCAATTATTGGAGTATCAAAGCAAACAGGAGACTGTGAATACTGAGGTCCATATTGCGACAGTAATCCTTTGTTGATATTGCATGATCAGATGTTGAAAATATGACGCGCTGTGTAATATGTTTTTCTGAATTTTTAGTGAATTGCATTCTAGGATGTCGTATTTCACGTGGAAATTCTTTCTGCAGTACGGCAGGCAGGCACTTCTACAATAAGTGTGCCATGTGAAATATTATTTTCAACACTTGGGGCATTGCGGCAGATTACCATGGTCTAATACAGACACCTTGGGGTGTTGCAGTGAATATTATGAGCGTGATACCACTGACACTTGGTGTACTACAGTTGTGTGGACGCTCTTCACAGGCTAAAGAAAACTGGAGTTGAAAATTTGACATTCCCACTCTTGGGGAGGGGGCACATTGTGTTTGAATATTACCCACAAAGTACACTGGATTCCATTTCTAGTCACGGTGATTAATGTCAAGCACCTGCCAAGCCAATATTTTCTTATACTTAATTGATTATTGCTGTTCTTAATGGCTGATATGAACTGTAATTTGATTTTTCAGAAGATGCCTGGATAAAATTTCATGTGGAAATTAAAATTTTTGATCCAATGTTTTTTCCTGTATGATATTAATCAATATCAGCGTGAACCCACATGTTGACCTCTGCTTTGCCTTCAAACCATAATTCAAACGTGTCTCACTACACCTATTTTTCATTCATTTTGGTTTTAATTTTTTGCTAAATATGAAATTCAACTTTCCAATGCCAAAAAATGGTACAAATTCTACAATCAAAAGTAAACGTTTGACGTTTGTATCTTCTTTAAGACAGCCTTTTGTCTTCAAAATATTTCGATACCAAGATTACATATCCGTGACTTCAAAGCCCATGCCCCCTGTCAGTGACATGGCAACCTTGCATAATTTGCTGGTGACACTTTCATTTCAGGCAGTCTTCAAGTCTGTCTCCGTTCCGGCCATTATTGTACAGCACGGAGCTTGACGGGTGCAACCTCACACTTTAAGTCTGGATCTGTGGGATTTGCGATGAAGAATGGAGTAAAACAGCGCAGACATCCCGACTCAAATTACACCTCTGTTGGTATTTATCAAACTCACTTGATACACTTGCAGGGGATGAAGTCGAAACCCTGACATACTCAGGGTTGGAGGAGGGAAGTTACATTTCTACTTATGCACTTAGTTTTTAACCTTTCAAAGACTGTGGGGTGGGGGTGAGGGGGAGAGGAGCTCTGAGAGTACCTTTCTAATTGCAAACGGAGCCTCAGATTTTTTGGTTTAATGAAATGAATATGTTCATATAAAAAAAGGAAAGACCTGGTTTACCCTACTTCACGACGATGCCTAGTAATTCGGATGATATGTCTACACAATAAATGACAACACCATCAACCCTGGAAACTGTAAAATGTAAACGCTGGCTGAAATTTTTCAAAGGGATCACCATCGCCATGCTGACCACTGAAATTCAATTGAAAGTGAGCTGAATTTCAAATGAATTGTTCAATCGTTGAACCTGTCCATCATACTATCATATACACAAGTTCGACTGGATTTGATGTGTCATCTGTCTGTGTCCATCGACAGTCTGCCGGAATCTAGTGGTCAATTTGAACTTGAATCACTCATATCCCTAGAGATGTTATGTGGGCATCTAGTGGTCAATTTGAACTTGAATCACTCATATCCCTAGAGATGTTATGTGGGCATAAAAGGAAAATATAAAACTTCATAAAATAGAGAATATTATTAACTCCTTTTACTACGAAGGTGTAAACTTTGATTGTGTTCTACGTCTATCATCCAATAACACTACATATATACACATTTGCGGTGACTCATAACTATCCTCTCAAAATTTGAATCATCTAACTTCCCTTTGGAGAGAAAAGTCATCTTCCTGGCTTACACTATGCCTTGATGACAATCAGCTATCAGCATTAACTGAAGAGCTCATTATATTCGGTGGAAAATACCGATTTAACGACGATGAAACGTTAGATTCTGAATCCAATCGCTAAATGCGATAACCCTCAAGCCCCGCGCCTTTGTCTGGATGATGGAGAGATAAAATCTACGACGCTGTCCAGACACTGGTTCAGAAGAGGCCAGCAAGTCATTTATAGAGAGGGTGTGACTGACTGACTGGCTAGTTTTTCTCGGTTTAAACTAGGCTTTCTGGCAACATCTTGGCAGCATCGGACGAAATTCGAAGCCACTCCAGCAGATCTAATTAGGAAACTAAATTCTAAGTTGGCATGTTTTTTTTCCGCTGTAATCCGTCCATCTTTGCGTGTGATGTAATAAATGTGTCGGTGCCGACCCTGGAAGAGTTTTTAAGTGATTCAGACATTGTGAAGGATATAACAGAATTCTGAATAAGGAAGGGCTATATCTGTTATTTCATTGCACAAAGACTCCATCTGTGATGAAATGACTAAGGCAGTAGACTAGCTAGTGATAGCTCTGTTGAAAACTTCACTTTTCTAACAAGCTCTGGAACATATCGTTGATAATATCAAGATATCTTTAAATAAATATACAAGTATACAACTCAAGATCTGATAAACTTGTCACTCAATCTTCCCAGGAAAAGTCCAGTCCTGTGGAATTGCACAGTACCACAGCATTTCCTTCCATCAACATACAGTACATGTAGCTTCTATGAAATAAAATGGTGATTGAAAGTGAATTTGATTTGATTTGAAATGAATCAACATACAGAACAAATTTCATGAAGCTATAAACCTTTCTATTTCAAGATAAGCTGTTTATTTAAAGCAAAAAATGCAAACACTGATAAGCTCAAAATAGCACCACAAGACCACATTTTGCAACACATAAGGTTATCTCTCCTGCGGGCACTGAGAAATTTGCATGAGTCAAGGGTCACATAGGTTAAAACGAACAGCCGACAACACTGACCCTTACATTGTTGACCTACATTACGTGTTACCTGAGTGTCATTTTTTATGCAAGAGGTAAATTTTGAACAAAGAAAAGGGACAAATGGTAAAATATTCCTCAATTGTATGAGGCAATTGTGGCAGACAGAAAAAGTTTACCCCTTTCATCTCAGTTTTCCGTGTGTACAGGTTCAACTCTGCCATAGCAACAACATGGTGAAAACCAAAATGGCTGTGGTGAATGGTTACTCACGATGAACGAATGCGATATGTCAGATATTGTATGACCAAACTAGTCTGATATTCACAGACAAGATTATGACTTTTTCCAAATTTTCTTTAACCATCACAGTCATGTAAAATCACTAATTTTTTTAAATTCCTCCTTTCTGACTGCCTTTCCAAGAGAATCGAAAGCATGGTTTCAATTCGGTTGCAAATGTACGGATATAAAAGTAGAGTTGCCACACGACTCATGAAAGTCGACACTCTATACACAAAGACACACCTACATGTGTAATACCATTTTATCTCAATGATCAGCAGATGCAAAGTAGTGGGAAAAACTTCAAAGAATGACGTGTAAACTAATTGTTACAGGCATGGAAAACCCAAATTTGGCACCAATCAGTAACTGACTATCCATTATGCAACAAAACTTACAGAATGAAAATCGGACAAGCAAACCGAGATTTCAGCAGCACAATTGCTGTAAGATCATACCGGTGAGTTTGAACTATCGCCCTTCCTCACTCCGTCACCTACTGTTGCTATGGTTCAAAGACATTAGTGAATGAAATAGATCAATATATCAAGTACACGGCTATTATATTTTCATTAGGGTAATTATTTATATTTCAACTCAATACAGAAAATTGAAAACCAATGAAGTATAACCGAAGGCTACATCGCTTCCTCAGTGCGGTGGGCAAGGAGGAGAGGATGTTACGCCATTTTTATCGCCACTTTTATTGGGTGCATCTTTGGGGTTATTTTGTCCAAAAGTCAACTGATGCTGAGGGTTATATCATCACTCGGGGACTTCCCTTTCTTTCTATCTGCACCCAGGAAGTTCAAGACTAAATGAGGTGCTTGTGCACCCTTTTCATAGTGAGAATCCACACACCACCTCGCAGTGAATTAGGATCATCCAGCT
Source organism: Ptychodera flava (assembly GCF_041260155.1). NCBI lineage: Eukaryota > Metazoa > Hemichordata > Enteropneusta > Ptychoderidae > Ptychodera > Ptychodera flava. Next base: position 14,404,734 of record NC_091943.1, read on the forward strand.
CGGAAGGTGATGTTCGATTATGTAAAGTGATGTAACAAGTACCAGAAGTGGAGCATGAAGCCTCAGGTTGACCCAAGACCCCCCTTCCTCCTCTTTTTGTACTGGGTTGGTTGAACCCCATTTACTGAATGAATGAGGTTAAACCAAGTTTGAACAGGGAAAAGGGGTGGCCCATGAAATGCTTTGCTCACAAGAACAACCTTCATTACATACGTATATTGAGTCTTGACATCCATCTATTAGGATGCCCCCTTTTTTCTCTTTCCTTGCATGTATCTGACCTGAACATACAGTCGCACCGGTGAAATATGTGCCACGGTAATCTAAAAGGTCACAGCCAGGCTTTCAAACGGGACTGTCCCCAAAGGTCTCTTTGTGGGAAATTACACTGTTTGGCCAGCACAGATATTCACTCCGATGCCCTCTGAAGAAAAGTCTCCGCAAGTTTGATAACCTTTTTGTCATGCAGATATGCCGTGTGTCCAATAAAAATGGATGGATTAAGGGGTAAAAAAAAAGTAAACTGATATTTTGTTTTGAGGTCCCCAGCACTTCCAAACATCATAAATCAGCACATCAATCCACACTCTCCGAATCCTGCGGCAGACCCCCTAGCCCTCTTCTTTTTCATCTTATCACTCAGCCAATCATTGAATTCCCGATTACTTCTTCACAGTTGCCGTGTTTATTTTGCATGGTGGAGGAGTATGCCTGGGGACAGGAAGGTCATAAGGTCACCACTGAACCTCAAAAGGACACAATGTTTCAAATTTGTGAAAAAAGAATATCCGTAAACTTAACTCTTTACCATTCTCACATATCTTGTATGTCACCTTCTGGTTCATTTTACTCATACTATCATTGATTTTAAGCGAAGATCATAAATGGCAGGGATTGTTAACCCCAATTGCTTGTTCTTTGTTTTTAAACAGTATAGTCTTTATTTTATGCCAAATATTAATACATGGTGATTTTCGTAAAATGCGCCAAATCTGCATACAATTGGTTTAAATAGAGGTTTACTTGCATGTCCAGTACAACCATCATAAATTTAGATCATTAATTAATGTGAACATATGTATGCAAACATGCACATTTGAACGCACACATACACACACACACACACACACACACACACACACGTTTACAGATACATACACTATCACCTACATGTACATGTATATAAGTACCACACATATACACATATAATACTTGTACATACATATATAGATCTATACATACTAGGACAAAAATACAGACAGAAATACATACCGGTAGCACACACACATACACAAATACATACACACACACACACACAAACACACATGCAAGCCAGTGTAAATGCACTAGTGTATGTACATACATGACTATACATTGTGTCGCCAAATGTAATTCACAACCTTAATAATTCATGAATCATTGGGACCTCTATTAGCGATATGAACAAATTGCAGAAACCATGCAACCGTGTCTTATGATCTTGTACTCTGGGTCGAAGACAATAAAAAAAGTTAGCATAACATTAATTGCCAGATTCTCCTTTAAATGTAAATTTACTATCAATCCTGAATTTTCAAATCAATAATCTTTGTCTCTATATTCCTTCAGCTGTTTTACGACACTCAAATGCATTCAGTATCTACATAAAACTCACAGGAGAAATTGCACGAGAAGTGTGCTCATTTCTCCATCTCTGAACATCCAGCTCAACTGACGGGACATTAAAAACAGAACTTGATGAAAATGTGTCACCGGTTCCAATTTCCCCAGGGCTAAAATGCACATTGATATACATTGTGAAACATCCTCTGATAAGTATGAAGAACTGCCGTGTAAATAAGCTGTTATCTGCATACATGCTCACGCAAACGGGCATGTATTTTTACTTGTTTTCCTTTATGTGAATTTTTAAAATATTTACGGTGTATATCATAGCGAAGATGACAGGTGCAATTAAGAATATTGTGATATGCATGCCTGGCATCGCTAACTGCGCAATATTTCGTTTGGAAGTAAAACACGAATTAACACGTCGATATGAATATTTTAAACAGCGAAAATAACATGATCAAATGCTTGCAAAGAGCACAAATTCAACCTTAGTTTGAGACAAAGTACCCTTTGACTGTTCAGCATGGCTGGACGTTACTGGGGTTCATCTGTTGGCTCTGCCACAAGCATCAGCAATACTGCACTTGGTTGTCATCCAAATTCCCAGAGACAAACCTTGAGTCTTTCTGAGACACAGCAAACCAGCTCCTGCCAACATGAGGCAATCAACGAAAGCAGCCCACACAAGTTTTCATTTCCTGGGAAGCCCGTGTCAAAACCATTTTGGCCGGACCCTCAACCTCTTTCGGCTGATTGTTTCCACTTCTATTAATTCTAATGCACTACAAGTCATTTTAATCACTAGTTTTCGTTTTTTATTTTACGACAGATTATAATTACATTTCTCCCCGGAGAGAAGAGGAGCGAGAGTCTACGGATTAATATGTTGTGGACAGCTCCGTTCTCAGAGTGCATTTTCACTATGATGAAATACACAAACCATTTAATTAAGAAAATGTTATTTTTTTTCCTCCTGAGAGCAAAGGAATATACGACAGTTGTTGGTAGTGAAGGCGATGGAAAGCGGTTTAATACATTTTGACAAGGCAGACTTAATCTTTATATGACAGGAACATTTCTGCAGCAGGAAGACACGATCTGACATCACCAATATCCACCTGTCGGCTTCGATAAGCAATTTTTATTTTTGAGCAACAGTCATTATCAATTTTTTTTTTTTTTTTTTTGGGGGGGGGGGGGGTTTGAAAATTTCCATACACTGGTAAAACTCAATATCTTCGTACTAGATAATCAAACTTTTCTATGTTGAAATTTTGAGAATTCTTTTGTCAGAGATTTATTTATGTTCCTGTCTGATGTGATGCACTTGTTGTAATCAGGTTTTAGTTTTCTGGTGAAAATTTTCACCTAGTATTAGGGTTTTTTTGAACAAATCAATCACGTTACAGTCAGGCCTGATATATATTGTGCAATGTAGGATGCCCTCAACTTCTGCTGAACAATTGACCAGTAGCCAATGTTGCTCCGCTGTGATATTCAAGACAAATTTAGAGAATAAGTGTGGGCCAATTTGTCAATTAAAGGCAGTATGCACCTCGAAAGTGAAAGATTTAGACTTTTGCTCAAACTTTCCTAAATGAAACTTTCAACCATTACTTACCAACAATAAAGACCGTGCAAAGTTTGGAACTAGCGAAACAAACTGCCCAACATTTTTGCAGAATTTAAAATTCAAAATGGCCGCCATTCCTGTGTTAACTCTAAGGGGGTAATCAACTATTGGATTTTCGAAAAACTAAGATTGTGACAGTTTTTCTTTCTCCAAGAGCTTTTAAATGAGTCCCCCACAAGAGGTAGATAAGACACGAATTGTAGAAATTTGAGAGTGAATATCTGTTTTATGCCAAAAACAGGAAAAAATTGCCCATAAAATACAAATATGTAAATTTCACCCCAATTTGAAGAGACCTGATTAAGGTCACCCCTACGAATGTCTTTCACATTTCAAATCAATTGGAAAAGCAGTTTCAGAGAAGAAGACTTTTTGATCACAGGCGGGAAAAATTGCCTCCAAAATACAAATATGCAAACTTCAACACAACTTGAACAAACCCAACTAAGGTCATCTCCAGGAACATGCTTGTAAAGTATCTCAGTACGATTTTACAGTTTCAGAGAGAATATATTTTCAATGTGAATTTGTATGAGGAAGAACTTGAAAAAAGTATCCCATCCCAAGCTACAAAGTGTTAATCTAGGACAACCGGGGGCACAAGTTCCAGGCAAACTATAACTTCACCTGCCATTACAGTCCTGTGTGAAAATTTTTTATTTTTAATGAAATACAAGAGAGTACTTATTCCTCTGGGTAACACCTAAATATGAATATTCTGAAATGTTAAAATCTTCACAGCGCTAACGTGACTGATGACTGCCCACAGGCATGTACACGCACCTCCGCTACAGCTATAAATCAGTCATAAATTTTTATGGATGCAGTTGATGGCAAGGAAGAAGCCATTAAAATATGCAAATGAGCTGTCAGCTTATGTTTGATTAGGGGTTTCCCAGTCTAAGAGGAAGGGGGCAGTACCAAGTGTCAACTTTTATTTATCTTCCTGCATGGTCTCATGATTTGTGGCCGATTCATTTGCAAGTGCAGCCAGGCATATGTTCTTGCAAATGACAGAGGACATCCGATGTCTAGACACGGTTTCCATGACAACCAAATGGCCTAATTTTTTTTTGAGGATCTTCATTTTTGAAAGAACATGTGCACTTTTGACACGTAACTTTGTAATTTTCAACATTTATGGCAGGTGCTGGCTTGTCTGTGCAGCGGGTGAAATTTTATTATGATCAGATTGAACCTATGCCAGAGTTTCTAACTGTAACATTAAAATAACTTTTCTTGTCCTTTTTTTTTTAAAAGGGAGGGCACATATCACTGTGTGATTTAATCATCTTTTAATGGTGTTAAACTCATCCATTTTCATTACCTTTTAGGGGTGCGGCGCTAATTTATGACCAGCTAACTGAGTCATTTTCATAAAAATATACAAATGGCGAGACATTTGCTCCATGAGGGCAAAGGAATGACTCGTATTTGTTTGACTATTGACAATAAAATGTGCACAAGCAGTGCCCTGGTCATAGATTCATTGAAAAGAAGCCAATTTTTTTGGTGGTTATTTTCTCGCACCACCTTCTCGGTTGGTTTTTTTTTTATAAACTTCACGGGTCAGCAATGGCAGAATTCAGGGTTAGAATTTCTGTGCTGTATGTTTCTGAGGACATAATAATGAATGGAAAATGAAATCAGGACAAGGACGTTGCGCTGAATTAGCAAAGGAAAGGTAACTTTCTGCGGAGTCTTCACAATGATTGCGATAAATCACCACCACAGGATGAAATGGTATTTAAAGTGAAGTCAACCGTGAATATTTTTTTTTCCTTTTTCGGTCCTTTTCTTTCTCAAGGAAGGCATGTCAAAGAAAGAAAACAAGAATAAAATGCTTTTTTTTGGCTTCCAAAATCACTGACTGACAGTACACAGCTGTGGATCATGAACGATTCACTTCAATTCGTGCCAGCGATATCACATACCTCTAAATTGAACAAGCTTTTTTTTTTCGGCTGAACAAGAAACATTAACAAGATTGAAGCCATCCAATTTTTTTTTTTCAAGCGGAGAAAATCAAGAATGTGGTTCCATGGAGGGGTTAATTACATCCTCCGAACAGCTTATTAAGGTTTGGTAATATTGCCAGCCACATCAACAATGACAACCTGCTGTATTTAGTCTTCCTTAGGGACAAGCGACACTCAAATCATCAGAAACACACTCTCTCAAGCTACTCTCCTTCGCCGACCTTTCACCTGCGAGTCATTAATCTTCATTCGAGGTAAATTTTCAAAATAGCAAAAACTGACCGTCCATTACTGCATTCTCACCCATACCAAGGCTATTTTTTTTTATTATTGCAGATAGGTTTGCATCTACCGGATGGGGTTACCCTCAGACTAGAGAGAGCCGAGCTCCACACAGATTATCTCTGATGAAATTTGAATCTACTTTTGATGCAAACTACATGAGTTGCTTTACTGGAGACCCAAGTCCATGGAGGCTTTAACTGAGTGCAAAGCTTGCACACACTAGGCACAGTTTAGATTGCTTCAATGAACATTGACACAAAACACGGGTCTTCACAGAGCAGTTTACCACTTTCTGCTTCAGCATAAAAACATGGCCTGATCACACGGGAAGATCTTTACCGTAAAGAAATGCCTAGTTAAAAAAATTCTACTCTCTTTTTCTAAAAAGGTTTTATCATAATTTTATACAATCATGTTTATGATTTCATTTGTTTTAATTATGCGCCTTCGATAAAATTCTTTGTTTGACGTCTGCAGGCCGTAGGTTTTCACACAAAAGGACGAAAAACAAACAATGTTCAAGGTACATGTATTACAAATCAAAAATAACTACTTATTTTTACCTTGCCCCAAAAAACATTGGAAAATTAGTGTGTGCAATTACATTGTGTTTTATTTCTGTTTTTTACTTTTTTACCTGGTGGGAGGGTAGGTTTGAGGGTGGCAAATAAAGAATTTTATGAAAAGTGCCTCAGGTTGCTTACAAGTTCTTCTGGAAATGATAAGGCAGATCTTGCTCAATCATAATTTCTAATTTCAATATTATCTGTCAACAAAACTTATGAAGAAATTGGTGTACGTACTCATAGAATTTCTGACACAACATGACTGTACATGAATAAACGTTTTTGGCATGTTGGGAATTTTCAGTTTCAAAAAAAGTTGGAAATTGCTTTCTGATTTGCTTTCTCTATGGAAGACATAGAACAACCTCTGTTTTGGGTGATTTGATTTATGTCAGCTGTTAATCAAGGTGTGAAATGTCAACATGACTGCAACTTTGTATGTGGACATTAAATTTTTATGCCCCTGCGCGCATCACCTCGTCATTATTATAACGAACGTATAATCTGCCATTGCATTCGGCCCTTCAGATTCTCTGAAGGCAAATTGTGCAAATCTGTATCACCGGAGTATTTTCCAAATTGCCGAACGTTTCTTTTCAGATGTATCTGCCTATTTATTGAGTTTCATAGTGTCATGGTATTCCAGTTCTCTTTATATGGACTTGCTGCAAATTAAAGCATAAATTTGACGGTGAAATATATTTTATGCCATAACTATTAAAACCGCTCGGTACCATCTTGTTTCCACATGCACTGAATTTGCTCAAAATATTGACTGCTGGCTGTGGACTCTCAAAGTCAAGAATAAGATCATTTCAAATCGGAGAACAATCTGACTGATTTTCTAATTTTTTCTTTAATTTGTGACAACAGGGAAATTGCTTGATTTTTATCAAAGATGCTTTAGCAGAGATCTCTTAAAAGTCCTCTGATCATCTTATTGTGTTATATATGGCTTTTACAATCTGAAAGAAGATTTGTTGAACCACATTTTAAAGTAATCTGAAGCTCAAGTGATCAACAAGTCCAGAAATGTAGGATTTTGCCATTTTAAAAAGCTCCCGTTTCCCTGCTCTTGCACAACTTTTCACCTGTCAGGCAAAAACAAACGACGGCAGATTTCTCAAGCTGTCCCCACAGGTTACAAGACTCCATCAAAACCTACTCTGGAATTCTGATATAGTAGAGACGCTGAAAAAAACAATATGTAAACTTCAAGACACCTTGGCCAAAAAAACCACCCTCACGAGCCCCTCTCACCCTCCAACATCTATCCCCAGTGGCGTTTCAACTTGACAACATATCAATAACATCAACACCTCACAACGTGGCCCGAGTCTCTCCTATTTTTTTCACCCTGGTATGCGCTCAATGACTTGCTGTTTCATTAACTTTTATGACTGTGGAATTAACCTGCAGTGTCTTTAATCACCAGGCACACAAACCCTCACGCTGATTAAACCCAACTTTACTATTTTACATCTACATCTGTCAAAAAACCCCTGAAGCATCCAGCATCAAAACTCCCATTGCCACAGAAAGTTTCCTGCGGTAATTTCTGAAGACACATTAATTTTCTTTGCAGGGGCGGGGGTTGATTTTCAGGTGACCTTTTGAAAAAGGCTCTTTTAAAGTACATTCATGGAAGAAGAACTTAATCTGTTCAAGTTCAAGGTGGCCCTTCTTTGTTTGTAAGGAAAAGTTTTTTCCTATTCCTATCTTTTGATACATCAGATGATTTTGCTTACATTTGAAAGACATATGAACAGGTAAACACACAAATACAGACATGTAAACTGCTTTTAAAACAAAATCTAGCATGACCACACATGGTACCATAAATATCTGACTTGTTCATTCAGTAAATATTATTAAACTGCCTCTTCCAAACAAAATTGCGCGTTTTTCTTTTTTCCACATATAGGCCCCCAAAAAGAATTTCACATTCTATGTCAACCTCTTCTACAAAGGCATTTGATATGATCTTCGAACTATGCATGCTTACCCTATTAACTTTGACCTTGTCCTTCAGGTCAACAAATGCTGGTCATAGATTATTTTTTTGTGATTGTGAGAACTGGTCCCTAGATGAGGCAGAAAGTGGTAAATTTATTTTCTTTCTGTCTATGATCATTAAAGTGACCAAGGAAATAAATACTGGTGTGTGTGTGTGGGGGGGGGGGGGAACTTGGGTGAATCAGTACTTCATTAGGCGATCAGCAGGCAAGTATCATATATACATAGTACAAACAAAGTTATTCTGAAGCTAGCATTAGGCGCACTTTATTGCACCAACACTGGAATTTCTAGGCTATACAGGAAGGCATATTTGCGTGCAATCACACACAAATGTGGAGTTGTCGGATATCATCAGCGTTCTTAGCACCCACACTATGCCATGATAAGCACTGAGATATCGTGCCTAAGTACGGCGTAACTGAGCGTTAAGGACTACAGTGCTACCGCAAGGCTTTGACATTTTGAAAACATATTCCAGGGGAGTTTGTCTTCGTCACACAACGGCAGTTGGGGATTTTCTGTTGAAATTTTGCCCTCGTCATATGATCTTTTATTTTTTTTTGACTAGCAACTTGTACAATTTGTTAAACAAAACTGGTTAATTTTTTTTTCAAAATGCCTATTATGTAGTAAATTAATTTAGAAGATAAATATAAAACGTGACTGAAAATTCACTACAAACTGTAACAATGCTCTCATCATGCATAGAAGGGACAGTTAACATCCCTTTTCACACTGTGAAATGGACTGGCCTATTATTACACAAGGTTAGGATTGTTCCATACCAAGACAGAAGGGGACAATTGGACAGAGTATCGCGAATACTGGGAACTGTAGTACAAATTTCTCCAAGTTTCTCTAGGATAGTGTTTTTTTTTCACAATATGCTGGAAAGCGTGCAGACCTGCATACAAATTACAAACTTCTGTTATTCACCTCATCTGGAGAGCCAGACAGAAATTTCATTTTCCCTCCAGAACATGGTATCAACTGGAACTTACAGGAAGTCGACACTAACAAAGAAGAATAGAGGTGCCCTGATTGAAGGTAATCTAATTGAGAACACTGAACAGGAAATCTAAAAGGCCTCATTATGGTGGCAATTCCAGAGGAAGTAAACGTGAAATCCTCGTGATTTACTCCACGGCGGTGATAATAGCCGAAAAGATCAACTATTGTGCTGTCCTGCGATTTCTTATCAAGCGGGCCATATATTCTGAAATTTAACCAATTTCACCGAAAGTGAACTCTGATATTCTGAGAAAGGGTAAATTAGGTGGAGGAATACAGTAAATTTGGAAAGAAAAATGGAAAAATTAGAGAAGAATATTTGTAAACCATTAGGTAGTATTTCTACCTTTCCAAACGATCAATCACACTGAAAGATGGCCATAGAGAAAAAAATCCTTGTTACTCGGAGTCAGCTTTCACACTTTTCTCTTTTTTCTCCTACAGCTCTTGAAACAATTGTGAAAATTTTTTTCTCCAAGTTGGAATACTCTGTTGTTGAATTGTACAGTGTACATAAACGTGAACAACGAATAACAGAAAATGTCCTGAAAGATTCTTTGTAACAGGCCTCTGTAGTAAGTACGGCTACGACGTCACAATTTCTGGGATTTCATTCTATGTCCGCTTACTTAAGTATTTAATTTCTTTGTTAAACATGCACTATTTTAGAACAACATTGTTCACATGTTACAAACTTTAGAAATTTTGTCAACATTGGAGCAGTGCCACATTTCACATGATGACAGAATGGAACTTTTACCACTGTAGTGACAAAGTGTGGCTTGTGTAACGAACGGCTTCGTTTGTTTGGCCTCCATGTAGCAGTTTGATGAGTTCTAATCTGAGCCAATCAGATCACAGTATTACACGACTAACAAGCTTCAATGATGGATTTAACAAATCCTGAAAAATGACAAGATAAGCAAGAAATCACTGCCTAATGGCTTTTGACTTAAATACCAGAATCTTTAAACTCAAGCAGTGTAGATATTTTCATGATGGGTGCATTTCACCAGTTCATTTCTTTTTTCTCTCCATTCTTTCATCAAACTTACACACCTTTACCACATTTTGAACATATGAACTGGTGGTTAGCTAAATATTATTACTTTTTTTTGAAACCAAACTAATTATTCAAAAGTATATATATTGCATATTGTTACAAAAACTGAAGGGACAAAAGTATTAATATTTGATATTTTTATTGTTTTGTTGTAGGAAACAAGTAAATTCTTTTGCTCTTCTTCGTAAAGTTTGTTGAGTTCCATACTAATAGCCTTCAACACATAACACATTGTGTACAATGCACAATTTTACTGTTGACAAATTATTTCTAGTCTGGACTCGCATTAGGTTTTCAACGATACACACTTTCACTGTGTGTGAAAAGTTGAACACTGGACATCTCTACGTGACTTTAGGCAGAGAAAACGATAACTTTTCTACAACACAGAGTAAAAAATGATGGACAATACATCAAAAGTACTAGTTCCAGCTAATGGAGCTTTAAATCACTACAACTTTGTTCAAATGTTGCAACGTCTCAAACAAGTAAACAGTGTATTATTAAAATAACAAAGTATAAGCTACAAATCAAACATTTGTAGTATTGCATATAAATCAAAATTTCACTTAAAATATCACTCGTCTACTATTTCATCATTTGTCCATTGTTAGAAATAAATTTACAGCTTTAACCCTTTCACCACCATGGTTTGTCCCAAATCCATTGTTTTCTATGGTAAAGTTGGACCTGTATACAGGGAACTGGGGGTGAAAGGTTAATCTTGTGTATGCATTATCCTCAACTTATTTGGTATTTTTCCTCCACTGATGTGTAACATTTGCATTTAAAAGACTTGTACAAATTTTTCGAAATAATGTAACTGTGCGTTTACTAAAATTACAATATAACTGTGAGTTTACAAAGTAAGAATCGCACAATTGTAGCAATTGGCACGGGCTGGAATAAAATGTTGCAATATGCAAATATAGTAAAAGGCTACACACTAAACTGGAGACAAAGTAGCAAATTATCTAAGTGCAAGTACAGAAGTGAACAACAACATCAGGAAACTGAAAACGAATGTTTACTTCGCCGGTTTTCCACACAGTTTTTCAAACAATGGTTGAAAAGTATGGCGGATTTTCAATATTCCTGCAAACAGTCACAGCCTTGTACACTAAAACAAAATAATTGTAAGTAAACCAAAAAACCTTGCTACCTTACCAGGAAATGTAAAACACAGACAGCACACTGATCAGCCTCACCCCATAAAGCCACCGTCGTCATGATTAAAATCACTAAGCTCGGCTTCCACCGGCACGTAATTTACGAAATTAACTCAAAAAATTGTCGACCAAATCGTTCCTACCCAATCACACACCCTGAGAATTCCCATACAAAGCAAACATTGATTTCTTCAGGGACGCACACTGACTTGTTTGATATTCCTTGATACTTCCCTTTCCTCCCATTCTATTCAGCAATCATAAATTATTTGATTTCTCCAGGTTCTATCGGCTTGCCTGTATCACCCCGCCAGGAATACCAGTGTATACATAGAGAATTGCTACTCGGGAGTAGCTCCAGGGCTTGCCATAACAAGCGATACGGGCGTACTCTGAGAAGAATGCACTGCTCCTTTTATTTCATATACCATTTCAGTTCATGAAGCATCTTCCTATCGTTTTATTTGAAGACTATACTTTTTTCCTTTTCCATCCTCACGTATGACGTCCTTTGTGAACTATTTCAAAGCAATTTTTGACTATTTCAATATTTTCCCACAAATGCTGGGAGCTTCAAACTTCTGTACTGAGCGACAAAATTTTTCAAGAAGACAACAGATTGTTTCTACTGAGAGGGGCGCGCTTCACATACATCTTGAAATTTGGAAGATGCAAATACAAGAGTGTCACATTCACCCCTCGACTCGCAAATCATGAATCACAGAAGTCAACTTTCGCATGTTATCTCTAAATTCCATTTAACAGTGTAATATCTTGTAAACTACATATTTGAATCCTCAGTTTAATTCAATCCTCTACTTTGTTTGAATGTTCGTTCAGTACAATATGAGATTCAGTTTACCGTGATAACTTTCAAAAGACAACAAAGAAGACGCTCTCAATTTACTGAAAGTGACATGAGGGACTTAGAAGGTGATGAAACTACCGGTACACCCTGACTTATCATCTATTGGGCCTGTGTTGTCAGAAATTCAGCTCATGAAAAATTTGTTAGAGAAAACATGCCGAAGAATTTTTCACAAATGGAGCACTGTGGTCCTTATTGAGTCAGACAAATTTGTGAGCATTTTGACACAATTTATTTGCATATCAATACCGATGCAAATTTGTCCATCAAATTGAAATTTCATTCATAGGGCTGCCAGTTCCCCCATCGTCATTTTCGTCATCTCTTGGAGATGTTTATACAAAAAGAGATCTGCGAATCCCAGAGGTGATTTGTTTTAATAAAATCGCTGTATTGCAACCCCCGATACCAAAGCAGTGACTCTCTCCTAATCACCATTAGCGACAAAAAATTGTTAGCTGATGAAATGAGAAATCAGAAATGACTTTTTTATTCAAATTTTCTCATCTTGGGGATGTCTCAGTTGGGTTTGTGGGTCAGTAAGTTTCTTTCTTCACGTAAATTTCATCCATGGGAATAGCACTCGATCCATACTTTGCTCACAGCACCGCCCTTGCATTTCAAATAGGAACGAATGGAACAAGATATTTTTTTAAATATTTCTCTCATGCAAAGCTAATATTTCACCTCAACAGGCCATTTCTTTTTTTTACTGCAAATGTAATTTTATTATATATTTGCAAACATCCCATTTTTTGTGGTCAATGATGAGTTGACTTGTACAATATATATGTATTGAACAGCATGTACGAACTTGATCGTTTCATGAAGCAGAATTTTTTTGTCAGTTAAATTATTGCATAATTAACGCAATGTCACACGGGTTTAACACAGGTGATGCAATGTAATACTGTACCTTTGTAATTTTTTTTCCTTACTTTTACATGGTACGTACAAGTTCTGACCAACAAACTCTATCCACGCACATGCACTACAACAAAGTAGTCAATCAAGACAATATACATTGTAAGTATATCATGAAATATTTTGTTTGTTGTTATAATATAAGTATTTACTGTTTCTATTTTTTCTCAGTGATAACATGTCAAACTACTAAATGTAAACCTGTATATTTTCATACGAACTCCGAGATTTCATCCCTGTATACTAGTAGTTAAAATTATTGTAATTTTAGAAGGCTAGGCTGATGAATGACTTTGTAAATGTAGTGTCCAACTGGAGGGGAAAAGACGTCTGGTTTTCTTGCTGCAATCTATGGACATGCTGGTGAGAGAGTACATGTATACATGTGTGCAGACATGGATTTTCAAATATATCAACGCACACTTTTTATCTCATTATTTTTTCTTCTCCCTTCAAAGAAAAGTTGTCTCTGCGACTATCTCTTCCCCCTCTCTCCCTGCACCATACAGTAGGGTGCTATGGGACTGTGTAAACTTTGGACGACCCAAGATGATAACATTTTCACTGATGACTGGAATTCAGGAGGTATTCAATGGCCATCTCAATGCAGGAACTTCATATTCATACATACCGTGAGCTAAAGAAGCCACAGCAAAAGCCTAGTCGCTTAACCTTGACTCCTATGGTAGTCTTAAGGTCCCTGAACTTCAAAAGGAAGTGATGCATTGAGAACGGACTGCTGCATGCTGCTGCATAATCACAACGGTTGAATCCATTTTTTTACCAGTGTCCTTGTCCTGGGGTCAGTGCTCCCCCCAAAGTTAAAACATTTCTGAACTTCCATGAGCCAAATTAGATCTTTCTGACATTTTATTATGTCAGCCCTATACCAGTATATATACTATGTAAAATCTTGCGTCAAGAAAGATTTCTGGAGTTAGTGGCAATTAGTTTTATAAGCGTAATAGAAGGCCCCCTGGTATGCAGTTTTACTTTACCATAGAAACAACGGGATTGGGCTGTTGCCATGGCAGCAAAAAGGTTGAAGTTCCAAACGTCAGGTTGTGACGGTTTAACTTTAGCATAGAAACAATAAGCATCGGGCTGTTGCCATGGCGGCAAAAAGGTTGAAGTTTCAAATGTCAGGTTGTATTAGAGAGAAAGTGTTGATGCAAAACTGGTTTCCATCAAAAATAATTTTTTCCTTTGTGCTACATATTATCACTGAAAGTGTTGAAATATGATTTAGTTTTGATGGATAAAAGCTGGTATGTATGTAGGTACAAATGTATCTGTGACATTTCACGTTGGGTGAGCTCTGGCATCACTTTTATGGTAGAAACTGACCTCACGACGGGAAGTTTACCATGTTTACTGTTTAAATTTTGTAACGAAAATAGAACATTTCGATGCCATTTGTTGTATGCAAACATTGTTTCTTTCACACAGATTTCGAATTTCTTCACATTTTCTTGTGTTGAAACAGAATGCAACGCGTGAAAAGAAAAGTTTCACTCCCACCAATACAACAAGAACTTCACCACCTCTCTGTTAATATACACATCTGAGGCATCCCTCCACAGGAAAAAAAGTCACACAACTGAACAGTTGCAGCAAAACGTTTTGGTTACAAAAGAAACTGTTGTCCGGCGTTTAAGTCGCGCCCGGTTACAAAGTCCGGGCATTCAAGAGAATATTTAGCCGTGGCACAATGGGAGCCATTCTTCCGCAAAGGTTGGGTGGGCGCGGATGGAATGATATGAACAACATTAACATGTTGACTTTTCAGCCACTCCATTGACTTCAGTCCCGATGGGAAAAGCCAGCACAATCCCCACAGCAGAACATTTACAACTCTGAGTCAGCTCTCTTGTTTGGCTTGTTATTCTAGGCTATAGTCCCACTTTCATTTTTTTTTTCCTCCCCGGCTTGCTTCTACGCTTTCTAAGTAGACTTCATTAGCTGGAATAATGGGATTTTCTTCCTGTCTCCTGAGACAGATTCCATTGAAGGACATCTCTTCAACGTATAAAATGAAAACCTATAAAGCTAGCTAGTTTAGACTACCTGCAAGCTGAACCTTGCAACCTCAATCAGCAACGTGTCCTCTCGCCAAAGCACTTGAAAATCCACGGATGATGAGGTCTGCTCAACAGTCGTTATGGTATATATATGGTGTATATATCGTTCCAGTGATCTCTAGCTTAAGAGTTTTCTTAGATGCCGGCTTTTCCACGATCCACCCACGACATAATGGCTCTGCAGCAGCGTGACCCAGGAGCGTTTGCGTTATTGGGTGATCTGCGTCGACTGTCTTACTTACAATCTGCATTCATTAGACCCTATCTCATCCATTTCCATCGTAATCTTTTCATCGGTGTTAGATTGCCAGGTACAACTGCCATGTACCTACGCCCAGAGACGGCTCTCTTTGTTTGTCCAACAATAAAATGAAACTTATTATGACAGGGATATCATAGGATGTACGAGTTCAGAGCTAGCCGCTAGGACACAGTCAAAAAGAATGTAAATGCCTCGAAATCTTGTCACGTTCGAACACTAAACAAAATAACTTTTCAGAAGTATTATTATTAACCCTCTTTGAAGATGTAATGCACTCTAAAATAAGATTGCTCACATTCCTGTTTGATTAAATTCTACACCACAGAGCATCTTTTACAAATTATTTTTGAGCTATTCACAACTTTTTTCGTAGTTTCTTTGTAGTTTTGAATGTGACTGTTGAGCTGAATAACATTAGATATTCA
Organism: Ptychodera flava; assembly: GCF_041260155.1. Lineage (NCBI taxonomy): Eukaryota > Metazoa > Hemichordata > Enteropneusta > Ptychoderidae > Ptychodera > Ptychodera flava. Next base: position 14,420,630 of record NC_091943.1, read on the forward strand.
AAATGGCTCCCGTACAATGCATCTTTCTGAAAGTTGTAAGACTGATGTTAATTCAAGAAATACTGAGATTTTACACCGTAACTTCCTCAGAATTTGTGAAAGAATTAGGTTCAGAAACGTTTGAAAGGCACTTCTGCCCATTAACAGAAAATTTATCAATGATAAGGTCTGAACTACATCCAAAGAAAATAAAATCTACCTTTCTGATCAGGGTTGCATATCAGGGTGCAGATGCACAGAACATGAAAATCACAATGGTGGTGTGTTTTAATACTAAAACTGATGAAAATACTGACAATTCTTGAAAGATATTAGCATCAAACGTTATAAGTGAAATTTTTCTGATGAAAACAAAAGGAAAGCAAAAATTCAAAGGTATTCATAATTCACAGTAATGCCTGACAGTCTGTCAAAATTCAGAAAAATAGTGAATGCTATGAACACCCTTTCAGTCACATCAATCAACAAATACAACCATATTTTCAAAAACTGGATCAGGCATGATAGATGATAAGCTGTAAACTTTCTCTGGTTGTTTTCCTTCATTTTCACAGCACCTACTACGGACAATATCGGGGACTTGTCACATAAATTGGGTACAAAGGGACCCAAACCGTCAGTCATGGAATAAAAAAATAAAATCAATGCTCATATTCCTGAAAAATCTCCCTGTACCCCCAGGGTTGACAAATGAAATATCAATCTGTACACTGGATAGAATACACTCTCCTTTTTATCCCGGTGTCACACAGGCATCCATTACCACCCCCTCAATGTTCTAACGGGAATAGACACGCAGTTACCACATAAACGGAGGAATTACCCAATCCGAGAATAGGTACTAAATAATACATGCAATACCGGTTACGTGGCTGGAGAGAGTTGCGCTGCGCGAAGTAATGAAGACGGATGACGGGCATGGTTTGCGACTGAATTAGATTTTGTTCAGTATTGTTACCTAATATTATTACATACCAAAATCAATTGAGGAAAACGAATGAGAAACACAGAGCTTGCGCTATGAATTAACCATAATTTGACCATTAATACGGTCTTAATGCAGAATTTTCCCACCTTATTTTACACTATTGCTCTCAGCGATTCCTGCAATCCAAACTGCCCTAGCTTGAGTTGATATTACAGTATAGGCAGATAGATACCGTATCAGGCGACTCTGGCTGTAATTACGGAGACGACCTAGGGCACGAGAGATTTAATAAAAAACTGTGGCTCGTGGCGATTTCTCCCGATCGACTGTATACATGCATGAACTTTTGCGATATTACAACGGTGACTTGGGTCCGATTGCTTCAGAATCAATTCAGCTAACACAAGCATTGCAATTATTTTGAAGTTTATTAGGCAGGGGAAACCAATCAGGTCTTTTTAATTATATTGTGTGGATGTGGTCACATATGGTAATGCATGTTCAATAAATATCCATGTCCCAAAGTTGCACTTTATCAGGGTTTGATCAGTGTGAAAGCATGTCACAGCAAAAAAAAACCCGATGAAAGTAAGGAAGAACTTGTCGTCTGTACACCAGTTGGACAAGTCCTTAACCCTTAAATTGAGCGCCAAAGTCAATTTTTGTCCCCTTTATAAAATATATCCCTGTCAATTCTTTTGACACTTTTACTAAAATTTTGATAAAAAAGTGTAGCCAATGAAATGCAATATATATTTGGTCAAAAATTATCAAAAAAATTTCAGAAAAATTCATAAAAGTTAATAAAATGTTGCACTAAAATTTTGGTTGGAAAAATTTCAGCGCTGAAAGGGTTTAACACCTGACTTCCATTTTGAAGCAGAAGATTCTGAAGCAGATTTCCAATGTCATTTACAATTCCCCTTGTCAACTTGTTGAACAAATTACAACTTACAATAAATTTTGATCTTCCTCATATCAATTTTTTTTTTCACGTAAAGAAACAAATTTTGAAGATTTTTCGGATCAAAATTTATCAGCAAAATGTGGTTTTATTTTACAATATGATATTCACTGGAAATACTGTTAGCACACAGAAACCACTGGAGCCTGAGATGAGGAATTGGCGGAAAATTCTCTGATAATAAAAACAAGTGATTCATATAGTCATTTGTTTTCACTCTTTTTTTCATGTCAAACATATTTACTGTCTCTGTTTACTTTCATAGTTTTATCTTTTTCTCATAAACACCCTCGTGAATCATGCGGTTTACGACGTTCTCGTTTCGGCCAAATTTTATGGAGCTGCGCGAGACCTAATCAGGCAGGAGGTTGGAAAGTTTGCACCGACATCGCGACTTCTTTCAACGGGTGAAAAAAAAGGCAACACCACTGAATAAAACATGCCTGCTGGCGACAGGAGTTAAGAAGGGGGACACAAAAACATATTACTGTCTTCGAAACCATAAAATTTTACATCCACTTCTTGACAATCAGTGCTACTCTGAGAAGTGTCAGGCCGATGTGTTAACGCGAGGAACTTAAAATCAAAGTAAAATATGATTTACTGGATGTTTTACAGGTAGTTAACGTTAACTAGTTGTCAGTTTAATTCCGATCTTATTAACAACCGTGAAAGACTAGTAAATTTGCAAGTTAACAAGTTGGGTGGGTCCAACATGTATTTATGAACCGTGCATCAAATTGTACATTTTATGTTGGCAGTATCTGACAGTCATTCCACTGGCCAATCACTTTTGGTGCCATGGAAAGGCGGATCTGACTGACACTTTCCCTGCTGTACGCTCTTCCGATCCGTCAATGGTTCTGAGACTTCGATGCTGCTGCTGTTGTTTCACCATAAAAGCATAGCTAATTTCATGCAGCACTAGTTGATGAAATTAAAAAATGTGATCTGAAAGAAAAGAAATTTCTCCTGGGAAATATCCCCCTTCCCTTTTGATTTTCCCGGAATTTCATTATGAAACCTCAGTTTTTTTGCAACTTTATCCCATCATCCATACAATACTGCTTTGTAACTTTTTTCTTGTAACTACACATTGGTATTAAAAAAAAAGTTGCATTTTTCCCCCCATGCTTGACTGATCACCATGCTGGACCCATAATGCGAACAACGGCGAAAAATTTGCACCCACAATCGTGCACCTGGACATCCTGCGCGGGCCAAGCCACTTGCATGGCCCAACACAGTGTCCCGTGGGACACGCCAGGGCAATAAACCAGCCTTGCCATAAATGGGCCAAGAGTTCTTTTCACATGCATTCAGGTGTAGAAATACTGGCGTCACGTTGCAAATTTCGAGGTGTGTTACAAATTTCTCATTTGTGTCATATGCATTTTCAACCGGTGTTCAGAATGTAAATTGTAGACCCTCGGGGGTCTCTCCACTGAATGCCATCGGGCAACACACTATTCTTTCCGATACACTATTGCGAATTATTCACCTTACCAGACACTTTCAGTGTTAAAAGCTCATCCAGTTTCATGGCCATGTTAAAGGTCTATAACTTGCCAATCAATAACTGTATATTTGTTTATTTGTTAGTGCACTCACGTCATGTCCAAAACCTATGAAAGTCAAGTCACTGTACTCAAACAGCAATGGTATCTATGTGATTCAAAAACTTACGATTTCTTTCCTGTAAAACTTCCAAGCGTATGCGAACACAACAAAAACGGTTTCATAATCTCTCTAAAATTGTATAAACTTTTAGATTTTTTCCATTTCAAAATACATGAACGACAATGCAAACTATCAATTTAGCAGTCTGTGGATTCTTTGAGCTATTATATATAAAAATACCAAGCAGGATGTCCCAAAAACTGAAGAAAATTTGACATTTCATGAATTATTATTATTATTACTATTATTATTAATTCTTTTACATTAACAGCTTACTGTTACCATCCAAGAATATCATATATGCTCCAGTTTTGATCAGCTTCAAGATCACACAATCTTGCCTAAGTTCTACGTGATTAACTCTTTGAGTGCCAAAGTCAATTTTTGTCACCTTTATAAAATATACTCTGGCAAATTTTTTTCAGATTTTACCAAAATTTTGATAAAAAACTGTAGCAAATAAAATGTGATGTCTATTTGGTCCAAACTTATCCAAAATTTACAGAAAAATTTGCAAGAAATGGTAAAATGTTGTACTAAATTTCAGTGGGAAAAAATTACCGCACTCAAAGGGTTAATTACGCAATACACATTGACAGTTAGAATTTGGTTGTCACTTTGAACTTGGATTTCTCTCATATTCCTGGAGACATCATGGGCACAAACAGTGATGTTTCCATAAACCAACAAATAAATACACAAATGACAGTGATAACATTTGTGAAAACAATCACTGAACTGCCACAACAATCAAATACCAGAAAGCGAAGTCATTTGATTAAAAAACATACACACGAGCAAACAATGAAATTTGTAATGTACATATATTCTTTAAACAAAGTTTTCAAAAACTTTCATGCCGACTTAATCATACGGATGAGCCTCTGTACATATGTGCTGGAGAGGGAACACTATATTTTTAACTGAAGAGCAACAACTTTTGCTACATTCACTGAGTGTAAGGTTAATCAATAATTCCGAGTACCCTTGAATTTTTTTAATTTTCTCGATTTTGGCACAAAATAAAAAAGAAAATCACCCTATCCACTGCAAGCATGGAACTATTGAAGGTTTGGTTGTGCACATTATCATGATCAAAAGCCGCTGGCCGACGCAGTCTAATCTGCAGGCAAGACAGCAAAGAAAGCCCTTGCAGCTAGGACCTGAATGACAACAGAAGATCATAGCATCGGACACAAAGAAGCCGCGAAAATTCAAAATGTGATAATAGACACAGTGGAGAGTGGAAAACACACACACAAAAAGGACACCACAAAGGATGGGGACGATCACAGTAATCAAGACTCAAAGACGGTTGAGTTTCTGGAGGGTTCGTTTCACATCGCTACGCAGTCACTAGCACTTTCAAATAACAGCTTTACCTATTTACGTGATTGCTTCTAGCTCATAGGGTGTGCTGGCTTGTCATTCACAATACGACATGTACAAGACTGTGCATGAACTCAGCTGTCTATCGCAATACTATGCAATCTTTCATGTCCGATAGACCCACCCAAACATAATCTAACTGCTTTACAAGACAAAAGTAATGATTTAATAAATTACATTTTAATATTATTAACAATTTTTTTCCTTTAATGAACTTGCTGTTGATAAGGTTTACAATACAACATCACATACTGATGTCTTTACACATGGATAGTAAGCATGTGGTGATATTTTCAGCTGAAGTTCACGGATTATTACAGCAATCACCGATAGATTTAACTGGCACCATTAAGGCCCTATCATCGACAGACATCATCAGTTGCTAGCCAACTTTTCCGCCACCTCATTTTGTTTGACAGCGGTGTTGGGGGTACGTCGGAAGGAAACGGAGGAAGTACCCTCTGTTCACAGCATTAACGGGACTTCGATTAATTTCAAGGGTACACCCTCCCCCCCCAAAATACGATCTCCCATTTCTTTGATGCCAACATTTTACTTCGAATAATACTCAAAATGCATATTAGGAGCTTTTGGGATTACGCTGTGATGCAGCCTAATCCCTGCAAATGAACACTTATGAGCGTGAAGCCCACAATGAGATGGCACAATAAACCGACTGCAGTCAAAACGAACTTAGTTCTTTCAAGTGCCGTATATTACAGGTGAAATGTGGACGGTCAAACTTCTTTGCAAACTAAAGCTCACCAATATACCTCTTTCTATACAGAGCAATACAGATGCCACAGAAATTCATTTTGTGTTTACTCACAATTACAATTGCAGGGCTTTGTTTCAATTTGATTACTTTTACATCAGAGTGACTTTCTGTAAATTCCTCGTAGAATTTTGATTAATGAAAGAAGTGTAGAACACGATTATCTACTTCTCTTGAGCTGGGAATATACAGTGAAAATATTTAAACCGTGTCAAATCTGCTATTTCTATAGACAGCGATGGTGAACAGCGGCCCCCAGACTTGTCACTTCGTACTTCGATAGAAATTCCTGACAAGATCAGAATAGGGAATCTCCCTGCCCCAATTTGCAATTCAGAAATCAACCCTGGTCCGCAAACAGTTAGTTTATCTGGTTTCAGCTGCCCTGTGCAACAGCTTTTCACCAGTGGCACAAAACACATCAAACTGGATGACAGGTTGGTGGAGGTTTCAAGCTCCGTGTCTATTCTTATCGGCAAGGTAAAAGCAGAGCATACGTTCAGTGTGTGACTTTATATAAAGTCAGAGTGAATGGCTCTGGGATGAACGACTTTAACAGGATTGTTGCCACGTCATTTGATACTCTCGGACAGTTGATCCAACAAGAGAAGGAATCTCTGAGCTATTTTCTAGCAGAGTGCAGCCGAACAAACTCCTTTCCCGCTCAAACAAATGGTCTTAAACAGTTTAGCAAACCCGACCGCCAGCAGTATAATAGCTTCTGTTATGAAAGGACACTTTCTGTTGTTCATTGTACAACGCTAATATTCAATAAAAGGTTCAGCTTTTTTTATTCCCGGAGACTAGGTTTGTTAATTTTGACAATATGCCTCCTAATGCTTGGAAACTTCTTTCTTCCTTTGAGGCAGGTCCAGCAAATACAGTAATCTCTCAATGGCGGATTACGGATTTTTTTTTGTTATTTGATGTAGTTGCGCTGATGTTTGGTCAAGTTTCACAAAGTTGCCGTCGACGTCCCTCGGCCGCTTAAAAAAAAAAATCGTAAATGGGGCCTTTATCCACCAATTACAACTTTGCGAGGACAGGCAGAGAGCCTGTTCAATACGCCACAGACTGCTTGTAAATGGGTTGAAAATCTCCATGATTCAATGTGTGAAGCGATGTGTGTAAGATAGCAACTAAACCAAGCCAACATGCGGTTTGAAAATGCTCTCAGTCGGTATCAGGAAAACACCGCCTTTTGTCCTAGAAAAAAGTCAGGTGCCGGCTAAACTCAACCTGAATAGCCCCCATTTTCATTGATCGCATACGTCGGTAGCCGACACACACACACACACACATACTGTGGGCTATTGACGGCTAAATACAGAATAGCGATTACCCTTAATTGCAGAATTATGTAAAATACTCTTTATATTATCGGGAGCACTGTTCAGCACAAGGGAGTCTGACCAAGTTCCCTTTCATACTATGCCCCACCGATATATAAAAAAAAAACTATTCAGAAACTGCTGAAAACCTTCCTTTAGATGAAATTTCATATCTGAGAGAATATAATTCGCAACGGCCATTAGCCGTGACAGAAAAATGATATGTGATTTATTACCCAAAGCATCCTTCTTTTCATTATTGTGACATGTCTTGTAGCTTTAATAAAAATATCATTGCACGGGCTACCAAGCAAAATTGAACTATTGAATCTGCTTATCGTTTCTCGATTATTAGCGAACATAAAAAGTTGGGGGAGAGCTACACAATCTGTTTTAAAGATGAAAATTTTACTATTTGAGATCGACAATACCTATTGGCAATTATTAGACAATACTGCGCAGAACAAAAGAAGCTCATATCCCTTGCATGACCCATAGTGAACTTTCATGATTTTGCGGGGATGTAGATGACATGGCTTGCACATGGAAATAAAAATTTTCTATACATATATTAATGACACTGAAATTAATATTTCCAGCATTTTTCTTTGAACACAGACTTTGAAGACACTTGCCATTCTAGACTGTTTGACATGAAAAAAAAAGGTGTGTAAAGTGTCAAACTGGTTCAGAGAAGGAAAAAGGGACCGGTTTTATGATGCCTCAAGTCAGTGGTTGATAATATGTTTGTTGCCGATCTACCTGCAGGGCAGTCACAAAAATGTATACAAACCTGATATAGCTTTGTGCTCAATAAAAAAATTACAGTTGTGTAGTTTAAAAGGGGCTCTAGCACCCAGCCTTTTTTTTCTCACATCTGTTGTTTTATGATCAAAATAGTTTATATTGACCCAACAAAATGCAGAAATTTTTGTAACAGTATATTTCTAATGCCAAAATTGTAAATAACTTCTTTGCACAACATCAAAGAACAACTTTCACTTAAAATAGTTTTATTGAGAAAAAACCCATAAAATGTAAAACTTTCAAAAATTTCATGCACTCGTAGTGCATTCTATTTTTGTATTATTGTCCATCAACAAGGGAAATTGAGGTTGACATCGTTTTATTTGTATAGAATTTATATGGCAAGTTTTTAAAAATTTCAAAAAAACAACCCATGAATTTCATCCAAACTATAACAACATTACAAGTTGTCAAGTTATCACACATGGGTCAATAATTTTTGCTTCAAGTAGACATTTCCACTTTTGCCTTTGCTAGGTGAGAGCAGAAACAAAGATTTTTCAATATTATTTTTCAGGAAATATGTGCAACCTGAAAAGACTCAAGTATCTGTATCTACTACGGCATGTTGAAAAATTCAAATGGAAAGAAAAAAAATGTGAATTGTTCACTCACATTCCAATACAGTGCTGGTCAAAACATTTTGGAAATCTGGACTAGTTTTTTAGCGACTTTGGACGATATTTTGAGGAAGGGCAGACAATTGAATGATCACCATCTGATGACAAGTGTACTATAACAGCACCAACTATGTACATGCAGCTAATTCTTGCCCAAGTTTTTGTTTTCTTATGGATTGGAAGGATCAAGCCGGCTTTCCTCTACTCAAACCTCCATTAATGGCCTCTTGAAATCTCCCTATCAACCCAAGGGGGCTTTTTTTTAAGAGAAAAAACCCTTTCCACTAAACACATAACCCTCTCTTCACTATCTCAAAATAAAATAAAGGATGGATAATACACAACAAAACATGCTAAGTCAACTGTTGAAACATTATCTATCCTTGCAGCCCATGCTAGCACACACACAAAAAGAAAAAGAAAAAAAAAGACAAAACAATCCGGCTTACTGCATCAGTTTACAATTCTCATGTAGCTAATGCGTACTCTAGCCTTGGGAAGACAAGGACTGGGAGCATTAACTGGTCGTTTCTGAAAGACTGACAATCACAAAAGCATTCACGGCACAGATGAGGGCTGATTTTTTCACAAACAGTCGCAAATGGCCGGCATGGTCTGTTGACGACTGGAACAAACAGCTCGGCTCTTGCCGGATGATAAAGATATCCCCTTTTTAACCTACGGTTCTATTGAGACCAGGGGGGACTTATTATACGCGTACCACCATTAAGGGCAACTTCTTCAGAGAGTGCCAACAACGTGATATTTTTCCTCCCACCTTGAGATTTTTTTAAACATATGATCAGACCTGGCGACATGGACAGAAATCAGCGAAAATTCTTGAGGAAAATAGGAAAGTGGATCGAGGACTATCTGTATGTCTTGAACTGATCTTGATACTATAGGGCAAAATTGGGTGGTAAAAATGTACAGATAAATGTACCTTTGAGGCAGTATTACCACGCAAGATTATCAAGGTTGAAAAGCAAAGAAGCCATCCACCCAATCCCTCAGATCACAATTTTAACTGCAATTTTAATTGGTTCCATGCACCTGCACCTGGGAAAGCAGGTGTAGCACTCTATTGACCAAGTCTCGGCAAAACAGAAAAGTGAGAGAAAGATTCTCCCGGAACACTTCCTTAAACATGCTGAATGCCTATCCTGTAATTTTGTTACTGAGGGGCGATGACTCTACCGTCTTCGCTGACGCAGGATTTGAAATTATAGATCCTTTTTTTCCTCAGAATGTGAAGATTTAAGAAATCGCTCTCTCAAAATACCCTTTTATAGACGGAGATCATTGTAGAACATGTTTCGCGTATCACGATGGTGAGCCATTGTTGTTATCACTTCATCCGGGCTGTTCAGCTAGTCAGTCTTTCTCAGATAAATCACAAAAACTGTCTTCTTCATCTTTAGATCTCCTCCGGTTGCCTGGGCAACTGATCAACTTGATAACCTTCAATTATGTTCCCGAGCCAGAGTCCTTTTGTGAGCCGGGTCATCACGCTGCAGGTTCCAGGAAGAGTACGCTATCTGTATCCCTTTTGTTACACTTCTTGTACAGTAATACTGCCATCAAAAAATCCCTAATTGAGAGCACATCATTTTGCGGAATGACGGCTTAGAGCCCACTGGCTAATTTTACTTTTTTTTCCCCCTCTTTCCGTGTTTTCAATATTTTGTCTCCTTGAAGCATGGAAATGCAACGTCACGTCGCGATGTGTATTCCAACAGGTGATTTGTTTTGTTTCAGAAAAAATGAATCAACCAATGAATGCGGTTTCTCCTTTGACGGAACGCCAGTCTGTTAAATATTTGTAATTCGGTTCTTTGACTTGTGGGCTGGGGATGAAGTGAGAGTCAAATGGGTTCATCGAGTGTTATTGTTGAAGTTGCCATGAGACACTCACTACTCATCCTTGTAATACTGAAACCATAATATCTGCACACAGACTGCATTTCATTTTGGGTCTGACATCCCTCAATTTTTTTTTTGCTGTTCATTTTATTGAACATCATTCACTTTGGGTTAATATTCGACCTTTCCTTGCAACCATCAAACGGGCCGGCTTACCACATCTAACAACATGACCGTACCGACACTCTAAATAGCAATGGGGGCGAAAAACCCAGACTGCGATGAAGAGAAACTTCATCAGTTGTTTTCATTCTGCGTGAGAGAGTGTTTGGTTTACTATTCACTTTCCATTTCGCACCCACCGTTCAGCTGACTGTTTGTTTTGTTTATCGCTGGAATGGCCCGACTGCAAACAGTCTGTCTCACAAATTTTGGCTGGATCATAACCGTTCTCTATCCTAACGAGGACACAACATCTTGGCCTTCCCTCATCAATTACCGGGCAATTTAAACAAACTACTGTCTCTCTTTGTTTTCGGAAGAGCTCAGCCCTTCTCAGAGCAAAAGGGTGTCCCCCCACAACCACACAACCGGAGAAAAAAAAAATCCAGATATTAGCGGTCTTGTGTTTCGCATTCCCATGGCAACCGGAGGCGCAAGAAAACATTCCTGCTGGAGTTAATGGTATTTCTCAAGGTTTTTACTACCGCTTCAATGTTTTCTTTGCTGAACACATCAGCTCTCTTTGTGTATACTTGCTTCAGAACGCAATCAATCAACAGCCACAGTTTACTGTACCCTGTCAGGCCCGGCCATCGCCAATCCTGAGAGACGTCTCACCCCTCGGACACCCTTCCAATTCTCCGCATTTTTTCTCCCCGATAAAAATAGTCAAATTTCAGTCATTCTGTGGAAAAGGGGAACACGGTATGACAGTGATATCCCTGCGGCAGAATTTTCCATACCAAACAAAGGATGAATCATTAATTTCAACGACCCAAAATTACTTTTGAATGGACTCTGATGAACGTAATATTGATTTAAGTGCCGGGACCGGTACAACTGTACTTTACACTCTCTGTAAGCCACAAACAAGTCTTGACACTCCATCTTGATTTCTGATCACTTTGGTTTTTCTTCCTACGATGAGATTACTCCAAATGGCCAACAAAAATGGAGCATCTTGGCTCAGGAGTTGGAAAGAAATTGTGCCAACTTGAAAATTCATAAACACACGAAGAAACATATGAAGGATGTTCTGAACAGTGTGTTGAGTCATTACCTCACAATTTTCCTGCATTTTGATCCAAACAAAGTACTAAAGAGAAATAGAGTAAAGAAAAAGAGACAAACTTATGATAAGCTCACCCTTTCCTCCCTACAGAATAGTACATTAGTCTAACTTCACAATCAAAAACAATGGATTTGTACCATACCACTGCAACGACGGGGTACACACTGCGCCATTTAACTGCAGTGATGATTTAGAACAAGCGCTCGACAAGAAAACTTTCTGTGAAGATTTTAATTACATACCAATTACTCTCTGAATGTCTGAAACCCATGATTAAATGATGATGCTGACTGTGACACCTGTACTAATACAAAAGCGGGTCTCTAAATCAATGTGTCGTAATATTGATAAATCAAACAGCCAACAATAAAAAGAAAAGAACAAAAAAAAATTCTCGCTTTCTGCCAATGGTGTCTGTAATAGGCAGTTTCCAATGACGCTTCAATGATTTGCAGTAATTTCCAGTTTGTTGCCGTGATCCATTAATAATGGTCCTGGGAAGGGGCTGGAGAGAATTTGAATGGGACGCAGAGCAGTATTTCACATGGGTTTGGCAGGTAGCCTAGAGTCTTTCAAAATTTAGTGTTGGTAGTTAGCTGGGTGGAAAAAAAATGAGATCGTTCTGGTTCAACTCTTATCTGTGCCGGAGCTCCAATCGTGCCATTACAAATACTGACTTTTACAACCCACTCTCTACAAAACAAGTCATCGTTGATGACACAGTCCCCACTTGTTAATGGGTACTTTGATTACAGGTCCTCAGAGAGGATAGAGTCCTCTTCATTAGGTCTGTGATAAAAATACTTTTGAATAAATTTGCTTGATACATGTCTGAGCTGTAGTTCAGGACATGAAAGAAACGTAATAAAATGGCCACATGGCGGCCTTATTGGATCGTATCACAGAACAAATCTATGTGCATATGTATGACAGACATCCAGCTCTATGGGTTTGCTCAGAATTAGATATATGCATAATTAATGAGGTACAGTATGAAGCATCATAAGGTCTCCCATCATACCATATATGAAGGGTGTACCACTTGTGGTTCCTGAGTTATGGACAAATATGTATATTTAAGTCAAAGGTCATCGACGTCATGTGACATTTTGTCAAAAAAATTGTAGTGCTAAGTTATCCCTATATACCAAAAATCAGACCTCTAGCTCTATTTGCTTGCTCAAAATTAGATATGCACATAACTAATGAGGTACAATATGTGGCGTCATAAGGTGTCCCATCATACCATATATGAAGGGTGTAGCACTTGTGGTTACTGAGTTATGGACAAATATGTATATTTGAGGTCAAAGGTCACCGAGGTCACATGACATTTTGTCAAAAAAATTGTATTGCTAAGTTATCCCTATATACCAAAAATCAGACCTCTAGCTCTATTGGCTCGCTCAAAATTAGACATGTGCATAATTGATGAGGTACAATATGTGGCGTCATAAGGTGTCCCGTCATACCATATATGAAGGGTGTAGCACTTGTGGTTACTGAGTTATGCACAAATATGTATATTTGAGGTCAAAGGTCACTGAGGTCACGTGACATTTTGTCAAAAAATTTTATTGCTAAGTATCCCTATATACCAAAAATCAGACCTCTAGCTCTATTGCTTGCTCAAAATTAGATATGCACATAATTAATGAGGTACAATATGTGGTGTCATAGGGTGTCCCATCATACCATATATGAAAGGTTTAGGACTTGTGGTTACTGAGTTATGGACAAATATGTATATTCGAGGTCAAAGGTCACCAAGGTCACGTGACATTTTGTCAAAGTGTCTGAGATATCTGCGTGAACGGATGGACTCATGGATGGACTCATGGACGGACATGACCCAATCTAAAAGCCCCCTTGACTTTATCTTTGGGGACTAAAAACTGTGTAACTGCATCCTTTTTGCAATATGAATACGATGAGAAACTAAATTTTTATTTTTCTTGGCCTTATACATGGGAGTCTATGGACTGCCTTATACATGGGAGTTTATGGACTGCCTTATACATGGGAGTCTATGGACTTCCTTATACATGGGAGTCTATGGACTGCCTTATACATGGGAGTCTATGGACTGCCTTATACATGGAAGTCTATGGACTGCCTTATACATGGGAGTCTATGGAGGTGAAAACTAAAAAGTCCTCTAACACGGCCAAATTTGATCGCATTGTGAAACAAATCGATGTGCATCTGTATGAGGTAGGGTACTATCCTTGTACCAAGTTTGAACGAAATCGCTACAGGCGTCTCTGAGATATCTGCGTGAACGGACGGACGCACGGACGCACACACGCACGCACGGACGCACGCACGGACATGACCAAACCTATAAGTCCCCCCGGACGGTGTCCGTGGGGACTAAAAACTACGATGCTCGCAAAACTTTTATGATGATGGGGCTAAAATTCCGGGGAATTATGATTACAATGCAGTTCATTGAGAGATGGCTACGTTTTCTCCACTGAATTGATCGCCGATTTGTACAAATGCGCTCTTTGTCACCAGAGCACGTATTCCAGTTTGAGAAACAATTCAGATCCATGAGGGCGAGCCATATCGTTTTCAAATTGAAGATAATACGATTTTTCATAAAAAGCCTTTCCTTTCAATTGCACTGAATACAAGATACATTTGATGAAAAACAGTACACTTTACCATATTGCACAAGAAATACATTTAGGGTTCTAATATTCACACATGACGCATGATTCCATATTTTTGCCCAAAATGTTCCGTAGCTGCTCAAAACGTCAGCTGGCTGCTGCAGATGACAGAAAGGTTGGCTATGTCAAATGCAAGTGTGCTTTACGTTCCATTCAAAATTTGTGAGTTTCATAAACATTTTACGACACCAGTTAATTCGGAAGTGACAGAAAATATCGTTTTTTAAATGGGCTTGACAACAAATTCATAACTTTTCCTGATTTATGACTAATCAGGCTCATATTTTCTGCCATTGACCATAGACTTTCAATATAAGAGATCAAGAGTAAATGCTTGAAATATTGTTTCACTAAAAGCTCCTGTGCAAGGGAGAAAACTTCGAAGAATTCATATCAGATGAGCAATTGGCTGGTCTTTTTCCTTTTAGATCACTCAATTTATTTTTAGTATTTGCAACAAGATGGTTTCTACGGGTGAACATTATATTTACACAAATAGTGTAACTTCTTCCTAACCGATAAATCGTGCATGATGACAGGTATGAAAATTTATCAATACATCAAAACACTGGTAAGCAACAGTTATCATTTTGCTGATTATCTAAATGTACAGAGGCACAGAAGACCTGAGACTTTTCCCAGATGTCTGGTCTGAATATGTGAAAAGCAAACCGTAGAATATTTCTGTTTATCTTTTTGTAAAAATAAATATCCTGACAGATGGCTATTAAATTAGGAGAAGAGAAACTTTCTTGGCATTTTTTCAAACTCTGAATGGAAATGATTGTTTTGTGTGAAAGCTTTGCCTGTGGTCGTAAGTAGCCATTGAGGGTCAAAGGTCAGGCAGAACTTCATACCAATGCAGTCTCTTCATATTCTCCACCACAACAGAGTACGGAAAGACAGTTAAGTCCATTCTGTTATCAGACTGAGAAGTGTTTTGTGGAAATACCCCTGTAAATACAAGTACTGTGGGAGGAGCGTACAGGTTTCATTCCCTCCCAGTGTAGATAGATACCCTCCTCACCCTGGGGCAAACTATCTACGGAAGATGAAACATTTTCATGATTCAAAACTGACAACTGAAGACGAAATAATAAAGTTAGACTTTGTCACAGAATCAACAATGAATATATTGCAAGATCACCATTACTTTTTCGTTACTTCCACAAATGCCAAAACGTGAACTTTTCTACGACGTCTATGTTATCAATTAAAACAAGCCCACCTATTTTTCCTCCACTCCACAAGACAAATTCTTTTGTCTCAGGGCAATTTTTTAAATTTTATCTGATATAATTTGAGAAGTTAATTTACAAGGGCCTAAACCTTGATATATGCTGAAAGAGTAGGTTGACAAAACATCCTCCACTTTTTTCTCACAGAACAGACAAAGATTGTTGTGATAATATTTCTGGCAGCCATGAGAGAATTATGCTAATGAAGTACCATACTGGTTGAACTTTAAAGCACTGTAAAATTTTAGTTGACGACATTTATCCATCTAACATCTGCAATGATCAATTTAATTTGAGTTTATGGCTGATTTCAGACAGGTATTTCACGGATTAAAAAAAACCCAGAAAATCATGTAAATTTGTCCCTTTCACTGTATTCTGAGGCATTGTATCAGCCTTGTATGAAAGACACCCAATGCCAGCATGCAAGGTCATAAAGAGCAGGCAAGCCAAATGCGCTTCCAAAATTGAGGACTGAACTTTCTACTCCATAAATCACTAAAAGTATTTCTTGATGGTAGTATTGACCTTCGCAAGGACGAAAACTATCTGGCAAAATTTCTGGAGCACTGACTGTATCTGCTGGCTTGCTATAGTAATTCATTCGGCCGAGACTGAAACAAAAACAAATGTAAAGGCGGAACATTGAATGTTAGAATGGAGAGGCTTTCTTGGCTTGCATGTCTAGTCTGAGTTCAATATTGCAACCTCTATGGGCTACGACAGGCGGCCATTTTGAGAGATTTAGCAAAAACCACTTTCATTAACATGGAAGGAGAAACAGATAAAGCCAATACATATCTGGTTTTTCCTTGGTATAAAAATAACACGGACCTGATGCAATAACACACTCGTATCATCACAAAAGTGCAAAGATGGGAATAAATCTGATTATGGAGTTTGAGTCAGGAAAACCTACGGGGAGTTGGGATTGACCATAAATATTTTATTACCAGCATGATGTAGAAAATACAACGGAAAAATACTTTGTCGCAAGAAATCATTTAATGATGCTAGAAGCCCAGAAAAAACATCACACATTTTTAGGAGCCGGCTACACTTGAAAACACATTATGATCTTAGTGCACTGTAGTTTTCATGACCAAAAAACCTAAATCACAGTTGTAAATATAAGGTGTATAAACTTCCTCGCAATTACGTGAAATTCATTTTGATGGTTGCAAAAGTCTGAAGAAATACCTCCTTAAGAGCTCTGACAGTGGACGAACATGACGGTTTTGACTTGAGGGAAAACCCCTCTGCCTTGATTTACACCTGGATGGTAAAATAAGCCAAATCAAAGTATTCATCACGACCGTGTTGAGGAATAAACTTATTAAATATTGATAAGTTTTCATCAAACTCCCATTTGTTTCCCGTGATCCATTTCACCAAAAAAAAATTTTCCATGTTATTGCCAAACCTTCAGGGAACGCAGCGAGCAGTTTCAATAAAACGCTACAAATGTTTCCGATGAAAATTGCTTGTCTTGCCGCACTCTCTCGCAGCCCCGGGGTCATGGGAGATTACAGCGTGACATTTCTGCATAAACGACTTGCCTGTGTACACTAGATGGGGCGGCAATTTATTTTTTATGTACAGTGATCTAGGCTTTTACAGCATCTTCTATGATTGACGCTTCAACAATACGTAAGTACAGCGCAGACACCACTTACGTGGCATGAGCTCCCTCGCCTCTGGCATTAGCGGCCCCACATTCCTCTCTCTAATATTCTTACTTAAGATACGGAAAAAAACATTTTAGAAGCCATTAAAGACACGGTACCATTTCGTTAAACTAAAGTAGTTATGCGTTTCAGTCTTGGGCTATCAGTCAGTACATTAGCGATATGAAATTGTGAGAAAAGGCCACTTTTTATATACACATGGACATATATTCTTTGCCTGAAGTATCCAGTCCACACCAAGCTTCATATATTCACCCTATTGCCCTAGGTGTATAAACTTCACCTTTTCTTCTAAGCTCTCTCATTTTGCCATAATGGTACAAGTGTGACTATAAAAAACTGCAAATACAGTTTGCCTTGAATCAATGCAATGCTGCAATGGCCAATCCAGAATTCTGATTTATCACACGAGCATTATCACTGCAACCTATCCAAGCAAAAACCACTGAGGCGTCAGAAGTGGTTGCAATGCACCCTGGGAAATCATGGCCCCGGCAAGAAAATTTACCCCTCTTTTGAGAACATGTTTTTTTTCCTTCCGTAGGCATCTGCTGCGCATTTCAAGCAGACATGTTTTCTCCGAAGAGAGAATGAAAATACTAGAATCAGTGTATGGACTGGCGCGAGCAGGGAGTCTGCTCAAGTTTCCTTCTCTGCTAATCGTTTAACAATACCGTGGAGACTGACGATGCCTGGCCATCTCGCATGATGCCCAGTAGGGGTCAGCAAAACTCCCCCTGCCACGGCTGCATTTTTGATGTATTGAATATCGTTCCTATCTGGCATCAAACCTGGAGGTGGCTATTAGATTTCCATTTTCTGAAAATGTTTCTTTTAAAGCGCACGCAAGGATGTATAGATTCTTACATGGCACAGTCACTCTGTGCCAGTTCTTCGAGGTGAATAGCTAGCAGCTTGAATTTGCAGAACCCTGAATGAACACCTCATACACTGTTCAGTGCTTTTTGCTGAGGTTTTTGGAACATCAACGAATCATTTCGGAACCCTGGTGCCATTTCTAATGTTCCCTTGTCCAATTCCACTGATAGACCATGGGAGCCAACACCAGTGAAAAGAGCTTTGAACTCTGATAAAATTTACCTTGGACCCTCACTGACAAAAACACTGCCATCATTGTTGGTTGAACTATGAGTTAGGTTATCTTCTGTGAAATCACATTCAGGTACTGTGGTTAGCTGCAGAGAAAAATACTACAATCTAATGTTTCTTTTCTTGAACAATCACCCGGGGGTAGGGGTTGGGTGGGAGGTACAAGGTTGTCTGAGTCAGGCTACCACCATCCATGGATAATACAGGGAACGCTTGAGGGAAAAAGCTGGAGAAATTCTCCATACTGTCTGTCACATTCATGGGTATGTTTTTGTACACACAAATTCGTCTATGAATTACTTTTGGCTTTTGAAAAATTCAGCACACAGCTGATAATATATATTTTCTGGTCAAAATTTTTGAAAGATGTACAGGGGAGGAAGTCGGTGAGGGAAAGACAGGTAGAGGGAGTCAGAAAGGGTTGGCATACTAACTGCACACACATGTATGGTATTGCATCATGGGAGATCCAATTGCAATTTGGCTGGGATAAAATACTTTCACATGCTAATGATGATGGTAGCCAGCATGTTTCAAAAAGTAACACCCTCCTGAATTTCAATATATATATATATATATATATATATACGAAGTACTTTGGTATTTCGACGTGCTTGCATGCTCAAGCATGAGCACCCCTGTCATCCCTATACCCTTCACATGGTCCGAACCTCTCCACTGCAAACAATGGGGTTAAATCCATGATGTTAACAGTGAAAGGGTGGTTCATGTACTTCCTGGCACACTCCCAGAATGCTGCTACACAGCTGCCACGGAATTACGAGTGACAGACGCAGCTCAGCAAAAGAGCACAACCTCCGAGCTGCGCCAGCACTGAGTAACGACGCCAAATTTGATTAGAAACGTGCCAAAAATATGATATGAATTAAAGTGCTCCATCATTTATGGTGTTCCATATTGTCACACCTGCTCTAACAAAAATACACAATCTACATAATTCAACAATTCAGCAATTACCCGTTATTGGTGTTTTAACACACTATAAATCTCCCGATCAGAGGTGATGCCAAACTTAATCGAAACAGTTCTTCCTTTCCATGAAAGACCGATCGGGCGACGGAGCTTGACAGTTTGTCAGGGAGCATATGGCTTTCCTCAGACAATGTCACTTGAGGTGTTTGCAGAAACGATGCCCCCTCTCAGTCAAGAGCACCTTGTATTAATCCAAACCTCCTCCCCTTGTCTTGGGCAAACACAATCTCTTTTGAACAAATTTAATCAATAAAATCCCATGCAGTATTTGATTAAACAGTTGTTGGCACACTCACTTTTTTCTAAAAAGAAATCCGAGGCACATTGAATAAAAATTTTTACACTTTTTATAAAGTAAAATCGAAAACATGAAGGACAATGAGCAACTTGTAAAGTATAGCTTTCTCTGCTATTGTCATCAAACATACGACTTATCTCTTTACATCCCCATTTCTCTTTATGTAGGCCCACACTCACCGCTGCAAACAATAGGATTGGATCAAACCATGAGGGCGACAGGGTTAAAGACAGTTGCTCAAAGGTGCCAGTCAGTGGCGTAGGTCCTTGTATCCAGACTTTCAAACAAGTGACGCTAACAACAGAGCTCAAGCACACCTTCAGTGTTTGACTGCACAAATATCATAGTGTCGTAAGCATTGCTATAAAAAACACACTTCAAGAGTCTCAATGGCGTTTTATCAGTCTGCTATAAATACATATACATAGATAAATATGCAATTTTGTCAAACTGTTTGGGTTGTTCTTGATAAAAATGGCCTCTGTCGATTGTTTATGTGATCCAAATTGCTATCAGTAATATAACAGCACCAATGCAGAAATGGTTATGGTTGATCCATCTTTTCTTTGTCTACAAAGCAATAGGAAAGTTATTAGACCAAAGGGTTTAAAACCATGCCTTTTAAGTTTGAAAGTACTATACAATATTGTGTTTGATACAGAAAGACCAGTGAATGGGTGATGAGCTGGCAATATCATCAGTCATCAATTTGGAATCAAGCAATAAACTCAAAACGTGAAATACATTGAAAGATGTCAACAGTATGGCGCAAAATCAAAGGTCACGCATCTGACTGAACTGTGTGGCTGGATACACGTCAGTTCTCTTTTGTCAGCCAGATATTTTTGCAGAGAGAGAGATCAGGCAGCGCGATGTAGCACTGCATCAGAAGTATCACTCAATTTGATATAATTGCCTTGTTTTAAAACAACTTTATAAATATTTCCATTGTGACAAAATACTGAAACCGCACTTGTTATGTCATAACACGCATGAATTGTTTAGTGCTGAACTGTCCATTGTAAAATACTACAACAGAAAAAAAATCATTTCAATATTAGCTTTCTAAAAGCTTTTTTTTTCAACGTTTATCCTCTTTCTGTTTTTAAAATTTGCTTTGAAAAGACTGAAGTCTAGATGACTTCAACGGACTTGAGCCAGGTATGTATTGGTTGAAACTTTTTAAAAGCAGTGCACAGATCAAAAAATATCCGTGAAGCGTAATATATGTTGACTTGAAGAGACAACTAAACCTGAACATGGACTGTAAAATGCAAAATACAACATACTGTTGGCACACGTCTAGGACAGCACACTCTCTTAAAATCTTCATAATATTTACAATGACGAAAAAACAACTGTTAACTTTCAACTACATGTTCCCCTATTATGTTTGTTTGTTATCCTTTCCTCCGCCTTGAAAAGGAAAAGCACTCATCGTCTTTTTCGCAGTTTACAACTGAATTGTATTTCTGGGCGATTTTGCGAGAAGCTAACATTCATTCTCAATTTGCCCCTGTGCATCGACATGTACATGTAAATCTGCCCTAACATACTGTACATACACTGCAAATTTGTGCATGCTTTTGCACGCGATTAAATTCACGACATACAATGTATACCCTGAAAGGAAAATAACAGCCTTGTTGTCTTTTTATGTCTCACTTTCATCCTCCCCCTCCAACCCCCCCCCCCCCCCCAAAAAAACATGTACAATGCTATAAACTTGTTCTGAAACTAATCCACAAATGGACTTCTGTACAAATGAGAATCTGAATAGCCATCCAGCACACTGCATAGCGGTGCCACCGATATAGCCTAGGGTCTCTATCATTATTCTTCTAATTTCCTGTTTCCCGGTTCCTTTTTTCCTCCCCTCCCCAAGCCAATTACGCTCAGTATTGTTGGAGCCAAACAAGTCTTCTTTGGGATTCGCGCTGCTCCATATATGCTAGAGCGCTTATACACAGTATACATCTCCACTGAGAAGACAAAGAGCACAAAAAAGCTAGACTTTCCATTTCCCCCCAGGAACTACAACCCTCTCTCAGGAAAGTTACTTTTTTACCCCTCTGGAGCTGAAGTTTACAGGATGTAGAGCCACTCCCCCTTTAAAATGTCCACCGCTAGCTTTAACCGCACACTTAATCAAAAATTTACCAAATTATTCGATAAGTCGCCTAAAGTATATTTTGACATGAGTACTACAGACAGCAGACCAAACCACAGGTCCCAAAGCTCGGTATACTAGTTCTAAATAAAGGCACACTTCAAATGAAGTTTTATCATTTTTTTGAAAATATTTTTATATCTTGAGGGGGGAGGTGGGAGTTTTAACAAGGAACCTCAGAGAACAAGAGTGGACTGTGCAGGAATAATGGTAAAACCTGTTATGCAAAGTAGAGAAATACAGCCACGCTAATGTAAAGTCTACTAGGATATTTAGCATGTACACACCAGCAACTGAAATGTTTTCAGTCTGGAAGGCTTCTCAGTGCAATGTTTGTCTATGATGTTTGTCGGAACAAGGCATACTGACTTGATGACAAGCACTAGGTGTATCAATTGACTGGTTGGTATTACACTGCCGGGGACTGGGGCCATCACCACCGCATCCCTCCCAACAGTTCTGGCTGCTTGGAAACCACAGGGCCATTTGCCGGTTTAGGGTTAGGGGTTTTGGGGGGTCACTGCCGACTTGATGTGGAAAATTATGGCCTCTCTGACACCCTGAGAATCTGGGGCACTGTGTTCTGTTCGATCTGGGAATGTCAAGAAGATATAGGGCAAGGTTTGCATGGTAAATTACTTGCACATGTCTGGCGTGTGAACATTCGGTGAAGTTTTGCACCAAGACTTTGCACATTAAATTATTGAACATTTGCCCACATTGTGTATCAAATTTGAACACTTTCAGTAACCAAAGCATGCAATTTCAACTGAACCCTGCAATTTGAAAAGAAGAAAATGTTTGGGGTTTTTTCGTTTTTTTGTTTTTTTTATAATATTTTTACACATAGTAAATAGAATATACATGTACAGCCAGGAGAATTCATAATTTTCAACTAGTTGTTTCAGATTGGTTTAAAAAGCATCATCATCCATGATACAAAACTAACAATATCGGAGTTTCAATCTAAATTGTAACAAAA
Source organism: Ptychodera flava (assembly GCF_041260155.1). NCBI lineage: Eukaryota > Metazoa > Hemichordata > Enteropneusta > Ptychoderidae > Ptychodera > Ptychodera flava. Next base: position 14,443,438 of record NC_091943.1, read on the forward strand.
TTTATTCATCACATAAATAAATACAGATAAGGCATTCTGCGCCCAAGGAGGAAACTTTCCCATAACTTTCTTAGCTACCGAAAATTAAAACCGGCATCACCAATGGAAACAGTCGCTGCAAGCAAATTAAACACGGGCCTCGGAGGAAATATTGAGAACTTGACAGTAATTTATGAAGAAATGAAAGTACTGAAAGGTACATGAGAATTTATTTGAATTCTGCTAATCAGGATGTGAAAGCAGTCATCGGGCTTACCCATGCAAGATTTGTGGTATGGAAACCGTTTTGAGTGATTGCTATGGTTACCACTTGAGTTCAGTGAAACCTAGTAACAGCCAAATTTGCAGAAATGACGAGAAATATTCGCAGCAGAGATTTTGACGTTCCAGAAGTCCTGTGTAGTTAAGTTAGTTACTGTTTTTCTCTGGAGGAAGGGTAAAATTGCCAGAGAACAAGATTTTTTCAAGTGTTAGCTTTATTCTGAAATGCTGTCTATATGTGTGGGGGGGTATGAGTGTTGAAGTCTGGGAGGCACGACAAGGTAGCATAGAGTGTTAGCAACAAAGACACACCTGCTCACAGTTGGGGTACATTTGAAAAACCCATCACAAAAACGCGATATTCATTCTCAGAAAATAATTCAGCAGTTCCATTTTGAGGAACTACCAAAGAGTAAACACAAAAATAACTTGTAAACAGACTTTTTTGCAGTTTCACAAATCAAACGCTGGAGAACCAGCACTGACTGCAACACACACCCACCACACACACACATGGTCATCTTTGATAATACAGGATGCGGAGTGTTTTTTTTATGCCTACAAACTTCCAAGTCTCATTGCCATCCTCACATCTATCGGCAACCTTTTTCACTACTTTGTGTACAATGCCAACACTGACTCAGCGGGCATCTGCATGTTCTTCACCACCTCTTTAGCAGCCCGCTGCCTGACGTCGACAAGTCTGGCCCGCACAAGTTAACGACTGACCTAGAAAATCCTATCCCCTTTTTCTCTGTTCGAAGAACACACCCAAACTCAGGCACAGATAATTGATCCAACCAGTACAGGTTTTCATGTCTCTTTTTTTTTTTCCCCTCGGATTGAATGACTACAAACACAGCCTCATTAGAGGGGAGTACGAGAATTAAACTGAAGCTATTTGCCTCGTCAAAGAGATGAAATCGTCGGCGTAGGGTTAGTGTGGGTTGATTCCATCGCAATCGGCCATTACAACCATATGCACCTGGCACAGATAAAGAAAACTTCGGGAAATGGAATTGAATTTTTTCACTGATAACACCTGCTAAGTGTTCGTGAATTGACAGGACTGTGCATTCTTGACGTGTAGATTATTTGCACAATAAATTGGAATTCACAGAAAAGTAACCTTTTCCCCATCCTTTCATCATGATAAACTCATTCAGTAGCGAGATATGCCCTGCACGAAATGTGTTTTGAGAGGGAAATTATGGAAATTTCTTGATAACACTGAACTAAGTTTAATAAAATTTCAAGAAATTTGCCACTTGAGAGATTTTATGATAAGCACCATGGGTGTTTATATATCTCTCAGTATATCGATCATTGACAAGAATCTTCAGGAATGTTCGCCCGACTTTTACGATTCCCGACACTGAGGAACAACTATCTTTCGAGACAAATTCTAAGAGAATATGGAATTTCTCTGATTGTGATCCAATCGGCATACCACTCCACGGTCACAAGATTGCCAGATGCCATCAGCCCATATGACGAACTGAAATTCTCGATGACTAAATTAGCAATAAAGATAATGATGTACTATAACAGACAATCTGCCAACGACTACACGTTCGAGAACCATTTCTCTTGGCTTCAGGAATTTGGCCTTGCCCTAAAAATACCTGATATACATTTAAGAAATCCATGGTATGTATGACAAAATACAAATTCAAAATAAATAGATATTCTCAATGACTTTGGATGACAAAATTGTAGGAAAAGCTACGGAAAGAAGATATTCGAAGAACCGAAAATGCTTCCTCTATTTAAAAACTGAAGAGAATTTTGATAAATTTTATGTTTACATCACTTTTACTGTGTGTTCAGTATGTGACTTTAAAGCTCAATTTGCTGTAACTTTTACAGTATTTTCCATTATTTTGTTTGATATAAACTACATTTTTTCCCCTCCTAAAAATGTTAAAATCCCAGTGTTTCAGATTGTGAACACAGCTTGCACGCATGTACCAATACAGCAATGTCCAATGTTATTGTTTTGAGTTGAATTTGAATCCTGACTGGAAATCGTTTGTGAGCAACAACACTTCTTGTTGTACACATTTGTTTTTTGTGGTAAATGGTAACAGGAAAATTAGAAAATGTATGTGTTTTACAGAAGAAAATATGATGAAAATACTATCAACAGAATTTTGTCGTGATATTTCTACAGCGCCTGCCATGATAAGAATCCACTACCGCAGCCAAACACTATGTATTTGACTTTTGAGTGTTTGGTGGACGAAATGTTTCTTTCCAAGACTTGTTTTTCACTAAACAACAAACACTGGTGCCTTCAGAAGTTGTAGAGAGATGCTCTGAATAAAATTATAACAGCTACAGTTTTCTGTTGGTTTCACACCCTCTTTGCCTTACTTTCCAATATAAACACCAGATTTACATGTGTGTTATCGCCAAAACACAAACAGCGAAAGATGAAATTAATGGCAACTTTCAGTACACAGAACAAGTTTCTTAATCAGCGAAATTCCAACTAAAAAAAATGCAGATGACTGTCAAGAGATAGACACTGATTGACAGATTTACTTCTAAATACAAGCCATTACTCTCGTCCTTTGTCTCAATTGAAAAACTGGTTTGGAAGACATTTTATATGGGCACACGTCCCTATCTATTCTGGGCAGCAAAATAGAAGAAACACACCTACAGTAAATGTCAGACAACCAGTACTGAGGAAGGTGTGCTGCACAGGCCATTACACTGACAATGAAATTTTGATTAAATGGTTTCCAAGGAAACCAACTCAGAACATACAAGTATTTCCATCGGCGAGAAAACGTCAAGATGGATTCTGTCTTGGAGGAAAGGCACACCGTGAACACCTGGGGGGAAAGCAGCTATATTGGGGCCAGCTCTCAGTGTTCCCAAAGGGTGGGGGTATCATACCTTGGGGGCTATCTGTCTGTTACAACAACCCCCCTCCCCTGAAGGTAGGCATTGGTATTTCACACATGATAGGCTGTGTAGCCTGCAGACTTCCCAAAGGAATGTGTTCGACAATAGTAATCGATTCGAACAGACACTCCGTATCTGGCAAGGAAACAAAATTCGCCTTTGATATATGTCCATTACCTGGGATGACTTTCGTATAGCCCTCTCTTTAATTTACTTTCCTTTAGAGAAAAAAAAACAAAAACATTTTGCTGATTTACTGGGTCAATTTACAGCCTGTTCAGAATTTCTAGCTGGAGACAAGTATTTGTTTTGTTTTGTTGTTGTGGTGTTTCGTCATTTTAGCACCTACAACAAAAAAACAATACAAGCACGTGGGCACCTCTTACAAATAGTCAATAACTCTTAAAGTTTGTGTAAACTCACTGCTGAAAGACATTTACACTTGTTACTTCGGAAATATTGTTTGGAATTACAATGATGATGAAAACAAAATTTGAAAAAAAACCCCGTTCTTTTCCAGTAAGGATTTCAAAATTTAATGGCTACTTATATTCTCAGACATCAACCATGTACTATTGAGGTTCTATCACCCTGTGAAAATTTTTTTTAAGTTTATCAAAACTCGTCGCTGGAAATGAGTTATGTCTGGTGATCCACCACAGTATCACCTCCATAATACTTTGAGTTCAGCAGCCCTGTAGTGTTCTGGCCATGCAGCATCTGCACCAACCGCGCCCAGGAGTACACAATTATCGTGTCAAACTTTACATGTACAATGCACAGCCACAGACAGTTGTATATCACACGAGAAAATTAAAGGACAGTTTTAAAACATATGGACTTGGCTGGGCAAGACTGAAAGACAATTGTTGAAAGACATGGTTATAATTACAACAGGGAATGACTAGTTGGTAATTTGAGGGGAAGGGGGAGTCTGGGGGTGGCCACTGAAGCAGTTCATATTTATCAAATTCATCAGATGTGCAGGCAAGCTCAAACGGGAAGGGAGAGAAACTGACATGACCACTGGACTTCAAGGGGTCTTTCTTGAGATGAATTCTTGATATAAAACAAAACAAGAAACAAAATAAATTTATCAAGGTCTATGTTTCTAACATGAGAAGAATTTGAAGTCTGTTTTTTTCCGAGGAGAATTCCACGATAAAGCATTCCTGGTTTTCTGATGAATGGCACGCGGTGACCTTCCCCCACCTCTGTTCCAAACCGACACCTTTGCTAATGCTCCCTATTCATAAACGGCACCTTCTAAAGTTGTAAATAACATCTGATACTTCATACTGGTGGCGTATCTCCACTGGGAGTACCCCTGTTTACTCTTGGTACCCTGTCCAAAACATCTTCCTTCGCTCAGGGAGCAGGCAACATACACCCTCCACTCGCCCTGGCGAAGGTCTGGCCAACTTCGCAAGAATGTTTACAATCCATAATTACTGCTGTCCGTGGTACATTAAATAATAACGAATTTTCTGTCTAGTGTACGTACTTTTTCTAGTTTTAACAAGGTCTTCTGCAACCCAGCACCAAAAAAATGTACGCACCAGTCAAAATATTTTTCATCCGATCCACGAGCTCTACTGCAGCATGAGTATTTCTTGCCGAGTGCACATGGCTGTTTGAGAGTATCATCCCGGAATGCCCGGAGTTGTGGGTCTCGGCATTCCTGGTGCCAATACCATTGACAGTCAGACTTGATTTATGAGCACAGCGGGAAAACGACAGGCCAGCAAAAATCATTCCATTTAACTTAGGATTAAAACTGAAATGGCAGAATCTGATGCAGACAGTTCGCTCTTCTAATGACAGATTAATAGAGAACACAGAGAGCCGGCTAAACAGCTCATCAAACGGCAGTCTCCCAAGATGTCTGTCAGATTTACCTATTCCTTTAATTAATGCACAGCTTAGCGCATTGTATTATGGCCTTACGAACAGTAGATTAAGCCAGAGCACTGGGCCAGAAGATGTAATTTGGAGAAAGATTAATTAACTATGAACTGTTCGGCTTCACTTCACATCCCTGTTGAAAGTATTTTCCATTAGGGGGTACAAATGGGGAAATTCCACCAGAAAATGGAGTGGAATACTAAATTTACCTCTGGCTGAGGATGCAGTGAGTATGGGGGATATATTTTTTGTGTGTCCTTTCTGAGAATTTCCTCGTTACTGGAATCAAGGGCAATGTGAGATCAGGACAGGCCTATTAATCATTCTTTGTATACATTGCCGTCTGGCTGGCTATAAACACAGAACGTCAAATTGGTTTGAGGTCTTTTTCAGCCCCCCCCCGACAAATTTTCGCCACCAGGATCGCGCGTGTAATTATTTTCGAGACATGGGGTGAAAGTGTAACCTCAGCTGCCAAAAGTTACATTGTAAAGAGAACTGCAGCATCATCTGACTATCGCTTGTCGGCAAGACCGGTGGGTGAACTCAAAAAAGACAATAGTGATTAGGGTAATAAGGGAGCCTTCGTCTCCCCGACAGAAGTGTACTCAAACCGTTTCATTTACGCACGTTTGACTTCAACTCTGCCGTGTTTAGTCAAGCCGATTTAAATCATCATTGTACCTAATTCACACATGCACACGCACACACATACAGTATATAAACGTCATGCACACGCAGAGTCAAATCTTATCACATGACTGAAATCACCTGACCAGCCAAGGAGTTGATACATGTACAAAAAGTTGCCGAGGAAAAGAACCTCGCACACAAAATGCCTACTGAACAAAAATGGCCAATCTAACTTACCGTATTTCACTTTATTTAGCATGACCTAGAAAACTCTTTCATTGTCTTTAATACCTGACCTGGAAACTCTTCACTGTGTGACCTGAAAAAACTCAGCTTTCAGCGATAAATAACTCAGACACGACCAGGCGTAACTTCTCGCTGAATGTTGAAACTTGGTGAGATGTTACATCACGATTGTTAACATTCATAACATTGGTAAAATTGGATTTATTCCATTGTGCCAATGCTCAAAAGTACACACTTCTTTTCAGAAACATTTGTTCAGCACTGTACATGGCTGTAACCATATTAGTTTCTGACAATCTACACAACACACACGGGTGCGTAATTCCCCATCCCAGGCTTTCACAACCCTGTGTTTCTCTAGCAATTGAACAGATCAGCTGGGTTTATCAGTTCTGCTAGCAACATTTTGGAGTGAGGGGTTTGTTGGAGAAAGCGTACGGGAGCTTATTCTTCTGCAAAACAGACCTTCTGTGTGTCTACTATATTACAGAAGTGTACTTATAGCGAGGGCATCTATCACTGTATGCTACATGTCAAAATATGTAAATAATGATGCAATTTACCAAAATACCTGTACAAAATTTGAATGACGGTGAATCATTGCTCGTGACAGATGAGCACTGCAGAAGCTGCCACACTTCACAAGAACAGTTGGTATTGACAAAAATTAATTTCTGGAGCAGTCTTTTCATTTGATCAGAGTGAACGCTCCCTCAAATATACACATGTACAGCATGCTGCTGCCAGCCTGTACCACTGTCGCTCAAGACTAGAAAAGTGAGTTTAATGACTTTTTTTTTCAGTGAGTGCGTACATCCATGTGTGTGATACTGAAGGAAAAAATGGGACGATAATGTTTAAAATGGTTTATCTCCGAGATCACTGCACTGCAATGATTGAGGGTAGTCAGTTCTAACATATGGTGGTTTCTGTCCATAAAACGCCACAAAAACAGTGTCAATTATTCGACTAATGGATATACACACGCACACATACACACACAAATAAAGGCTTGCTGACGCAATAAAAACCACACATGAAAACCTTCAGCAACAAAGCGACAAACTTTCTCACCGCTTTCCAGGCTGAATGGGAAGCTAGACCAGTTTTTTTTTTTCAACAGTAATAAATGCGAACAAACAAAAAACATACTTCAAATGTGCAAAACGTGTTGGTAAAGAGACCGGCAACCCATGTCGACAACACAAAGGATCAGTCACACATGTGCGTGCAACGCTGTCTTCTATTACGCTGATTAAACATATCGCCACCCCTCTTCCAACGGAAACTCTGGGATTGAAGCTTATAAATTTTGTCAACAGGCTTTATCCCTATTTCACAAATTTTTTTTTTCGATCCGGTTTTTGTTTTATTTTATCGGTGATGCAAAACCGAATCACCTCATCGGGTCTGAATAGTAGACGTTGTTGTGGCCCTGAATACATATTCATGACTTCAGCTCCGCTAAATATGAGGACAACATCTGTTAAGTTTTGTTCTCGGATGACTATTTTTGAATGTAAAACAACCTAAAAAGAAACCTGCCCCCAACTCTTGTACAATGGGCTGTTAGTTTTGATAAGTGCAGCGGTTAGTGTGTACTTTTCCCCCTTTCAGTACAACAAGTCACAACTGAAGGGCTTCCCCTATATCATAGCCGGACCAAATTTGCTACTGTTCATGCCTGACTTTACTTCTCCTTCTCACTGATATTACTGCGATAACCATAAACAACAGAAAACAGAAACTCAAGATTGAAGCGATTTTTTTTTTTTTCTTTTTGCCTGGCCATGACCTTCGCACCTTCACTCTCAAAATATTCAAACTTCACCCTTAACATCAGAGATAATGTGTGCAAAGTTTGCATCTGTTGATAATACCTGCAAAATGTCAATATTTGCACAGGCACACACAAACACCCAACATTGACATAGATTTAGATATAATATACACCAAAATCACAGGTGTCTTCCAAGGAACTACAAAGCCAAATAACATAGTGATGAGTATGTCTTATCCGTCTCCTTAAGTATGTGTGTGTCTGTGTATGAATATATATATATATATATATATATATATATATATATATATATATATATATATATATAATATATATATATAATATATATATATATATATATATATATATATATATATATATATATGTATGTATGTATGTATGTATGTATACACACGCACACACACACACACACACAAGTGTACATATTGACATTATTTGAATTATTGTTCAATATTCCTACTAACTGATATTTCTTGTTTCATAGTTATTGCTCCTCTTCAAGAAGTTACCTTTTTTTTCTTTAAAGAATTAGCTCTAGCTTAATTATATTTGACAGCACCAATGCCATCAAAATGCTTGAAACCATAAAGGATGACAAATATGTATGGATCGGGAAAATAAAAATAGACAAATAAATCTCTCAAAATCGTGATAATAAATTGCCACACAACAAAATGGCAGCCACCAGTCCCCGATGATAACCTTAAGGGCTTGCCCGACACAGTGTAATCTTCTCTCGACATAGAGTAATCTAAAAATTCCCCTCTCAAAATAGTGGGGACACATTTCGGAACAGACGCAATTTAAGTTTGTAATCAGCACAAAGCTTATAAGAGATTAAAGGTCCGGTCCTCTGTTCTGAACACAAAATTTTCGACATATAAAAAAAGAGTTGATGGTCCCCCAGAGGAGCTTCAAGACTTGTTTATCTTGATTTTCAAAACATTGGTTTCTTCGAAATTGTGTCTTGTCACTTTTATCTAGTTTCAGGCAATCAAAATGATTCCTGGCTTAGAGCGACTTGCTAATGGGTTAGAACAATTTACTGGCAAATTCTGAAACACTATTTTTGTGTTAATGTAGTGCCGTAACGCCAACGAAAGCTCTACAAGCCGTGGAAAGCTTCGGTGGCATGCCCTCTGTCACGCTGAATCCATCAGTGTTGCCTCACAAGACATTTTACCCGAGCCACGTTTTCCAGCAGAAGACCGATCCCCATTGGCTAAATCAAATTTTCTCATGATTTGCTTGCAAAATGGATTACTGCAGCCGGGGCCGACTGTTTTGCTAAAATAACCACTCACAAAGACTGAAATCTAATCTTATAAATTCAATTCCGTTTTCGTTTTCTCAGCATTGTGCGCCATGATCACAGCGAATATTGGAGATGCCCAGCCTGTCTTTGTTGTGAATCTACACAACATTATTGGGGTCAGGCAAAATTGCTACATTACAAAAGGCTGGCTACATCTCCTGGGGTTGGAAGAACAGGATAAAAGCTCTAATAGCAAACCATTAGTCTTAATGCACCGTATTGGCTAAACACAAAAAAGCATTAAGCATTGGAATAGGCCAGACTCCACTCCGAGCCGAGATCTCTTGCCTGGCATCCCTTTGGTATCGTAAGACTTCTAACAACACTGAACCAGGAAAAGAGAAGCTGTGCTTGGCATTTGGAAAGCCATTAATAGGAAGTGACACCATTATTAAATGAAAGAAATTCACATTTATGAGAAATTGGTAATAGCAGTAGAAAAGTGGGTCTTTCTTTAATGCAAGGGCAAGGGTCGGAGGCAAAGTAATACGGGGACAAAGCTCTATTTGATAGTGCGTTGCTCTGTAAACTGTCTACAAACACACTTTTTTTGTAAGTCTCTGTCTCAATGCCCTGTTTTTGTTGGCAGGATGTTTTGAAAAGAATTTCTCAAGTTGTGCAAAAATTTCTGATCGTGCTGCTAACATACAAGTGAGAGAGGGGGGCAACTTTTGCGACAGCAGAATACACAGACATGTGCAGACACATAGATACAGAGACATTGAGTCACACGGTCATGCAAATCACCTGCAACCTCTCTGTTTGTGATCTGCTGGGCTGAACTTACATGTCTTGAACTTACAAAAGCTAACATACCAAACACGATGAGACGCTGCACATTTCCAAGCACTTCTACAACACAGAAACTGATTTCTATAAATTGCTCTTCGTAAAGGCTGGAAAATTTTTTTTTTTTTGCCGAAAGATTTGAAACAAAATTGATCTGCTTCAGGAAGCATCTGATAATGCCCTTTTCTCCCGTGATGTATTATCGGATGTTTTTGATAAACTTTCTGTCAATCAAAATTTTTGAAGTGTGAAAATTTCATCGAAAGACCAAACTTCCCTCTGGGGAAAAGTCACAGCAAGCTTAACTCGGCCATGCTTGCAACGCACTGTATGAATTAAAAACTAAAACAAACAAATAAATTATGGTTTAAAATTACATATTTCTCATGTTCATTGTTTGCGGAACTCGGGTTGACCTATGTTCGCTGGAGAAAAAAGATAGTGTCGATTACACTGACCAATTACATTCTTCCAATTATCAAAATTGGTAAATATGACAATCGAGGCTTGTAATTTATCATTTTGCAAAAAAAATGACGGCTGGTATGAAAAAATTGAATTACGTTCTCCCTGACCTGCCATCGTATGAACATTACCATTTGATTTTTGGATTTTTTTAATATTTTGAGGCTGACAGTGACAATGGCTTTCATGGAATTTCAGTCTTTTCATATAAGGCTTCTAGTGTTCTTGATGGGCAGAATGTCAGGCAGTGGGCTTTGGCCTAATCAGCTGTTAAAACAAAATAAAGATCAAGTTATCAGCGTCCTATTATCTGAGCTAAAGAGTGAAATTCGAAATTCAATTTACAGTGTGTTTATTCTGCTTGGGGAGAGCCAGCCAGGGCTTCCCCTGCTTGGCTTCATTTACTGGCAGACTGCAAGTCGGCCATGACAGGTCTCCGTTCCCTGGACTGGCCAGAAAACCAAACCTGACAGATTAAACCTGATGTACGTCGTTGCGAATCGCTTTCCCACTAATTAATATGACAGAACCCCCCTTTGGCTTTTCAAACGGCAGGGGAGCCCCCGCTGACCGTAAAACAATCCGTGTTCTGACACCGTGTTCACGCAGCTAAACATCGCTACCTGGTATTAAAACGACAGCCCCAATCATAGCACGCTCCTCGGAGAGACCTAATGCGGGCTTGCTGCCTGGATCCACATTTTATATAATGTAACCAAGTCATAACATCATGTTAAAGTTACTGCATTAAAACACTTTTTTCCAAACCACCCGAGGACAGGAAGGCAAGGCCTGCGCGCACAGGCAATTCCATTCAGCTTAATGTTATATTGACACATACATTGAAAAGCCAGCCCTTTGGGCAGTTCATTTAAAACTAGAAGAAATTGAGTTCTGTACATACACGTCTGTCATCTTTCTGTGGTGTATCTACAGAACACAGCCCCAAGCAAGAGCTGGAAACAAAACAGCGTCTGCACATATCGCTGAATAGACACAGCAAAAAAAGCGGGGACATGACACAATGGCAAATATCCTCTAAAGAAAAAGGAATTCTAATGTAATCGCGAAAAATTTAAACAGGCCTTTAGACACGGTAAAATGGAATTAAAAGGTTTAATTGTATATAAACTGATTTGGAGAAAACAGAGTGCCAGCATAATGTAAGACAGATATTTACTTTGTATTCAACGGAGCCATTCATCACGGTTACACATTCCCCCTAGTTTTATGATCGCATAAATGTCAAGATTGCCCGACTCTATCTATATAATGAAAATAAATATAGAACAAAACAAGCTATTGCCATTTATCACTTTGTGCACCGGAAAATAAATTTGAAGCGGAAACATCCTTAACACATTGTCTTCTTCAATGCTTAATGCGAAGATTCAGAGCTAATGTCTTCCTCACACATTCAGCATGATGTGTGCGTATGGACTCGGTTTTGAATGCTTGTCTGCCTGTGTATTTTCAGCTTCTCAGTATATCCCTGACAGTCAGATTTACCTCAAAATTCACATATTTATAATCCATCTGTTAATCCATACTTTTTAATTCCCCATCTTACTAACTTATATACATTTGAAATTTTATTGCAACATTTCTTCAGAAGCCAAATAAATATTTCATTTAGATCAGAGTTGTTGCTAGATTTTTTTGAACTTTTTATAAAATTGTAAAAGAAAAATATGCATGGCTTGAATTGACAATTTTCAACATGCTAATAACAAAATATCACCTCAATAAAGCATCGCTTCACACCTTCCACCAAAACAAAATATCAGAAAACACAGATTTAGCCACAGGTTTTACACCTTCTACTGTCAGATCATCAAATAATTCAAAGAAACCCATGTTCCTGTTAAATCAAGGAGGAGAGGTCATTATGGCTATGACCAGGTTATTATTGCTTACATAAGGTCATTATCGCTTAGACCAGGTTATTGTAACTTACATCAGGTCATTATCACTTAGACCCAGGGTCATTATTGCCCAGACCACCTAATGCTCTTCCTATAAAGAGAACCATTGTTGATAAAGCTATAAGGTAGAGCCTTTAAAAGTAAATGCCATGGCCATAAAACGTATTAGCAATTACTTGTGAATAGCCCAGCAAAATCTGGGCTTTTTGTATTCACCATGCATATAACATCCAGGTAATTTTTCCCGCCAAATTACAGAAACAAATATTCATGTTTGTTGTCAGTTTTCTTCTTATGATTTTATAAATTGTTATTCACTTGACGCAAAAAATAAACATTGACATTTTCATATGAAAACCAAGCATTTTGAAAGATGATAGTTGCCTGAAGATCATATTCACAGCAAATCTCGAAGCTAATGTCAACATCAGTCAGGTCATGTTGATAATATAATAGTCTACACATTTTAGTAGGGCACTTTTTCGGGCTTTTAAAAAATTTAATACAGGTCTTCCATTTACACTTCACAGCTGACTGTTTTGACAAGTTTATTGTATAATTCCCACTTTGCGACCATTTTGCAATAAAACGAACGTAGGTATCATGCTTTTTCCCTCTAATCTGAAAAACTGATTGGTGCAATAACACTGAACTCATTCCGGGCAGATAAAAACTGGAAGCCCTTCCTGCAAAACCAATCTCCATTATGAAATAGTTCTTTTTGGTTGGCCTGTTGGGAGATACTAGAGAAGACAATTGTAGTTTATGTACGACCATCAAAATGCCTATCACCCTCAGGCAATTTTCAAAAGATCAGAAAAACAACACGGCCATCTTGTTCTGACATTCGACATGAGTCACTTACCATGCAATAAAATCCTCAACATTAAACTAAGTGGAGGGACATGAAATTTTTACAACTTTGGGAGTTTGACAATTTTCAACTTTTGTTACTGTTATATTTGATGAACTGTGTACAGAGCGATGTAAAAAGTGATGTACGACCGACTCACAGAGAGCCCACAAATCAGTCCACACAATGCTGCAGTGTACACTTCTCATGCGATCACTGAACGAGTGCACACGACATGTCTGTTTGCTATTTCTGCTCGGTGAACATGCAGGGCAGTGACAGACGACCGTTCATATTGACCTAATAATGGCCTTTTCAGCATTTGAGATGTTCCATATTCAAGGAACTGGTTCCTTTTTTTCAGTTTTCAAATCTGCACTTAAATTCTACATATCAAACTTGTTCATTTTCCTAAATTCTACATATCAAACTTGTTCATTTTCCTAAATTCAGAAGTATAAATTCGCCCACCACTTCTGAAATTCTACCTTCCTTTCCGCAACTCTCAGGTCGGTTCTAAACAACGGAAACACTGTATACGATTCGATATTCATAGCCTTTCCTGCAGCTCGTCTGAATATTTCTGTATACATCATATTTACTGGGAAACATAACACAAAGACTATTAAGGACAAGGAGGAAATTATTAATTCATTTCTAAAACAAACATGGACCTTATCCCTGTTAATTAATTTTCCCTCATCTAAAGATGTGACATTTTTACTGTATGTGGCCCAGTGACGCATGGTTTCAGTTGGGCTAAAAATGTCCTTTGTTTTACATCTTATGCAGAATTCAACACATAATCTCTGAATAGCTTTTGACACATCAGACTTCAGCAGCCGATAAAATGCAACTGCTGCTGTATGATGTCTTCCTACCCATATTCACATCATTTTAACAAAACTTGCAGAGATGATGCTGTTGATGGGTAATTCTATGAGCACAAATTTTATACCTCGACGATGTGTTATGGAAAAAACAGTCCACCGGCACACAACAAGGCTAACATTGTCAAGGTTAACATATTCTGGAAGGACAGTCCTTCGTCAAGGGCAATTAATTTTACAGTACACAGCCATGAACGCTCGATGAAAATTGTCAATCATCTTAGAAAAAACAAACTGCTGAGATATTTTATAAATACGAATGAATTCAAGGGAATTGACCTGTTAGCAAGCACTTCTTGAAAATATTGGCTGCAAAGAACAAGATATATGCAGGCATTATTACAGTTTTGGTATAGAGGTTTGAGCTTCGAACAATGAAAATCAACATATGGTGTCACCAGGGTAAAATGTGTCTTCGTAAGCTAAATAACCTACACACAGCCTCTGCACATAATGAAAAAAAAAACTAAATCTACACAGAAAACATGCATGACAGAGCTACAGATAACGAAGTAATGCTCCCCAAATAAGAGAACACGAAGACGCAAAAAAAAAAAATCGAATCGTGCAATCAATATCCAACTTCTCATGATTTCCCCAGACGCTTTCAACAAACTGAGACAGGAACGATATGGTGACCATGTACAAACCGCTACGACCAACTGAGTACATTTCCCAGAGAATCACAATCGATCTAGAACAATAGATACCCTGTCTGCGGCAGTATTCCGACTGCAGTGATCTGATGCCCTGATAAAGAATGACTCCCTCTCCAACTACCACCAAATAAAAGAGCTTCAGCATATCATTTTGTTTTTTTGTCATATGCTTTGTAGGGGCCAACAGTGATAGTCGGCGATCAGCTGATAGGGTTCACAGTTTTCCCCCTGTAACACGCATACATACACTGAGCTCGCTCAAAACAAGTCTCCTGTCCTTCAACATACGGAGACCACACTTGCTGATTCTGTTTTCAGAACTCTTTTCGTACAATTATTCTTGTCACAACAAACTAGAAGATGTATTTTAAAATAACAACACAACTTATCAAAAATAGAATTATATCTGTTTGTGCTGAAGGAGAGAATGGACAAAAGTGGTCTTTAGCCCTTATGGCCTACATTGCCACATTGAATTAGCATCACACAGTAAGTTAAGACAGTTTTACTATGCTGCTGTAGATAAACGGGTAGTATGTTTCCACACACAGATTTTCAAAAATACACTATTGGCTCCAAATGGCAACCAGGTCACCTACACTTATTTTTTTCTCGCTGCTAAATGCAGCAAAAAGAAAATATCAGTGGTGAATGTATATTTTATGTTGACATCTGTTGGGGACTGCTTTTCTCGGGGAGCACAGCTAACAATTGCAAAGGTTTCATAAGCAATGATAAAAATTTATTACCAATGGAAAATTTCAAATAAAATGTCAGAAAAGACAGATTTAGCCACAGGTCTTACAGAAGAAGCTGAAAAAAGCTTTCTTTACATGTATGGTGAAATTTGCTATCAATGCAAGTTTTATGTCCCCACTCGTGCGATTTTCAATGCTGAACGACCAGGAAGGTACAAAGTTTCAACTTTCTATGCGCTGGCTGGATTTGCTTTCTAACTGACTCAGCCATGACTTCGTAAGTCTGTCTGTTTGTGTTCGTATTTGTGTAAAAGACCTGTCATATTTGCAATTCAAGACCTTCGAGAACACAACATCGGTAAACGTTTGCCATTTCGACCTAACAAAAAGAAAACAGTTGCAAGTCAGACAAAGTGTTGGCCATGCAAGGCCACTGCCAAGAAGGTTACAATCTTTCAGTCAGCTGAAAAAGGTATAACATTTGCAATTTTCTTAGCCTTAAATTTCTCTGGAGAGAGAAGAGAGTTGTCTGTACAACGATCAAATGAGCGGATGCCCTCTGCTACCTTTGCTGAAGGGACAGATATTTTTAAACAGGGGGAACCCACAATTAATTACTTCTCATCTATCAAGTTCATGGCAATAAATTGTCAGTCAAAATACTACTCCCAATATACCATGTTTGAATGTTCCGTCGGTTCAGTGAAGAAGTCAAGACTTAGCGAGCCCAACATAATGGCCTTGGTGAAACTCTTCCCAATCCCAGATTCAAGCCCATCTACTTGGGAAAATTTGCATCGGAAAAGGTACAGATAGGAAACTAAATGCCTAGCTAATTCAAATTTGAATTTGTTTGTAATGTGAACGAATGCACAACCATGGCTATCAGCTAAATGAACTTTCCCGAGTCAGCGTACGATTTTCATCAGATTGAGGCCCTCTGTGGCCAGCCGAATCGTCAAACGTCTGGGTCGGTTGTGTACGTTACTGCAAAATTTTATGTCAAAATTCAGAAAAACTTTAGATGCACTGAACAAACAATTCACTCTGCTTGTACAATGTGACCTGGTCTTGCACTGACCCGAAAAGCACTTGCCCTAAGCACCAGAGCAGACACAAGAAATAAAAGTTGAGAGATGCACAAGATCCAAATCAGTCCTCTCTCAGAACCAAATGAGTCCACACTGACGACAAATTTAGTATTCATCGTCGACTTCAAGTTGAGTATTTACGTTATTACGCCGTCTTCACCAAAGATAAATCAATTCCCTAACTGACCCGAAAGCGTTGGAATGTTTTTGTTGCGCAGCAGACATTGATTGATTGATAGGATGGCCAACGTTTAAAAAATGACAAAAAAGTTTAGGTCTCGAATGAGCCCAAGGGATGCGTACCGGTTTTTCTAAGACTCGCAGGACTAAACTTTCACAACTGAATAACACAACATTTTTGACCAAAATTGAACTGAACTAGTGGCAACTGAAGCGATTTTGACAACTTGGCAACACAATTTGGGTTGTAACTATTTGTGTAAAGCATCAACTTAGAGATGTTCCTTGTCATACTGCGGGTTTTTGAAGCGGTTTGCCAAGCGCCTTGACACGCATAAGTGTAACCCTTTTTTTCTGGAAATCGAGACTTCGAAGAGGCCGCCAGAAAAAGTAATAACATCAGTGTGCGGATAATAACAGCGAAGCCAACAACCCGCCATCTGCACGTTTGTCTTGCATTTGCTGGTCAGCGGTAGTCTATGTGGCGCCGTTATGAATGCAGAAAGTATAGCTATGCTGTGTTGTGGTGCTCGGTCACTGCAGCCAACTTGTGGCGTTGATGTTGCGATCCATGAATTCCAGTCCCTATGTCCCGAGCTCCTGGCTAGACAGCACTGCACTGGCTACTTCCTGAATTTATTACACGGGAAATTGCATTGGTTCAAACTTGTTGCCTGGATTTCATGACTGGATTTCAAGTTGCAGGGTAAGTTCTATGTTTTTTTTGCAATGCAATCAACCCGACGAGAAACTTCACAACGCGCTGAGTGTGTGAATCTCGACGCAAAGTTCGGAAGCGATATCGCTGTCCACCCGACGTACGGTACGGAGTGAGTAACCGCTACACAACAAACACTCAACGGTGTGTCTGGTCCGCGGTGTCCTGAAATGCCCGCTTGTCTGGCGGCTTGTATAAGCTACAAACTGAACACGGGCGCTAATAATCCAAATTTAACAAGTGTGTCAGCAATAGGCATTTTCATGGCGTCAAAAACTGATGCACAGAATGCGACGCAAACATTGATGTGACATCGTACGGTTTGTTACACCGAGTGTCAACTGCTGCATGCACAGTGCAGTGCACAGTGATCACTCGAGACAAAAAATTATAGCGACGTTCCTCGCCGCCGTGCTCCGTTCATGGCCTGCTATGTCATTATTCATGGCTATATTTCACCCGATAGAGTGCTTTGAATAATATTTAGTAAATATGTCGGTGATTGACTACGCTATCGTGGGAAACACTGGCCGCAATATTTTGGAGGGAAATGTTCGAATCCTGATCGAACCAACATGGCGGCTGCCTTATAAACAACGTGAAGCATATACACACACACATACACAACTCGCTCCCCGACACCGTACGCAGAAATTTGTACTGACCTGTTTTCTCTTTAATCTCGCATAGCACGTTAAATAACGCAGGCTTCATTCGATGACAGTTCAGGGCATGTTTCCTGTGAATGGAAACAGAAATATCGTGTCAGGGGCACGGTAACTGCGGCGATCGACCGCGACCTTTTGCATGCAGGAAAACGGGGATCGACAAAGTACAGGAATTTCCAGGGATTTTGTTCAAATTTCACACTTACTCGTACCTTGCCTGTGCTTCATCCAAGCTCTGGTCAGTGATAGTCATAATCTGCTGGAGGATGTCGCCGATCTCTTGCTTCCTGGTCTCTTGTTCGGCTGGCAGATGCTGGTCGGCTGATGTCGGTTGCATGTGCGAAGACATTATGCCTGAGTGAACTACGCTTGGACCAACTTGAGCCATCGTCGCTGGAGCTAGCGATTGTTGCATGTGCCTACTGATTTGAATTACTGAGTCCTCCATCCAAAAAACATACAGAATGTCACGCTCTTTTTTACCCTTCTCCCCTGATCGCTTGTATATTACTCCACTGGCGCGCCGAAGTCACTTCAAATCCACCGCTCGATGGCCGTCAGGGCCTTTTATAGACGTATACTGTGTAGTAAAGTTGGTAAAAATGAAGTATTTGTATTCTCTGTTTGACGGAGGGTGGGTAAGATCCCAGCTTGACGTCTCTGTAATGCCACTCAACTCAACAAACGTGTCAACTTGCAAGCCACTAAGCTCCGCCCTTATACTTGATTGACAGTTTCTATAGCAACTCATTAAAAGACCTTTTATGATGTTGATAGTGTTCATGTAGATGATGCATAAAATACGAGTTAGCTCCTAAATTATTGCGTCTAGATTGACTAAATTTAGTTTTCCACGTTGTTTCGTTTGGATAAAGCCAGGTCTCTAAGGGAAGCTATGCATGATGAATTTTTCATGTTACAAGCCGGCTGCAGAGAGAGACGGTCCTAGAAAATCGTGTCGCTCTTCTACCTTGCGGGGACGCAGCGGGGATACGCCCGATCTGCGAACTTTACCCCGTTCACCAACGCTCTTTCAGGGTATACAATACATAATGTGCTAAAGTTAAATCGTAAAAGTGTGTGAAAATTGCTCAGAGTCGTGCAAATCGACCTGAAGAAAATTTATCTAATTTTTTTAGACACGAAATTATTCTCAGTTGGCTAATTTTTACGTTTTGCCAACGCTTCACTCCTTCAACAATCGTGTTAATTTACAGATGGTCTTAGCGAAAAGGGAATTCCCATTGCTGCGGAACATATCCATTTTAATGTTATTTTGAGAATTATAAAAAATGGGCTTGGTTTTGATTTAAATAATTATAGCATATAAATAAGGAGTTCTTATCGACATTGTTTTGTTTGTTTTCACATCTACATTAAGCTTTTTACCCATTTTGATAGTTTCATTTATTTTACATTTACCAAATTAAGAATTCATTCCGAGAGCATAGAGTTATTACCTGCAACCTGTCACACGAGATGAGAAATTGTATGAAAATAATTATATGATATACAGGTGCAAAACGTGACAAGAAGCCCAGACATTTGCGTTCTGCTATATCAAGCTTGTTTGATTTGTGGAGTTCATGTGTAATACCCAAGACCCTTGTAACAACAACTTTACTGTCCCTCCCTCGGTTCGTCCTACTTGATGGCAACACAATTTATGATGATTAGAGGGGATTGTCGATTATTCTGATCCACCACTGCAATTTCCCTATGCCATTTAACGTGCAGCTGATTTCAGTCGTATAGATACTGGCGCACAATTCAAAACCCGCGGAATAATTTATTGCGATGGAATTTATGGACCATTTCACTTTATGTTTGATGTCGAACGTAAAATCGTCTCAAGACCCAAACGTAATCGCTACTTGTCATTATTGGTAAAGTTGGCAATTTGTTCAGTACTTCATTTTATCCAGAAAAAAAAATACAATTTCAAATATTTTATTCCAGCGAATAAAACTGAAGGTGTTTATTCAGCGGCCAATCAATAACCTTTGCCTCTCTCAGTTATCCTCCGCTACTCAGATCTAGTGTTTACATATTTTACAGTAGTCATACTGAGAAATTTAACCAAGTTAGGGGGTTCGTGTTTTGAAGGAAATTCAACATGGCGGAACATCACGGAACATGATTCTCTACTGCATCCGCAGCGACATTTTCCGAAGCGTTTTGGTGTTTTACATGCGGTTAGAATGCCACGAAGAGATAAAGAACAGGTGGAGCTGAACAGAGAGCGATAAACACGCGCTGACCGAACCCACAGCTCCCGACCATCCCATTTTTGCGTCACGATATATGGACGAGTCGGTGAGCCGCAGCTCAGAGCGACCACGATCTGACGCACAATCCAAAGTTTCATCAATTGTTTGCTAATTTATCAGGATGGCTCTTTTAGACGATCCATCGTTCATCATCGCCCATATCAGGCACGCGTACTTAACGAGCGACGACACTGGAATGAGCGAAATGGTAATCGTTAATGAAGATAACGACTACAGGGCGAGAGAAAAAGTCAAAGACAAAGGTCATAGTTCAGAGGTCAATAAAGCAATTCTCGACGAGTACGGTAAGAGACATATGAATTCATGTATTTACAAGTCACTGTTGAAATTTCCTAACATATTATGAGAATAATGAAATGCTAGTGTGGAGTTCCGCCAGTCAATAAGGAAGTTGTCGTTTTATTTACGAGTGCTTTCTTTCATCAACAAAGTTTGTCATAAGAAATTGCGAGAGGCAGTATGATTGAAGAATCTATGCAGTGAAAAACTTTGATACTTGTTAACACTCAGGCTGTGCATTATATCTGTAGTTGACGCCCAGTGTTTCAGTGTCACAATCTTTTGTTTTAAAAGATATCAAGGCATTTTACCACCTCTAATTAGAATTGTTGTATAATTTTTTCAAAACAAATACTAGTGTATACAATTTTTGGATACTTTCGCTGTTCACCAATATCTGCCCTAGCCAAATTCATAGACATTATAAAGATGATACACTTACAAAATAACACCTTTTTGTAGAAAACCTTCTATTTGATAGAAATGGTACCCTCAGCTTGTAGGTACCAAATTCATGCCTTGATAAGAATTGGACAATAAATCGTAAATTATGACCAGAAAAAAGCTCATCTAGACAAGAGAGAGCTGTTGATATATGTAAGGGTCATTATCCTGACTTCACCTCCAATTTATCCGATTTTTATTGAAAAGTGCCATCCACTTGTACAGAGCTCTGTCATAAATGGCTGCTTACATAGCATACATGCTTCTCAATATGACCCCATTATCTTGAATGGAAAATTTCAGAAGTGAGTGACACTAGTGAGGATATAAAAAGGAGATGATGACTATAATGCTTGGATAAATTTTCATCACAGCAGAATGAGAAAAAATGCTATTTCATTATTGAACCCCATGGCTTGAAGGATAATAAAATTACCTTTTTCCATTTAATTCACAACAGGGCAAAATCAAAACTGTATTGAATGTTTGCCACATGCAGGGATACTATGGAACAGTTGGAAAAAAAAATTGCAATCTGTAGGATAGTGTATGTGATCCTGGTGTAAAGAAATGAGCTGTTTAAAATGTCAACAAGATTCAAACTGTACTTTGTGACGGTGCCTTTTTTTGTCTGCTTGCTTGCTCGTTTTGTTTGGGTTGTTTACTTCTAATTTTAGTAATTATAATGCATTGTTTGCAATTCAGTCATTCGGTTTGTGGCCATCCTTTGTAACTTATGTTAGAATGGCTTGCGAGGAAACAGAAGACCGTAGAGCATTTTAGAAGATAGAGAAAGTGGCACTTGAATATGTAAAGGGCCAATAATGCTAACTTTTGATGATTTCTTCACTAATTTTGTTTTTAATGTCAACCCTAATCCCTTCTTCTACTCCCCAAAGCATGTTGAGATACACAGTATTTTCGGATTGTCAACTCGGCCTGTACATGTCTAAAGTGCATTGTTATTGTTGAAAAGTGAATTCTGGTCCGGACAAGAATTCAAACGTAAACAATAGGAGTGCATTTTACATGTATGGACACTATGTTGGCAAGCTTAATAGTGGGCGTTTCAACATTCTTTTGAGAGTAGAATAAGATCTTGTGATTGACATGCAAAATAAAAATGATGAAAAAATCAACAAAAGTTAGCCTTACTGGTCCTTTAAGTAGAAAATATTGCTCGGTTTTTTGTTCCTACTGAAATCTCCAAATTATTGAAATACATATCAGTCAGATGTGCTTAACAGAGATGGCCCACGAGCAAAAAATGAAACCTGTCTATATTGATTAAACCCTTTCATAAATATCAAGTAACAAGGTTTTCAATGAGGGGATTTGGAGGGTTGTGCCACCCCTCTGTTTTTAACAGTTTTCTATTCATAGGTTAATAACAATACAAAAGAATCAATTTCTATAACGAAAGAATATGCAAGTTAAACATCATTATGTAGAGTAGCCACCCTTTGTTTTTCAAAGCTGTAAAGAAGACTGAGCAGTGTACACTGAGAGAACAGAAATTCAACCAATACATAAAGGTTGACTTGAATTCCCGTTACAGGCTATCACGACAAAGACAATTATGCGGAGTCGTACGATATTGAGAGCAGTTTTGATATTGGTATCCGCATGAGATCAATACAGCAGCCAGACTGGAAAAGTTGAAACAACAGAGGAAAAATCAGCCACGGACCAAGCACATCCAGTGGAAGGACAGAGCAGTACCATATACAGGTATGCGCCTCAGTGTTTCATCATTAAAGATGTACGGTATTGAGATTACACTTTCGTAGAATATATTTTATTTATATACATGTATTGACATTATACTTTTGTAGAATATATTTTATTTATATACATGTATACACACTAAGGATGTGGTATATTCAGCTTGTTGTCCAAGAATTATATTAGCATGTGTGTGTGTGTCTGTTTATATATGTCTGTGTGTGTGTGAGCAGCCAGAGAACTGACCACCTTTTGTGTGAACTGTTACCCCCCTAATTTTTATGCTTAATTTGGTCTGCCCATTGAAACACCAGAACTACTAGTAAATGGCTGTGTACAGCATTCCATGACAGCGATCCACATCTGGGAACTTTGTTCAGTTGATACAATTTTTTCTGTCGGTGTCTTTGAGCGCAGTAATGACAATTACAGGGACTTACCCTGAGAGTTATAGAAGTTTTCATGGAAACCAAATGATATACAATACCAAGAGCACATATGTCACCAGATTTGATGCTGAGTCTTTGTGGAATCCTAGCCAAAACCACCAATAAATAAAAACCACCTAGGCTTACAAACGTCGTAAATGTAAATATACGAGGGAACATGGGAAAATAGATTGTAAATTTGCAATTAAAGAGCTACAACAATCAATAAAACTTCTTGAATGATTCCTCTCTTCAAAGATACTGACAAGTCAGTCAGTGGAAGTCAGAGGCCACAGGATGTAACCTTTGACCTCTGTTGGTGTAAAGTATAATATTTGGCATTCTTTGGGATTTTTTGAAGTCTTTAGTGTGATGTCTTTGGGAATCAGGACAACAGAAATATAGACCTGAGGAATAAAAATGTAAAGTTTGAAAACTGGAACAGTGGGACAGTACTTGGGAAGATGTGAAACAGCAAAGGCATATTCAAGAGCAAAGACTGAGAGGAGAGAGAGAGTGTACGTATGTTATGAAAGACTTGCTGCAGATGGAAGTGGATGAATAAAATTCAGTCCTAGCAAATGGTGGTAACATATTCTGTGGTCAGTTGCGATCTCGTGTTAGTGCAGTGATGGATATGCTAATGCTTCAGTCTTTGAGAATTGATTACTTTCTCTTGATCAAAGTAAATATCAAAGAAATAACATAGGGGTTGAAAACAGTGTATTCTGATATTGTGCTTCCTATAGTAAAAAGAAAGTTGATCTGAAAAGTGCATTGGTAATGTATTTGCATGTACAGTAGTTTGGGTAGAAGGTTGAAATTCAGCAATGCAGTTCCGGTAACAGTTTTCTCTAAGTTATGGTGGTAAATTTTTGAATATTTTTTTTCTTCGCCAATATAAATACAGACAGGCAATATAAATGAAGTCATTGGGTGCAGTTTGAGACAATGTTAACCTCCACTGCTTTGCCTCACATTAACGATGGAATTGGTCTCATCAATTTGCATCATCGTCATTACACACGTCAGTTTCAGTTTGTCTCGCATCAATTTTTTCGCTTCATCCTTAGCTGGCACCAAGGCATCCCGGCTAATTAGCGGCAACTCCCCTCTTTCAGGGAAATGCATTACACATGCATTGATACATGAAGGCTAAAAGAATGGATCTGTCACTTGTCTGGACTGGGACAACATTGATACGTGTCGTACCAAGCTGAGATCAAATATATCGTTTGCTTTTTATCAATAAGTAAATATATTGCTTTCTTTTGAGAGGAATTTCAAACACGAAATAATGCAAATCCCCAAAGACATCATTTTGTAATAGGGAAAGCTAAAGCTCCAGTAACAAAGAAAAACGCAATGAATTTTCTCACGATTCAATTGGTGCAGAAAATTTAGTAAACTGGGAGAAAAAGCTTATTTGGTTCCTCTATCAATTCTTTGTAATATTAACAATGTACCAGAGAAAACCATGTAAGCTCTCTTAATCCATTGAGATTTCATTTATAATCTAGGTATAAGTAGAAACTTTGAATATTCATAATTTTTCAGAAACGTGTAGAATTTTCCACATTCTTATTTGTAGTATTTCAGTTGGGCCAGCGAAAGACCGGCAAGATGTATACTGTGAAAATTTTTCAGGTGCATAGCTTCCACCGTATTCTGTAAATGAACGCAACAGACTTTGAAAAATCGCCCTCCCCTCATGCGAGACGATATGCGCACTGGTGGCAGATGAGGGGAAAAGCAGTTTATGTCGGAAAAAAAAAACCATTTTCTGATCACATACACTGGCAGGACACCATCATGGGATTACACGATGTTATTGTGGGCCATTGAGTGCTGCATCCACTTACAGACTAATTCTGTTTGGTTGGCTTGTTAATATCAAACGAAGAAATGAAATTGATGTACGATAAAATTGTCCCCAAATCAAATAGCTCACTAGAGCGTACAATTAATCAGCAGTCCATTGTAGACGTTGTAATTTTCTGTCCGCCTGTACTGTATGTGGGACAGTTTTCATTATCATTATTACCATAACATTTCTTTTTGTCGACTGAGAATTTACAGCAGTGCACACAACCATCAGATTGGTGGAAATGCTGCTATAAGCGCTCACTCTGGTTAGTCGTACCATAAAAATTTTTAACCCAATATTATCAGCATTGTCTGAGCACATGTCAGCGGGTCAAAGGTCAGTTTACACAGGTTTAGTGATATGGAACCCAAAATAATCTGGAAGGTGCCTGGCTTTGTGGTACAAAACACAAAACCCCATCTTTATCTTTCAACTATCAGATAATGCATTTGAAATATTATTTCACATCTGATATTGAACAATACATTGTTTTATAGAAGGTTAGCGCAATATTTTGGGGAAAAAAGAACAGTGACAGTCTTATTATCAGCATTTGTAACAAAAATCTGATAAAGTAAGGTTTTTTGGAGCATAATATTTTTTTTTCCAATCTAAACTTTTTGAATTAAAAGCACGTCTCATAAATTTTTCAAGAGACACGTGGTCCAACTGATTGTTGTCGCATTTATTCCTGTGTGATCATCATCGGTTCATTCCTGTACTTTTAACCCTTTCACCACCATGGTTTGGCCAAATCCCATTGTTGTCAATGGTGATTGTGGACCTGTTTACAGGGAATTAGGGGTGAACAGGTTAAAGCAAGTGACGCTCAATGGTTGTACTGATTGTGAGTTGGAAATAGATGCCACATCACAAAATAGGCAAAACATACAGAGTGCACAATCCTAGCTACATGAATATGCACACTGATAATGCATAATTAACATCAGATTTGCATGCTATATCAATAATTATCAATAAATATAGCATGTGAGAATTAATATCACCGGGCCACACTTCAAGCACAAGGTGCGGAAAGAAGGCGAATTTAGAACCAAGATAATGTTGAAACGTTAATTCCACCGTAAAGGACGGCAGATCAAGCAACTTCTCATGTTGTCATTTGTTTCTAATCTTCACAGTAATGTTGGTTTGATTTATATTTATCGCGTATGACTTCAGCATGGAAGGGATTAGCTGCCACTCTCTTTAAACATGAAACCGGCCCATTTAAAAGGAATTATGGGAAGAATATTTATTTGACCAAATGATACACTTCCATGAAGAGCAGGACTGTGCAATCCCAGTGTTTCGTCAGTGGGGCTTTGCAGTCCCGGTGATTTGGTCAGTGGGACTCTGAAATCTCCGTATTTTGTGCATTTCAGTATGTATTTTAATTGTTTATTAAACAAACATCTATGGTGGTTGAATATGTTCATGTTGTACATACGGTAGACTACTCTTTGAAAGAGTGCCATTTTCTCTTGAAGACTTGCCCCCACAACATGTAGTGCCACTTACCACTTGAAGCGATATAAAGCTATGTCTAAAAATTGTCGTACATGTTCCAAAAAAGACAGATTTCTCAGAAATTTCGGTCTCCTGACACATGTTGCCACTGTTTTGCACACATTTTTAATAAACAACAGTTTTCAAATGATGAGTATAGGAAAAATGCTCCTAGGCTAACTGTGTAATGAATGTCCATGGATTCATTGGTCTATGGTGTGTGTGTGGTGTTGGTTTTCAACTTCTGTAAAACTTACTTTCTGCTATTACTGTACTAAAATACAGGTGGAATTTACCTCGGGGACAGATATTCGGACTCTTAAACTTTTACAATACTGTTTTGGTCAAACAGAGACTAATTTTGAAGCCCATTGAGTAAATAAATATTTTCATTAGCTTATTTTTGTAAAAAATCAAAATTTTTATTTGTCCCCATATAGATAACACATGGCAGCCATTTTTAATTTGAAGTGTCGGTACATACAGTGGGCGTTTTGTTTCTGAAGTACCAAATATTGTATTTGACCCCTGATTTTTTTTATTCTTCATTGCATAAATTTCCTTATGGAAAGTCTGAGCAAAAGTTTAAATCTTTCAATTTCAAGGCATTGATACCATAAACAACAAGAAGGCCATGGTTTTGTAAATTTGTGGTTACCGTAATTCTTTATGACAATGAGAAGGTCACCAGTAACACTTAAATATGATACAGACATCATATTAGTCTGTTGTCAACATGTTTCTCAGTTCTACCAATAATTAACCCTTTGAGTGCCAAAGTCAACTTTTGTCGCCTTTATAAAATATACCCCTGTCAATTTTTTTCAGATTTTTGCCAAAATTTTGATTAAAAAGTTTAGCCAAAGAAATGTGATATCCATTTGGTCCAAAATTATCAAAAATTTAAAGAAAAATTCATAAAAATTATTAAATTGTTGCACTAAAATTTTGGTGGGAAAAATTACAGCACTCAAAGGGTTAATGTATCAAGCCTCTCCTCATGTTTTGTACTTTTTCTTCCCATTTCAATTTCAGATGTAGAAGGGACCCTTTTTGAGAAAAGAGAAGTCAAAGTTCAAAAAGCGAATGGCATATCGGCTTTAGCTGTGCAGTTGGAGAAGTTTCCACACCAAACCAACAACCCATTCAATGAGTATGCAAAGTTTGATGGAACAGTGAGTCCCGCTAGAACTTGTATAGCACACATGGAGAACAGTGGGCCCAGTAGGAAGTAGTTGTTCAATGCCTTGAACTTAGGGGATCCATTGGAGGTTGGGATTAGGGTTTGCTTTGGGGTGGGGTTGTAATAATAATCTTGAAAGATGCACCCTGAATCAATGTCTGACAACTACCTTCAAGCTCAATTAGCTGTGACATTTTGATGCATTTTCCATTAACTTTTGTCACATTTGTGAAATTACCAAAATTTCGCCCAAATGCATCGCATTCAACTTGCGAATACAGTAAGTATGTAGTGTCCTATGTATTGCTTTGTCAGCGACTGGATTTTAGACTGGAGTCTAATATTTTGTCAACAGTAACATTGCACATGGCAGACAATTCATTCTGTTTATAAGTCTTTTACTTTTAATTTTCACATACTTTCAGGAGAAGAACGGAAAATTGTACTTGCTTTTCAGAACAAAAATTCAAATTATAATCAAAGTTACAGCTATTGTTTGTCAAAAGTACCCCATGCTCAGTTAAGTCCTTATCACACCTGGCTGTTTTTGACAAAGCGATAACTTCAGTGCTTTTGAATCAAATTGAAGGTTTCACTGGTCTTGTGAGACATTACAAACTTATCTCTATCAAGTGGTTCAGTCGAAAAATTTGGATGAGTATTAAATAACAAATTTTTGTCTTCAGATGTATCCACAGTGTAAATGCTTTTGTTTGTTTGCATCAAAGAGTGAAATGTAGAGTTTGAAAAAATGTCTGTTTCATTTGGCATTAAAAAAATCTCTGACAAATATCTGCATAAAAAATTTGATAGGCTTTTTTCTGAGGCATTGACGGAAAAACAACGAAAAAAAAAGATGACCTGAGAGTGTCAGATCCCCCAAGTAAAGATATCCGACTGTCTTTTTTTTCCTAGATTCATATCAACAGTACTAGTATCAATGTAAAGAAGATCAACATTTATCTGACCATGCTACTACCTCAAGAGAGAGCGTACCCAATGACCGTTATAGTACTACCATCGGCCAGAGTTCAAGAGTTGATAGGGCTGATATGCTTCCAGTACACCAATGAAGGCAAACTACCGCTACTTAAGTAAGTCCGAGAGTCCCGTTTGTTGTATACACAGTCTTGTGTGACTTGGCATGACTCGAGTGACCATGTCCCAGTATAGCCTTGTTGGCAAGGTCAAGCGTTGGCAAGTTTACGGCTGAAATCTATTGGACTCCATACGACTGGCTTCACTTGTC
The DNA here is from genome assembly GCF_041260155.1 of Ptychodera flava. Lineage (NCBI taxonomy): Eukaryota > Metazoa > Hemichordata > Enteropneusta > Ptychoderidae > Ptychodera > Ptychodera flava. The sequence continues at coordinate 14,472,426 of NC_091943.1, forward strand.
ACACTAAACATTGTGAGAAGGAAGTACAGTTTCATAAGAACCCTGCCTTGATAAGTGTTTCTTGAGGTCAGAGGTCATCGCTGTCAACAGCAGTATTAGAAACACATCTATTTTCTGCCTACAATAGTTATATGCTGAAAGATATAATAATTTATAATATGGTATTTTAATCATACATTGTATACACTATAATGGCCATGATTTAACTTAAGTTTATTCAATTACTGTAAACTACAATGCCTGGATATAGATGGAGTGCGTACGAACTTAAGTGGACAGCACATTATCAATCATTCTTATTTGTAGCCCTAACTAATAAATGACCATTTAGCATACTGATTATTGATATGATATTGCTTGTGGCAGACCAGTGTTCATAAAGCGGACAGGAAAACCGAGCTCATGGTAAGCTGTAGTAAAATTCAACATCATCTTAGGGGGTATGTTTGTATTTACGGTACTCATCATGAAGAGCACCCTAAGACCAGCACTGATAACTATCACTGTACAGACAATAATGCCCAGTGTTCTACAGATGTGACAGAGAATTACTCGATGTTTACTTCAGATATGGCCAGTAGAAGCAGGTGTCTATGCTTTAAACAATGTTAATATAGTTGTAAAAGTATCGGTCACTGCTTTGCAAATGCAAAGAATTGTTTTTGATCTACAGATAGCTTGCAGGGTTGTTTAAAGGGGCAGTTCTCAATCCCTGGTTCTTGCATTAGTTGTTGTTGACATTGAGTATTTACTTAGTGTTAGCTCATTGCTTTCCTTTGAATTTTTTATCATGATGGTGAACTTTCTTTTAAGATAAAGCTGATTAAATGACCTGCCCCCTTTAACCCTTTCACCGCCATGGTTTGTCCCAAATCCATTGTTTTCTATGGTAAAGTTGGACCTGTATACAGGGAACTGGGGGTGAAAGGTTAGGGTTTTTTGATAGGCGTGAAATTGTCAGTGATAGGTGGCAAGTTAACAGCAAGAATTCACAGAGGGGGTGTCTCCCCTCATGGATGAGAAAACTTTTGACGAAAAAATAGCTAGCAATAGTATGTTGAGTTTGGTTACTGTCTAAAAATGAACCCTTTTAGCCCGAGGCTTTTTTACACTCCCACCCCCACACAATATCAGCAATTTTATTTCATTTCCTGTTAAAAGTTAAAAAAACACAAGTCAATTCAGCCTCAAGCACCAGATAGAAAGGAAAACATTTTATCCGCTATAATGTAGGATTACATTGTTTGTTAATAAATGTCCAATTTTATAGATAAAATGATGCTCTAAAATTGACCTCAACAAATGGCCTTTCTCTTTTGACCAATCACTGAGTGTGTTAGTGAAACCCCAGCTGGAGACCAATAGAGATGCATGTTTATGATGATCATAGCTGAGTCTCTTAAAGGGCAGCATGTAACGGTATCATTGATTGGATAATTTCACAAGAACATACCAGCATTTCAAAATCAGCTTCAAATCGATAATGTGATGTCACGTTTAAGGGGAGAAAACCATAAAAGCAACTAGATTTTACAAAATGGCTGTTTGAGGCAAGCTGAAATATACATGTATTTTTGTAAAAGTAATTTATCTGTGTAAGATATAAGGGTGCCCTTAACTCGATGCACTAGATACATACCAGGAACTCCAATGTACTTCAGAAACATTTTTACAAAACCTGATGGTTAGAATTCATTTAGTAAAAAAACATTTTACGTGAAAGTACATTATATCATTGTTATAATCAACAAATATCACACCTTGAATGGCAATGTGGTGCAACCAATATATTTAGCTGATTTTGTGAAAAAAGTTCAGAAAAAGCTGGATACTTAGTTGCTTTGATTGTTTTTTTCTAGGAAAACAGTTAGTCACAGGGTTGCTAAAGTGTATGTTGTTGATACAGAGAGTAGCTGTTTTATGGGAAACAGTTTTGGACAATATTATTTAGTGAAGCTCATAAAAGAATACGATACCGAAGTTTCTGTATTTAATTTCAGCGTATTTCTATAAACCTCTCACCATAATGGTTTGACCTGAAACCATTTTGATAGCAATGATGAATGTGGACCTGTTCACGAGGAATTGGGGTGAACAGGTTATTAATGGAAAAGAAGTAAACGTGAACTGAAAATTCCTGCAATGCTATTGGCCAAGTAAACATTGATTGCTATCATGTACTTGGATAAGCTGTATGCTCACTTACATGCGTCTGCTGTACGGTATTGTGCCCTTGGTCCTATGTCCTATGTTACCAAACAAGGTGCACAAGTCTCTGATTATTCAAATGAAAGACCCTCCATGGCCAATTCCTTGTGCAATATGACCTCAGTCAAGAAAATGTGCATCTGGACTATTTTCAATGCATAATTTTGGATTTTTTTATTTCTGTACCGTTTCTGTCACCACGTCGACCTGATGGATATTCATCTTTGCCCTTGAACATGAACTTTATCCATGACTGGAGGGAGGTGCTCTCTGCTTTCCAATTGTTCCGTTTTCTCCTTCACCTCAGCCCTCCAGTCCTTTATTCCTGTAAATTATTGAACCTTCCACCTTTGTTCTCACTCACCATAGTCTCAGAGAAAGTTTGCCATAATTGAGATGACCTCTTCAAACCTGTGTGCTTTCGACGGTGTTGTTTCTCACTAATGGAACCGAGCACAGTCTTTGAAAGATATGTGGTGATCAAAATTGATGTCATGAATAATGCATGAGATAAGTAGACAATGAAATGGCCAATCAACTATCAATTTAGACAAAACAGAATGGATGGTTCGTCAAAGGGACACTTGGATCTGGTCTCATCTGATGTGTAGTTTAGATATTGGGGCATAGCAATTGTGTGTACATTGAAGGGGCAGGTCATCTGTCCGTGGTTTTACTAGGTCAATGAAATATGTACGGTCCATCCACTGTCAATTATCTTCGTACATTTCACCGTAATCATTTAAGACAATGCAATTGTCTTGAACAGGGAAAGGTTAGACCTTGTCCTTAGATATAAAGATGAAAGGGGTGATATCTTTGCTTCTTGAAATCCATAACCAGTATCGCAGCAGAAGAGTTCTCTCATTCAAGAGGAGAATGCCAACTTTCTTCATGAAATGTTACACTGCTCTAATGCTATTTTGCTATCATCAGTAATCGACGTTGTTGTCATCGTCATCATTGTTGTCAATGTCACGGCCATGCCATTACCAATGCCGTCTTTGCTATCATCGTCATCATTATCACAAACACCACCATCATATCCATCATAATCGTTATCGTTATTTCCATCTTTGTAGTGACCATCAAAATTACCGTTATCATCCTTCTCATCATCATTATCATCACCACTGTCCCCATCGTTTTGTCATCAGCGGCCAAGAACTCATGATTAAGAGTACTTTCCTCCCTGTACACACCACAGTGACTGTTTACCGTGTGGTGCGATAACTCTTCTTGTGAACAGCACCATATTCCAAGGTTGTCTAAAGCCCAGCTGAGCAGTGTTCTCGAAGGCATCTGTGTGTGGAAAATGTGTGCCTCGCATGCATGTATGTGTTTGTGCTCGATCACGATTTGTGCTGCGTGGAGCGGAGGTGCCCAAAGGTGTAACGCAACTCAGATATGGGCAGTCAGGTCATTGAACCACCATTTGTGGAGGTAGAAGTACGGCTGAGTTGTTTGAGATGCAAACTTCTATGCAGTTGTAGGTTGGAATTTAATAGAAATGTCATCTCCTCCTCCTCCTCCTCCCCTTCATCATCATCATCATCACCATCATCATCATCATCATCATCATCATCATCATCATCATCATCATCATCACCATCATCATCATCATCATCATCACCATCATCATCATTATCATCATCATCATCATCATCATCATCATCATCATCACCATCATCATCATCATCATCATCATCATCATCATCATCATCATCATCATCATCATCATCATCATCATCATCATCATCATCATCATCACCATCATCATCATCATCATCACCATCATCATCATCATCATCATCACCATCATCATCATCATCATCATCATCACCATCATCATCATCATCATCATCATCACCATCATCATCATCATCATCACCATCATCATCATCATCATCATCATCATCATCATCATCATGCACAACCTTCATCATCTGTCTGCCTAAGATAATTTATCATCGATATTTACCTTAACCCTCCCACTCCTTTTCACTGTGTATAAGCCCACCCACTCTTTTGAAAACAATAGGCATGTAATAAATATGGTAGTGAATTGGGTAGGTCACAAGTTAGTGAATTTACAATAGGAGAAAAAATTTTGTGGAAAGTTGGTAACCAGGTGTATTTGCAAGTAAGACCACATTTCACCAGTGTCGACAAAAGAGGAGAGTTTCTCTCCAGATCTCGTGAATCAAAAATCCAATCGCGAGGGACGACGAGAAAATTTCTTAATGAATTCTGGAGGAGAAATTCATTTGATTCGATAGCAGAGATGACCACCAAAGGCTAAATCTTCAAAATGAAAAGCATAAATCAGCTGTCCCAGATATCAGCTCTAGATTGATTCATGGTGTAAATCAACTCTCAAAGAGCTTGAGTTTTGATCTGGTTGTGTATGTCTGCTGGCCCTGCAGGACAAGTTAAGAATCTGATGCAGTATGGAAATTTATGGCTCTCCATCGACAAGGAAAGTTATTATCTTGATGGAGATGCCCGAGTCTGATCATTTAATATTTTTTCAAGGAGGGCATCTTTCTCTCAAAGAGAACAATTCGGTCCCAAAATTTATTGCAGCAGCTGATTTAGATATTGAGTGCTGCTGACTTGGGAGATCTCATTATTTTAGCCCTTTGTGCCACAAGCGCAGAATGTAGCCATTGGACCTAGTGTCTGTGTGTGTGTACGTGTGTCGGTCTGTCAGCTGCTAGTTTTGAGCCCATTATCATGTAAGAAAACAACTTAAATTTCACACACTTTCCAAAGTGTACGGACTTTTCTCAGACACCAACCTTCCTGTTTTTATAAATTTTTCTGACATAATGGACATCCTATACATATTTACATTCTAATGTGATGCCACTCACTGAACAGTATTTGTCAACAGATATTCTGATATAGACTGCGCATCTGTCAGTGAAAGATTGTCATCAACCAACTGGTTAAAAAGTAATGATTTTGCTGTTCCTCATCATTTTACAGAGGAAATCCATCGTGCATGTTTGAATATGACTTCAATGTGTAAATGCATAGTGTGCATATCCATGATTTAAATGGCTGATTGATTTAAAAGTACCACTGAACAAAATGCTCAAAAATTCAACAACATCACATTATAGCATTAGTAGTCTGGAGCTTGGTAAGGGATTTGGTTTTGGGGATGTGGGTGTGGGAGGGAGGGTCCACCAATTATAGTTGAAGTGGTCTTTTCCATGTTCTTTGAGCCATTGGACTAAGGATACACTGACAAACTTCACAGATTTAAATTGTTTTTCTGGAACCTAGATGGCTGAAACACACATTTGTTATTAGACAGCCCACGCTGTGCTATCTATCGCAAAGTATTTTCAAGATGAATGTATTATACTCATCTATACTATCATCCTTGACAATACGAAGGGGCACAGGGTACAGACTAATTAATCTGCCTGTCATGTCTATTAATTAATGCACCAACTTAGGAAAATTAACTGCGGGTACTAATTTAAAAAATATTCTCAGGATGGATGGATTGATACAAGTGAAAGCATATGCCTGTGCATATGTGCCATTCGGGGGGGGGGGGGGGGGGGGGGGGGGGGGGGGGGGGGGGGGGTGAATTTCAAAACAAAATAGGGCCAACAATGTCAATGTGAAGCTGTGTGTTACCTGTAATTCAATATTCCATGTGCTTTCTCTGTATTCAACACTTTTGTGCGTTGCTGTACCAGTTTCCAGTTAATTTCAGTTGTACTAGGTTTTTTACTTTGCTTCATTATTTTTTTAACTTTTCCTGTGCATGAACTCCGGGAATCCTGTGTGCTTGCTTGGCGTGGAAGGATATAATAATAGCCCACACAAGATGATGAGAACAGTGTATACATATTGGCAGTTATGATCTTCTCAAATGTCCTAATTTCATCAATAAAAACCATTTCACAACCAGATAGGAGTCTCCTACTGAATTTTATGAGCAACACTAAAAAAGTATTTATTCTCGCTGAACGTATGTCGGCAAACAGAACATTACCTTGATGCAACTATGGGTATTGCGGACGGACACTTTTTTTGTGTGTTTGATAGTCATCCCTTATTTGCAAGTAATCGTCCAATATCTTTTAATAATGATGGTATGATATTTTCGGAGGGAAATCCCCACCAGTGGTCCCCTTCAAGAAGCAGAACAATAGGGAATTATTTACCAGGAAGTTCTGAGTGTTTCTTGTTGATAGAAACACAAGAAAAGTAGTGCTCTTAGTGCTACAGAGCACTCACCTTTTCTTATTGCCTGTACGACCCTTGACCCTCCATTGGTAACCTTTCGTCTTTTTCTTGGTAGCGAGTGGAACAGTTACTAGTATCCACATTACCCAGATGTGGACATTTTTATTTTGACTGCTGATCATTCAGATATTTGATCAAAATATAAAACGATGTAAAGTTAAAGGCGGTAATTTTTAACAACATTTTTATTGTTGTCCATAAAAAACACTTACTCTTGTTCTTCTCCCTAAAGCATGTTGAAATAGAAAGAATTTACTTTGCCAACACAATACTTTGCAAAATCACTATTGACAAACGAATTATAGTCTGCGCTAAAATTCAGATGTCAACAATGACATTGCTCAGTACATACATGTGTGCAGTCTGTTTTGACAAGTTGAACACTTGGCAGTTTGAAGCGATATCAGGAGTAGAAATATAAACTGCATTTTACAGACAGAATAATGACATTTGAAACTGCATTAAGAGTTACCGCTAATGGAGCTTTAATTTGACCTGTTGGGATAGGAGTTACAATAAAACAAGAATTTAGATAACATATGTTCAGATAATGGTTAGTCCAGTGTGTAATGTAGGTCACCGCCACATCCTGTGTTTCTGGGATATTGTGGCCCTATTACGAGACATGCTGGAGAGTTAGCGAGTTTATGTGCAAAAATGTGAAGATTACATGGCAAAACTTGGCCTTCTACAGGTGGTACGTACAACTCGTGTAGCTGTTTCTGGCTTCACGGTCTGTAGGGTTGTTTGGGTGTATTTTTATCAGGAATGAACTCAGGACAGTAGTATTTATGATGGGCCTGGCCTAGCCCCCTTGATGGCAGCGCAAAGACTGGCGTTTCCTGGATCACTGAAGTATTTACAACCGCCAGGTCTGTCCGCGTGTTTGTGATCGCAGATTTTTATGACAGTCGGCATGAACTGATTGCAGGGGACGCTTAAAATCGGTTGTGTCACCACAGAAGATACAAAGACATCATTAGTGTCTCCATCCTGGTCTGTCCCTTTCCAAGGTTGCCACTAACTGTAGATAAACTGCTGCAAATGCTTTTACGAGGTATAATTTCCGAAGTACATGATATAGAACACACACAGGAGAAGCCACAAGTTTCTTCACCTCGATGAAACCACAAACATGATTGACCCAGTTCTGCTGGTGGAATTGGTCACATATCATATATTTTTATTTGCAGCAGCTCAGGCGTGTTTCTTTCCTTCTTTTGCTGATTTCAAGTGTTTGCATATGAGCTGTTTATTGGTTTCTTCTGCATAAAACCACGTACAAACTTCTAAGGTGATATTTTTATCCAAAGTAAACAGGTGGACTCTTTTTGTTGTCATCATGTGAAACAACGTGCAGTATTACAGTTTGATTCAACAAACTTTCATCTCAGTGCTGAACTCATTGGAAGATGCCCTTGCGAGCTAAGTTTTTTGGATTACGTCAATGTTTACATAATCCAAAAAAGAATGAAATCTTAACTTCACCATGGTAAGTCATGTAAACAGAGACATGAATGAAAGATTAAATAGATGAAACTCCCAAAAATTATTTTTGCTGAAATGACAACTTTGAAATCTTGTTCCTCTGGGAGGCCATAGCTAGTACTTTGAACTCTTATTCATAAAGAGTTCCAGATAAACTGCCATCTCCTCGTTTTTTTCTGTTTCAATTGATTTCTTTTACAAAAAAAGTGTCTGTTCATTTATCCTGATGATATCACAGGAAGTTACAATTAATTTTCCACACTCAATCCTCTTAAAATTCCCCCAATGTTATGATAAGTAAAGTCCAAGGTTATCATACCCCGTGATTATGGACAAGCACAACAATATATAGATAACCCATTTTCCGCTTATCAAGGGGTGTTTATTTCTGAATGCTAAACCTGTGATAGGAAAATGCCTACTTAAAAGCAGAAATTTTGAAAACACAAAAAATGGTACATGTATTACAGCTGTTGATTAGCAGTTGTGGCATTTCTGTATCAACCGTCAGGTAGAATCAAAATTTACCTATAAGACTCTGTGGTGAGATAACATGAAGTGTGTCTGAGTGGTCATTTATTCCCGGCCCATCATGAATAATTCATGCAACTTGATTTGCATATGAATGTGTATGGATGTGTGGGTGTTTCTTGAATTAATAAAGGGAGGTGGCATTTGCAGATCGATAGTGGCAAGCAAGAATCGTGCACAGGTAATTCCTCATGGATTTCACTGTTAACAAAAAAAGATGCAGTGATTCAAAGAAAATTTTGTGAAATATCTTTCTTCATGTAGGATGATTAACAGCTGGCTAGATAGTTTAATGCATGACCATTCAAAAATTATAAAAATGAAATAAATTATTGTAAAAAAATGGAAAAAGTGAAAATCAGGTACAGTAGAGAATTTTGTAAAGTCTAAAGGAAAAATATGATTTCTAGAGAATCCTGAGTTGATAGTGAAATAAATTTTGTTCCTGTTTTTGAAAACTGCATTTCACTTGTGAGGGGAATGAGTTTTTTCCGTGTGGTATTTGATGGTGACATTTTGCTATGTTCTGTACTTTGCTCATTTTGCAAGCACGTCAGAACCGTGCCTCCAGGCTGTGTGTTTTGAGAGGGACGCTTTTATCTCTCCACAAGAAATACAACCTCACTAAGTAAGCCTAAAAGTGTCAGTTTCCAAGGCGTTCATATTTCACTCGGCATGGTGTCCCACAATTACGGCGAGCGATTTTCCTCTGATTTGGCAGGTTAAGTTTAAAATTAATGGCCCGACAAACAAAATGAGAAATACGAAAATTTATCTGCTGAAAGTTTATCGTTCACCAGTAGGCTGAAATTTGTGCCATTTGTAACATCCGTCAGCCAAAAGGTCCTTAGCTCTTATGCATACCTGAAGGAACATCAGGAAAATGGGTCGTTGCAAATTCTCTTGGATTACCTATTTCCAAGATTTACCCATCTGTAATTCAGTTCATTCCATTGAATCCCAGCACCCAAACCCAAGCTGATGCGACTCCACCCTGTCCAATGTCCGCATCTCGGCCACTTCAATGCATCTGTTTCTAACACTGAACCACTCCCATTCTCACCTGCCGTATCCCACCCCCAAAAGACTCCCTCACTTTTTCGCCAAACCTTCCCTTTACGGTATCTGCCTCCAGTTCCTGTCACTGTAACTCCAAAGGGGCTTTGAAGAAAGTCTCTTCTCAAAACCTCAGCTCCACATCTCATCATGCAACCTGGCTCGCATCTCTTCATCCTAAAGAAAAAAACTTAGCTCATCTCAGCTATCCTTTCCTGAAAAACAATATCTCTATTTCATTCATCTGCAAAAGTGAGGGACTCAACTTTCTTTGATCTTCCACCTCTCATATTCTGTGCCAGTGTGATACACCAATCTTTAATGCTTCTTCCATACCTCTTACAGCAAACTCAATGACTTTGTCTCTGATCAGCCCATGCAGAAACGATGAACTCTTTTTCCCCTGCAAAGCAGTGGTCCATATCTATAATTTTTTTACAGAGTTGTCGTTCCACATTTACTGCACACAATGGGATTTACAGGGTGACATACCGGTACTTCAACAGTGTCCCACTGCTGTTCATAGATTTCCCATACCCTGTTTCTGATCAAGAGCACGCCCAGGTCTCCAACCTCTTCTTACCCATCCAACAACACACAGAGCACTTTGTTTCAGTGTCATAGAGGTCAGAGTTCAAGATGTGTCGGCAACCCATCTTCTGCAGTAACAGACCGACAGGCATTTTTGTGTTGTTCTAACTTGATACCAATGAGTTGTGATTAAATGTATCATTTTTTCATTCTTGTCAAATTTTCAAATCCGTTTTTACTTGACAAATTCAACCAAAAATTCTTTTTCATGTTTTAATTTTCCCTCACAATACTCACGACTTTTATCCATGGAGAGGACAAGTTTCAATTATTGAAAATTTGTGATATTCATGATTTGTAGCTATTGTTCCATGCACTATTTATGGTCTTGGAGCACACTCTGCATACTTCCAGACTTTTGAAGCATCTTTTCATTTGCTTTGTCATTTTCTCAACTGTCATCATTTATTTAGATCAAGTCGGCAATGAATATTCATTACTGAGACACAGACAAATTGTCTGCCGCTGAAACCAGCTCGCCATGCCGATCATTAATTGCTGAAACGCAAATACCACTTTACGGCGTTCGTCTAAATTTTAAGCAACAAAGGGCCGCTGGATCTGTATCTCTAAGACGTGGAGCTTACGTAGGCTTAATAACAGTGTACAAGTCGTTGGTGATTCACATCTCAGTTTTATTACCAAGAATCGTACCTATGTTTGGATTTGTGGCACAACACTCTAGGATTAAGGGAAACGAGTTTGAGAAGTACGATTCGCCGTGTCCCACTGTGGGCATTAGGAAATTCAACAGACTGACCATGGGCAAGGATGTCATTTGCCAACAAATGGAGGATGGAATGAGCATCGAGTCTTGGGTTAATGGCGAGAGGTAACTGACCATTAAAACGAATGAAATCACCCATAACAAAGGAGACAGCAATCTGTTTGTAGAATAAAAAACAATGCCCTGTTAATATCCGCCTGGAGAAAGACACGATGCCTTCAAAAAAAACTGATCCCATTCACCGCTTAATGGAAAAGACATGCAAAAAAACCCATTAGAACAATCCCCGTCACCCAATTTGCCGAGAATATAACTGTCTTCAAATGATGCGCTCTTCCCATTTGCAAGACACGTGGATCAGAGGAAAAAAGTAAAAGACGCAAACTGATTGGCGTAATTGCTGTCACCTGCCGACGGGGAAACGCAACAAACCATTAAAACATAATACCCATCATGCAATGAGGGCTGTTATTACTTATTCCCCATCACTCATAACAATGTAGCTGTATTGCAAATACCTGTTGTATTTTCACAATACAGGACAAAGGAGCGGCAAACGAGGATTTTGTCTTTCTTGTAAGGAAAACATCATATACCTAACCAGTATCAATCCTTTGCTATGCTGAGATTGGAAGATGTATTCAGTTTTTTTTCTAGGGGAGAAATGAAAAAAATTACGATTCTTTGGCATATCAGACACTGTAAAGTAGGTGTGAAGTTGAAGTAAGATAAAACTGTACACCAGCATTGTCAAGGTAACAGGATATTTTCTCATCACTTTATTTATTTAGTTATTTATTTAAAACGCGCTCTACGACCCCCAGGGAGGTAAGAGAGCACACCAAACTGTTGAAAAATAACAATATAAAAAATACAGTAAAAATATCAGGCAAGAGTACAAACACAATAAATAGTAAAAAAGAGCTACAACAGCAAGATACAATAGACAATGCAAGTACAAACCCAAGCAGACAACAAAACAGACAACATAAAAAATGCAATGAAAAATACACTAGCTAAATTCAGACATTACAAGCCTGGTGAATTTAGTGAGATTTGAATGTTCAGACAGAATTATTGCTATTCAACCCTTTTCCTGCCAAGTCCATATTTCACCACCAGGTCAAGATGGTTAAAATTAATGAAACACAACGTATTCCATATGATGTATTTTAACATAATACTGTACATTTGAAGGCTGTTGAAAACATAATACTGTAAAGTTGATTTTTTTTTGACAAAAGATACTATAACATACCAAGCCAAGTGGGTGAAAATACGTCATGTTTTGGCTCAATACCGCTTTTTACTGACTTGGCTGATGGAGAAGTGATACAGTTATTACTGTCTGGCAGGAAAAGGGTTAAACAATTTCTCCAGTTTTAAGTGTTGGGTCTGTTGTAGAAATGTCCTGTGATGTATTTTTTTCTTTCTTTGTCAAAATATGGGCAAGTGAGACTGTATTTGCATTTCAATGCAAAGTGATGTACTGTCCAGCAGTTCCACCTTTCAGATTAGACACTAGACAGATAACAAAATGAATGGCTATCTTTGATTCTGGAGCCAATAGTAACAAAAGCTAATTCATGTGGTTGGATATTTTCGGTTATTCCTTGATATCATGCATTCCTTATAATTATTGAATGCCATTATGTCAAGTGCACGTCTCTACAGTACTTTGCACAGCTTCTGTCTAAAATTCTTCATAATTTGAAAAAGGAAATGTACAAAACTCATCTAAAATAAGTGATATTGTATATGGCTCTCAAAAGAAGATTAGGACAAGTAATCGCAACTTATATCTTATCTCACTTCATATGTTTCAGATTTTTTGTGTCAATGCTCACGTTTCCAGTGTATTTCCAATTCCAGTACAAGTGTCATTGACCGATAAAAACTGGAAATCCAATACAGATTCTGTCACAACGTCTTTTCTAAATTGAGTCGAGGAATTTTTCACGAGGCGTGATGGATTATGAAAGCCATTGTGATTACGTGTTGCACAGTCCATTCTGCAAAATGCATCTCCTTATAAAGACCGTTAACGCTGATCTATCAGTGATGATATATCAAGAGGCTTCCCTTTTGTCAAATCAAAACTTTCCAAAGAAGACACCCTTCATGAAGTGATGACTTCCTTCTTACAAAATGTGGAATGCACCCCTCCAAAGTGAATTATTCTATGGCCTTCCTGGTTCATGTTGTGCTCTGGAGTAAAGTGGCGATGCATCTCTCGGTGGCTATATCTAATATCTATCTTGTACAATTGACACGCTGTCCACACTACTAACACTGCTCATTCAACAAGCTACTCAACGAAAGTGTTTACTCCAGTCAGTGTACATAAAAAAGTATGACTGACAAAATATTAGCTTAAATATGACGAACAAGCTAGATAAATCACAATTAAATGTTTTATTTTGGTCAGTATATTTTTGAGGCATGATGAATTATGTTGCATAGTCCCTCCTGCAAAATTTTGGTCTGTATATTTTTGGTCAGCATATTTTTGATATTGTGGGAAATAGTTTTCCCATGAAAACTGCAACTATTCTTTAGACGCCCTGCATAGATGAAAGGTAAAAAAAACAAGGAATATGATAGCCCTTGTAAATTTGCACAATTTTTTAGTTTCAGATTTCTATGAATGTTAAAAAAAAGCGGGATTAACATTCTAGTCGTCAGACTTTTCATACAGCATTGTTTGATCAATGCATGCCTGTAAAGTATAGTAATTTTACTAAATTTAGTTCCGACATTAAGACGTAACAAGATCTGTCGCGTGGATTGAAATATATGACTGCCAACACGCCGCTGAAAAGGCCAGGCGCTGGTGTAGATTTTCAGTATGGTTAGAAAGATAATACGTGGTGTTGGATAATATGTACACAACTTTCCATGTGTGGTGAATGATTCTATTATCGTATCGATGCATTATTCCCCACCCATACCCTGGAAAAATATTATCTTCCAAAATTGCCGGTTATTCTTATCACCAATTCTATATTAGTTTTTTCCCATGTTTCAATTTTGAAGTGCATAGCAATTTTTCACGCCTTTCTGCTGGGACCTCACCTTTCACATCGAGAAAGAATTGGCAAAACAAAACTGAATCAAAAGGCATTTCCCCTTGACTGAAATCATTGATTGATGGAGATAGAAATTATTTCTGAAATTTTCATGCAGGAATGATGTTTGTTACTATTTTCAGTCATCTTGGGTGTGCCATTGCTGCTTCTTCTCGAGAGAATAAGTTATGATTTTTTTTGTACATACTTCAGAATCCCGCTCAAGGATGTGCTTTTGGGATGTATGAAAATGTTAAAACTGATGGTAGTCATCTCAGAAACTCTTTCAAATTTGTAGATTTTGAATTCAAAGTTGTCATCACAGAAAGGGTGATTAAACACCTTGAAATCTACTTTTACCCATTTCAGCTTGTTATTCAGTAAAACTGCTAAAAGTCGTTTAAAAGATCCATTCATTTAGCACCCACATACATCACCGCACCCCTCCGCCCAACAGAATGCCATACTGATAATTTCTGAGATCAAGATAGTGTCCATGCCCTAAGCCACCTCACCCCATACCATCCTATTCTTTGCTGAGCCAGCGAAGGTCCCTGTCCCCGCTTTTTAAAGGTATGGAAATCGATCCCAGGGCCTAGGAGTGAGTGGCACATGTAAAACAGTGTGTATCTTTGCGTCAGAGGCGGAATAAATCTATTTATCCAGGAAATCTTAATCCCGACTGCTATGTTTGTACGCACATAGAGCCAGTCGACGTTAGGGCACAAAAAAACGACACGAGGAACAAACAGGCAGTGGTTTTGAACAAAATCAATGTACCCGGTACTTCACCGATGTCTGTAACTCAGTACGTGAAAATATTCGTAGCTTGACGCACTTTGAACATAGCTCGTAACAAGGGACAGTGGAAAGCCCACAGAACTACGTGTACAACTATAACAGCCACTCATGTAGTTGGCGCTCAGTGAAGATTTTTCCGATCAACAACTTTGACGGATGATGGACTGACCTTTTCTACCACAATTGTTATCTCCCTCGATTCAGCACAAAATTTTTGTATGGACTGTTGATGCGGTGTTTACAGTTGTTACGTGGTGGTAAATCCTAGTCGTATTTACGACTGCTGCGTAAACAGTCACTGAATAAATTTTGCACGCATTTACGAGCACTGGATATTACTACCGTTTTTAATCGAAAACCGTCCGTATACGCGTATGACGGTTGTGACAAAAACAACACAAAGAATCTGGCGTACATTGTTACTGCATTACTTTGACCAAAAAATCACCCAAATGCCGAACGGTGATCATACAGAACTCTGCTGCAGGTTTCTGGACGGAACGACCCTAAACGACCGGGTCCCAGTCAGCTGTGCCGGGCTCGACGTCTACTCTATCAGCGTCAACTCAAACTTTCACTCCAGAAAACTTTACCCCACAAACTGGGAATATACTAAATTTACCTTGAAAAAATTTCAAACTGTGTATCGTATTGAAAAAATCTTACAGGGGCCACGGCGCAAATTAAAAAACCAATAAACCTCAACAGAAACAGTGGAATGATCATTAGTGTGCAAGGTCGCTGTATTATATGTCAGGGTGAAAAAATCGAGCTTTGAAATTTCTGGACGGCACAAACGGCGGGGCAGAATTAGACAAGATTACGACCAATGTGTTACCGCCGATGGCACATAACGTACTGTTG
Organism: Ptychodera flava; assembly: GCF_041260155.1. Taxonomy (NCBI): domain Eukaryota; kingdom Metazoa; phylum Hemichordata; class Enteropneusta; family Ptychoderidae; genus Ptychodera; species Ptychodera flava. The sequence goes on from NC_091943.1 coordinate 14,488,032, forward strand.
ATAGCAGGCAGTTCGGTGTCCTGTGAGAACACGATTCCGAATATATCACGACTGTTGATTTGAGCTGCCTCCGATCGAAAATTTTTAACACAAAGACATGATATCAATAATTTTGCGAGATTTTAAGTACCCGCTGTCTTCTCGACAAATAGCTGCGATCAAGATCATTATGATAGAAGCAATTGACCGCCGAACACCTGCTTGCTGTTCTTATACACAACGTGTAAAAACTTGTTATTCCTGCTGAGAAATACGACAGCAAATATTGCAATGTGAATTTCTTACTATCTTCCTCGCAATGGTTTTGCATCTGTGTTTATTTTATCACGGTCACTGGACCATTTCTGACGATTTTTACTAACAAAGAATCAGTTCACACTCATCGTGGGAACACATTGCAAAGACGTTCACAAAATTTTCATCACATTCATCACATTACCGTAATCCCCGTTTCAAAGACGTAGGAAATGTATAATGATTTGTTTATCTTGAAAAATCCCGAACTGTAGCCTCTAAATACAAAATGATTTTTCTTCTGAACAACTTCTCGACAACTTTACAATCACACTCTGATCATCACATGACAGTTGTAACCGTACATGTGCTGCTGCCAATGGAGAATCAAAAGACTTCAAATCAACAGTCAAAACGTATGGAAAAAATATCAATATCCAAGCAATGTAAAACAGAGTACTTTTGATAAGGTCAACTTATTGTATATTATAAAAAATCTCCAGACCACTCGGAACAGCGTAAGATTATGATCTCACTTATTCGAATACTACACTCGCACGGTAGGGTAAAAATATGGGAACTCAGATCGTTATATGGTGCTTCCGTCAAACGAGTCCGCTTAGCTAAAGACGGCAAAAATGGTAAAAAAGACGGTAAAATGACCATAATTATTATTGCTTATCTCTGTAAATTTTGCCGACTATTCGTTAGTAGTTGTCGAATTTCTTGAGTTTGTCCGAAAACTATTTCAGTGAATGACGTAAGTTTCAAGACACCCGAGTGCGAACGCAATATCGATATTGGGATAGCAAAATCAGTCACAGACAATCGAGGAAGAACATATAGAGTCTATTAATCTGCGATTTAATCATCCTAGGTTACCATGACAGTAAAAAAGGTAATGTTGTGCCCTGGTTGGGAAAGAAAAATTGATTAAGTTTTCAAAAAAACGTCAGCTAATACTCGAACAATTAGTAAAAAACTAGCTCAGAAAAACGTATAGAGAAGAAAGACATCACCGATCACGGCGATCTTCAGACCTTTTATCATGTTTCAGTCTGAACGGTCAACATTTGATGCTATAATCTATGTCAAGTGTCTCTTTTTGGTCAAATCCGACAGAGATGAATCAATCACGATTTAGTTTCATCGCCCCGACCCGACAGGAAATAATGAAGCTCATGGGCACCTGTATACATGTAATCGTGGCATGAACGTATCCAATGCCCGTCTACTGCATGAGCCATTGACCGTGCATCGCGAGCTAACAACGGTTTTGGACGTCACGAGAGCATTTTTTTCGCAGTCTGTGAGCGGTTGAGGTAAGCTGCTACATGTAGATCGGAATCGAGTTGATTTTGGCCGAAAACAGTTAGAAAGTAGTTTTTCGTGCTCCGTCCAAATTGGATCCGCATGTTGCCGGTTTTGTCCATGGTAATCAGCAGAGCTGTGGTGGGAGGCCGTATAACGCCGGGAATACACGTCATCGTACGCAGGGCTAGGCCACAACATACTTCCAAAAGCGATCTATCGGAAAATATCGTACTGCAGGTCAACACACACATCACCCATTCATAGGCCTACAGGTACACATATCAACGAACAAAAAGGGAGAGGCAATCCGCTTGAAACCATGAAGTAGTCCGTTTGTGTCTGAATTCATTGAGGCGCGTGTTCAGTAACCGTTGTCAAGTTTTTTCGTTCAGTAGTAAGAATCGTTTATTCATTGTTGACATCGTAATCGATCCGATGTACACAACAAATGTTTGATCGTTTGCACCTTTCCGCGTCCCCTCGTGATTGGCAGCTGTTTGAATGCTTTCATCTATTGTTTGTTGGACGCTTCGAACACAGCATCGAAGCAGTTTTGGCATAAAAAATCAACTTAAAATGGAAAAAATGAGAGAATTTCGCCAACAGGGTGATGCCACAAGTATTCACAAAACGTAATATGTTGGAACAGTGCTTTAATTTACACCATGGTTGTTCAAAGATCCAGATTTTCGGGAGCATTCGTTGACGTTGTTACCATGTGCCACTCATGTTGGATTATGAATCCCCAGGGAGATAGGGGGTATTTATAGGCTCCCCCTGCCTTTAAGTTGTTGAAACCAAACAATGATGTGGCCGTATTGACATTTTATCAGAGTAGAATGCTGGGCAAACAGATACCCAGATAACCAATGTTTACACACTCCTACCCCATGACTGTTCAAACGATGGCCTGATGTGACCTTTGCAAAGTTCAAAGTTAAATATTAAACGAAGCAAAAGAGAGGAGTGCATTCTGCTGGTTTTATGTATGAAAAGAGAATTTGAGCCACTGAAGACCATAAAAGAAGAGGGAAAAAAATGATTATTTGATAAAAATGAAATATTTTTCTGATCAATTCAAAACTTACTGAACAAAATTCAGTTTCATTTCTTCGGGTTAATACAAAGGTTAACCAAATTTCTATATTTGTAAAGCATAACCCTACTAAATATGTATAAATATGTAATGATTGTGAGACGGATCTAACTACAATACAATTCATACAAGCAAGTCGCCATAGAACCTCTTGAGCAAAATCTTCAATCCTTTCGAGTACACCGGTCTATCTAGAAAATTGAATTCCAATTGACAAAACCACAGTAATGAGGGCGATTAGAACAATTGTTGTATCTTATCTTTGAATACTATACAGTTTGACATGTAATGGGGTCTGCTGTATGCACGTGTGCAAAAATAAACTATCAGGGGAGGAAAAAAAAAGAGATAAAAATAACGCGTTTAGACAGATTGTAAAGAAGGTAGGATGGACACAATAAAGATACTGAAATCTGGTTTTTGTAATCACCCCGCCACAAGTTGACTGCGGTCCAGCTTCATTATTTCCAGTGGGTCGGTTTGAACCATGTAGAGAGAAATAGGGGTGATGAGGTTAAAGACCCAAGCCACTTTGTTCAGAAAGTGTTGAAAGTTGAGCCAGCTGTATTTTGAAAACATACCATCAAACACGTGCGGTCAGCTGAAATTAATAGTTCAATTTGTTAGCAAGGGAAATGTTTATAGCCGCTGATTATGGACCCAGGCGTTCATTGAACAAATTGAAAATCATTTCCCAGACAATTTTTTTCTCAGCTGTTTTAAATCACCAGTGTCAATGAAATTTGGGAAGTTTTCCAATTGTAAACCAGGAGACTTATACTCTTATTTTTTGCCATCCCAGTGCCAAGCTTTGAGGAGAGACTATTCCATGCCATGATGCGTTTTTTTTACGTTGGGAATTTTCAACATAGTCACTGTTTATAAGCACAACACAGTAACGTGTTTTAGATTTTCACACATGTTAAAAATCATGTGATGTGCTCCGCCGAGAGATTCTACCCTGCCAGTATTTTAATCCAAAACAAATGTTTGTCTGAGCGAAAATTTTCACTACCGGTCCCGAGTCGGTCGACTGTCACACTGGTATGCGGTTGCTTGAACCCAGTAGGTACGGCCAGAGTTAGCCAATTTGGAATCCCTACTTGAAATGGGTGTGGCTGGATCTGGCCACCAGACAAGTGCCCTGGGATCACCAGAGAGTGCCCTTATATCGGGCGCTTGTTTTTGTAACTGTGCCGTGCGTGTTTATTTTTGTAATATTGCTTTACATAAACGGCGTACTAAATCAAAAAAAGTGTAACATTATATTAAAGTTATGCTACTCGCATATTGGGTGGTGTAATGTCTTTAATACTTGTGTGACGTCTTCCACGATATCCATACGGCATCTAACACAGCTGAAAGAGGGTTCTTTGACCAAACAAAATGCTACAAATCTCATACGGTGAGGGCTGTCGTCAAAAAATAGAGAGAAATCCTCAGGATTGTCAGTGAGAAAAATATCAACTTTGCAACGTATCATGTGTCAGAGTCAAGTTCACAAAATGCAGACTTTTTTATGCCATTCTTTTCAGATTGTCTCCTCCATGGCTAATACAGACTACAGTCTTTATGATAAACACAGTCCCTCTATCCACCGGTCTGGAAACGTGGCTGGTTTCTTTGTGACACTCCGTGATATGAACCAATACACGATTCACACCTTAAACAAAGGGCACTCACAATGTTCAACTGGCCGCTATATCGATGTCGCTACCCCACGATCCTATGACAGCCGCAATGTGATCGTTCAAAAACATGACGTTTGTGGGTTGTTATTTTAAGAATATCACAAAACATTACAACTTGTTCACTTTAGAAACACTGAACAATTTATTTTTTCATTAAATGGGTAACGTTGCCCCTCTAGATAAAGCTTGAAAGGGACCACACATTATGGTTGCATTATGATCACGATCGAAAAACAAAATGACCATGCACTGTTCGCAAGTGTCATGGACTATTGCCCGAAATCAAGAAGACAGGCAAAATCAGCTGAATATTAACATCGACAGCTGAGTAGTTCATTACCAAACTTGTTATTGTGTTGACATGATAGCATTTTGTAAAAGGTATTTACTGTGCCTGAGCGCGAGCATACGTATCGAGAGTTCGCCATATTGACGCTACATGGGAAAATATATATGCGAAAAAAATCTACGTGCAAAAATCTACGTGCATTTCTGCAGTTGTCGTTCCTATTCTGCTCAGTTAACAGACATAATTTCACAGAATATTACACAGAAAACATATTTAGATCATATTGGAGGCACTGACTACTAGCATTGCAAGAGAAATGGACGACAATTTTCCGGTGTGTTTCCAGCCGTGCCTGAGCGAGCGTACGTATCGAGAGTTCGCCATATTGACGCTGCATGGGAAAATGTGCGACCACACAACTAAAATCTACATGCATTTCTGCAGTTGTCTTTCCTATTCTGTTCAGTTAACAGACATGATTTCACAGAATATTACACAGAAAACATATTTAGATCATATTTGGAGACACTGACTACTAGCATTGCAAGAGAAAGGGACCAAAAATTTTCCGGTGTGATTCCAGCCGTTGCTTGTGCTACGTACGTCAACACACTCGCAGCGGTCAACCCCAGAAATTATCGCACACTATCATCATTTACGATGGGATAAGGATCACCAAAAACACACACCGGTTTCAGGATATGATAATTTCTGTCTTCGTGTCGTAGATAGACGCAGAGAACACTTAATAGAGCCAAAAACAGCGAAAATTCGAGAAAAGCGTACACACAATCGGGGACTGTGGCATGCAGGACAAACCCAAGCTACGCATTATCACGTGACTGGCTCTCGTATCGCGGTTCGGCTGTGCGGTCTAGGTGATTGACACCTTTTACAATAGGCGTTTCCAGACCGGTGGATAGAGGGACTGTGTGATAAACCATCATCTTGTTGCGTTTTACTGAAATTAGATGCCACATTTTTCTATACTTATGGTGATTTTTTTTTTCTTTTGAAAAAAAAACAAACAGGGAAAGCGTAGAAGGTTACAGTTTGCACATTGCAGAAGATGACGGCGAAGTGGACACTGACTTTCCAGCCCTGGACAACCGTGAAGTCATCTCCAAATTTGGCTTCCACTCGCTCGCCCTGGTGGACACCGGAAAAGCTCCAGAGCCAGATAAAAAGGAGATATACGTCACAGTGTTAGTAGAATCCTATCACCCCTATCTTTGACGATAAATGGTATGGTCCAGTCATAATGTATGGTCAGCTGGTGAAAAGATTAAAAATAAATGTGGGGTGGCAATCAGCAGAAAGCAAAAGGGGAAGTAGTTTTGTTAAAGACGGATGTACAAATACATATTTTATTACTCCATTATGTTCTCATATTTGCCTATAAATTTATTGAAATGGGAAATTTTCAATCAAAGAATCTAGAACTTTTTATTACAGGATTTCTTATTCATGTTCAGCATATGTACAGATTGATTTTATGAGTTACAAAAACTGACCTTAAAAATTCATCAACCCGAAGAGGTAAAGAAAATTGCCATTATCTCTCACATTCTTGTATTTGAAAATTTACTGGCCATTATGGCAATGGCCAAAATTAGATGTGAAATGTTGTAGTACTCCAAAGTAAAGTGCATCCAATCTTGCCTATTGTAGTACTGTACATGTCTATGGGTGCTGTTCATAATAGGTTAAATATTAACATACCTCTCTTGGGTATGACTGGATTGTCACATAGTGTTAACACAGCGTTTTTCCATTTTTTGAAATGAAAATTTACAAAAGGGCATCTAGTGATTCGACGAAACTGTACTTTTCCAGTCGTCACATGCTACTGAAACAGTGTGTTCCATACAAGTCGGTTTTAAGGCATGTTCAGTGTTGAAAAGATAAAACTGATACAACAAAAATACAGGTGAACAGCTCACATTTGTAAATTCCGTGTAACTTAAGGTAGTATGCGCTTGAAAAGTGAAAGACTTAAACTTTTGCCCAAACCTTTCATCAGTAAAACCTTCAACCTTTCTCTTACCAAATCAAGAATAAAAATCAGGGGTCACCGTGCAAAGTTTTGAACTTGGGAAACAAATTACCCAACATTTTGCAATATTTGAAATTCAAAATGGCCGCCATCCCTGTGTTGACTCTATGGGAAAAATTAATATTGGGATTTTCAAAAAATTTAGAAGGTGAAAAGTTTTCTTTCTCCAATAGCTTTAAAAAGAACCCCCATAAGTGGTAGATTAGAAAAAAAGAAAAAAGAATTGTAGAAATTTGAGAGTCCGAATATCTGTTCCCGAGGCACGTTCTGCCTTAATAGAAGATCACTCTTACAAATCAGAATGGCTGATTCAGTATCCCTCGTAGTCCAGCTTATAATGGTACCACCCTTCTTTCCCAAAATCTCTTGTATCTGGCAGGAATGCACCGTATAGCGGCTTTTCCAAAATCCAAGTTGACAGCTTCAATACAACGATGCGCGAAATCTTACAGAAGACTCTAAAAAGGAGAAAGGGACATGTTAGGATTGGAGGTAAGCAGATCAAACTATCAAAAAACAAATGTGTTCTGACAGACTACAAGAACTGTACTGAAGATGGCTTCTGTGTGAGTTGGCCTTCAAGCTGTACATTCAGTGTTCTCCACAGCTGTGGAAATGATAGGGTGACTAATTTACATAACAATGCATAATAAGCATATTCTTTTGTTGTGAAAATATATTATTTTGTAAGGTTATCAGCATATGTATAGATCACTTGAGAAATGTAGGGGTGGCTCATCCCTCAAAATCCCGCTGTTGAAATCCCAGACATGACTGTAGGTAGCCTCAAATATCTGGCCAGACTTTTATGTCTGTGTTGGATAGTCCAGCTTTCACCAACGCCTTGCTCAGCATTGTTTTTATATCTCACTATCAATTACTATCACAATGACATCACAAAAACATTTTGTGCATGTTCATCGAGGGGGGAAAAAGCTGAAACCATTGTAATAAAGTGTACTATCGTTTGGCCGCACTGACATACACAGTGGACGCATCGCATCATTAAATCATAAATTAATACAAATGCAGGCTTTGATGATGCTTGACTTCAATTTGAAGAGTGACAAATCGTCTCCATTAACGTTCATCATCTCTGTATCATCCTCATCAAGCTGACATGGCCAGCAATTTCTGAGTTGTCGTGTGTGTGTGTGTGTGTGTGTGTGTGTGTGTGTTGTTACTGTGGAGTAATTTCAGGATGTATTGAATTTTCCTTGAATAATTCACAGACAGACAAAGTGTTTTCTCCAATGCAGTGAATAGTAAATATGGAAATCAACAAATCATAGATTTGATATATCTTGATATAGTTTCTATTTACTGGTAATTGTATTTGGAACTCGACACTTGAATGACATATATAGATTTCACTGGTGTGTGTGTGTCTGTCTGTCTGTCTGCCTGTGTGTCTGTATGTGTATATATACATTTATATATATATTATATATATTTATTTTTTATTTATTTGATGTATAATATTTGTTTGTTGTGTCCATGCAAATGTATGCATCTCATCTAAATCTGCCAGTATGTATAATATTGCACATATATATATGCACACATGATTGGATGTATGGCTCTTGCATATAGGTATATGTATGCTCATTTAAACATGGCCTGTATTGTATCTTGTGAAGATTTGTACTCTTTGTACATATTTATTATGATGTATGTGTGTGCCTATATATGAACATGTCCACAAGCAACAGGCGAGTTTGTCTTCTCTCATCAAAAAAATAAAGGATATGTATACTGATTGTTCTCTGTCATCAATTTCATTTGCTATGTCCATATATGTATGTGTGTGTGGGTGCATATATGTATACCAGCCTATACATATACAAGCATTTATGTATTTGTATTAGGGATAGATAGGATTTTAGTAGATGACATATGCATGCGTGCTGAGTGTTTATCTCACAAGTTATGTACACAGACGTGATTGGTGCTTGGAGGTCATATACCAATTTATAATTTGTACAGCGCGTGCACACACATGCACACATACACACACACACACACACACACACACACACACACACACACACACACACACACACCCCTCAAGCACACATACACAAATACGCATACCCATGATACCCACATGTATACAATCCAAATTTGTATCTAGAATGAGAGAAGCTTGAACATTTGCATGAATCATGAAAGACCACATGAGCATAGAGGCATCTTTAATGCAATCTTGATTGTGCATACATACATGAGTGCCCATGTCTCTGCCGAAATGTTTACCATAAGCATTTGTGTTTGAATCTTTGTAGTATCACCAAGGTTCAAAACTCTGGTATCGGTGTGTGACTATTGTAATGCTTGGCTGGTGTAAATCAACTGTGTTATTTTTAGTCTGCAAAAGGCAAATATAACATTTGCACTCATTACTATACAAATGGTCGGCCAGAGTGGTCTCAAGTGTGGCCCTGCAGTGTGCTGTGTTATTTTCAGCTCAGTCAGTCTTATTGTCTGTCTAAGAATAGACACAAAAATTTTGCAGATGAACACCTTGGCAGGGAAACGGCTCTGGTTCATGTTTGGTCAGTCACAGTACATTGCCGAGCAAAGCAAAACAAAACAAAAAAACTACAGCATGAAAAAAAGGCACTGAACCCTGGAAAGTCTTTTATAGCACAATCTCAAGTATAGTATAGGGGACAGAAACGTTCCGTGAATGGAGCCTGCAAACAATTTCTTTTGACCAGGTTTGGCGTAGCGTGTCCCCAAGGTTTTTGTGTTCCTCACAAATCTCCACTGTACCAAGGGTTAATGAGAATTTTGAGCAATTAGACTTTTATGGCTTCCTATAAGCTTGTTTGCCTCCAAGCAAAAAAAAAAGTACTGAAGGGCGCTGATGTGAGAATGTCACAAAGTGACCAAAAGGAAAAAAAGGTGGCTTAGAGTGCTTGGTGAAGTCACCTGTGAAAAAAGCAAAACCCGAAGGAAAATAGAGAAATAAACTTTGAAATTCTTCGATGTTTGATATTGTGACTCAATCTGTGGCTAGAAGTGTAGATAGAAGTTTGAAAAGTTACTCAGTGTTTCCTCTCATAAGAGAAAGGTAGTCGGACATTTGACCCTCAGATCACTCAAAAGTATGTACGCCACATTTGCCCTTTGAGGTAGATTATAATCTACAGTGTCATAATTTTTGGTGAATTTTTTGACATTTTACGGAAATGTTTTCGCAAATTTGAAAAAAAAATTTCAGCAATTTGCCAAAATCTGATAGCAATCTAAATTACTTACTGAGGTGATGTGTCTTGCATTCCATTGTGGTATGCTAAAAAAAACAGTATAATTTCTATTATGACTAACACCGTAATTTTGCAATATATAGAGTTCATCAATCAAGACATTGTTGCAAAACAGAGTCTCTTTATTGGATAATTTCACAGCTAATCAATGATAAATATACATTTTGTTCCAGTCATCATTTTGATGTTCAATCTGACCATTGCATGGGACTTTTTCGCATGTAAAACATTTCTGAAAATCTCTTCTGTTGTTGAGGTGAATGGAGAAGCTGTTATATTTTCTCCATGAAAGCCAAAACAAAAGCAGAAAAAAATTGCGGAGAGAAATTGTTGTCTACTGGTATCATGTCTCAAACACATAACTTCAAATGAACTTGCTGTGTTGGCCTTGACTGCCAAGTTCAAGGAAACTTCCGGCCGCTCCACGTTACCTTTCATTTCAATGATTAGCCACAGAAGACTTTTTCGCTCAAAATTTGCCCGACGAAGGATCAGGGTAAAGTGATTTTTATGGGACAAAAGCAGGATGTTATGACTTTTGGTTATACCCGTGCTTTGAACAAAATAAAAATGTTGACCTCTTGGAATCAGCACTGTGAAATATCGCAAGGTTAATTGGATCACCTCTGATGGGTGCATTTTACAAAAATGTGCAATGATTCAGAGAGACTCTTGTCTTCCTGCAATTCAAGATTACGCTTTCTCGCTTGCAGACAGCTGCTGTTTATCTCAATTATGCAGCAAAGTTGAAAATTTGAAACCAAGATGATCTTATTCAAAATTTTTGTATTACCGGTTGAAATAAACAAAAATAATCAAATAAACAAATAAATAGTTCACTGCCTCGGAAGATTGATAACTTTAATCCAGGAATGTTTGTTAAGGCCATCTTGTGGTCTGTTCCAAATTTATTGTGATGCACTTTTTTTTTAAATTAAAAAAATTTATGGAGGAAATGAGATCATACTTTTTATGTTATTTGCTTTGTAAGGTGGAATTTGAAATTCTCTTAAGAAATTCAATCAACGTAATAAAAAAGACAGTGGTGGTGAATACTTGGCAAAAAAAATTGAGGACAAATTTATCATTAATGAAAATTTTTGATGGGAAATGGTGGAGTGCGGCTACTAAGTACTGGATGTGTAATATTGCCGAGCGAGCGAGACTATTGTTCACTGAAAGTAGGTACAGGTTATTAAATGTAGTGTCACTAAATGATTTATAAGGCAATCCATCGTAATTTCCTATCTAAAAATGATAAAGTCTTTTCATGCCCGGAATAAAAGAATAAAAGCAGAGTTTACAGAGACAACGAAACCATTTGGTCGGCTCGATCGCTGCTCCGTGCATAATACATTCAAGGCATATAAAAAACTCTCGGCTCCGTCATTTTCTCCATAAAAAAAAGTAACAGCCTTCAACTTTGAATGTCCCCTTTGTTGCGAGTGAACAAGAGCGGTATTAAAAAATATGAAAAATGATTGACTATTACAGATGTAATCACAGGGCATAAATCAAATAGTACTTTCTTAATCACAGCAAATATTAAGTGATTTTCAGGTTAGTGTTGGAAAAACGATCTCATAACTCGCGCCGTGAGCGCAGAAATTTATGAGTGCTCTAACAGTGGAAAGTCTCCAGTAATAACCTTTAATGACCTTTTGAACTGATATTAACAGTTCCATCAGTAATATTTCATTCACCGCTCAGTAAATAGCCCACAAACTTGCAAAATTGAATTAAAATCCATAAGCTCATTTCCCATTCGTATAGAAACGTTCATTTATCAATGCGAATGGTTTTTTTCTCTTCTGAAAGCATGACATTTGCTAGCAGTGGGATGCTCGTTTCTGAAGTTTTTGACCCGAAAATGTGTCCAGAGGTTCCGGTTGAGAGAAATTGATTTGAATATATTTTTTTTTTCTGTATGCTCATAGAGTTTTACAAAACGGTGATATCAGTGAAATCCAGGGTGCAAAGTTATCATTCATTGTATTCACAGTTGCCTATTCGTCCTGCGTTTTCACTCGCACACAATTTTTCTTGCAGACTTCACTAGCCGAAATATCTTTAAACGTAGTGCCAACAGGACTTTCACACCCCACATCTTATTTGAAACTGAAGTAAACATGCCCTTTTCAAGCTTTCTTTTATTATCAATGTACCAGATTTCAGAAACCTGGATATGAGAGAGAGAGAGAGAGAGAGAGGAGAGAGAGAGAGAGAGAGAGAGAGAGAGCTGTGAAATACGCATGTCAACATGATGCAGTCACGGAGCTGGTTATCCCGTGACCCCATCATAATCTTCAGAATCAGAAAAACAAATCAGATGTAACATCAATGTTAATATTAGCCAATTATTAACCAGGCCGTGTGCAAATATTGAAAATGACAAACATGCCAACTGCTGTAGATTTATTGCCAGACGTGTATTAGTGAGTGAAACAATGTACCTATGCTCTGACACCATATCAGACCAAGTTCTCATAAATTTTTTCTCTCCATATGCATAGATTTTGACTCTGTGACCTATGTGTTTCGCTTAGGGTAGAATGCGCCTCGAAAGTGAAAGACTTCAACTTTTGCTCAAAGTTTCTCTGAGAACCTTTCAACCATTCTCAACCCAAATCTACAATAAAAATTTGGGGTCACGGTGCAAAGTTTGGAAGTAGCAAAACAAATTACCCAACATTTTGCGATATTTGAAATTCAAAATGGCTACCATCCCTGTGTTAACTCTACATGGGAAAAATAAAATTTCAGATTTTTGAAAAGTAAGATGTTGAAAGTTGTTCTTTCTCCAAGAGCTTTAAAATGAGCCCCCACAAGTGGTAGATTAGAAAAGACCTGTAGAAATTTGAGAGTCCAAATATCTGTGCCCAAAGCACTTTCTACCCTAAAGTAAAGGTGCATATCTAAATTTCACAGTGTAATGTTACTGATGCTAATCACTAGTTACAAAACACACTTTCCTTTATAAGTACTGATGGGCAAGATAATTTCATTTGCCTCTCCAAAAACATTTTCGTTTGTAACTACTGATTGGCTTGATCGTCTCATTTCCCTCTTCACAGAATACATTTTCTAGCATTCTGTGATGAAGTCTATTCTTGTATCACAATTTACTGTGAGAAATACAGATTGTTTTAATCCAAGTATGTCATATGACACACACATCATAAAAAAATCCCCATTTCACCACCGATATTTGGTTTAACCCATATGTGCATCTGTGGCAAGGGTGGACAGATACTCTAAATGGAGGAGAAAAGGTTAAGGTAGCGGTAAATTTTGGAACAAATTCTTCGGGATGTAAATACAACAGTTTTGTTGCTTGGATCATCATAGTTTCTTCAAACCACTATGCAACATTCTTTGTATTTATGTAACCATTGACAACACCACAGTCTGCACAGAAAGTTGTTTGTGTTGTCCTAATAATATAGTTTACCATGAAGATATAAACATATTATCTGTATCATGTATAACTGCAAAGAAACATATAAAAATTAACCCTGTGAGTGCTGTAGGTTTTTCCATGCAAAATTTAGAACAAAATTTTACCAATTTTTACAAATCTTCTGTAATTTTTTGATAATTTTGGACCAAATAGATATCAGTTTCCGTTGGCTGCAGTTTTTCATCAAAATTTTCGGAAAAATCTGAACGGAAATTGATATTTGAAATATATTTTATAAAGGCTACAAAAATTGACTTTGGCGCTCAAAGGGTTAAACTATGTACGACATGAGTTCATTGCATGATTCATAGTTTTGAAATTGTTTCCTTGTAAATATCTGAGGAAAATTGATGTTTTAGAAAATTATTTCAGTCAGACTAGGGGGACAGTGGACAGCGGAGGAAATACCTAAATGGGCAAAGGTGTGAAGGATTCCATAGCTACTTCCTTAACTGCAAATTTATATGAAATCTTTGTGCAGTATCGCTACATCTGCTCACAGTCCCTCCTGAACTACTGAAGTCACTGGCTTCTTCAAAATTGTGTTTATTGTTTCATATCTTAAAGGAATTAAATGGCTTGTTTGGGGTTAAAATTTACCTCTAGCCTTAGCCTTGTTTACTGTAAGGAAAAAATTTCAACAAATATTTTTAGAAACTTCAAATTCTTCAAAGTTTTTCAGTGAATTTTTTTGTTTCTGTTCTGTTTCTTTAAATATAATAGCTTTTCTGACCTGATTGCTTATAAAGTTTTGAAGTGTTTCAAATGTGGAATTCAAAGCAACATTGTAGTAAGTTGATAATGATTGAAGTTGAAAAACAATTTAGATTCTCGTCATTACTGTAATCTCCCATGCTGCAAGTTGAATATGAATTACCATAGACTCAGACTCTGTTCATCGTAAGTTTAACGCTTTCCACCAGGTGTTTTTCCTTCAACTTCTTAATAATCTTCCCTCAACGTGTGAGAACATGTTAGTTTGAGCATCCCTTGAAACTAGATTCCCTCTCGATATAAAGACAAGGTAGAGTTTGTTATCTCAGCGACCATTCCTCTTCAGATGGCATCGCGTTCAAACTCCGATTTCAATTTCGGTGAAATCGCTCTTGTAAAACTAGTATCTCTGACTTGCTTGCCACGCGTTGATAGATCTCCCCCGCCTGACCAGTAACAGTTCTGATCAGATTTGCCCTTTGACCCCATGACCTGCATTAAACCCGGCAGTCAAAACACATAAGCGGATCATAAAGTATAATTACAATGATTTGAAATGCTATACATAATAAAGCAGCCCAATGTAAATATCTCCAGCAATATTCATCTGTTAGACCCACTTTCTGCTCTGAAGATGAAGGCATCAACAGTGGCGAATTCTCGTCATGAACAGCGAGGAAATGTGAACTGTCAAAAAAACCGGGGGGAAACTGGCCATTATGAGTCAGCTGCAGATGTTAATGTTCAAGCAAAGTTCACACTTAACACCTGCCCAGAGAACAAAGACCCTGGTGTTAGGAAATTAACACTTCCAGTAACGATTCACTTTTATCATAAAAGCCGCAATTGTCAAACAGACTATTTGCGCCTGTACCTACTTAAAAGGTAAACATTGCATATTTTATTGAGTTTTCAAATTAGTGTCAAAATTTTTTGTGCACCTACACCTCAAAATTAAAAAAATTAAATTCTTAAAGGAGCCATACATGGATTCCTACCCGCAAATGTTTATTATTCAGAACATCATAGAAATTATGAGCATAGAGCAAGCATAAATATGTAGTAAAGATTTCGCAAAGGGAATTTGTAACTGTAACCCGACCCTCCCAAATTCGCATATCACTGGTTGATTTTACCCATTGTCGAGTATGGCAGTGGTTGGACCTCAAGTGCCAGGGACTCCGGAATACAAAAGGGAAAGTTGACTGTTGTCAAGAATGCTGGGAAGTCGCATTGCTGACAGACAGTGCCATGATGCATATGCTTTGGAGAATATTTACCCTCTAAATATGCATGGTTTTATTTCTGAATATGCTCACAGGACAATGCAAGTTTTGACATTTCATGCAACTTTTGAAGATCTGGGCAACATTTAACCCTTTCACCACCATGGTTTGTCCCAAATCCATTGTTTTCTGTGGTAAAGTTGGATCTGTACACAGGGAACTGGGGGTGAAAGGGTTAACGTTGCCTGTTCATCATCACCTCTGTTTAATACATTCCTATTGTTCTTTATCTTCTAGTTGTTCCTGTGCAGTGACACTCAGGGAGGACAGAGTCAAGCTTAGACTACAGAATCTCACTGATTTTGACTCTGCAGTTCATTCAGTGGTTCTTATTCCCATCTACTGAATGATGCTTTTTATGATTCAGTGTCTGGTCCAACTTGTTGCAAAGTTCTGGCCATACATGCATGCAAAATGTTACGTTGTATTTACACATTTTGCAGCTCCACCAACCATGCTTTATGATGTAGTAGAAAAGAGATCTCAAGCTATAAATATCATTTATAATAATTTTTTTCTCCCTCGTACAGTGGGGATGTGTATACAATAATGAACATATTGCCTTTTACAGGCTTTAAAAACCCAATTGAGGATCATATTCCTGCATGATGACACAGGTCGCCAGGGGTTCAAAGTTCAAAGGTCAAAAAACTACCCTGTGGTCTTATTGCCACTTGCAAGGTAGTCAGTGAAACTATACTAGTCACTTGTACTTATGATATGGCACTTAGAAGAATTGAAATCAACCGATACACACTCACCACAGTCTCTCAATAGATCCACAAAAAAAGTTCAGTCGCAGTAAATTCTACCAATGTGACCCAGAATTCATCTGAATAAAACTTATACACCCTGTCAAAGCATACAGATGATACAGGGCACAAAAATGGAAGTTGCCCACAATTATTCATATGGAAATAATTTCAGATCATAAAAATTTCATTTCTGCTGCAGATAATGACTGATTGAGCTTTGTTTTCAATTAGGAAATTGTATCAGGGAATGGCCTGCCTTTATTGATATTGGAATGAGTTATAGATGATAGTGATTTTATTGGACATTGGAAGTATTACCTAGATATTCATCATTTATGATCACGCCATACTACGCCAAGATTGGTATGTTCCGTTGTAATCGGTAAAGATGCTCTCTGTATCCAAAAAAACTGTTTCTTTCAATCCACCAAGCGTGTCATCGTTTCCAGGAGAAAAAAAAGTTTGAGCACTGGCTCAAGGTTTGATGAAGCATCTAGTCAAGTGTAGCTAATTTGATTGCATATTATTCTGTTTAATACCCCATAAAGAAAAAACACATGATACCTATATTAGGTTGGATATCTGCACAGGATTTTAATCAAATTTCACTCGCTTAAACCAAGTTTTGGGTCCAGGAGGTGGGAGGGGATAGCGGAGGGGCAAGGTTACCTTTGTGGAAATAGAAGGTCAGAGTGAGAGGGGTTAAAGTTAATCTGAACCTGTTCACCCCCGATTCCCAATAAAGAGGTCCAGACTCACCATTGATAACAATAGGTTTGGGGCAGACCATGTTGGTCTAAGGGTTGAATGAGTCATCCAGCATATGCTGAGCATAAATATTAAGTATTTTACTGCTTGCTTTAGACTCTAGCTGTATATCAGCAGAGAAATTAGACTAGTGACTTGACACGTTTTCCGAGGAATGGAACCTAGTAATCAGGGGGTAGTTAATTGTATCGCGGTCTGTCATGGTTGGTAACAGCAAACTTGAGGTGAGACGTGAAACAGATGAAATTCCGTAATAACTTTTTCGAGTGAGACGTTTTCACCCAAATGAAAGAATATTGAAAATTTGGCCAGCTGCCTCGGTGAGTAATGAGGGTGAGATTATTGCTTTGTGCAGGAATGGCGTGATGAGTTTCCTGTATTAGTGATGCAATAATTTTAAAAGATTTTGATGCAGCATGAAATATTTGGCTGAAAGAGAAGCATATTTCTAAACAGAAAAACAGACTTTCAGAAACAGATATTTATGAAAATTACACCGATGAACATCAAAAACAATTTATTCATGAAAATGAACATCATGGTGAAATTGTTTTTGATACTATGTTCTCTGTGGAATCAAAACGAGTCTTAATACTGCCAGATGAATGTCATTTGGAATCAAAACGAGTCTTAATACTGCCAGATGAATGTCATTTTGAATGTCAACCCTAGTCTCTGTCTGTTACCTTTCCAACAAATATAAGTTTTAAGGTAGTTGGTGGCTCAAAATTTAAAATTCTTTAACCTTTGCTCAAACTTTTCGTTAGGAAACTCTCAACCATTCCCTTTCAAAATCAAGAATAAAAACAGTTCACAACATAAACCTTTGTACGAGAGAATCAATAACCCAATATTGACCACCGCTTGAAATTCAAAATGGCTGCCATCCTTGAGTTAAGTCTATGGGGGAAATGAAATATTCGATTTTTACAAAAATAAGCCAGCAACAACTTTATTTACTCCATGAAAATTATAGCAATGAACTTCAAAATTAATCTAACAAGTGGTAGACCAAAAGAGGTTTGAGAGTCTGAATATCTGTCCCCGAGGCGCATTCTACCTTAAAACAATATTGCCTCATTAATATGAGCAAATTCCTAGTAAGCCTCCTATTCCTTATCATAAGATGACAGTGGGTATGGATTGTAATGTCCAATGGAGGGTTTAGACTTTTGGCAATGGAATTTTCACAAGAGGCACGGAATTCCCAAGTTTTGAACCGTTTCACGACCCCCCCCCCCCCCCCCCCCGAGATTTTGGTACAGTCCTATTGATTCCTATTGCAAGTTGGATGTGCACACAAGTAACAGGGGGTGGTAAAAAGCTTCTGTTGGTAGAGATTTTAATAATATTCGCATGGTATAAAATCGCAGGACAACACCAAGCTCTTTTGATTGCACTTTGCATATTTTTGCTCCACGAAAGAAGTGATTTTGTGACATCCTTGTAACTGACGTGTACTTACCTGGTGTTCACCAGAGATTGTACCATATCATACAGATACCGCATACATCCAAAACAACATCTCTGTATATCAGAATCATATCATATGAGTAGTTTTAAGGTCGCATCTGTACACACAAGTTAGCCATCAGTATCAGGACTCAACATGTTGACTTTCTGTTGACAGATTAACTTTACACAAATAGCAGAATTCACATAAATAGTGTCATATGATAGTGATTTTTGACGTACATCCAAAATGTTTTTCACATTTGACCGATACCTGTATAGTAGAAGAATGTCTGATTTGTGAAAACCCAGTTCTCGTAACCTTGTACAGTAGCTATCAATGTATAAATACAGAATTGTTCAAAAGTCCCCTTCTCACGTGATGTCATTTTGCTGTTTACAGTTGAAGATAACATCATGGAGAAGTACAATTTTATTGAGATGAACTTCCTCCGATGAACTTCACCCATATAACATTTATCTAGATTTTTTTGTCGTTTATCTTGAAGGCCATATGTCATATCTGATAAACACTGAACACTGCCATCTGAATGATTTCTCCCTCTCTCTCTTTCCATTTGGAAATGAATAACATTTTTCACAATGGCATAAACTCCTAATTTGTCGTCATGGTTACCAGCATTGCGGCAATTGATGCTGAGGAGCAGATTCACCTCGAAATGGTGTTCTGTTTGTACGTCAGGTTTTCAATCACAGAATTACTCCCATCCAACTCACGCAATCGGATGTACCTGTTGATATTAAAAATTCAATAAATATTGAAGAAAATTTGCATTCAACGTCAAATATACATTTTATATCTTTTAAGAAAGAGATTCATATTATCAGTCTGTTTTTATAGAAATATTCATGGTTGATGCCCAACTACTAGAATGCCATGATTACGGTGTGATCAAGCAGATACACCATATCGCTGAATAACAATTTCCAAGGGTTAATATTAATTACGGAAGACCTATCCAGATTTTCTAGAATCATCTTCCGTTATATATAAATAAATATTTGGATAATCATGTAAGATCATGTTTTCAGCGAGGAAATGGTAAAGTCTTACTTGGTCGGTGAATTTACGACCAATTTCGTTTCGAAAAACTCGGTATTGGGAGGCAGATTAGCCTTGACATGCTCTGGTGGTCGTATTATGAGTTTCAACTGCTGACGTTCGAGACCTTCACATCAGATGAAAATGAAATTATGCACAGATGCTTGTCTCAGTCAGTTAAAAATACTCAGAAATATATTTTTTTAAATGATCATGGTTGTGTTAAAAGCCTTTTTAGTTTATTTATTTGCAGGGTTTTTATTTTTGTTTTTTTGTCAAAACTTTATGAAGAGATTTAGATCTTGTGTGTGAATTCACAAATGAGAATTTTCCGGTGAGTCTTGCGGAACACAACCTGCAGGAGCCGAGTGAGGCAGGTAAATACACGCACGCGTTCATGCTTGTTCATTTAAACGTGTCCTCGTTGTATTTCACGTTTGCAGCGGGGAGAACAGGAGACCGAGCCTAATGACATTGTTTATAACTTCCGTATCTCTGTCTGACTCTGTCTGAAATCATAACCATTCAATAGATCCCACACATCCTACTACGGAGTATTCATTTCCTTGGATGCCAGCCAGCGTTTGACACACCATTGGTTTTGATGGCAGGACCACGAAAATGAAATAAAATGTTTCTCGTCAAACCAGGCCCCAGAAAATGCCCCGTTTTTATATTGCCTGCTTCTTGTTCTCACCAAGTGTTCAATGAGGTCTCCAATGGCAATAAATTAGCAGCTATTAAAGCTGTATTAGGTGTAAGGTTTTTCACTGCAGTTGTCATACGACAGTTGCTTTTATTTTGCGTGCGCACGTACAGTGAAACTGAACTTGCGCATTGCTTCATTAACTCCAGTATGGTGACATTTCATTTCATCTATCACATTTTATCACAATTCAGTTTTTTTCTTTTTTTTTTTTTTATTTCAAATGTTGGTGTCATATGGTTGTTTGTGTTTTTGGAATTAATGTCGCTGCATGGAAAAAGAATTTTTCTAGCATGACCGTGACTCAGTACAAAGTGTTCGTTTTTGGATGTCAAGTATTAAATACATGACTGTTGCAAATATCTTTACTCTAAAATCAAATGCTGCCTATTACATTGTGATGTCATTCTGATTAATTGCATAAACGAGGAAAAAACAATGAACTGACACGTACGCTCCAGGAAGTGCAAGACCTGGGACAACAATCAGAAACTGCTCTAAGGTTTCAGGATTTCGCATTTAGGGCCATGACAGTCAAAGGCAGTGACAGCTAAAGGGTTGAATACACTCATGCCATCAAAGATAAGTTTAGAAACTGTGATAAAAAGATAGAATGAAAGGGCGATGGTACCGTATCGGGAGAGGGTGATAATGGTGTGAAACAGACAATACAACAGGAAGGATGAGATAAAGAGAAAGATACAAGTCAGACGAGAACCACTTGTTCGCTGCATCGATCAAATTATACCACGTGCTCTGCTGTTAGTAACATTTTAATAGCCAGTCATACACTTTAATGCAGTTCATTATATCCTTCAATGCCAACTCCTCTGTGCATAGACCCCATTTACCCTTGGGGGTTTGGAGAAAAAGAACGGTCAAATTCCTAGTAGATTCTGCCAACCTTGCCGTGGATGGTCCCAGCATAGCCACCAAGGCTGTACGTGTTTGTTTCATAGGACATCTGAATTTCATATCAGTCAAGTATCAGAGCAAGTGTAATATTAATAAGGATTGGGCTTCTTTGTTAATCATCTGCCCTCAAATTTAGGAGAATGTCGAGAGACGCATGTCTGTACATCCAGCTATATATCACACTAAATGGGCAACTGGACCAGACGTCTTGGATTTGAACGCTCTGCCCCTGCTACTCGGTGTCAATACCGCGTAAATCTTATCACTGCCATGTGGTCAGTCAGCTGGCCTGATCCTGGCCTGTAAATCTCCACCCAAATTGGGTTTGACGTTTGCGCTCCAGGATGTGGTGAAAATTTAATTTACTCATAAAAAGTTCCCAACGTCTAAAGTACTGTACTAATTGATGGTGAAAGTGAGGCTTAATGCCCAGTATTTTGACATAATTTGCTCGATTACTTAAGCGGGAGAGCAATATGGCCTGTCACTTTCACCTGTCTTGCCAAGCCACACACGGTAAAAAAATTCTTTCACTGTATCTAAAAAGACACGAACCAGAAACAGGAGAGAAAGATATATGAAAGCATAAATGATTACCCGATGAAGGAAAATCGGAGAATTTGGAACGTAGGACATATAATCTGGTTATCAATCCATCGTGATAATGGGCAATTTATTTTTTGCCGGCGGAATTTTCTGTCTTTGAGCAGTAATAAAGGGAAACTCTCCAGCATCCACGACGACTTGCCAGATTCCGGAGCAGGGGCGATAAATAAAACCATCCAGGTGATATTACAGAGGAGTGATTAACAGGTTACCCATTAAATACTGATACTTTACCCATTAAATACTGATACTTTCTCCCTGAAAGGCTTTGTTGTTGACATGTGTTCAATAAATATGTATGAAATATACAACTTGCATGTGCAAGTATCCGACCTATGACCCTAACTTGACCCAAGGCACATCTCGCAGCTTTTTTTTCCTTCCATGGCAGGAAAAATTTTATTTTTGACAAGCTACTTTCCTTTTCAGGTTCACACACAGTGATATAATCTTACGGCTGTGATGTAGCTTGATGATTCAGATTTCGAGATTTTGTTTTATTCAAAGAAAAATGTCCATTTTGTAGCAGTGTCTCTTGTCTTATCAGCAGCTACTTGAGGTTCAGGAGTGCGTTCCGCTTTAATGTTTGATTCATCTGTTATCACTTCTTCTTCAGGGCTATCTCTGCATGTTGAGCAGAACAAAATAATCTTTTTATCAAAGTTTGATAATGACGGGTTGATCAAAGTACAGGAACAAATGGTTCATTGTTAAGCTTAATCACCAACATCATGTACACCCAGACACGCATTATACATGACCCATACATTTATACACACACACACACACACACACCATAGACCCTCAGTTTTTCTCGAGGGTCTATGCACACACACACACACACACACACACACATACACACACACACAGGCACCACTTTCTGACACATACATGAATTATGAATGATCGCACAGGTGAACCCAAAAACCCCCCAAAGATTCTGGTTGTGAAACATAATGTTTTCACCGTATGTCCTAATAAGGTTGACTTTGCTGGATTGTAATTTCCCGTTTCGTTACAGGTCCAGACTATGTATTAGAAAAACAGAGTGAGCCGGGTGTTGCCGTAGACCTGGACAGTACTCTGGAAAATCAAAACACCATGGAATTCTGCCTGGTCAGGGAAAACAGTGAGTGGTTACGTTTCTCAAAAGAAAATGTTTTGATCAAAATATTTTAATTAGCAATTTTCTGTGATTTTTTTAGTGTAATAAACTTGGTAATGGATGTGTGATGATTCTGTTGATACCTCTGTGCATAATACAGAGACAAGCTATGGAAATTACGATACAGAAAGCAAGCATAGGCACGTCTCATAGTAGACCAGTTGTCTGGAAGAAATGAAATATTTCTGGCAGACACGATATTTTCAAAGGCTAATGATATACACCATTTTATGCAGAGTGAAGTGATATTTAACATACAGTTGAGTCATCCTCAATTACTTGAAATGTTAAAAAATGTATTTGCATCACTTTGGTACGGTGGATTTCCATAGAAATTTTCTCATTTTACTTGATTCTTCATTGTGGAAACAGAGGATTTGAGATAAAGTTTACGATTTCAGAACTATCAGAGAGACAACTTCATTTGAAGCATGTTTTTGGAAAAAGTGAATTCAAATCAAATTTGTAATAGGGTGATCATAGGAAATTTAGAACCTTCTTGAAATTAACATAGCAGTAGTGTAGATTTCTAGTAAGCAAAAAGGCCAACAGCAACTCAACAGGAGTTTGGAAGACACCAACATTGAAAAGATGCCACACAAACTCCCATCTTTTATCGTTCTGCTTGCTAACCCCCTTCTGAATCCATTAACGGTGCAGTGCATTGTGGGTAACACACAGTCATGCAAGACCAAAGTAGGCGACTGATATGTGTATGTGCACTTAGAGGCGAGGATAATCCGCCTGTGCGAGCAATAACTCTGGGGAATGCGGATTTGAGTGGCAAAGCCCAAGCATATCGTTTTGTCAGAGTTGATTAAAAGTACATAAATCTCAAGTTCAAAATGTCAGGACAAAGTACAGGCGATTGTTTGTCACTCAATCACAGGTATCCGTGGTGACATGGTGCACGACGAGGACAGCCATGAGTTTGATCTGAGTGGGGCTTCGTTCCTAGTCGGTTACCAGTACAAATCCTACCGTGCCCACATGCTGCACAAGTTCAAGACAAACACTGAAGTCCAGCTAGGTAAGGTCAAGTTCAAATTGCATTTCGTACATCCCTTAACAAATAAAATTCAGTTCACTGAAAATTGAATCTTTTTCAGTGTGTACTTCAATTTTCAGACAATTTGACCCCCCCCTTGAAAAAGGACAGATAAACAGCTATGCACTTGGAAAAAATAGACAAACTGAAAATATGTGAAGTAAGACATGTAAGTGTTATCTTTACCACTGAGCCACAAAACAACTGATGCTGTGAGAATACAAACTAAGCAGGGAATCTGTTCAAAACACACCAAACAAGTTTAACTATACTTGGCTTCATTATGAGCAATGGATTGAGCAGAACAAGCAAATTAAAAGTGTTTCCCCGGGAGTCCCAACGTTAATCTGTAGCCCTTAAGTTAGTGATATTTTCCTTTTGCTGGGTCCACCTTTCTGCATACCTGGGAATATTTCTCCTCTATATCATTTGCAGGGATATCAGGAGACAAGGTTGAGATCGACCCAGTGTCACAGCAGAAATCAACCAAATTTTGGAGTCGTCAGAAAGCCGTGTCATATGAAGCCGACAGCATTGCGTCATGTGACATCATTGACGAAAAACACACAGGTATGATTCTGGCAAATGATATCTCACACTTGACCTTTGACACAGGGGTAATTATGATTTGGCAACGTTTTAAGAATGACAATTTTGGATACTAAACTATTAAAGTTGAATTAGTTATACATAATTCAGCCTGATTCAATACACAAACTTAAATCCAGTTATATTATCATTTACTGCATCCATCTGAGGAAATCAATTTCTAAAATATTGGAGCAGGAATTTGGTTACCATGGCAACATAAAGGGAGTGTTTGTTGTGTGTTCCTTTCTTCTGAAGCAATATTCAAAACTCGATGTCAACTTTGTTCTTCTCATACTTCTTTTGAAACTGTCATCTGGTCCAAATTTCCATACGACAGTGTGTCAGAGCTTGGACCTCCACATTGGGAAATAGGGACGCAAGGTTGCCAAGGAGGGTGAAACCACTGGTTCAGTAATTTCTTGCAGTCTTTGGACTGATAATTGTGTACACCCAATGTCCAGCTGTGCTAGGCTGTTGACTCATTCCAGTGTGAAAAAATAGCCCATGCCCATACACAAGAGCTTTTCAAATTATTCTCAGAGGGAGTGTGCACAAACAGCATGACAGCTCTTTGGAAATTATATACGTACCGTACCTTCTCCAGTCATGTTTCCACATCTTTTAACAACTCAGCCACAAATTTTATGCAAGAAACTTTTTTAGTCCAAATTTTTCTGCCATCTTTCCATTTATTAAACAGAGGATAATATTCTTCAATATTTCCTTGGCAAAAGGTATTTTGCAAGCACTACCCATAAATCATAAGCGCAGTCCCATGATTCATATTGTGTAGGCAGCTCTAAAATAACTGTAGTCTACAGTCAATGAAATATGCCAACAGACTGTAGTGGCGTTTGATAATTCAATTTTAGCCGTGCGTTAATGATTTAATGTAATTTGATTGCCCTCCAGCAATTTCCAAGTCATACTTTGTACCCACTCACCACAGCGGGGAAAGGCAAAGACTTCCGTCAACCTGGCTTGAATTTCCAGCGTTCAAATATCGGAGAGGAATTATGTAAACCCCATTTTCTTCATCAGGATGTATATCCTCACAACGTGTCAATTTGTCGAATTTCATAAACACAGTAAACACAGAAATCCATTTTATTGGCTGATATTTTGTGCAAATACAGACTTTTTTATGCTGACTGGAAAATTTGCCCATTCTTTCATCTAAATAAAAGAGAGTAAATTGTCTGCAAACACTCGGTTCTTTTGACAATTCCATGCTTATTTTCTTGTAATAATCTTTCTCTGTCAACATGCTAATTACTAAGAACACCTGATGCAGAACAGAAAATACTTTTTCCATGATGAAAATTTTTGATGTGTTTGCTGTTTATTGTAAGGGCAGCATTTGGAGAAGTGGATGAATGAAATAAATAGGATTACCCATTATTGCTTTTAAAGACATTTTGAAGTGCTCAAATATTCACCTTAATCAAAAGATAATGTCACATATTTGTTCTTTAAAGTTTTTTATTAAATTTGTCATGAGCACTGAATGAAAGCCTTTACTTGTTGTGTGTGTGTGTGTGTGTGTGTGAGTGTGTGAGTGTGTGTGTGAGTGTGTGAGTGTGCAGTTTCTGACACAAATATTTGATATTTTGAGCATAGAACATGTACCTATATTTAAATATTCTTAAACTCGGTCATAGACTGCTGAAATGGTGTCTTTTGAAGAATTTTTCACAAAATTCAGCATGTTTGTTCATCGTATAAGTGAAAGCACAACCCACTTTGAGCCCAGGTGTCCTGAAGTTTTCAAACATACCCAAATGTAATAGTTTGCTTTTAGTTTATCATTTTCTGCATACAGCCTTGTTTCCAATAATATTTCTTATTTCATCATCCTTTGTTTTGAAGTTATGAAACAACATATTTTCTCAGCTGTATTTTGTAAGAAGGGTGGAGAGTTTGAAATCAGGACTGAGGACCGTATGTTGACAGAAAAATTTACTGTTCGTGGCAAAAATTCAAACAATACAGGTGTGCAACATTGCACCTATTTCTCATCTTCGAATACGAAAAATTAATAGTGGCAATATGTAGCTCTGAACATTGATATATTCTTTACTTTCTTTTTCAAACTTTTGCGGCCTTTTGCTGCCTTAAATGGGAAAAGTAAAACAAGTTGTTGCAGAAACTACTGACGTAACATATTATTGGATGACAACTTGATGATCATTTGCATACGTTTCTCTAACTTGCCATATAAGGAAGCTATGAATATTTATGTAAAGTACACAGTCGTGATGATAGCCAAATATGGAAAGCATGAATATTAACAATTGGCAAAAGTGAAAATTTTTAGTGACTTGAAAATGTTTTTAAGTTTAGAGAGTAATGTAAACACAAATCATTTGTAAAAATGGAGGTAACATCAGTCCATCTGAAGCTATGTTACCAGAATATGAATGTAGCTGGCGAGATTTCCGAAAATGAGTTTTGTCTATTTTGGCAACAATACATCTCTAAAGGAATGTTTGATATTAGCCTTTAGTAACACTTCATGGTGAACCTGTCGGCAGGTCAAGGAATTGGAGCACAGGTTAAGATTGCTCTTTTTGAATTACAGTTGTATTATTTTCATGTGATCTTTGAACCAAACCATCCATGAACCATCAGCGTTAGAATGCTAGATTATTGCAGATTGGAAACAGTTGACCCAGCGTACACTTACCAAAAGCAGGAGTCACGCAGCCTACGTGCATTCAATTATATTAATTCAAAAAAGGAAAAAAAATCTTGGCTAAATGAGGCATGAAAATCTCACACCATCATTAAGGGAATCCAATTTCATCAGTTTATGTTCTCACTTTATTATTGCGTATATCGTTACAGGAAGGACGGTGTTCCGGCTCACGTATTTTGCCGGTAATGATTTCAAGTACCATGATTTTGAGACAAGTACAAGCACCGCCACCGAGATCGTCGCCAAAATAAATCACATCCTGGAACTGCGAGCCAGCTCCATTCGCCGCGAGTTCACCTCCATGAGGGGCAAGAAAGGCGTCAGGAGAACGTGACCTATGACCTCCGTGAACTGCCAGGTACTCGCTGGTTTTGTCAGCGAAAAAAAAAAAACACCTTTAGGGGAAAAGATTTTGGATCATCAGAAACTGGAGAGAAAATAATTGCTTTTTTGTGGAAATGGAATTTAGAAACCTTGGACAGGCTGATTAAGTAGTCTCGGGGAAAGAACATATAATTAAAGTTGGTGCGAGGGTCGTTGCAGCAGAGACTACCAAGACTTGGTTTCTGTATTTTTTTTGTACGCGTGTTATTCGGAAAGGGCACATTGAGATGTGTCGTTTCAAAAACTGGTTGAGGTTTCAAAAGTGCAATTTTTTTTTAAGTGCCTGTTTTTACGGTTACAGTCAAAGTGATCAATGCTGTGAACTCCTGTACTCTTTGAAGGGAACACAGGGATAACTGTAAGCCAGTGTGCAGATCGGAATCGGATGGATTGATTTCTGTCAGGGAGGGAGGTTGTCAAGCTGTGAGAGAAGACAACACAGACATGCTCACATTTCACTCCTTCAAACCCCCCTGGTGTCTAGTGGTATGGTCCAACTGTATTTTTTGGGACAGAAGGGGTTATTCCAAAGCAAAGAGGGGTAGGGGTCACAAGAGTGGAGGAAAATTCTGTGAAAATATTGAATGTCAATAATGACAGATATTGTATACAGAGAAACATGAATCTTGATGTCGACAATACATGAACAAAAAAGTTGCATTGTTTTATGTAAGAGTGTATGACTTTTTGTTGTAAATATTATGAAATTATTGCTTCTTTCTCCTCGGGAGATGAACACTGCAATGGACTGCCTCATTCTCCAAATCAATAAAGTAGCAAATTATTTACAAGTACTTCAGACAGCGATGAGGACAGGTTGTAGACATGGTTCATTTCTGCGAGTTGACGCATCAGATTTCTGCGCTGTGAACCGGGTTGGCTCTGAACATTGGCAGACGTGAGGAATTGCACAGTTGGCTTCCCCTGAGAGTGAAATATGTGCTCCTGTGATGTATTTATGGTCTGAACGTACAGGTTGATGGCGAGTTTTTTTTTGGTTTGCAGCTATAGCTTGGGGGGTGGTGGGATCGTATGTTCGTCGGTGTGACAGATATGAGAGTATCACCAAGCGGGGGTGACTGCCTAATGGCAGTCTTTATTGGGACAGGATGATCAAAGTCATGATCAATCATGAATGGAAACAGTATGAGATTGCTGGGGTAAGAGAGAACCGTTGACAGACACGGCATGGGATTCGGATTGAGGAAGAGAAAACCGTCAACAGAAATGGCCTAGGATTTGGATTCAGGAAAATGGCAGTTTGCTGGGCGGCAAATGAAATTTTGGAGTCGTCTACAATTAATAATCTAGGAAGCATCAAGCATTCTTTGAATTCAGCCATCTTCACTGATAAGAAGATACTCAAAACACTTGGAAAAACAAATACTTTCAAGCAAAAACCAGGTTATACTGATCAAATGCAAGTACTGACCAAAGATACCAGGGAAGAGTATTCTTCTCACCTACAGTCAGAACAATTTTCTGATCTAGACAGATTTTAGTCTGGCGTTGTGTGTTACAGTTTCCATAAGCAGTTGCTATTTGTGTTTTTTTTTGTCTTGATATGTAAACTTTAATATTTAAAACATTGAGTAAACTTTACTTCTAAGGTAGCTACGTTATTCAACCCTTTCATACCCATTTTCATCTTCAGTGGGTCCAACTCTGCTGTAGAAAGCAGTTGGGTTTTACCAACTTTTGGCATTGAATAATTTCCCAGAAACAGATGCACTCCACTCTGTTGCTAAACATTTGAAGAAATTTTAAAAGATGTCGTCTTTCTGCTGTCAGATTCACAAGTTGCAAATTTGCATTGCAGAATATGTATATATATATATTTTTCAATGAAGCTATAGAAATCTAGGCTGAGCTGATTCATTCCAAAATTTGCTGTGCTCAAATTTTTGACACACTGATTTACCTTCTGATCTCAAAAGTACATGTATATTACAGTTTGCTCACAAACGATCAGTAGTCAGATGTAGTGGGAAGAGTTTTAAAAATTTCAATTTTTTTCATAAAAATTCTTGAAAGAGTGTGTAGTTAGGCGGCTTTGGCTCATTACATGTATTCAGTGCTACCTCCTACTGTATTTATTTTTGACAGAAGCTCATGAGAAAGCGCCATCTTCACAAACTTTATCTAGAGTTCACGTTGCTGAAACGTGCTAGAGCTATAAGCTACAACCTGATTCTACGGTGCGTTGAAGATGGGTTTAGTTTTTGACAAGGGATGGGGTTTAGTTCGCATTCACCGTGCTAGGTTTTACAAGTGAAACTGAACGCTTTGCAACTGTGATTGCAGGGAGAGTTAAGTTTACAACTTATACTGCTTGACTGGCAACTCTTGTCTTTGTCACTGTGTCACTGATATGGATCAGGTTGCCACCGAGGTTATGATGTAGTAATTTACAACTGAAACCACGCAACTTGCAGCGGTAGAAGGTTTGTTCTATGTGTGACGAATTATGAATTGGCGATACCCTTTGCTTGGTTTGTGAGACGTTTTACACTAACTTGCATCCTCCGGGGAAACTCTGTGTGATGAACTTGTGATTGGCAGGTGGTATCAAACAGATCCTGATTTCAACCGGGCAAACGGAGCAAAATAGCCCCATATTGTTGCCATGGTGCAGAGTTGTGTTGTATTGTTTTAGAAAGTGCCAAGCAGTTGTGCTGTATTGTTTTAGAAAGTGCTAAGCCAGTTCTCTTGTCTTGGCATAAAAAAAATTCTAACAAAAAGTTAAAAAAACAGCAATATTTTTCAACTTGTGTAGGTTTTACTCACTTCTTTCGCAGCTGTATTTTCTTGCATAACCCTGAACTCACAAGTCACAACATACCTGTCACAAGTCAAGTTTTGTACAGCCATGATATTCAGACATTGACGGACAAAACACAGAATCATGTAAATGACTCATAATTATTTGAGATCAAGTTCATATACATGGGAAGTATTCATTATTTACAATGCAAGCGATGTTACCTCATTGTTAATCATTTTTACCTCCCATTTGCCATACATATATGGCAATTGGGAGGTTATATGGTTGAAAAAAGTCTGTATGTGAGATGTCTGTCTGTATGTATGTATGTATGTATGTATGTATGGATGTCTGTCCGTCCAACGCAAAAACTCAAAAACCGCTGCACGTATTGAGCTGATTTTTGGTGTAGTGATGCCATATATGATGTAGATGTGCCGTTGTTAAAATGAACTTTTTAGTCCCATAGATATGCTAATGAGGTAGAAAAAAAAGCGAAAATGGTCAAAAATCAATAACTCAGGAACTACTCATCTGATCATTGTCATATTTGGGTTTTAGGTACCTTAGGTCCAGCTTATTTAAACATATAGATTGATGTCAATATTTGATGCTTTCTATTTTTAATGAATTTTTTTTCTTTTTTTGCCATTTTAGTAAAAAATCTTTTCCTCTTAAACCAATGGTTGGATTGCTTTAAAATTTGGCATGCAGGTACCTTGTGAAAACTCAAAATAGAATTCATCAAAATTATGGCACAATTTGCAAATTTGTATTTTTGGGCAATTTTTGCCATTTTTGTTTAAAAAAATCTTCTTTGAAACTGTGTATGCCATTACTTTCTAATTGGGTGTGCAGGTTCCTAGGAGTGACCTGAAGATGACTCTCTGAACTCAAGCTGAAATTTGCAAATTTTGTGGTACTTTTTGTCATGCTTTCAAATTTGGTACATAGGTGAAATGTAGTAGGTCATTCATTCAAAGTCAAGTACTGCCTTGTGAATGAGCAGATTATGATTGTGCCGTTCCAGGCTGAGGTGCTATTTATAGGAATGATGCAATGTTAGACGGTAATTGATGTTTACTGAATTTGACTACATTGTAAGTAACTCTTGTACTGTATAAATCCTATCAATTTACCCAGAAAAAATAATTAATATGATTTTAAATAATTGAATTAGTGAGGATATCAACAAAGCCAAAATAATTTTAGTGTAGAATTATTAGAAAGTTCAACTTTTTTGACAGTTCATGGTGAAATGCTTACCATCTTGGAGGATTAAAACATGTAAAGGCAACTTTCCTGAATCCCAACTTTGACATATTCTGAACCGTCATATATTGTGCTCTGTATGTTATCTAAAAGAAATTGCTCATAATAGTTTGTCACGATAGGTTGGTCACATAAATAGAGATAGAGAAAGTTCCAATTTCCATTTATGGTTGACTTGGTAAGGATAAAATAAAATTACTTTTTGAGGAAAAAAATAGAGTGGTCAATTAAAAGAGTGGTCAAAGTGATAGGGTTTTTATGGTAAAGCTGGGCTGTAAGATTCCTTATGTGCTATTTATAGCAATTATGCAATCTGTGTAAACAGTGCAATGAAAGTGTTACATGATTCCTTATAATGCTTTTGATGACCTTGAACTTCTTAAGTTGCAAACATTTGTCTCTTCTGTGTGCTTTCTCTGAGTACCTACAGGCTCAACTTATTCAACAGAACTTACTTGCAATGTTAATTTGAAAGTTAAAATGTGCTTGGTTAATAGGATGAAATACTGATAAAGATAACCAGCTGAAGATTCTTTATAACCTGACAGATATGCTGTTTTTTTACCACGTACATGTTGATAAGCAAGTCTTGTTTACTTTAATTAGAATGTAATTAACTCTCATTTATATTATTATAAGCAGTAGTATCAAGTTGATCAAGCTAATATTGACAAGTTGGTCGGCTGTTGGAGGTTAAAAGCTGTAAAAATAAATGTATGTATGTATGCATGTCTATCTGTTTGCCTGTCTGTCTGTCTGTCTGTTTGTTCATAGACCTGCGTTTTTTGGAGGGTCTATGGTCTGTCTGTATGTATGTATGTATGTATGTATGTATGTTTGTCTGTCGACATTAAAAACTCCTAAATCGCAGCACCTACCATCTTAGTATTTGATGGACAGGTGCATCGAGGGGTGGAGATGTGAATTTGTTGAAAGAAACGAAGGGGAAGGGGAAAAAAGGAAAAATCCTGCAAAATGCTAAAACTTTGTAACCACTGGCCAGATTTTGTTGAAACTTGGTATGCAGGCTCTTTATAGTGACTTAAGGTACATTTCTTCAAATTGTGGTGAAATTTTGAAAGTTGTATTTTTTGGGCGATTTTCCCGTTTTTTGTCAAAAAATCTTTTCTGAAAGCACTCATCCCATTGCCTTGAAAACTTGTATGTATGATCCTAGGGTTGACCTTTGTCAGATTTGTTCAAATTGTGGTGAAATTTTCATATTTGTGTTTTTGGGGCAATTTTTCCCATTTTTTGTCAAAAAATCATTTTCTCCCAAAGTATTAGTTGGATTGCTGTAAAACATGATAGTCTTGATCCTAGGGTTGTTTTCTGTCAGACGTGTAAAAGTCATTATGAGATGGAGCATTTCATATTGCTTGGGTATAAGATTAATTGGGACTTGCAATGGAATTTTCTTAGTCAACCTGTAAGAATGCAATGTCATGTGTGTACTAGTAGTTAGTATCGCTGCAAAATGGGAGGACAGTGTCATTGACACTATTTTTTAATAAAAAGCACAGCAAATTCAAGACG
This sequence comes from Ptychodera flava, assembly GCF_041260155.1. Classification (NCBI taxonomy): domain Eukaryota; kingdom Metazoa; phylum Hemichordata; class Enteropneusta; family Ptychoderidae; genus Ptychodera; species Ptychodera flava. The sequence continues at coordinate 14,521,167 of NC_091943.1, forward strand.
AGAAGAATGAGTTGTGGGAAAAAAGAAAATGATACAATAAAACAAGAATACAGAGAACATGAAACACGTTTTGCTATCGTGATATCATTTTAAATATTGTATTGACAGTCATGAATGAAAGTGTGGATAGACATGGGATGGGAAATGCATAGAAGTCTTCTCAAAGCTAATAATGTCTGTGTGTGTGTGATGTAGTGTAGTAGAGCCTACAACTTTATTATAAGTTAGAAAGCACCTCAGGGCAGGCAGACACATATTTGGATTGTCAAAGTATATATACAATTTTTTTTTAGGCTACCACTTTGTGGGGGCTCATTTTGAAGCTCATGGCGCAAATAAACTTTTTCCCCAGCTTACTTTTGTAAATTGAAAATAAGAATTAAATACAGCGTTGGTGGCCATTTTGAATTTCAAGTGTCGGTGAATATTGGGTAATTTGTTTCTCCAGTACTAAATTTTGCACGATGACCCCAGAATTTTATTGTTGAATTTGAAAGGAAATGGGAAGTATTCATTATTTACAATGCAAGCGATGTTACTTCATTGTTAATCATTTTTAGCTACTATAGACTATAGTCTATAGAAGCTATTGGGATGGGTATCCGTCCGGCGTCAGTCTGTATGTATGTATGTATGTATGTCCGTTTGTGAGGCGTCCGTCCACTCAAATATCTTGAGAACCGCAGAACTTACTGATTTGATATTTGTTGTGTAGATGAAAAGTATGATTTTGAGAAACTATTTTTTTAATTTTTTGATATTGTTGAAAATAGGCAAATTAATGCCAAAAAAGGTGTTTTTGGTAAAAAATCTTCTTCTTCATAACCGCTGGTCAGACAGCTTTGTTATTTGGTGTACAGGTCCCTAGGGGTTACCCAACTTAGATTTGTTCAAATTGTGATGAAATATGCAAATGTGTATTTTTAAGGAATTTTTTGTCATTTTTGGTCAAAACTTGACTTACATTGTATGTAATTCTTGTACTGTATAAACCCTATCAATTCACCCAGAAAAAAAATAATTAATATGATTTTAAATATTAGGAAATCATCAAAGCCAAAATAATTTTAGTGTAGAATTATCAGAAAGTTCAACTTTTTTTGACAGTTCATAGTGAAATGCTTACCATCTTGGAGGATTAAAAAATGTAAAGGCAACTTTCCTGAATCCCAACTTTGTGCCCTGTATGTTATCTAAAAGAAATTGCTCAAAATAGTCAATAGAGATAGAGATAGAGATAGAGAAAGTTCTAATTTCCATTTATGGTTGACTTGGTAAGGATAAAATAAAATTACTTTTTGAAGAAAAAAATAGAGTGGTCAAGTAAAAGAGTGGTCAAAGTGATAGGGTTTTTATGGTAAAGCTGGGCTGTAAGATTCCTCATGTGCTATTTATAGCAATTATGCAATCTGTGTAAACAGTGCAATGAAAGTTACATGATTTCTTATATGCTTTTGATGACCTTGAACTTCTTAATTTTCAAGCATTTGTCTCTTCAGTGTGCTTTCTCTGAGTATGTACAGTCTCAACTTATTCAACAAAACTCACTTACAATGTTAATCACAGATATCCATCTTCTTCATCAATACATGTGTCACAAAAGGTTATTCTCTACATAACACAGCAGAGCTCTGTCAACTGTTGAGTTGCTGTTCTTTCAAAACTGCTTGTCAGATAGCTTTAATATTTGGTTTACAAGTCCCTAGGATGACCTAGGTGAGATAATTTCATACAGTTAGGAAATACTTAATTTTGTATCCATGTCTATAGTAGCTTCAGGGACTTTGGCCCTATGTTTTTAATAAAAAGCACAGCAAATTCAAGACGAGAAGAATGAGTTGAGGGAAAAAAGAAAATGATACAATAAAACACGAATATAGAAATACATGAAACATGTTTTGCCATCGTGATATCGTTTTAAATATTGTGTTGACAGTCATTAATGATGGAGAAAGTGTGGATAGACATGGGATGGGAAATGCATAGAAGTCTTCTCAAAGCTAATGTCTGTGTGTGTGATGTAGTTTAGTAAAGCCTACAACTTTATTATGAGGTAGAAAGCACCTCAGGGCAGGCAGACACATATTTGGATTGTCAAAGTATATATACAATTTTTTTTTAGGCTACCACTTTGTGGGGGCTCATTTTGAAGCTCATGGCGCAAATAAACTTTTTCCCCAGCTTACTTTTGTAAATTGAAAATAAGAATTAAATACAGCGTTGGTGGCCATTTTGAATTTCAAGTGTCGGTGAATATTGGGTAATTTGTTTCTCCAGTACTAAATTTTGCACGATGACCCCAGGAATTTATTCTTGAATTTGAAAGGAAATGGATTAAAGTTTCATTATAAACACTTTGAGGCACATGCTACCTTAAAGAATTCGTTAAAGAAATCATAGATACTGTGAAAAATACGCTCAGGAAATGACATGTTTTTATCGATATCTCGCAATTCGCGCGCAATCGCCATGTCAAATATCGACCGTTGGCATTAAAAAAATGTGTTTTAAAAATGTTACCAAGTGGGAGTGCCTCTTTAATATACTGGCAATTATTTTAGCTAGGGGTACAACAGATATGCTTACACTTGTTCGGTCTACTTCGGAATCAAATTCATCAAAGTGGTATGATGAAGTTAATTGTTGCAATAGTCCTTGAAGTTAACCCTTTTAGTGCTGTAATTTTTCCTACCAAAATTTTTGTGCAACATTTTACCAATTTTCATGAAATTTTCTGTAATATTTTGATAATTTTGGACCAAATGGACACCACATTTCATCGGCTACAGTTTTTATCAAAATTGGCAAAAGTCTGGCACATATTTTATAAAAAGCAACAAAAATTGACTTTAGCACTCAAAGGGTTAATTTTCAAATAGCTCACTTGAACACCAAGAGACATTATAGCTTTAATGTTCGACAACCAGACCTTTGTACAATAGTACACTTAGTAGACCCCTCCAAAATCAAATTTTCAAATCATTTGCTAATGCTTCACTCCAGGAAAATGTACATCAATCTCTTTCACAATGAGAATCGAGGACTCCATGCAAATGTTTTTGAATTTTTTTTGATATAACAGCAAATTAGCCCAAATTTTCTAATAGTTGAAATTCAAAATGGCCACCACTTTCTGCATGAAATGCTATGGGAAACAATGAACTTTCCATTTTCACAAAAGTGAGGGAACATTTTTCTAAAAGTTCAAAAATGAGCGCATGCAAGCTACAGACCAGCAAAAGAATTGTACGAGGTAAAGAAGTCAAAGATTTGTCCCAAAGGCAAATTCTGTCTTTTCACATGTGACACGCAAAAATGATAACTGACACTAATGGAGTGGAGAAATGGGAAGACAAACAATCACAGACAACTAAATATCTATTTCTATAGATTCATATTCCCTTTTGTTCATGACGTTTGCTGACTGTCAGATCAAGTACAAGAAGCAATGAGTCACTCAATTTTTTTTTTCTGCCCAGAATTTCAAAGTAAATTGCATAAATGTTTGCCTTGAGGTGACTTCTCGGATGATCGGAGTTTTCAAAATATTGGTAAAGTTGTGCATAAGTTTTTGTTAGTCTAACAAAGAAATTTGATTGAATGGCTTGCTTGTTTAACTGCGCTGTCACTGCACTTTTGCTTAATGACAGAAGCTACAAAGTAAAAAACTTTCACAAGTTTCCATGCCCCTGAGCTTCACATCTGACAACAACATTCCTTCTTCAGTAACCCTTTTCCTGCCAAGTTCATATTTCACCATCAGGTCAAGTTTGTTGAAACTAGTGAAGCACAATGTGTCCCATTTGGTGGATTTTAACAAAAACTTGAACATTTGAAGGCCCCTGAAATCATTGATACTGTAAACATGATTTTTATAGACTAAAAGCTGTTGGAACAGATCAAGCAACATGGGTGGAAATACTTACGGTTCTGGCTCTTTTCGCTGAGTTGGCTGATGGGAAAGTGATACTGTCTGGCTGGAAAAGGGGTAAAGTCAAATAATAATTTTCAATCACTATAGAGCAAAACTACCAAGAGCACTTGGAAAACTTGATTTGAGGAAGGGCACTGGCACTTCAAAGTGGCCAATTGGATATCTCGTAACAATCAGGCATGGATAATAAACCAAAGTCCTTGTCACACTACATATCATTGGTCAACTCCACAATATATTTCTTGATGCAGGCAGCAAACCGCTACCCACACAACATGTCTTTGTACTGACTTAATCATTTCTCCTTAGTATTTATTTCTGAAAAGTAAAACTTCCCGTGCAAATTAGCTTTTATTGCCAATGTTGAGAGTCGCCAATCGTGGTTGGAAAATGTCATTTGCATGAGGAGTGCCATTTGTACTGCACAATCAGTGAATAATGACCATGATGTTTTATAGATTGCATGTCTCTTATTAGCTCATATTTGGTTTTATATATAAATACCAAAAAGAGCTGGCAGATCGTCCATGTAGCCGACACGAACACGAAGTGTCTGTTACCGGCTACCGAAAACTATGAAAAATAGTAAAGAATGAGCTACAAAATCACTATCAGTTTTAAGTTGCAGGTAGAATAAGTCTGTGCCTTTGTATAAAATACTATAAAAATAGTAGAAAGTGAACAACCAGCTGAAAGTTAGTTGAGGAGACCTTAACTTCATATCATTTGCATCTCATTGTCGGCTACATGGACTGTGTGCCAAAGAGGCTTATATGATGAGTCTGAGTGGCGTCTGTGTCTGTATATTTGTGGGTATGTGCGGATGTATGTCCGTCACACACAAAGGCTCCCATAGCGCCAAAGCTACCGTCTCAGTATTTGGTGTACAGGTAGATGTAGGGGTTGAGATGTGAATTTGTTCAAATGAACACGTCAGTGTCAAAAATGTGCAAATTAGGTAAGAAAAAGCGAAATTCTGAAACAGGCTTGAAACAGGCTTACTCCACTGACTTGAGTCATTTCCTGTCATTGTTTATGAACTGTTACATATTAACAGACCTGCAGTAGAGGGAGGAAGACCGTCAGTAGAGGGGAGGAAGACCGTCTATGGTCAAACTAAGGGGGGCTAGCTGCCTTTCTGCTATGCATGTTGCTAAAGTTGACCTCCAGTACCTAAAGTTTCGGACCTTAATTACTTTTGTCATTCTTGTTTTTCTGGTTTAAATATTTCTTGTTGTTTTTCTGGTTGTACTGTGCAGAAATCATTGTCATAACATCAACGTAGAATTTTCCTGCACTGAACAGATAGAAACAACATTTATTGTTGATCTTTGGTACCCATACTGGTATATACCAATTCTGATCAAATTTGAGCGACACCGTATAATTGCGGTATTTTATTGCCTTTTATTATCGCCTTTTATAAGTTTTGAAGTTACAAGTGGACTCTTTCATGCCCCAAAACCTATGATGATGTTACTCTCTCTCTCTCGGTTTCTCTCTCTCTCTCTCTCTCTCTCTCTCTGTCCCTCTCTCTCTCTCTCTCTCTCTCTCTCTCTCTCTCTGTTTACACATCAGTGCACAAATAAGGATCTGTGGATGAGTACACTATGAGGTCAGCGTGTACAAACCGCTGACATGCGAAGTTTCATGTTGACTGCTGAGCTGTACGCAAAGCAACACAGAATATGGAAATTACAACAAATTGTGACATTCGTGTGGTGCGTGTATTTCTGTATGTCTCATGAAAGCAGACACAACTGACACTGTCCCTGTGATGTATTTCATGTGCCTGCGTCGGAAACTGAACGACTGCATGGTCAATTTCAGTGGTTTACACTTTCCCCTGGTACAACCAGTATTACTGGGAGCAGTCCCCATTGAGGATATGGAAAAGTGAAACATGAGGGAAGTTCATATTTACAGGCAGGATAGCCCATCAGATTTTGGGTCAATTGTATCCCCCCCCCCCCCCCCACCTCCTACCTCCCCCAACATATCACGAAACAAAGCAAATACCAAATCAGGGACGTCACAAGACAACGTATCAGTTGTTGGGTCAATTGTGCTCCACAATCACAGAGCCAGCAAAACCTGGTCTGGGGACAGCTTACTGATACACTATCTTTATACACTATCTTTACCCTGATAATGTTCTCTGGTAAGTCAGCAGACAAGCGTTTGTCATTCTCAAGTGGTTTGCGTTTAAAACAAGTCACTTCAATGAAAGAAAAGTACTTCAAGTAGCAGACACGGCGGAGTCAAAAAATTTGTCCCGAAGTTCTCTGACATTTCTGACTCGCCAAAATTTTGAGATTGGTTGCGATCGCTGCAAAAAACCTCGGGGCGTAAGCTACATAATTTGGTTGCAGAGTAACACCAATATTTTGCTTTGATTTCAGATGTTGCCAGCTGGGAGCAAGGTTTGGTGCTTCTTTGCTTGTATGCCTATGTAATTATTTGAAGATTCGAGTTAATGACAAAACATGAAAGTAATATTTGTGTGGTCAGGTGCGATGCCAGACCGTACCATACCTTACTCAATGTAACCTAATTACAGAACTGACAGCCCATTTCCTAGTTTGGCATGCTTTTGTCTTCAACAGGAATTTCCATCCGGTTTGTCGACAATCTTTTCACTTTGCAATATTTGAAGAAGGCCCCCTTGACATATTGGGTGACTTGTAAAATATTTGCCTTTAGGAGACACCATTTCAACAGAACATAAAGTAATATCTGGGACGTTGGGTTTTGAAGGTGACCTGAAAAAACGGTCACCCATTACTGTGCTATTTAAATGTGTAAATATAATCCTTAAAAAATAACTAAGAAATTCATACTGGTGTCTAAAACTACAAATAGTCTAGAGCAGGATGTATGAATCATCATCATTAATACAGTGTCATTATTTGATTTGCATATTCAAATGTTGCTCATGAATACGCTTTAAATAAAATTAATCCAACCATTCAAACCCATGCTGTGATGCTTCCAGTATTACATGCTGCCTAGTCGATAGTTTTACAGTCAATTTTTCTTGTTGAAATCGTGTACCAAAATTTGTAATTCTCTCAAAATTAATGAGTTTTTACCATTGATTTATTTTCAGCAAAATAATTTCACATTTCTTGAAACTTTCAACTGTGAGAAATACTTGCCTTTCAAAATTGAGGCATGAAAATCTGAACGTTAATATGTTGGAGTAGCATCTTAGTAACAGTTTATTGAAAAAACAAACCAGAAGTAGTATATCAATATCTTGAAGTACATGTATCCATTTACTGCTTTCAGGGACTTTTCTCATTATCTTTGCTTTTCACTGTATTTTTTTATCTCAGTTTTGTTCAGGATATCGAGTGCTGTCGACTCTCTTGTCAGTTTTCTTGACTTGGAGTCTGCGGCTGGAGTAAGAGAGACGCGAACCGGACACAACTGTGACTGCTTGATAAAGTTTGATATCAATCCCCCGAGATACTTGAATTACAAAATGAAAAAAAATACAATCACTATATTCCACATTGCTCCTTGATTTCCATATAATATAATCCATATTACCGTAAAAAAACCCTATTAATTCAACCACTCTGTTAATGCGATCACCCTATTTTTTTTCTCAAAACATAATTTTGTTTTACCCATATCAATTCAACCACTTATGGAAATTGGGACTTTCTCAAGCTCTAATAATTTGACCAACAATCATGACAAGCTGTTTTGAACATTTTATTCTTGATAAAATACACAGAACAATACAATGTACAGCATAGAATGTCTACGTCGGGACTTCAGGAAAGTCACCTTTATATGTTTGGATTGTCCAATTGAATAGTACTTAATGATATAAAAGATTTCATCACCGATTAATGATAAATAAAATGATTTCATGGAGCAAAAAACAGAAATATAAAACAACAGGTGGTCAGGCTGGATTTACTGAAGAACTGTGTACGAAAGAAAGAGGGGAATAACTTGAAATAAAATTGGGTCAGATCTCAAAGTTGAGGTGTGTCCACTGTATTGTTTGCAGTTGGAAAGGATCATGAACAAATATCATATCCTTGAGTTCAAGCTGGTATTTGAGCTTGTGTTTACTTGACGTTTGTTCTCTCCGCCGGCATTGTAAACTTGCCATAGTGACACTGAACTGTGTAGTTGATAACTTTAAGTCAGAGTGCAACTCAGGGACAGATAGTCGGACTCTCAAATTTTTACAATTCTTTTCTGATCTACCACTTGTTGAGGTTCATTTTGAAGCTCTTTGAGTAAGAAAAACTTTCACTGTCTTAGTTTTTTGAAAATCAAAAATTTTATGTTTCTCAATAGAGTTAACATAGGGATGGTGGCCATTTTGAATTTCAAATATTGGTAAACCTTGGCTTATTTGTCTCTCTAGTACAAAAACTTGCACAGAAATCCCCGATTTTTATTCTTGATTTGAAAGTGATTGGTTGAAAGATTCGTTAAGGAAAATTTGAGGCGAAAGTTTAAGTTTTTTACTTTCGAGGCGCATACTACCTTAACTACTAGCAGATTCTACTGGTACACGTGCAGTCTCAGCATAAGTGGTCATCCTTGATCTCTAGACGAAAACACCGTGCACCCCCTCTTTCCCTCCCCTCCGAATCATGCAGGTAGTACATCCACCCCTCTTTTCAAGTAGGCAGGTCCGAATTTTCCACTGAGAACATTGAGACTAGACCACGGTGGTGAACCCCATATTCTAGATCCACACGTTTTCTAAGGTTTTCCGTTCAGACACAAACTAAATGCATCTCTTGCACAGTTGAAGATTTGTCGTGTTTTTGTTTCAATGCAATTTCACAACTGCTTCTGCTAGAATAAGCAAAATTTCAGGTTTACAATGGTTGAAAAATTGTTTTTACTGATAATTTTGGTTCAGAAAGTATTGTAGCTGGAAGGGTCGAGAAGGGTTGGGCTTTTAACTACTTTTTTCAAACTCTTAAATGTGAATCAAGACAGCTATGACTGCTTTCCCTGTCACATGTGTAATACATTTCTTATCTCTAATAACACGAGAAAAATTCGGGACGGCAGATTTTCGAATGTGAAATACTGTAAAAATGGTGGGTCTATTGTGTACTTTAAGGTTATATCTGCACAACCGAAGGTGCCTTGCACTGTAAAAAACTAGAAACATACCCCCTAGAACAACCTTGAATTGTAATATGGCTCTCAGTGACACCAGTACTCTTCAGGTTTTGCCTTCAGTGTCAGCTTCCTGCAATACGAGTTGATTTTCGAACATTTTCTAACGGACATTACTGAAAGATGTGATCAGATTTATCTGGTGTCACCACACTTTGAGACTGAACGCCAAAATTTCGACATAAGTGATTTATGATTTCTATTGTGGGATCATTGCTGTTCACTTCTCGGAAACAAACCTTGTTTGCAGGATTGAATGAATGGCAGTTGGTTTTCTATTACATGTCGTATTGACACAGGGCCAAAATATGAGAAAGTATACAGCTGTGTATTTACAGAGCAAAGATTTTTTTTTTGGCAAAAAATTCTGGCTGATTCATTTTTAATGAAACTGAAGTGCTGGTATAGGACTGGTTTCAAAGCGAGTGCAATAACCACTACACAATACCTGTGATGTCAGTTTAGTTGACTTGCCATCCAAATTTTATCTGGAACACAACTTCTCAATTTTATGGGAACTTGACCAAAATTGTAGATTGAAAATTTTTTTTCTCATATTCTTGTAAGTTTTTATATGCTGCAAGCCAGCATTTGCTTAAAATCAGCATACGCTATGAGTGAACGACAGGCCAAAATAAAACTTCCAAAGCCGAGGTGAGAAAAGGTTTGTGATAATTTGCAGTCGCTAAAGTAAATGTCAGAAAAATCAACCCATTATCTGTCTGTTTAACCCACAATTGTGACATTCAGCTAAGCCGAGACCCTATTGCTCTTCGTGCTGAGACATGTAGATGACATGCCCGCATCTCCTTGGTAACCATAGTTTGGCTGTTGATAACCTCAGGGTGACCTTAGGAACTCAATGGGTTATACAATCAACGGCTTTTTTTTATAGTCTGCCTACACTACTTCTGGGCCCTAGATGGTGAGTGATAAGCGGTGTGTGTATTGCCGATATCGCCTCATTGCAGGTCGATATCACTCTATCGCCGCAACTTTAAAGTTTCTGCTGGGGCCAGTCGGTTTTCAGGATGGTGACACGACCCTGACCTATATCAGCTCATGACAAAAAATGTACTTCCACGTCTGTATAGGTCTGGGCGCGAAGCCGTCTTTGGCGTGCGCGTACCACAGTACAGGACATCCCTGCTATTTAGATGACTCTGCTTCAACAGCGTATTAGTACCTGACAACATAAAGATTACAACTTAACGAACTATTTGTCTGCTTGCCTAACACTAATGCCATTTTAGGTGTGTCCCCAGCTTCAATAGTTTAAGTACTTCATGTCTTAAATTGATACAATTAAATCTTTGTCAACCATAATTAAAATATTTTCCTGTCATAAATATCTTCACGCGCAGGGAAAAACTGTGAAAAAAACCCCCACTTTTTTGTCAGAAACACATAAAAAAACAGTTTCTGATCCATATTACTCTCTGAGATCAGACCTGCCGCTACGACTTATGAGGGCTCACCAGTGCACAGAAGCAGAAATCTTGTCTGATGAAATCTAAATGTTCCTCACTTGACGAACATCATAGTCATTTGACAAAAATCTTGAAAAAAAAATTTTGTAAGAAAATATAGCGTACTGCCCTGAACCAAGAACAAAATGAATGAAAATCCTGGCTGTCTTCATGCAACCAAAGTTCATCCAATCATCACATGATTGAAACTTAGGAACTGAATTTATGACCCACCTGTTTTGATGTCACCAATGGAAATAAAACAAAATAAACAGAAAACTCGTTGTGTATTGATTTTTTTTGAGAAAGCCATTGCAGAATGGGCTTGTGTGTGGCGTGTTCATTTGTCATTCATTCTCGATCTCCAAATTTATGGGTTTATGTTTACATTTTTTTGGACGCAAAAAAAGTGTTAAACAGACCAGAAGTGATAGCTATGATTACTCTCCGATGACCTCTCACCCTGAAATATTCCTCCTTCAAAATTCTCGCCATTTGTGGAAGCCGACAGTTTGTAAGATCGTGTCAGATTAGTGTCACGCTCTGCCATTTATCGGGTGCAATATCGCGACAAATGCCAAACTCCTGATTTTGATATGAATTGTTACGAAGGAAATGTTTAGGCAAGAATTTACAGTAGTAGTTTACAAAGCCATGTCAGGGTATACATCACTTGGTAAACTACGTGTAAGTGGCGTACGCTTGCCACTTCAAAAACTCAAAACAGATTGGCATTTTCACAAACTATGTAATTTTATGCATCTTGTGGCTCTACAAAGATGCATAAACAATGTTAAGGGGAGAGAAAAATTCCATGAATAGTGAAAACCTCAACAAAGTTAACACGATACCTTGGTAAGAAATGTGTGCAGACTTTGGATAAATTAGCGAAATTGTACATTCCAGATTGACTGTTTTGATATATTTATTGAAAGTCCTCAAATATTTTTTTGTCTACATTTTACAAAACTGGGTCAGAACCTGTTATCCTAAGTACTAAACTGGTTTCTTTCAAATGTTTTTTTTTCCTTTTGCCCACCCACCCTAGTGAAGCCTTCGTCACCCAAATGCAAAATGGTGCCTCCCAGCCAACAATCTGGATCGTGTGTACACACACTTCAAAGCGTCATGGAAACGTGGAAGAGAGTTTGAATGTTTAATGTCGAAAAAAGTGTCTTGTTTATATTCTGTAAAAAGGTGAAAAATGGGTCCAGAGTCAATATTAGAAATGGCGTTCCGTGGTGATATTTGTCAAAGCCACCGGGGCCAGCGTTTGAAATGTTCCTGTTCACTAGACTTATGATAGTGAAGGCATAACAGAAATTAATAAAATTCTCAAATCTATGTGCCAGCAATTTGTTGTAAAAAACTTGACTTCAAACCTGGTGAATAGGACAATCTGTGAGAACTTATCAAAATTACAGAAATTACAGCCTTCAATGGCAGTTAATTTTTGCAAAGCTCAATGTTATCTGTGTGCTGTAAAACTGCACGTACCGGTACTGTTTGACAGTGCAGCATAGCCGTACTTTATTTATTTTCAATTCATTTTTTTTTCTGCAAGGCTAATAAATGCCTAATAATACCTCAAACAACAAGAATAATTAAAATACTGCTTTTTGCTATCACGGAAATATTCAAGGGGAACTTAATACTTCCAGGAATTGGGGAAATTTTGTGGCTAAGTTATAATAGCCAAGTAAGGAGAAGTTTTGCAAGATGAGTAGATAAAGAGGTACAGAAAGCTGGCAAGAACTGATATTTTTTCAGAGAAAATAATGATGCAAGTCACTCGCATAAGCAAGCACTGGTCTTTCTGCGTGAACAGCTTGAGATTTTAAAACATCACCAAATCAGCTCCAAACATGTCCTCAATACTCAACAGCCACAGGCAGTGTGTTCAAGAATTTGCATCATTGACACAAGCTATTAAAGGGCCAGTATTTGTACTTTTGATAATTTTGTCACCATTTTTGTTTTGAATGTCAAGCGTAATTCCTCGTTTTACTCCCCAAGGCATGTTGATATACACAGTGTTCAGCTTGTCAACTCAGCCCATACGTGTATGAACTGCATTGTTATCATTGACAAGTGAATTCTGGTCCGGACTAGAATTAAAATGTAAACAATAACAATGCATTGTACACATAGACGCTAATATGACAAGGTAAATAGTGGGTGTTTCAAAATTCTTTGGGGAGAAGAATAAGAAGTTGCAGTTGATATACAAAATAAAAATAATGAAAAATATCATCAAAAGTTACCGGTAGCATTACTGGTCCTTTAATCAGCTGAAATAATTTTCAAACACCAGAAAACAGTCGCCATAAACCACGCGACACTTGGCCCTGAAACAAAGATTTTTCAAGTTTGAAAACACAACTTATGTTTTGGAGAAAATATATCACTACCAAAGCGAAACATTTACACAATAATGCATCTTATGTGACACCAAACAGCAAACCTCTGTGACTAGGGTGCTATGTAATACCCTCAAGAGCAAATTTGACATACCACTAATGAACAAGAGGTCTCCTTGACACGAGAAAAATTTTTCAACCATAATGCGATGACATGAAGCTAAAGGAAAGACTTTTCTGATAAATAAACTAGAATGGTTTAGAAATCCCTTTGATGGGGCGAACAGGTCGAATGTTAAGACCGGACGAACGAAATGTCCGTACTTTTTGATACTCTGCTTTGTATGTTAATATTTACAGACTGTCTCTACCAGTATGGTGTTTTTAGAGATGCATGCTTCTCAACAACATGCTGATTTTTTTTTTTTTGAGCCATCGGAGGAAGATAAATGTACAGAGTTTTGCGATGATCAGCACTTCTGGGTATACAGCTATCTCAATTCTATTTTTGGTGACCAAGCCAAACAAGCCCATTGGCTGAAAAGTTCAGCCTAGATTTAGCCATAACAAACAGCAAGTTACATAATAAATTGACTTGTTTAGACAAAAATAGGGGGAAAAATAAGGCCACCTGCGCCTTGAAGCAGAGAGAGTTGATCTCTCCTGGCAAACACAAGTACTGGGTTGGGTAATAAATTGCTTTGTTTTTGATGCAGAGGGCTAAATTTGGGCTGCGGACTGTTATACATGGGATGAAGGTATTATCATTAATTGTAGAAAGCCTTATTTTAAAATAAATTTATTAGACTCGGGATAATTCTGACTTAATCACACATTTTCGGAAACGGTTTGAGTTGCATGGGGCAACGTTCCTGTGTCACGTGAAGGGGTCACAAAGAACATTTTCTTCACAACCATTGTGTAAATGTTTGAAGTCTAATGTATAAAGTTAGAAGAATCAAACCACACACAGGAAAAACCTTGTCGTGCACCTCGAACGAGCTTTGTTATATGAAGTGTCACTGCATCAAATTTTACAGGGTCAAAAATATACTTTTCTGTTGGACAAATCAGATAGATTTGTACAATAAGAGAATGATATCATCCCCCTGTCATATTATTAAAACAGGGACTCCGTCTAACTATGCAAATTATGCTTCTTCCATGATAGGTAAGACTGGACAACAGTGGGCCCACTCAATGTTATTTTTCAAATCAACATAACCCTAGGGGGTCAAGTTGCTTCACAGAGCAATGGGAGTACCCCCTAAGAAAACCTATTTAGTATCTATGATGAGGTTTGGCACCAGTGTTCTGCAGGCGTGGCCCGTTGTATGTAATCTGTAGTCTGAGCCAAAAGTTTTGTTCAATGTTCATTCTGTTCAAATGACCGTGGCCGTGGCCTTGGTCACTTACTGTTTGTGTGAAAGTGTATACCTTTTCAGACTACATCATACAATTACAACCTGATAGACAACCTGAAAAAAAATGTTAAGAGGACATAGGGTTTGTGGACAGATATTCGGACTTCCAAACTTTTAGCTTCTATCGTCTACCACTTGTTGGGGCTCATTTTGAACCTCAGGGAGTAAATTATGTTTCCACTGGTTTATTTTTATGAAAATCAAAAACTTTATTTTTCCTATAAAGTTAAACACAGGGACTGTGGCCATTTTGAATCTCAAATATTGGCAAATTTAAGGTAATTTGTTTCCATAGTACCAAATTTGCGTGGCAACCCCAGATTTTATTCTTGATTTTGAAAGAGAATGGTTTAAAGCCCCAATAGCTGTGGATTTTATGCATTATTTTCATGATTTTATTATCAAACCAAAGTTGGTTTGTGTATGTGCCAACTGAGGGACATATCTAGAAGCATCACTGCTCGCTGATTTGGACCATAATCAAACAGTGCCACTCTCATAAAATGGCGCCCTTGCGGAAAAGTACAAAAAATGCAGTGTTTCCTGCACATACACATTGTGATCATAAAAGAAACAAGCATGATACCATTTACTTGAATGCAGAACACACGATGGCCGACATTTTGTTGTTGTAATCTTTATTTCAAGTTCTGTCACATGGTTGGTTTTTGAAAATTGCGGGAAATCTAAAATGATCTTGAAATGTTTGAATTTACATGCCACTTTCAACACTTATGAAAGTCTTTAATGGGTCTTGTTCAAAGAAAACTGTTGGAAAACGGGGGATATTTTGAGATCGGTTTATTACACATTCACAGCTATTGGGGCTTTAAAGTTTCTGTGAAGAAAGTTTGAGAAAACTTTTAAGTCTTTCCACTTCGAGCCACATACCACCTTAATGTACGACACAAACCCAATTGAAACACCGTACATGTACACGTCTGATAGAGATTCTGAAAAAAATGGTGTTACAGTAGAGTTTTGCAAAATGGTGAAAAGTCTGTCTTGAGCTCTGATTGCCTTGGTCAAATTGATTTCTGTGTGAAAGTTGACATTTAATGTACTGTGTACCTATCCAATACACCATGCAGTTAGCTACCTAACAATGACGCTACAAACACTGTGTATACAGTTTAGAGAATGGCAAAAAGTTCAGAGAAGAGAGAACGACCATTACCCCTCGGAACTCCCCGGACAAGGATGATCTGCCTGGCAGTTCCATCTGAAGAAACAGGTTCATGTCAAACAAACTGTACAAGACTTTTCTAATTGTGCGCTGATTTATTGAGTACAAAGTACACAAGACATAACCCGATGTATATTTCCACAAGTTGCCCCGAGTCACCGGAGTCTGGAGTGTTAAAAAAAAAGTGAGTTGATGGTCTGACAGCGATAACAAAAAGGCATTGAACTCCAAAATTAGACAATCCCCAGACTCTCTCAAAGGAGAAGTTTTCAATTTAGTGTATGCTTTTCTGTATTCAATGTTTGTCAGTACTTTTTTTGAAATATTTTCAAATGCCTGGGAGTAAAAAAGTGGTTTAAAAATGGATTACTCATTTGATATTCAAATACTCCATGAACAAAGACACACTACCACTCTGATGTTTTAGAATGGGTTATTGCTTTCAGTGGAAAACTGATTCAAATGTCTGTTCCCTCTGCTGGCCGTGGTGGCTCAAAGACAGTCAATGTGTAAAATGCTTGATGTAACTGAAAACAACTCTCAAGTTTTGTTTATTTTCTATCTCTGGGACTGATGGACAGTTGTTAACAGTGACCCTCAAACACAGTCAAGGAGTTAACTTTAAACTGTCAGTGATAACATTTTACCAGTCAGGGTTTGAAAAAGTACCTCTTGTTGAGAATGAAAAGTCAGGCAAAACAAGAAACAAATTGAACTAAATTATTCCGAGGGGAAAAAAAGATTTTTGTAACTTATTCAGCAATTTGAACAAAATTAACTTATTGTTAAAAATTATCGCATTAAACTTTAACACCTTCCATACTTGAATTTTGGCAAAATCTGACGTTTTAGTTCATTTTGATCCACTGTGTATAACGCATCAGCAACAAAAAAAAAAAAAACATTTACAGGTTCTTCACGTGTTGGGATTTCATCATTATTACACACTGAAGTTTAAATCGCTGAACAAGAATGTGAAATATCTGTGTACACACTGGAGCTTGCAGCAGGCATTTTGTCCCATTAAGGCACAAAATTTTCTGCCACGAGGCATTTTTATTGCATGGTGAATGTATTTACCAACGCTGAGAACCAGCGCATGGAAAACATTTGGTTAGCCTTGGCGTGTACACAGACTGGGTGAAGGCCATTGAGATCTCTTTTTAACTCTCATTTCTTGAAGTTGAGTTGGCGATCACAACGGCTTAGCCGAGGCACCTGGGTGTACGGCAAACACCTCTGCTGGCGTGCAAACAGTTTAAAACACTTTTAAGAGTTCTCAGAGCTGTCACAATATTTATTGTGGCATTTTTAATGACTTTTCCCTGTCTGGCTGTCACAGTGCGTTCCACAACCTGGTACCAGTCATTACTGGGAAAAGGTTGCCGGCACTTCAGCGTGCCCCGGGTCAACAAAAAGAGAGTCGGCTCAAGGAGGTTCCTTCGGAGGTTTCATATGAGCTGGTAAGGACTTCTAACATTTCAATGTCAAGAATGGGAGCGCCTTGCACGGCAAATGTAGTCATAAGCCAGGGATCTCCGGAAACTCTACAATCGAAAGGGCTGCGAAGTGTACTCTCCTCGAAATTCGAAGAGACGCTGGAGAGACAATATTGTCCACTGTAGCATTTTCACCATTTTGAATGCAACGCTAGCTTTTCACAATTTCAGTTAATCAGAGCAAGTATAAGCTGTCTATACAAGCATCTCCGTTACTTATATTTTTATCCAGATGGATTGAATTTTACCTCGACTGTGGAGAGTTAACCCTTTGTAGTTGGAACGCGAGCTGCTTTACAGGTACCTAGATCTGTGCCAAACTTCGCATTTCACATCAAATAATGTTCTCTAAAATTTGACTAACAACCGAATTATGCGACTACATAACCGTCACGTAATCACACTCTGCAGGCCACGGCAGATTTATTATTCGAATAGCCTACAATGATTTCCACTTGAAAGGGGGTCAAAGGTTGCCCTAAATCATTCCAATGCGTACTCCTAACTCCCAACAGCGGTATTTGAGGATTAGGCGATATCAGGCTAATAGATATGCCAACACCAAAGAGATTCACTCCACTGCCCAAGCTATGTACATTAAAAGTTAAAAAAAAAAGGGGGGAACACAATAGATGTGAAGACACACAGACAGGAATTTCATCACCCCATTTGAAAACAAACCTATTATAAGACAAATGTGTTCATGGTAACCCCTCGCACTATTAACCATGCAATTACATCATTCATCGCTCTAATTTATTTCTGATTTGATATTTTGCACTTTGAAAAAACATCTATCACTTTGTTGCGACACAACTGCGACTTCGTGGACTGTTTTATTTCCCTCTCTCTCTCTTCTTTTCTGGCACCTCTCCATGTTTTGTCTCCAGAGGGCAGTATGATGATGATGATGCACATATTTCAATTTTTTTTTGCATTCAGCCACAACACGGCACAACTTGTTGAGCCGTGGTTCTGCTTCAGCTAGTTAGAAAAATAATTCAGTTTGAAGTGGCTGTCTCGGCCGCTTTATTTTTAGAAAACTGCCATGGAGATGTTTCAGTTCAGCATTGTTCTTTCAGTTTTGATCCCCAGGGCTCTTGTCCTATTTGTCCCGTGCAATAAAGGCATTGAGATATTCACTCGCTCCATTAAATGTGCCATTTAAAGTTTTTTTTCAGGGTGACGGGGACAATTTTTCTTTCAGCGAAGATACTGAGAGCTGCTTGACTGAGCTTTTGACGAGGATGTTTTGTGCAGTCCGAGTGACTCTTCAACAAAGGGACGGTCATCTCTACCGTGAACACACTGTTATTACTGACAAGGGTCAATTAGATACTCAGAAAAATTGATGACCCCTACTTCAGACTCTGCAACTGTCCTAGTCAAGAGTAGTCTTTCATTCAACAAAAAAGGAGAGAAAAAAGTTAGGCCGGTACGTTTGTTATCTTTGCTGTGATGAGGAGGGGCAATGGTTGGAAAAGTTCAAGTCTAAATTGTGTGTCAAGTATATTCATTGATTTGAAGGAGTTAATTGAAGCTCTCCTTCTCAGATGAGTGTCCAATTTCACTCTGACAGGACTTGTGAACTTCTGTTGATTGAGAACTTGACGAGATTACACGCTAATGCGCTCCCCGGGAGCAGCACAGATTTCCCTGGTGGGGTGGGAAAGTTGATCAGAATGCATCAGCAACCTGTTCACAGAACCACAGCAACAAACTCTAGGACGTAGAAATCACGAAGACGCTAAAAAAAAATGCAATTGCGCCTTCCTTACATGTATTAATTCAAACACACACAGAATTTCAATTTTAGTTCTCACAAGTGAAAAGTGAAGTCTTCCAAGAAATTGTATTTCCAGAGAGTTACAAATCTGAAGAGTGAGAAAAATCTTAAATGCAAAAAAGTACAATGTGTGTGAGTGCAACTACAATGCTGAAAAACTGCCAAGGTGTAGTGAAATTACTTGTAAATAAGACAGAAAGACATAAAAAAGGCCATAAAATCATCAATTATAAACAATATACTTTGGTAAAAGCAAATATTTATTGGAAATGTTATAAAATATGAACTAGCAGAAAATCTGCCCCTGTTCAAAAAATGTCTGCAAATGCCACTATTTTCCACAGAAATATAAGACAATGCAGTTGATAAGTGTCTAAATCATATCAAAAATTTTGCCTTAACGTGAGAAAAACTATAAAACTATTCTTGGCAGTGAGAAGCAATGAGATAGAAAATAGAAATGAAACTGGTAACTCTTCATAGGATATTAAAATTGAATACTTATTTTTTGAATTTGAAGGAGGAAATTTACAGAAAAGTCATGTACACGTTCTACATGAGTAATTGCATGGTTTTCAATAAAAACACCAAACATATGTAAAAACATTGCAAAGACTATGCATGAAAGTCTGTTCTTACGATAAGCCATAAATATAAGAATTAACACAGAAGACAGTATCCAACCCAACAGAAATGTTCAATCCTATTAACTGTATGGTTTCACAAAAAAACAGAAATTCTAGGTATACAGTTCTTGAAATGCCACTGTAAGTATTTCTTACAAAACTTCAGGATGAATTCAGGATGAATTTCAATTTTACAGTTGGTTTATCATAGGAAATAAAGTGACATAAAGTTATATTTACCAATGGCAACATTTCTTAGTGAATGAATATGTTGCCCTAAGTTACCAAGGAAACTATAATATTTTTTTGAAATTATATATTGTTATGTTAAAAAAAATCATGAAACTGCCTACAGCAACTTTGTGTTCCACAAAAACATGTTTAGAGTTATAATGTATAAATAAACAATTTTGCAATGATTACTTGCAAAGACTGTTGGGCTGGGTTATGGTTAATAGTTAATGGTTTATGGCAACTGACAGGCAAATTTTCTAAATGGAGTTATTTTCAGACAAAATCCTACGAATTGACTTCATGACCAGTGCTTAAAACATGAAAAATCCATGGCATACCATTTCTTATCCAATGAAGCGTTAAGAATGAGCCTAAAAAAATTTACATTTATGGTATTTGAATAAATATATGACAAAACTTTCACGCGCATCCCCTCCTGACATCACGTATGATTTGCTTCGCTGCAAAGGACACCTCATATCACAGCGTTCCGATTCCACACCGTTTCCGCTCCAATGAACAAATTTAATCTGACAGAGGCAAAATATGGCATGAAGTCCCCGTGACATCATCCATTGGCTATGACGTCATCCGTGTCAAGAGCCCAATGAATTGGTCATAAATTCTTGATGCTTTAGAGGACTCCCAAAAAGAAGTCATTACTTAGCGGCTATTTATAAGATCTCCATGGCAGCTGTCACTTAGCAACTGAATCTTTGGCTCCTGTTCCATTTGTCAACTTTAATTTTTATCATGAAGAAAGAAAAAAAAATGATTGTATTTCCGAACACACATGGCGCGGTTTGTATACATTTTCTACCTCTAGGGGGCAGTGCATCAATACTCCTGTATCAATACTTCTGCAGGTGCGACCTACACGACAGCAGAATTGTTCCATTGATGACAGACAGACATTGAATCCTGTATTCTTGCTGACGTTGGGGAACATTGACAAATGCTTTGGGAAGCCCTGGTGACATTTCTGCTGTCCCTAAATCTGATTGCATTGATATACCAAGGGGAACCCCTAGTAATATGACTGGGGAACCTCGGTAACATTTATCTGTTTACTACCCTTCACAAAAAACTTAGTAAGCTGCTACCAGTAATTTTTTCGATTTGATTTTAATCAAAAGCAGGTAATTTTCCATTTTTGTCTCAAGTAATATTCACACAAACACATTTAACAATTCAATCACCACAAATCTTGGTTCAACTAAAGAACACTGGATGCAATCTTCATTATGAAAACTGCATGATTTTCTTAGGGGGCCTTCCATAGCTTTGTGAAGCAACAGATCCCCCTAGGGCTATGGTGATTTGTAAACTTTTCACTGTGAGCCCAGTCTTGTTCAGTCCCACCCAATCAGACCAAAAATATTGTCTAGATTGGAACACGCTGCAAGTGCTTTGGGTTACAGGGTCCTTCGCAATGAGATATGAGGGGTGGGCCACTCCTTTGTTTTATGAGCAATCTATTCATATGCTAATAACCAAACAAAAACAAGTACATTTTACTACAATGAATACGCAAATCATGCATTATATATGTAAATTGGCTGCCCATCTGATTTTCATTGAACACTGTGGAGAACACTGCCCTGGTATCACAACATTTTACGCGCAAATGACCAATGAAACGTACTATACCAATTCAACTACAAGCGAATCTCACTGATGAAATTTATTTGCTAAAGTTTTGACATGAAGATGTTTGTCAAGGTAGAATGCAACTCGGTGACAGATATTCAGACTCTCAAACTTTTACAGTACTTTGCTGTCTTGTCAGATCTTTCGACTTATTATGACATTTTTGGAATAACATTTTTCATTTTCACCCGATGTTTTTTTGTAAAGATTAAATCTTTCCCCATGTAGTTTATATAAAGACGGCAGACATTTTAAATTTTAAATATCGGTAAATTTAATGTAATTTGTGTTTTTAGCATCAAAGTTTATATGGTAAACCCTGATTTTATTCCTAGTTCTGCAAGAGAAAGGTTTAAAGTTTCCTTGACGAAAGTTTGAGCAAAGATTAAATCCTTCAGTTTTGAGGTGCATACTACCTTACAGAACTTGTCAGGTCCCGAGATGACAACCTTGTGAATTTGAAATTTATAAAATGAATGTATAATCCTATCAATCTTCACATAATATAAAAAAATACCTTTTTGTATTCTACCAGAGGAAGTTCCAGTGTATTCTAAGTTGGTCTGTCCGAATGATATAAAAATAAAATTTACAAACACCCTTTGACTGTATTTTAGGTTTTTTACCAGCTTTTTTATTATCAGCGGTTGGTTTCGACTGCTCTAGTGCACTTGAAAAAACGATGGCAAACACAGAGTCAAATGTTATAATGTCACAGAAAAAATTCTCCAAAGAGTTCTTGATGTTGTTCAAATCCACCAAAGGGATACTCAACTATTTACATTGACATGTATACATTTGTACCTAAACTTCCGCCCTCTACAAGAAGACATAAATTCTTTCTTCTTTATGTAAATCTACCTGATTGAATTACTTCTTTGTTGATAACATGTGTCGCATCAGATCCTTGGGATCCTTGTGTTTCAGGTGGCCAAAACTTTTTGATTCTGAAACGATAATATAAACAATAAAAACCTTAAAAAGGGAACATTATTTACAATATTTGCGACAAAATACTTACATGCAAGAAAGCGAAGTGTAGTTGTTAATATACGCAGAATCCATATTTATTTTTGGATAGACAAGTACATGTGAAAGGGGTCCCTATTTCTTTTATGTATGGTAAGGGTAGAAATCGAGAGAGAATACCATAATAACTCAAATTGCCCACAAGATACACAATTTTTTTAACGGAGATATTTTGGTAGGATGGAACCATCTGAAGACTAAACTGGTCAATGTCAATTTCAAAGGAGAACGTAGGACTAAAATCACATAAACAGTCAATGTCAACAACCATTAATGCGAGAAAAAGGAATTGAAGACAGCCCCTTTAACCCTTTGAGCGCTGTAATTTTCTCCCGCCAAAATTTTAGTGCAAAATTTTACCAATTTTTACCAATTTTTATGAATTTTTTTCTGCAATTTATTTGATAATTTTGGACCAAATGGACATCACATTTTGTTTGCTACAGTTTTTTTTCTCAAAATTTTGGCAAAAAGCTGAGAAAAATTGACTGGGGTTTATTTTATACGGGACAAAAATAGACTTTTGCACTAAAAGGGTTAAAGGTATACCTGTCACCATGGAGAAAGAAAATCTAATCAATCACAGATTTTAAGCAGGTGGCCGCTTTTTAAAAACAGCGCCCTCACATGGAGATTTTGAACATGTTCTGAACACTACAGAACTCTGAAAAACACACACAAATACTCTACATAGGTGACAAAGGATAAGTGGTCTCTCACTCACCTACAGAGTATACCTGGCTAGCAAGGAATTCCTTGGTACATTTTTCATATTTCTCAGTCTGCTTCACATTTTGATGAAGTTGGTCTACCTAGATTGAAAAAAATAAACAAAGTATTATAAGAAGTTGACAACTTAAAAAAAAATACTGATTTTTAAAATTATTTCAAAATTGTAAAATTTGACTTTTCATACAATGAGATTTTGCGACATTTTAGCATTAAACTAAATTAAATACTGTTTCACTGCAAACAAACTATTATTATTATATAAAGCTTTCTGGATTTGTTATTTCTTTGACAAGGAGCACCGCTTCTGGTACAGACGTTCAACTTTGCCATGCAAAATGTACAGTTTATGAAAATTTTGGTATTCAAGAGTTTGTAACTAACAAGGCTTTGTGAATGATATCTACATTTTTAGTGATGTGGCATGCAAAAGCTGATTCATAATGATTTGAAAACTACTCAATTGTTGTGATTTCAGAATCCAGCTTTGCCCTTTTTTGCCAATGTTTTGCATATAAGGTCATTGTTGGATATCATCAAAGTTTGCCTATGTGATAGAGCTACTCATTGGTTTTAAAATATATGCAAATTAAGATTTGAGATGGACTGACCAATCAAGAGGAGGCTTACTTGTAGCGGCAGAGTCACAGTAGCATCACCGATCCAGCCACTGATCTCAGAGAGGTCAGGCAAGCTGCTCAACAATTTCCTGTGTGCTGTGCTCAGTTCATTCTTTGTTGGGTCACTCAGCTTTTCTGACACACTGCTGCAAGGAAAAAACAACATCAGAAAAATAAGAACAGACTTTTCTCTGACAAACACATAGAAATTGACTTTTATTGAAAAACTTTCTCAATCTTTTTACAATATTTTCATTTCTTTTATCTGCCTTAAAATTTTAAAGCTTGTTTACAATGAAAAAGTACAGTAACAAGATTTTCTTTTCAGGATTAATTGTAGTTTCATGACTCATTCTGTAAAGTTGGGTATGCTCACATACTGTGATTTTGCCAAGTGTGTTAAATGTATCTGTACTGGAAATGACCAGACCAGCCTTGCAAGAAAGCCTTCACTATGATAAAACTTTTTAGATTTCAATTCAATTCAACTGATGACAAACAGTTGTTATGGCTCTTTAACCTGTATTTCTTCTTAACCTAACCCTTTTCTCAACCATGGTTTGGTCCAATTCTACTGTTTTCTAGAGTCGAGCTGGACCTCTACACAGGGTAATAGGGTGAAATGGTTTAAAAATAATTTTGTTTGTACCTTTGTGCTCTATCTGCTAATTCCGAATAAATGGTTAGTATCCTCTCCCACTCATCACTTTCCCTCTGCAATTTCTCCATGTACTGAGTACTTCCCTGGATGGCATCTTCCATCTCTAAATTCCACGGATTTGGTAAATTTCTGGGAATGAAAAAACAGTGAAGTATTTCAAGAGAACAAAACAGACACCTGCATTTGCTAGACATAGCTATTCGAAAAAATTGTCAACTAGAACTGAAAATTA
Organism: Ptychodera flava; assembly: GCF_041260155.1. NCBI lineage: Eukaryota > Metazoa > Hemichordata > Enteropneusta > Ptychoderidae > Ptychodera > Ptychodera flava. The sequence continues at coordinate 14,545,772 of NC_091943.1, forward strand.
GTAGTTTTCATAAGAAATCCAGACAATCTGAAGGTTCCTCATTTTGAGTTGGTTGTCCAGTCAATTAGTATAAACTACACAGCTCGTACATTTACACAAATAGCTGAGCTGATGCATAAACATATGTCAACATACTGAGACACTGAATAATGTAGCCGGTATCAGACAGCGACACAAAGATGCAGATGAGGCCACATACAGAGGAACTGAAAACAGAAGGTATTTGCTTTCCCGCCCTTGAGGGCAAGATGGCCTACACCTGGTAGAATGTTCCTTGAGGACAGATATTCCGACTCTCAAACTTTTATGATCCCTTTTTGGTTTACCACTTATCAGGGCTCATTTTGAAGCTCAAGGAGTTTATAAAAGTTTTTGTCAGCCTTTTTTTGTGAAAATATAAAATTTTATTTTTCCCACCAGAGTCAACATAGGTATGGCGGCCATTTTGAATAAGGCTGTTCATAAACGATATCATTGTTCTCTCATTATTATACCGGTAATATGCAAAAGTATATATTTGATGGTAAATTTAAATTACATTTATGGAAATTACTCATGCAAGAACAGCAAAAATACAACTTAATAGGGGACTGTTAATGTTACAATTAACACTAAAGGACATATTAATGGCTCAGACTACAAGCTGCAACAACAGCCGTGCATGCAACACTGACAAAATTTGTCTGCAGAGTCCACATTCACACTCTTGCAGCTATATTGAGTAACTAACCTGTAACTGTGAACAGCACTATTTCAAATATCGGTAAAATTAAGATGATTTGTTACCACAGTAACAAAATTTGCACTATGACTTCTGATTTTATTCTTGACGCTGAGGAGGAATGGTTAACAATTTCCTTCGGGAAAGTTTGGGCAAAAGTTGTCTTTCAATTTCAAGGTGCGAGAACTACCTGAGAATGCGCCTCAGGGACAGATATTTGGTCTCTCAAACTTTTTCAATTCTTTTCTGATCTACCACTTTGGGGCTTCATTTTGAAGCTTTTTGAATAAGAAAAACTGTCACAGTCTTAGGTTTTTGAAAATCAATTATTTTATTTTTCTCCATAGATTTAACACAGGGATAGCGGCCATTTTGAATTTCAAATATCGGTAAATCATGGATAATTGTTTCTCTGGTATCAAAATTTGCACTGTGACCCCCGATTTTTCATTCCTGATTTTGAAACTAAATGGTTGAAAGATTCCTTGAGGAAAATTTGACCGAAAGTTAAAGTCTTTTACTTTCGAGGCCCATACTACCTTAAAAGACAAGCAAACAGTTTCAAAGAAAGAGTTGATAGTTGTTACAGGATGACTGGACATACAAAGCTGGCATCAAGAACTTACTTGTTACTGCCACAAGCTTTCTGCAGATGACCTTCTTTCTTGAAGTTATCAACGCTCTTCTTGCAAGAGTCTAGAACTGTCAAATCAATATTTTATTTTTTGTTGTTGATTATTTTACTTCACAAATGAGCAATGGTAACAAGATCTACACAAGAGGTCTTCTTAATAGGTTAAACCCAGAATTCGAAGAGACCATGGTTTAACAAACTCGCATAAATGAAGGCGGATAGAAATATGTGTATTTCCAGACGCATTTGTACACAATGGGCTTGTTTGTACCATCATCACACGATTGCTTGGGACTAGTGAGTCTGTAGAACACAAAGCAACATTTTTATTCCAGAGTAGAACCATTCCATTTGAACATTCCCTGCGAAAACCCAGTACATGCTATTCTTCATATTCTTGAAAATCTAATGATACATTACTAGGGCCAGAAGCTGTAACTTGTGATGATTTTTCTCTATTTTTGTTTTGTATGTCAATTGCAAGATCTAGTTCTACTCCCCAAACAATGTTAAAGCCACCAACAATTTAGCTTATCAACACAGCATCTATGTGTGTAAACTGCAGTTATTGTTTACATTTGAATTCTAGCTCGGCCCAAAATCCACTCATCAACAATAACAACGCAGTCTACATAAATTGGCTGAATTGACAAGCTGAATGCTGTGTATCTCAACATGCTTTGGGGAGTTAAACAAGAACTTGCACGTGACCTACAAAACAAAACTAGTGAAACAATCATCAAAAGTTACAGCTACTTGCCCTTTGACCCTAATCTGTCAAGGAAGTATCACTTCCCTATCTGCTGAGTCAGCTAAAGTGGCATTGAGCCAAATCTGTGCATATTTTCACCTAATTGGCATGGTATGTTGTAGCAGGTCTGGTTAATGAATATCATATTACAGTATCTAGGTATGGGGGGGGGGGCCTTAAAATATTCAAGTCTTTGTTAGAATGCAATATATGGGATATGTTATGCCTCACTGGTTTTAGCAAACTTGACCTGATGGTGACATATGACCTTGGCAGGGTAAGGGTTAAATTACACATAGGCAAAGTCATGTCAGTATGCTAATTGTTGTGACAAATTGACAAAAAAAATGAAATCATTGGATAACAAGACAAGGACAAAATCTCACTTTCTGCTTTGAGGTCAGTCATGGACGCCAGCAGAGGAAACTCCTCTTCAAGCTTTTTCAGAGTGTGCTGTAAGGAAAATATACAATGTATTTATCTCAAAATGAATCTGTCTAGCTATTGTACTGTATATATGTATCCAACTAATATCTGTCTACCGTAATATCTATCTGATATCTGCCATCTACAAACTTACCAACTCCATCTATCTTCCTATCTAGCAGTCTATATTCTCTCACTAGCAATTTGTTTGAAAATCTGTCTCTGTCTGTCTGTCTCTCTCTCTCTCTCTCTCTCTGTCTCTCTGTCTCTCTCTCTCAGCAAATCGCTCCATTTTTCCATAAAATATTCTCAAAAAAGTGGTAAAATCTGCCGTTTCTATAATCGTCTTCTGTGTCTAACTTGCAGAAAAGCTTTCATTAGCCATTAAGGGCTCTCGTTGAGTACACAGCAGTAAAGCCGCTGTCCTGATTAAATATTCATGCAAACCACTGAGTCAGACCCCTTTTTGGAAAGTTTGCATAAACTACTGGAACTTTCCATCGTTAGGCTGGATGATGTCATTATTTTAGTCCTTATATGGTACTAAACTGGGTTCAAAGGGTCAGGAAAAGCTTTATGGCTTGCTGAGTTTGGCAATGCATTGCTAAGCTGGACAGAACGCATAAAACGCAACCATTGTCGCGTATCATATACCGACGTGGCGCTGAGAGTGAGAGTATAGTCATATGGATTTCGTCACCTGATAAGATGGTACCGCAGTGTACACCGTGAATTTGACTCAGGTCTTTGAGATTGAGGCCAGTTCGCCACACTTTCATTAGCTCAAGGTGAACCAAGAAGACATTTTATTCGCCACTCAGCACTTTCTGTCGCATTTTGCCAATGTGGCAAGCGCTAGTGCGAGCCCTGGAAAGCAGCAACAACTCACTGAAGTGTTTAAAGCCGAATGATCTAGAACCATCCACTATTTGAATTTAGGACTAGGTAGTATGCGCCTCGAAAGTGAAAGCCTTAAACTTTTGCTAAAACTTTCTTCAAACATTCTCTTTCAAAATTAAGAATACAAATTGGGGGTCAACGTGCAAATTTTGGAACTAGAGAATCAAATAACCCAACATTTACCAAAATTTGAAATTCAAAATGGCCGCTGTCCCATTCCCTGTGTTAACTCTATGGGGAAAAATTGATTTTAAAAAACTGAGATGGCAAAAGTTTTTCGTTCTCCAAGAGCTTTAAAATGAGCCCCCACGAGTGGTAGACAAAGAAAAAATTGTAGAAATTTGAGAGTACGAATATCTGTCCCTGAGGCACATTCTACCTTAGTGATAACATTTCTCGAGAGCACTTAAACATTTGACAGAGAGTTTGAGTATCATCAGTGGATACTACTCACCTCTGCTGCAACCATCTGTAACTTTGCAAGCCTTTCTTCAGCGGGCAGGTCAGAGGATATTGACTTATGAAGTTCTGGCAAAAGTAAAAACATTTCAGACATACATGAGAGCCTGGTTATGACATCAATCTTTGGTCAAATGGCGTGGTAAAAATTGGTAAACTTCCATCATACTTTCATAGTGTTCATTGATATGTATGTTTATCTTGGTAATACATGAACATGTGACAACTTCAAGCCAAGAGCATGCTAAAACATCGATGTCGGATAAAAATGTTAATTCTTTAAGTTTGGGTTGGAGAACAAAACTTAAAGAATTTAATTTTTTATCAGCCATCTAACTTTTGACGTTGCCCCGAAGTTTAATGATTTTGTAAAATGAAGACATTTCAGCAATTATTACAAATTAGTGTTACTTTTTATGTACAATGCTTTGACTGGAATGATTGCAATAGGACTGTATTAGATCTTCAACAAGTTGCATGAAACCATGGCATCTGTGCACGTGTGCGTCAGCGCTATCGGACCTTTCAGTTGTGGTTCTGGCCACAAACAAAGATTTGAACATTTCATCAAATATCATGAGCACAGATGGTCTGGTGAAGCTTTACAATGGTTACCTTCCAGCAAAGCAAAATGTAATGGTTTGTTTCTTGTCCTTGAAATTTGGCTAAAGTGATGACATTATTTTTTCCCAACATTTAAAATAGTTTCTCTGTCATTTTGGAATCGCAGTGATATGAGAAACAGGCAGTATGTACCTGACGCATCAACATCTGTTGCTCCTATTGACTTTCTGCTTCGGCCTCTTACAAAGCTTGATCTCCTCCGTTTCTTCTCCTTTTCTTCAATTACGTCTTCAGATTTTCTCCTGTTGGTTCAAGCACAGTAACCTTTGCTCTAGGATTTCAGCACTAGCTATTAATTCAGTGTCAATTCCCATCAAAATTCAGCTTTGAAAACAGCGGACTAAAGCGACAACTTGTGCTGACTTTCTTTAATTTTGCTGTGTAATAAGCTATAGACAGCTCCTCTACTGTCTATGTATAAGCCAAGTATATTTCTCCCAAAAGTATGTTGTTACAACACAAAAGTGCTGGGAAAGTGGGCAACAGAACTGTAGCAAACGCACAACTTTCTATGGGCGAAATCAAAGTCTTTGTGCCTCTGTTGTGGGTGGAGGGACTGTGGTTGAATACATTCGCTATTTACTATTAGCAGTGCTACGGTTGAGAAGTGAATTCTAGTCTGGACTAGAAATCAGTTGTTCACAGTATTAACCCTTTCACTGCCATGGTTTGGCCCAAACCCATTGTTGTTAATGGTGACTGTGGACCTGTTTACAGGGAATCGCGGGTGAACAGGTTAAACATTGGGTGTGCATGCTAGTAACAAAAGGCACTAAGACTTTGATTTCGCCCATTCTTGACCGCGGAGTGATGTCAGTAGATGAAATGCACGTGAGCGAGGTGAATGAGAGATAAGACGATACAAGATGAATGATACAGAAATTGTGTGCAAGAAGCAGAACTAAGGCAAAACATCGACTTACTGTACTGCAGCTTAGCTCTGCGTGGCATGTGTGTTGTTCCATGGAGATAAAAAAGAAATACCTCCATGGTTGTTCCCAGCTGCGCCTGTGGCTTCGAGACGCAGTTGGTATTTTAACACAACCCAGCTACGCAGAGCTGAGCTAACTCACTGCAGCTGAATAACGGGCCGTGCACCGGCTTGTTCTGTCCAGCCCTGCTCACTGCAGCCCAGCCGCGACATTGCCGTTAGTCTGGTTACAGTCACAGTCGCTTGCGGTTCGATACACACAGCGAAGGCCCCTGTGAGCATTGTAAGGCGTAGCTCTGCATGGCAGGGCTGAGTGTTACCGGCGTTACACGGCCTGTGGTGGGAGGCCGTGTAACGCCAGTAACACACAGCCCTGCCATGCAGAGCTATGTAAGGCGTACAGGGGCCCTGGATAGCTGCAAAATTGTAGCTCTACGGTGAGGCGGTCGGTGAGTTTTGGTTTTTGCGACTTCGCTCACCAGTAGAGCTACAATGCCGAAGGCCCTGTAGCATTCAAAATAAGCGTGTCGCCCATGACGCAGCATTTTGATGTGAAATCCCACATAAATGGGTATGACCAAATGCAGTAAATATGTGGGATTTCACATCAAAATGCCGCGTCATGTGCGACGCGCTTATTTTGAATGCTACAGGGCCTTCGGCATTGTAGCTCTACTGGTGAGCGAAGTCGCAAAAACCAAAACTCACCGACCGCCTCACCGTAGAGCTACAATTTTGCAGCTAGGGCCCTGGACCTTGTCAAATCATGGAGGTACTAGGTAGAAAGAAAGATGTCGTGCCCTCGCCTAGCTTCAGTACAGCAGATCGAGGTTTTGCCTGGGTATTTGGGTTGGATTTGCCGTCCGACCAGAATACCCAGGCAAAACCTCGAGCTCCTGTACTGCAGCAAGCCCTCGCTGTGTACATCGAATCACAACTGAACTGGCACAAGCAGGGACTCGAGTTACCGTTGGATAGATCAGATCACTTAAATGAATCAAGAAAATGTTAAAGCAGAAAAAGTTAGAAAATCACTGTATGCGGTCTTACAATAATTGCAAATCGACCTTCGTCAGGTTAAAGTCGGGTACAAAATAAATAATACCAACTTTTTCATTTTCAAGCGGGCGGAGCTCCGTACGGGTGTTGCTGTGTCCGCCATATTTGATTCTCGCGCCTTTCAATAGCTTATTCCACTATTACAGTAGGTAATGCAGAATAGTCTAAGACCTTGTTTAGTGTACGTGTGTTTCTGTAAACCTCCTGAATAAATTTTGCAGTGCATGCTATACCAAGATTACAGAAATTCACTCTCAAATATATCAACTTTTCCTTGTCAACGTGTTGGGTCGAAATGTGCTATATCTCAAGAAATGGAAACGCCCAAAACATCACACGAGAAATCGCGTGACTTGTAACCAGCTAACCCGGAAGTGAAACTTCAGGCAGGGGACTTCTCTGTCATGATCCGTGTTTGTGCACAACAATTCCCGACAGCTTGAAAAACCCATGTCATACCGAGGATGTAAAACCCAAGAACGATTTACAGTACTTGTACAGGTTTTACGCAACCCGGAAATTTTGTCATTTGGAAAGTGAGGACTCTCAACTCAAAGTCACGAGTCTCAGGTCCTGACCTTATCTCGTCGTGGATCCCGTGGCCGTGTTCTGCCGTATCTTTCAAAATTCATACCTATCCCGGAACCATTGTATCACGTCATTTCAGTTTAGTGTAGTCGCCTTTTAATCACAATGTCGATTAATTTGAATAGTTTGCAAACAGCTCTAACAGCTGACCACCCAATAACAGGGCTGTGCGTCGTTGCCGACAAAAATAAGTGTCCACCTGGCTATGAGTTGGTAAGTTTTCTTGCACAAGTTCTGTCCATGTATTCCTGATACAATTCACAAGCATCTTTCCCGGGCGAATTATTTTATTTACAGGTTTAATGATTATGACAGCTATATGAAAATAGCCCAAAGGATTGGTCTATTTAAATGTTAAAGTAAACAAACTCCTCTTTATAAAGAAATCGGAGTGTCTATTGACACCCGGGTGTCAATAGCCAGAAGCTGCCCTATATGGCTATTGACACCCCTCGACCCGCGACCCTACTCGGTACTCGAATACCTTCAGAACTGAGCTAAGCTACGTTGTTTATTTCTTGTTTCAGACAAGTTGATGCCCACTTTTTTGCTGTCGTGGGTACAGCTTTAATGGGGTAAAGTAACTGTGTAATGTTGTAGAATCATATCGACAGCTCGGGGTCAATAATTTTTATCCGCGGGCGAAGCTTGTCGAACAACATTTGACCCGAGTTGCGGAACCTTTGAAAACATGCGGACATACTAAACGAAGACAAGGACCAACACGGTCCTCTTGTGGAGGGACCGTGGACCAACAAGGACCAACAAGTGACCGACAAGTGACCGACAAGTTGAATTAAAACCATTCTTTTTCGATGTTTTGGTTTTAAAATGCCATTTTCTACTATTTTGGTGAATATAAACGCAATTGAATACGTTGGAAATTAGAGTGTCATCAGACAGCAAAGTTGTGAATTAATGGAATCGCTTTGATCAAACTAGCCTGGAGAAAAAAGGAACTTTAGGTAATATCGAAAAAAAACCAAAATCGTGTCACTTCGGTCCTTGACTTCATTTCTAAAGTAGAAAGTGCAGTTTAAATGGCGAACGATCGAAAAATAAAGTCGTTTTTTTTATTTCAACATTTCCGTAACTTTTTGGTCACTGGTCGGTGACTATCTTTGTTTGTATAGTTGTTGCAGCTTTGACAGATCTCTTTGTCGCTCTATTTCGATTTGAAACTGTTTTTTTTTTCAAAACTGTGTATATTCACCAAGATAGTACAAAGTAGAAAGTGGTGTTTAAATGTCGAAAGATCGAAAAAAAATCGTTTTTATCTTTAACTTTTCCGTGACTGTTAGGTCACTTGTCGGTCCTTCTTTGACTTCATTTCTAAAGTTGAAAGTGAACTGAATGCGTCCATCGACACAATGACGACAGGAATTTAATACTTTTATTTTCGAAACTGTTCTTTCGAATCTTCTTTCGAATGGGACCGCAAAATGACGACGAAAGAAGCTTTTTCGAAGGAATTTTTTGGATTTCTATTGAGAATATATGTGTGTTATAATAACTAAGCTAAGTTTGGTTGAATTTGGAGGCCGACTGGCGAAAAAACGGGACGGGTGTCAATAGCCAAATAGAGGGCCGGTTGGCTATAGACACCCATTGGTATAGGCCGCCTGCAGTAGCACTATGGGACCGCAAAATGACGACGAAAGAAGCTTTTTCGAAGGAATTTTTTTGGATTTATATTGAGAATATATGTTGTTTAGAATAACTAAGCTAAGTTTGGTTGAATTTGGAGGCAGACTGGCGAAAAAACGGGATGGTGTCAATAGCCAAATAGAGGACCGGTTGGCTATTGACACCCGGGTGTCAATAGCCAGGAGAAGCTCTATATCGCTATTGACACCCGGGTGTCAATAGACTCGGCCTAAAGAAATATTTTTAAGAGTCCTTGTGGTCCAGTTTACATTGATGTCAAATATTCCCAAGTAACCGTTTCGTGTGGAAGCAAAATCACAATTCTGTCCGTTATGCTTTTAACATTGAATTACAACAAGAATATTCATACTGATGTAATTTGAACGATATATTTTCATTACATATAAAGTGGCAATAATATGGTAAGTAATTTTTTCAGACACATAATCAAATTAATTACCGTGCGCATGCATTTACTTCTCATCTGCAATCAGTCAATATTATAAGTCCTGATTTTCTGGTAACTTAGCAGCATTACCCCAGTGTGTTTGTGCGTGTGTAAGGAAGTTTGGGTGTGAAAGGGTATTAAAACTTGATTTTGCAGAACCTTTTACGAAATTTTATCACGAGCCCTCACACCCTGACAACTATTTCAGTTCCTTTTCACTTTCATGAGTGACATAAAAATATCCAAATCTACAGCTGGATGTTAGCATTTCTGAAAAATCACACAATCTATATTTCACCTTTCTGGTGTTTATCAGAGTTTTCTCTCCACAGTGTATTTCACATCATTGTGAAAACGAAGTTGAAAGAAACCACCATCAAAGGCATATAAGCTAGCATCTCACTGTATCTGTGCTGCAACACACTGTACATAAGGATCTGCTGAACAGTACATTAGCAGACCATGGTATCACGGTGTATCAAATTCAAAATATGCAATTTGAAAAGTACATAGCTTACACTTACAGCTTAGCATCCGAAGAGCAAAATCCATGTGGCTGTTTTATGTATTTGATAGAGGGATTTTACCCAGGCATTATAGGTTTTGATATTGTTCAGTGCAAACAACAGGTGACGTGATATTGTATTGATATTGACAAATGAATAGAGTGCTCTAAACAGAGGGGTTGGCCACCTCTCAATATCCCGTTGTGGAGAACCCAACATGCATGAAAGCACATGCAGAGACTTCAGTAGAAGCACAGTCCCCTACCCAGTAGAGGGACTGTGGTATAACATGGAGGTATAAAGAAAGATCTTTATACCCCCATGATTAGAACTGATCTTGGATAGAAGACAAGGTTTGTCATTACTTTCTGTGCGTACTGCCATGCACACAAGTTACCAGGCAAACCACTTTATATTCATATAGCATTGTTAATCATAATTTGTACCTCTTTTGCTCTTTCAGCAAGCTAAAACTGCAGAAGGAAATGATGCTGATCTGTGGAGAGATTCTTTCTTTGGCAAGAAAACCCCCAGATACTTCTGTTACACAAGAATTTTTCCATTAGATAACGTAAGAAGTATTATTGTTATTATCAGAACTCCTTAAATGAATATCCTTTATTTCATTGATTTTGAATTGTTTTCAAAGGTCTGGCGTATTTCTGAAGTAAGTGATATATTCTATAAGGTGTAAGAATATGTTAAGATAGCCAGTAACCCATCAAACATAAAACAGTATAAAAACCATACGTGTATCCATTACCTTTACAAAATGGTCTAATTGTAGCTGAAAACTCTGAATGACAAAACTTCTCCCCTTTTGTGCAGTGACATATCTTCTAAAAGTGGCAAAGTAAACCTGATAGATGTTGATGTCCCAGTTTCATTTTTCTGTTTTGCCAACACAACAGGAAGCAATGATACAGTATAAATGTGGATTGAAGCATTACAACAACTCATGGTCCATTACACTGACATGGTATTTTCTTTTGATTTGGGCTTTTTCAAAAGTGGATAACTTTGCCTATAAAGTGTTCTATTTTTTGTCTCTGTACTGATCTATGATAGTGAAATGATGTTTGTTCAAGATGCACATCAATTTAATCACCGTCCGATCAAATGATGTTGATAAAAAGAGCATAAATGTATGGAAAACTAAGTTTGTGAATCTGTGATATTTTATTGTTATCAAGCTGCAGAGACTTGTACATATCATTGTTTTATCTTCCTGTCATACTGCAGGGTAGAGTTAATAATGTATTAGCAGATATGGCACTGCTGGGTTTAGACAACCCTCCTCCGCCTGGATGGTCAAGTATCCCTACAACTCTAGATTCAAGTAAGTTACTGACCCATGTGAAAGAATATAGTAGATTGTGAAACACATATTCAAGTTTCAAAATAAACGGTATCAAAATTACCTGAATTCTTGGCAAAATTAAACAGAAAGCAATTTGTTTCAAGGGATGAAAAATGCAATAGAGTGAAAATTGCTTGCAGAGTGTGAATAAGATATGTGTAACATGTCAAAGAACATGGCCCTTGTAGAGTTAAACGTCGTTCTAGTCTGCTGTTCTACCTGTAATGTTTGTAATATTTGGGATTTTGGTGGTTTCTGTCAAAACTTTAAAAATTGTGAGAGCAGTTGAGAAAATGAAGTTTCCAATGACACCTTTAGAATAAACGGAGAAACAGAAAAAGGCGGGGAAAAGTTTGTGGAATCCACCTACTCAAGCCCTGTTTAAAGATATGTCCTAGTAACTCTTTTTTTAATAAAACAAGTAATTATATTTTAGGAGCTACAAGTGTAAATGATCAGATAATTATATATTTATGATATAATAGTATATATATATATATATATATATATATATATATATATATATATATATATATATATATATATATATATATATATATATATATATATATATATATATATATATATATATATATATATATATATATATATATATATATATATATATTAAGGCAGATTTCACACTGCTGATAGCAATGTTTTAGTCAGCAGATCACTCTACAAATTATACAAGAATGGCATTAGGACTTCCTCAATGGCCCTGCAAAAGAAGTGGCCTAGGCATGTATTTAGTTAAGTCTGTTCACTTCGCAATTTACAGGAGAACCTGTTTTGAAGAAGAAACAACTCTGTGTTCGAATGCTCCCCAGGGAAAACACACAGGCTGCTGTCTGTGACATACTGTTACTTGCCAAGGCCAAGAGGGCACCAGCAGGATACACTCTGATTGGGTGAGTACAGTCACATGTTTGTGTATCACAAGGTATATGTTCGCCTGTCAAATTTTCTTCAGAGGCATGGCATTTCCAGTTGCCAATCTTTTGGTCAGTTTCAGCGTGCCTGAGTATCTCAGCTAAGATAAGTCCAAAATATTCAGTTGAAAATAGTTTGAAAGTAGTCAGTTTCATGTGACATTACATGTTGGTAGACACAACTTGAATTGACTGGACTACATACAGGAACTTGGAAACTTACATCACCAAAATTTTTCCGGTTCCATCATGCAGTGTACACGAGGGTTTACAAAGCACACATTACTCATAGAACTTTGTTAGCTGTAGGGTATACGCAGGGTATGTCGCTCATAGAACACCGTGGCAGGTTATATCCTAAACCTATAATTTCATCACCGATGGCTACAAAATACACGTGGCAGTTTTTAGCGTTGCAAATTTGTGTCATTCTCATATAACAATACTTTGTAAAACAAAATCAGTGTGTTTTGTTGTTTTGGGTGTGTACATGGTGTTTGATACAACCACAGCAATGCATTGTTGGATACTGTTATCGTCTTCTCATTCACACACCATGTTTAAGTGAATGTAATGCATCCAATATGATAAGTGCATTAACGAATTTATTTGTTGTTTTTTATCCTCGGTACTAGAGTATGGGAGATTGTGCCCCTCCCCCCCCCTTCCCGCCCTAATCTCAAGGGGGCATCGGGAATCATTGATTGAGGGGCAAAATAGATATCTTTCACAGTAATCAGAGAGTTGTATGATTTGATGTTGTGTTTGACAGAGGGGCATGGCTTACCAAATAGTGAATTGTGGGAATCTTGCTATCCTTCAGCCCAGATGGTATACTGTTTTGTAATATCTGAAGGACAGAAAAATAGGGCTTGGGATGGATGAATTACACTGCCCATTTTTCCTGGTTTTCACAATCTGAGGTAGTTGTTCAACTTGAGGAAAAGAAATAGGAAGCTTTGAAAATAGAGTCTACATGGTGTACCACGTTAAACTATTGATACCAGCATGGCAGAGAGAGTGTTTTCATCTTGTTGTGCATCAGATGATTGCATGGTATTCTTACTCAGGATGTGGTGCCCCATATTAGTTGTGAGCAGCGGGACAGAAAGACAAAAAACAAGACTTTGCAATGTATAGTCAACATTTATTACATTTTCACTGAATCTACAATCTGATTATTGTATGAGGGTTTCAAGATATATTTCCCTTGGATATTTACTACCATTTTGACATGTCCCATCTGCCCATTGGGACTAAGGATAATGTCCTAAAAGTAACTGTCCGAGAATGCTGTTGGCAAATTGTGATCCCTCAAACATGTACTGGTATAGTTTGAGGACAGCTACCCCTTTGACAATTGGCCACTCAGGTTTACTAGTACAGTTGGTTTTATGCAAAAATACAAACATGAATAGCATCTAGTTGAAAAGACTGACATGCAAAACTCCTTATTACACATACTTTCTCACAAGTCAACTGAATACTTATATGTGATGTCTAGAAATAGTTATATCATTCAATTGTATGATTTCTCTCTAAGGTAGCGTGTGCCTTGTAGTGAAGACTGATACTTTGGTCAAACCTTCCTCTTACTCAATGAAACTTTCAACCATTCTCTTATCAAATCAACAATAAAAATCAGGGGTCACTTTGCAAAGTTTGGTTCTTGAGAAACGAATTACCTAACATTTCCTGATTTTTGAAATTCAGGATGGCAGTCAATGTTGTGTTAACTCTATGGAGAAAAATAATATCTTTTAAACACTAAGATGGTTAAAATGTTTCTTACTCAGAGTCCAAGAGCTTTAAAATGCAACCCCACAATAAGTGGTAGATCAGAAAAGAACTGTGAAAATTTGAGAGTCTGAATATCTGTCCCCGAGGCGCATTCTACTTTAAAGACAGTACACAGGGAGAGCAACTCTGTTCTCTAGTCTCTCTCAATGTCATAATTGCATTATGACAACAAGTAAATATCACTTGACTGAAAGGAACATTACTAAAAATATTTTATTCAACAAATGTACTGACTATGTAACAAAAATTATCTTAAAGGGATACAGTCATCGGAACTGCACTCAAAGGTCGTATGGGACCATACGACCAATGTAAACACTGTATCCAAGTTTAATGGTGATTGATGAAAGTTAAAACATGTCTGTCATAATCTACATCGTATAATTTAAATGTTGCAGCTATGATGATGAGGTGCATCTAGATATTGTGCATGAAATACATTGTTTGTAAACAAGAAAGTCGCTCAGGCGCAGTTCCTAAGTCTGTTTCCCTTTTAAGGCATACACTGTTACTGATTTAAACAAATTGCATTGCACAAGTATCTTTGGCTCATATTGCAGCCTTTTAAAAATTTAAAATGCGGAAAAGTGATTATTATGCTTTACTTCTTCAGGATCAGGTTCAGTTTTGCATTGTAGTGTGAGTAATATTCTGTTGTGAAATTAGGTAGCCATTGAAAGTGTTATAGAATGGATTACTTCTTCCAGCTACTGCATGAGAATTTGATTCACCAAGTACAAGAGCAACTTCATCTCCAACTTCTAATCGCAACATTCCACTTTGAGATTGCATGATGTACCTGGAACCTGGCGCTAGACCCAAAGCAATTTTTCTTACTCCATTGTGTGTGAGAGAGATAAACATTGGACTTCCTCCAATTGGCCAAAAGGTAAAGGAGAAATAGTAAATTCCAGCAACCCTGCATGTGAACACTCCAGTGTCTGTATTGATGTCTGCATTTTCTTTGACAAGGATATCAGTGAATGTGATGGTTTGAGCCGAATCAGTTCCAGAAAGACCTGTTTGCCTGGTGACAGAGAATGCCACAGTCCAATATTCCGCGATTACTCCCTGCTCCCCTTTGCTTCCGGGTTCGCCTCTCTCTCCTGGCATGCCTTTTTCTCCTGTATCCCCTTTAGAACCTCTCGGGCCGACTTTTCCATGAGAGCCAGTCTGACCGTTGGCACCTGATGGACCTGTTTACACTCAAGAGATGTCACATTGTCAGATTTATTTAGTTGCAAAGCACTATGGTAAGGAATTTGGTGCAAAACTGGTAATTTTGAAAAGCGACATTACTCCACTCAACATAGAAAGTACTGACATTAATATTCATAAATCTTGAACTTGATTTGAAATGTCAACTCACTCCCCCTGCAGAAGATGATTTTAATAATGGCAACTCTTATGGGAAGAGAGATGCCTAAATCAAATGGCTTAAGTTCCAGGACCAACAAAATTTTTGCTCAGAGCAGTTTTTGCAGTTAACCCTTGTGAGCGCCACAGTCAATTTTTATCATCTTTAAAATATTTATATCCCTGTCAAGTTTTTCAGATTTTTGTCAAAATTTTGGTAACAAATTGTAGCCAATGAAATGTGATGTCCATTTGGTCCAAAATTATCAAAAATTGCAGAAAAATTTCATAAAAATTGGTAAAATGTTAAGAGCTGGCATTTAGGGGCCATATCCTGCCAAGTCACTGAAATTCATTTTTTTATAGCCAGCCAAGTCCAGTGACACACACCATGTTCAGGTGAAATATTTAGAGGGCTCAAACTGCAGTGCTGAGCACAAGTATGTTTGCATTCTTGTTCGTGAGACATGCCTAGTACATTGTACATGAATATAGGTTTTTGGCTCAATATGGCTTTAACCACAGTCCCTCCACCCACAGATGCTTTTACTGACTGATGGCGGATAATGGACCCAGCAGTAAAATGATTAAAAGTGACTCAGTTTATAGATACAAAATACAGGACAAGTGGTCAAGAACAAAATATGGTACATTGTATAAGTCAAATTGTCCATATTGTACAAGAGTTTGAAATCCTAAAATTCTAATTGTCCGCCATTTTCCTCAGTAAACTTTTATCCTTTAACCATTATGATTTTGATGATGGTGAACACATCCATCATTTCCTTTTGTTAGGTTTAACAGAGATAGGACATTATTATTGACTGAACAAAAGAAAAATGTGGCATTATTAAAGTGATGGTAAGCCATTCATTACAACCAATAGAAGCTTTCCGCCTCAAGTTATGACAGTACCTATTGGCACTCTACAAAATATGATCACTTTATAATATGTGCCAGCACATCCAGTGTTTTGATAAGGGCGGTAAGCATGTAAATGTTACCAGGTTCCCCAGTAATTTTACCAGGGTTCCCCTTGTTATATCAATGCAATCAAAGAGGGGACAGCAGCAATGTTACCTGTGTTCCCAAATCATTTACCAATATTCCCCAATCTTAGCAAAAACACTGCATACACACATTAACCTGTTGAGTGCCAAAGTCACGTTTGTCGCCTTTATAAAATATTCCCCAGTCAATTTTTTCCAGATTTTGCCCAAATTTTGTTATAAAACTGTAGCCAATGAAATGTGATGTCTGTTTGATCCAACATTATCAAAAAAATTTACATAACAATTGATAAAACGTTGCAAGTATATTTGGGAACAACTTATGAGCACTTTAAAATCAGCCAATAAATTCAAAAATATGTGGTGTTTTAATAATATGTTAAAATCTCACCTTTTTCCCCTTTCATTCCAGATTCTCCTTTAAGTCCTTCTTCACCTGGTTCACCTTTGATTCCTTGTGTTCCCATTGGTCCAATAACACCAGGTTGGCCTGTACAAAGATGCAAATTCAAATGTATAAATTTAGTTTGTGAGATCTCTGATAAATTAGGAGGTATGGTAGTTCCAATGTGCCTTTTTTCTTTCGTTCAGTCAGTAATAATGTTGTATCCCTGAATAGAGTGAAAGGAGAGATTATCCATAATAATGCTGGATCTTTGAGATTTGTTCAAATATAGCTGATGCCACCATTTCTCTGGTGTTTTACAGCTGGCTTCATAGTTATATTTGAGCTAGGAATCATCAAGATTACCATCATGAGCACCTTCCCTTGGGTAGGCAGCAAATTGTAATCTTGACCTTGTTATCATGTGTTCTTTATATTGTTACACCAGACAATACCTTTCTTTGTCCTTGTCTTTGTCTGCAAAGAATGAAGGCGATTGCAAAAGTTCCTGCTGTGCACAGCTTCATTTCCCAATCCCGTTACTGAAATTGCCAGTCACACAGTTTCTAGAAACAGAAACACTTGTGGTCCAATTATACTAGAATTTTGTCTGACAAAGCCACACTTAACTTTTGGCGCTTGTCTAGGCAACCAGTGAATGATAATAAATGTATCATGTGTAGGAAAGAGGCACACTTAACTCTGATGTGTCCCCAACAGACAATATCATGACATTGTGTAGGAAGACTGTCCTGAGCCATGTTGTATCAATTTTTTGTTCCTGTGCCATTTGACTAAGTCGAAGCCACTCATGATAACTTATAAAATTAATAATTTTTTAGCAAACAACTTCACCTTGTCTTCCTACTGGTCCAGAAATACCAGGTGAACCAGGGGGCCCAGGTGGTCCCATTGGTCCTCTAGTGTCTGGCCAAGACTGGGCACAGATGCTCAGACACTGACCATCACCGTCACTGTCACCATCAGTCACCTGTGCCAATGGTGTCTGAAGCAGCATGGCGGTTACCAGAATGAGTTGTAACGCCATTATTAAGTCAACCAGTCCTGAAAGCATGGAGGGAATTCATCAATACAATCCTACTGTGGTCCTCAAATGGTTGTTAGATTTTGATACACAATTCTAGTATCAAGCCTCGTTTTGAAACCCAAGACTGTCATCTAGCCTCATGTTCTAGAAATTGAATTCCGTTTTAAATGCAAGTTTGCATCAATTGTACAACGGAATTGTGGTGCATTTGGTCATAGCCATTTGGTGATTAATTGTAACCATAATTAAAACAAAATCCTACTGGTAAATTTACAACAAGGGTTCTCAAAAAATTTTGAAGTAGGCGGAAAATTCAGAAAAGTAGGCGGTTAGCTTCTGTGTGCAACCAGAATCCCTGGTGGGCGGGGGAGACAGTTCTGAGCAATTTCATGCATTCTTATACAGTGTAAAAGGCTATTCCAACATACACACAGGGGGAGGGTTTCCTGTGTGCAAGAAATTTTTAAAATTTGAAGGCATTTTGGAGTAATTTCATGCATTATGTACTGTACGGAAAGACCATTTCAGCATAAGAGTGTTAAGGATTATTTTTAAATTTGAAGACATTTCTGAGCAATTTCATGCATTCTTATACAAGTGTATAAAAGGCTATTTCAACATACACAAAGGGGGAGAGGGTTTCAGGGACGGGGTCCCCGTCCCTGTGTGTGGGCAAGAAATTTTTAAATTTTGAAGACATTTTGGAGTAATTTTATGCATTCTTGTACAGTATTAAGACCATTTCAGCATACAGAATAATCATTATCATTGCCAATTCAACATGTTTTCAAGGGATAAAGTTTAAAAAAGTCAGAAAAATTAATTTGATATCACTCGGGCCTGTCAACTGCATTCAGTTGACATGGATAATAGCAAATTTCACCAGACTGTTGTGTAGAATTATGTTTAGCTCATGACTTGAACAAACATTTTGAAATACATCATAGAATAGGGGTTTTCACAACCCAGAAAACGATCCGCTAGAATCAAGTGTTTTACTGATTTAAATAAACTTGATTGAAGAGATACAGTAAAATCAAAGAGTTTATTCAATTCAATGAATTATAGGAACACAATTTTCAGTGATTTTAATTCACTGTACTAATTTCACAATAAAACGAATCCGCGAGCTGATTATTGATTTTTTGCTGATGTTGAATATAATTGAAAATGAAAGCTAAATTTCAGTGTTCATGTTTGATAAACCTCAAACTAACGACACTGAACGCCAGCCTGTACTACACCGTGTGTGTACAAAGCACCGGTAGTCAGTACACACAACGCGATATCGGTCGACCTGAAATTTGACACTGTGATCGACGTAGCGTTTCAAAAGTACGAAAAGTGAGACCAAGTAATTTTTTGTTTATTTAGATTTGATCTAAACCTCCCAAAACCAACAGACAAAGTCAGAAAATCAAAGTTTTCGAGCGTCGACTTTCTCTTCCGCGATGCACACAACCACGGCCCTCCACAAAACGCGATGTCGATCGACTTGAGTTGACATCGTGATCGACCATGGATAGATTGACGTGGCGTTTCGAAAGTATGAAAAATGAGACTCAGTAACTTGTGGTCGCTTTAGATTTGATCAAAACCTACCAAACCCATCAGACTAGGCCCTACTCTTACGCAGAAAACCAAAGCTCTCGAGCGTCGACTTTCTCTTCCGCGTTTGAGCGAAACAAAAGTCGGCTTCATTCGGAAATGGTCGGCTATTCGCGGGCATAACGTAATTGTATGTTAGTCCAATTTTCGGCTATACCCGATGTGAACGTCGGAATATTCGGGCTGTGATCGGGCGAGCGAGGTTGACCTCGAGAGCGATTCCTAGTCACGGTGTACAGTACAACACGTTCGCTGATTGCGGTACTACAGTGATAGCAACAAGTTCACCGCGTAAATTGCTAGACTACATATAGCCACATCGGCACTTCTGAAATATTATCTGCGGCTTTCAAGACCACCAAAAAATCTAATTATTGTTATCAAAACCAGAATTTCCGGGCCAGAGAGCGAAACAGTGTTGAAAAGTAGCCGGCCAAAATACGAAAGTAGCCGGTCAATTTGGCCGGCATCCGGCTAAAAATGAACACGCGACAAACAATCACTAAGAAGTCAAACCCGTGATTTATTAGTCCCCAGGACACAGTCCGGGGGGAACTTATAGGTTTGGTCCATGTCCGTGCGTGTGTGCGGCCGTGCGTGCGTGCGTGCGTGTGTGCGTCCGTCCGTTCACGCAGATATCTCAGAGATGCAAGAAGCGATTTCATTCAAACTTGGTACAAGGATTACTTCATATGTCATACAGATGCACGTCGATTTGTTTGTGATACGATCCAATATGGCCGCCAGGCGGCCATTTTATTACGATTTTTTCATGTACAGAGCCATAACCCAGACATGTTTCAACCGATTTTATTCAAAGTTGGTACAAGGACATTGACCAATGTCATAGATATGCACGTCATTTTGTTTTGTGATACGATCCAATATGGCCGCCAGGCGGCCATTTTATTACGATTTTTTCATGTACAGAGCCATAACTCAGACATGTTTCAACCGATTTTATTCAAAGTTGGTACAAGGACATTGACCAATGTCATAGATATGCACATCAATTTGTTGTGTGATACAATCCAATATGGCCGCCAGGCGGCCATTTTATTACGATTTTTTCATGTACAGAGCCATAACTCAGACATGTTTCAACCGATTTTATTCAAAGTTGGTACAAGGACATTGACCAATGTCATAGATATGCACATCCATTTGTTTTGTGATACAATCCAATATGGCCGCCAGGCGGCCATTTTATTACGATTTTTTCATGTACAGAGCCATAACTCAGACATGTTTCAACCGATTTATCAAACGTTGGTACAAGGACATTGATCAATGTCATAGATATGCATGTTGATTTGTTTTGTGATACGATCCAATATGGCCGCCAGGCGGCCATTTTATTACAATATTTTCATATACAGTGCCATAACTCAGACATGTTTTAACCGATTTTATTCAAAGTTGGTACAAGGACATTGACCAATGTCATAGATATGCATGTCGATTTGTTTTGTGATACGATCCAATATGGCCGCCAGGCGGCCATTTTATTACAATATTTTCATATACAGTGCCATAACTCAGACATGTTTTAACCGATTTTATTCAAAGTTGGTACAAGGACATTGACCAATGTCATAGATATGCATGTCAATTTGTTTTGTGATACAATCCAATATGGCTGCTGTGTGGCCATTTTATTACGATTTTTTCATATGCAGAGGCATAACTCAGGCATATCTCAACCGATTTTATTCAAAGTTGGTACAAGGACATTGACCTATGTCTTACATATGTACGTCAATTTGTTATGTGATACGATCCAATATGGCCGCTAGGCAGCCATTTTATTACGATATTTTCATGTACAGAGCAATAACTCAGACATGTTTCAACGGATTTTATTCAAAGTTGGTACAAGGAGATTGACTAATGTCATACATATGCATGTCAATTTGTTATGTGATACGATCCAATATGGCTGCCTTGCGGCCATTTTATTACGATTTTTTCCTGTCGAGGGCCATAATACTCTAAGGCATATCTTAACCGATTTTATTCAAAGTTGGTACAAGGACATTAACCTATGTCATACATATGTATGTCAATTTGTTTCTTGATATGATCCAATATGGCTGCATGGCAGCCATTTTGTTACAATTTTTTCGTGTCCTTAGCCAAAACTTGGGCATGTCTCATTAATGAAGAGGGACTCTATCCTCTTAGGACATGTAATCAAAGTACCCTTAACAAGTGGGGACTGTGTCATCAACGATGACTTGTCTGTCTGTAGTATGTGTGCATCTTGGCATCCCAGTTGTGTTCTCCTTATGCAAATTTACCATTTCTTCTCATGTTTTTTTAAAAACATTAAGCTAAGGTAACACTTAGTTTTGAGTTTGAAATGAGGCCTTTCCACAAAAACGAATGGCCATCATTTGGCAAAGTGTACTACCAACAATGTATGCCACCAGCAGTCGCAGCCGGCATTGATGTATACAAATTATCACTGGTTTGACTCTTTCACATCCCAAAAAGATAACATACAGCATATTTAGAAATTCACTGCTGATATTCAAAGTAAAATATTCATTAGTGTTTCCTTGATTGACGCTAGGTCATTTGTTCACTGACTTACCTGATGTGGAAGTGAAAGGCTTGGTGGGATATTAAAGGGTTAATGAAATTACGTTCCCTCTTCAGAAAAAGGACCTGAAAGTGGATTTTCACAATGCAAAAAGTTTAGATATTGATACACTGTCCCATGTTGTCATGATGCCAAGTAACAAGATATGGTAGTTCACCAATTTTCCAAGTAAGACATGTGACCTATTATTGTATTTCAACTTGTGCGGAAACTGTGTGAAAAGGCTTAGCAGGATATTAAAGGGTTAATGAAATTATGTTCCCGCTTCAGAAAAGGACCTGAAAGTGAATTATCACAATGCAAAAAGTAGAGATATTGATACAATGTCCCATGTTGTCATGGTGCAAAGTAACAAGATATGGTAGGGAGCAGTTCACCAATTTTCTGAGTAAGACATGTGACCCATTATCGTATTTCAACTTGTGCGGAAACTATGTTAGAGCGATAAGACAGTGGATGGAGTTGTTTAGAAAGTTAAGCAGATGAAGGTGCAGTAAAAGTAAGAGTACAAATCCTTGCTGACTTGAGGTGGATGAGATTCTTCCTTGAAAGTAATGCTGTATGTTTGATGCAAAAGTTTGAAAAAGCAGAAAATTTTTGGTGAAGAAAGAATTTTCTGAGATTATTGAACTACTGTTTGTATGATTATGCTACTGGTAGTTCAGTTTGGTCTTCACGGAGGAAATGATCAAATAAATCATCGTTGTTGTATTTTTTTCCTCCATTTTCTGACTGTAACAACAGCTTACAATAGGGACAGTTGTTAAGGATGTATGCGCCTTGAAAGTGAAAGACTTTTAAACTTTTGCTCAAACTTTCCTCAAGGACTAATTCAACCATTGTCTTTCAAAATCACAAATAAAATTCAGTGGTCACTGTGCAAATTCTGGTATTAGAGAAACAAATAACCCAAGATTTACCGATATTTGAAATTCAAAATGTCGGCCTTCCCTGTGTTAACTCTATGGAGAAAATAAATTTTTATTTTCATAAATTTTCAATCAAGTCAAAATTGAGCCCACAAAGTGGTGAGATCAGAAAAGAATTGGAAAAGTTTGACTATTCAAATATCTGTCCCGGAGGCGCAATCTACCTTAAAGGGGAAGTTCAACAAGGATGATTTTTACATATGTGCTAGCTTTGTGGTCACTTACCACAGAAAAGCTATTTTAACAATTTATAACTCACAAGATTTTTTACAAAAACCGATAGAAATGGTACAGGAAGTTGCCCATGTAATTTGAATCATGGGAAAAAGGTGCCAAACTTGGAGCTTGCATAATGTGATATGGAAGAGACCATCTTCTCATGGGTATGGCATTGTCCCTCACCCATGCTTAAACCAGGCTGTGCGTATTTACATAACATTGTTTATACTGAGTACCTTGCATAAACAATGAATCACTTATAATAAACTGTCCACTGTCAGATTTTGTGTTGCTGTTTACTACAGTCTTACCGTGAGTGGACAATGTGGGGGCCATACCGTCCGAAGATGGTCCCTTCCATACACATGATGAAAGCTCCAAGCCTTGAGCTTTTTTCCAATGATTCAAATTACATGGGCAACTTCCTGTACTATTTCTATCGGTTTTTGTTAAAATCGAGTGAGTGATAAATGGTGAAAGTAGTTTTTCCTTGGTAAATGACCTCAAAGCTACCACATATGTAAAAATCATCCTTGGTGAACTGTAGTGAACAAGAAAAACTGGTGCATGGCCACCCATAGCTGCGTTGATAGCTGCTGTCAATCATATCCAATTGGGCATCCCTAGATCAACATTTTTACTAGCCTGTTTTCAGTACCTTGTGCCTATTTGTGTCGTCGTAATTAGTCATACAGTGTTTAGGTACCGTTAGTGAATACTGAATGTAGGGGATTGTTGCTTGCCTTAGTGGGGCCAAGCAGCAGATACTTCCAATATTGTGCCAGTACTTGCTGAGCTCAAAAGGCCAAATTGACACAAACAGCCATCAACACTCTACATTGCAGGCTGAAATTCTATGGAAAATGTGCAATGATGATCTATTTTTACCTTCTTTTTTATATTGCAAGAAAATGAAAGGCATTTCAGAGATTCCACAGTTTTCTTATTACTGGCTGGAATTTTTTGATAGAGGGACATCGATAATTTTGACACCTCGAAGATACCTTCACAGTTAATACTCAATACAACGACTTAGAATTGTGTGAAAGCTGCACACACCATCTGTAAAGCAACCGGTGATAGGTTTGTAAATTTCAGAAAGTAGTTCTGTTTTGAAAAAAAAACGAAAAGTGTGCTCACCTGTTTAGTACTTGATGCAGACACTCCAAAACTGCCCGACTTTGTGGAGTAGCGGCTTTAGTGCCAGGACTATTAGGTTTGGTGAACACAATATGGTGTTCTTTTTCAGGTCAAACCATTCTCTGTGGGTTGTTCCAAATGATGCCAATGTTCAAATCATTGCATGAAAACTCACATCTACCAGTAATTTCATGAAAGTACTTTACTACCCTTGTACCTTTTCCTGTTTTGTTCACTAATAGTGGTATCTACCACTTTTTTGTAATTCCTGTCATTGTAACATGTAGATTTATCTCAGTGGATGCATCTGTGCATCTGATAGTGTTTTTCCACAGTTGCAGAATCCGGAATCCGGTTCTTTCAACTTCTTGTCCTGGGGATTGGCACAAGATTATACATTCTGCACCATACTAGTTACATATAGGTCATTTCTCTACAAAGGTTAACAAACTATGATACGGCCATATGCGCCTTGAAATGAAAAGACTTCAACTTTTACTCAAACTTTTTTCAAGGAATATTTCAGCCATTCTCTTTCAAAATCAAGGAAAAAAAATACGGGATCACTGTGCAAATTTTGGTACTAGAGAAACAAATTACCCAAGATATACCAATATTTGAGATTCAAAATTGCAGCCAACCCTATGTTAACTCTGTAGAGACAAGTAAAATTCAATTTTGAAAAAAACTAAGATAGTGAAAAGTTTTCTTACTTACACCAAGAGTTTTAAAATGAATCCCCACAAGTGGTAGATCAGAAACAAATTGTAAAGTTTGAGAGTCTGAAAATCTGTCCCCGAGGCGCATCTACCCATAATTTGTTTCTGCAGTTCTCCCAGTCTTTAATTGGACTTTCCAAAGTTTATCTGTCGTAAAGTCTGGAAAGACACTAAGCAATGGCTCACTCACCTTAATTTAGTTTTGTTTTGTGATATATCCAATGTGCTGATTGATTACACTTTATTTCATGTGTCTTGTTACCTTCTCGTGTCTATTTATAGACAGAGAAGGTATTAGAGTTGAAAACCAATATGCTGCTGTCAAGAACTTCCGTCTGTCAAGACTTCCGTCTGTCACGATCCGTTGACGTCATGCCATTGTGATGGGTCATATCATAAACTGGTGGGGGTGTTCATGGCTCAGGTTGAGGTGTGGGAGAACGATTTTGAGCTATGACAAAAATCAAAAGGGACTTAGCGGCATAGCCACAGTGTTAAGCCTTTCTCCAAGGTTTCTTAGTTGACTACAATCTATTACAGACTACTGAGCTGACGTTA
This sequence comes from Ptychodera flava, assembly GCF_041260155.1. NCBI lineage: Eukaryota > Metazoa > Hemichordata > Enteropneusta > Ptychoderidae > Ptychodera > Ptychodera flava. The sequence continues at coordinate 14,571,135 of NC_091943.1, forward strand.
GGGGTACTCACTTTGTGTTTGCTCACGCTGTGAGCGCTAGTGTTTGGTACTGAGTTGCGTGGATATCCCTCATGGCCTCACGTGTATGGGCCTGTTGCATAATCTGCAGAGATGATCATATGCCTCCGAGTCTGAAAACTGTCATTGTGTAAGCCTGTCGGCATTTTCCTTGCATTTTTTCTCATTTAATTTTGCAAAATATCGGCGAGTACCTCAATATTTCAAGATAACTCTTTCTTCCCAATCGTTTCCTGGAGTTTCAGAGTCATATGAACGAAAATGAGTGAAAGTTTTAGACAGGAAAATCGGACGTCGGCCATGTTCAATGTTTACAGTACAATCAGAAGTTTACGTGGAGGAATTAACCAACAAACACAGGAGTGTTATGATGCCCGCCCTCTAGAGGCAGACCCTCCTATATGAAGTACCACATTTGATGCTTGTGGAAAGCTTGACCACACAATGGAGCATTTAAACTTTTAGAAAATGACAAACTGAATAAGAAGGTATTCAGAAAATGTCAAATACTGAGGAAAAATGCGCAAATATTCAAAATAAACAGGTTAACTGATTGGTCAGCTATAAAAAACAATGAAAATGTTTATGATCAAAAGTTTTTGAGATGCGCACATTTTAACAAATACAGAAATTATTAACATTATAAATATAAGACCAAACTATTTTTAGCTCACATTTGGTTATACCAATGTGAGTTTATCGTATAGGCTGAAGTCGATGGCGTCTGTATGTATGTGTGTATGTATGTATGTATGTATGTATGTATGTATGTATGTATGTACGTACAGTATGTCCGTCAACATCAAAAACACGCAAACCGCTGCACGTTTCAGCTTGGTATTTGGTGTGTGGATGCATCCTGGGCTATAGATGGGATTTTGTTCAAATGAAGTCTGCATTGCCAAAATTATGCAAATGAGCTTACAAAATGTGAAAATGGTTAAGAATTAATAACTCAAGAACCGCTTTTTTGATTGCTTTGAAAATTTGTGTGCAAGTACCTTAGGTTAATCTTATACAGTTTTATGAATATTGTGAAGATATCCTTAATTTTGTATTTTTGCTGAATTTTTTTGTGATTTTTCTCATTTTCAGTAAAAATTCTTCTTCTCTGAAACCGCCGGCCCAATCGCTCTCAAATTTGGGTTGTCTCTTTGCAAGGGTGTTACTCTTCTAATTTGTTGAAATTATGACAAAATTGGGAAAATTACTATTTTTGTGCAATTTTGTCATTTTTGGTCAAAAAAATCTTAGACAGTGTTTCCTTTTTAAAACCCCTGGACAGACAGCTTTCATATTTCGTACACAGACGTACAGAGATGACAATAGTTAGATATGTGGAAATTGTCCTGAAATATAAAAAATTGTATTTTTAAGACAATATTGTCATTTTTGGTCAAGAAAACTTTATCTCAACATTACTTGTTTGATAGCTTTGTAATTTGGTATAAAGTCCCGAAAGATGTTATTAGATAAATTTTCTGCTCAAAGTGTTGGGAAACCCCAAAATTTGTATATTTTAGGTACTTTTCTCAGTTTGTGACCTTAAATGACCTATACTACCCAGGATATGTTGTGAGACAATTTTGAAGGCTGTGAACATAATTTTGTCATATTTGATACCAATTTGTAGGAAAATTTGATCCAGAAAACAAAGCTGAGGTGATTTTTTTCATTTTGGACCAATTTTGCAACTTTTCTATGTAAGACATACAAAAACTGATGAGAAATTTGGATCCAGGATAATTCCAGATGTTGTAATCACCACCCACAGTGGAAGGCATTTCACTATCTGTAACTAACTAAGTGCTGTTTACATTAGAATGATAACACTCATGACATTAATTAAAAAATCTCCAAGGTTGTAAATGTACTTCCTGTCATTTGGTCTCACGTAATACCAAGGGGTGGAACATTTGATATTCAGGAGGGGGTAGGGTCTAGAAGATTGATGATGTAGCATTACTTTTTTACCAGATCCCTTGTACATTTTTTGCCCACTCCCACCTTTTCTTTTTATCAAGCCTTCTCTGTTTTTTTGTTGTTGTTGACATTTACTTATGTATTTAGGATCTGCTTGTCCCATTGCTATAGAAGTTGATATGCATGTTCCTAAAGATGACCTCCAGTACCTAAGTTGGAGACCTTATTTGCTTTTGTCATTCTTGTTTTTCCTGGTTTAAATATTTCTCGAATGGACCAATTCAAACCGAATGTGAGCACATAGTGTCCTTGACGGTATTTTTTCAGGGATGGGACAGGTTGGAAATGAGGGGTGAGAGACAAAGGCACTCCTATTGCTGCATGTGGATGCAGCCACACCATTTCATTTACAGCATACTTATTCACTGTGTTGTGTTCAAGTTCCATATTGTACTGACTGTCATACAAGGATAACATGAGCAAACAAATCAAATTAGAAAAGGATCAATGCTGTTGTGTGGAATTTGCTGAACATGGCTGATTTATATTTCGCCCTATATATTTGGTATCCAGCAAAGGCATATTTTGATGTAAAGTCAAAATTAACACTACATTGCTGACAATATATGTTACCGTTTCTGCATGAACTTTTCTTTTTTAAATTATAGTATATTAGTACTTCAAACAGATTAACAGTTATCGTGATGTCAACCCATAATTTTACATCACAAAGACTGTAATTCTGCCAATTTTTTTTGTTTTTCAGTCATTTTATAAATTTTGCACTGCACAAGATGATTGAACAAATTGCAATGTTTGAATTTGTAAACTCAAAGAATAAAAATCCTTTGGTCACAAATTAAATTATTTTTTGAAAAGAAATTTACTCTTAAACACTTTTAGCATATATTCTTTACACGGTCATGTATTTCAAGGAAAATATGCCTATTAAAAACAGTAATTTCTTCACTTTCAATTTTTTTTCAATACTATGACAATTATCAGCCATGAGGTTATACAAACACAAGACCAGATAGGCGTTTTTCATCATTTCCACAGGACTCTTTGGAAATCACAGGACTCTTTGGAAATCCATTAAAAACAGTTAAAAGTGACTGAAATGATCACTTGGTATACATTTAATTTACAGATGCCAGGTTGTGTATTTCACATGCACTCAGGTCAGTAAGGAAGTGCGTCATTACTATTTTGGACTGTTAATTCTTATTTCTGAATTGTTTAACTTTTTTCCACATTGAACTATCTATCTTTAGGCAGTTTATACTGTAGCTTAGAATTTTTTTGATTGATGTATTTAATCATCTTTTGGGTTCTTTGGGTCCATATCCCACCTCATGCCCCTACATCATCAACTATTTACCAACAACTCCATGCCAACAACCAATTACCTGACCTGGCCACACATTAGAGAAGGTACAGCGTCATTGACGGTATTTTTTTCCAACATCACTTTTGTAAGCCTTTATAAATTATTAAAATTGATGACAAAGATTAATGCAGTGTGGTGGAATTACATATAACAGTCTATTGATATACATGTATGGTCAAATATGACCATTTTTTGCTCACGTGTCAGGGCTCGAAATTAACTTTTTTCCCCCGGTAGTCCAATTGGGCTACCATTTTCTGAAGTTGGTAGCCCAGTGACAAGGTCTGGTAGCCCATGCATGAATGAAGAGTTTTTTGGAAAGGATATTTTTATTTATATCTTACAATGAAAGATTTATTTTTCATGATTCTATTGAATTTTCTAGTCATTTGACATCAATATCTGCAGATCATAGCCTTTATAGCATGTGAAGTGGACAACGGTGACGCCTCAAAGTTTGACGACCTACTCACACATACGCAGAGCTTATATACAAATTTTGATGTTTGCCATGACAACAACTTTTCACTCAGCACGTGTAAACGTAAAAATAGATTGGCTGTGAATTTCAGGACGACAACTTGGTACAGTTATGTTAATCTTACTTTCATGGCAGTTTGGCTATATTTCTCCACCATAGTACACTATCATGGAATGATCTCGTACACTTCGGAAAGTATAATTTGTTGATGGTCTGACAGTTTACTTTTTCCTTTGCAGTTTGAATAATTTTGTGTTTAATTGTGATTGATACATTATGATTAAATAACTATGAAAATGAATTTTCATTAGCTATCATTTCCCGAGTCTGTCATCCAAGTACATCGGTTCAGATAATGATATTTTATTGAAAGTTTATCGCAACAAATTCGACTGCACTATCGCCTTTCAATTTGCATAACAAAGTCATAGTCGGGTCTTTCTGTGTACAGCTAGGTTGACTGTATGATCGTCGGGTCCATCTACATCGATCAATATCATGCAGCCCACTAAGTAATTAGTCCCCACGGACACCGTCCGGGGGGACTTATAGGTTTGGTCATGTCCGTGCGTGTGTGCGTGCGTCCGTCTGTGCGTCCGTCCGTTCACGCAGATATCTCAGAGATGCCAGAAGCAATTTCATTCAAACTTGGTACAAGGATTACTTCATATGTCGTACAGATGCACGTCGATTTGTTTTGTGATACGATCCAATATGGCTGCCAGGCGGCCATTTTATTACGATTTTTTCATGTACAGAGCCATAATTCAGGCATGTTTCAACTGATTTTATTCAAAGCTGGTACAAGGACATTGACCAATATCATAGATATGCACGTCAATTCTTTTTATGATACGATCCAATATGGCCGCCGTGCGGCCATTTTGTTACGATTTTTTCATGTACAGAGCCATAACTCAGGCATATCTCAACCGATTTTATTCAAAATTGGTACAAGGACATTGACCTATGTCATACATATGCACGTCACTTTGTTTTGTGATACGATCCAATATGGCCGCCAGGCAGCCATTTTATTACGATTTTTTTATGTACAGAGCCATTACTCAGGCATGTTTCTACAGATTTTATTCAAAGTTGATACAAGGACAATGACCTATGTCATAGCTATGCACATCAATTTGTTTTGTGATATGATCCAATATGGCCGCCGTGCGGCCATTTTGTTATGATTTTTTCATGTACAGAGCCATAACTCAGGCATATCTCAACCAATTTTATTCAAACTTGGTACAAGGACATTGACCAATGTCATACATATGCACATTGACTTGTTTTGTGATTCAATCCAATATGGCCGCCATGTGGCCAGTTTATTACGTTTTTTCATGTCCAGAACCATAACTCAGACATGTATCAAGCAAATTTATTCAAAGTTGGTACAAGGAGATTGACCAATGTCATACATATGCATGTAAATTTGTTTTGTGATACGATCCAATATGGCTGCTGTGCGGCCATTTTGTTATGATTTTTTCATGTACAAAGCCATAAGTCAGGCATATTTCAACCAATTTTAATCAAAGTTGGTACAAGGACATTGACCTGTGTCATACATATGCACATTGATTTGTTTTGTGATTCGATCCAATATGGCCACCATGTGGCCATTTTATTACGATTTTTTCATGTCCTGAACTACAACTCAGACAAGTATCAAGCAAATTATTCAAAAGTATTTTTATCACAGACCTAATGAAGAGGACTCTTTCCTCTCTGAGGACCTGTAATCAAAGCACCCATTAACAAGTGGGGACTGTGTCATCAACGATGACTTGTTTCATGTACTAGCTTTGGTAGTCCGTGGGGGCTACCATTTCATGGACTTTGGTAGCCCAGGCAAAAGTTGGTAGTCTGTGGACGCGGGACTACCGCTAATTTCGAGCCCTGCGTGTTGACATGTGAGCATATGTCGCAGCGATGTCTGTCTGTGTGTGTATATCTGTCTGTCTGTCTGTGTAGTCAATATCTCAAAAACGGTCATCAGATCAGAATCAAATCTGGTACATAGATTCAGTTTGCAAATGGCAAGAACTGATTAGTTTTTGGTGGGTGTGGGCTTGCTTACTTTTTGCTCATTTACATAATTAATGATTTTAGAAAAAAATGGATATATATTGACAACGACTGAAAACAATTTGATGAGATTGGCTACAAATGTTGATCACACCAAGATATATCAGCTGTGAAAGATATTAAGGGGTGACATAAAAAGATAATGGATAATTTGCATATTTAATGAACTTTCCTTATTAATATTAGGGATACTATCTGATTTGACTTGACAAAACTTGGTATGTATATTGAAGATACTATGATTTAACATTATTGAAACTCATTAAGCATTTTTACTTCATCAAGCTCTTAATTTGCATATTTAATGAACTTTTGAAATTAGGGATATTTATTTGAATTGACTTGACCGAAATTGATGAAACTTGCTATGTACATTGAAGATACTATGATATAACATTATTGAAAATCATTAAGCAGTTTCACTTTAGCCAATTCCTTATTTACATATTTAATGAACTTCACTAATTAGGGATATATATCTGAATTGACTCGACTGAAGTTGATGAATCTTGCTATTGATATTGAAGATACTATAAAACAACATTATTGAAAGTCATTAAACTTTTTTGCTTCAGCCAATTCCTAATTTGCATATTTAATGAACTTTCCTAATTAGGGATATTTATATGTATTGACCAGACCAAATTTGACGAAACTTGCTATGTACATTAAAGATATTATGATACAACATTGAAAGCCATTAAGCATTTTTACTTTAGCCAATTCCTTATTTGCAAATTTAATGAACTTTCCTAATTAAGGATATTTATCTGTCTTGACTAGACCAAAGTTGATGAATTCCTTTTAACATTGAAGATACTATGATATGACATTATTGAAAGTCATTTAACATTTTTACTTCAGCCAATCCCTTATTTGCATATTTAATGAGAACATTTCAGTCAGTTCCTAATTTGCATATTTTAATGAACTTTCCTGATTGGGGATATATACTTGGATTTAGAATTAATCTGTGGTGAATATAACACTTTCAATGAAGTTGCAAACATGTGGCAAAGGTTCAAATTTACACATAAGTGCAATAATGAAACATGTGAGCATTTTCAGTAAACATATCTGGTTTAAAGACATGTTCGTGTCTTTGTGTCATAGCTTTTTCCCAACATGGTTCTTAATCAGTCATTTCAGTTTAGCAATGGATCAGGTAGTTCAGGTAAATTTTTCACAAAGATTTCTCATAAAAGTATGGTATGTGTCTTCTAGTTATTTGCTGCACCATCAGGTAACCTGATACAGTGTAGTGTTTTAACCTATACACCCGCTATTCCCTGTAAACAGGTCCACATTCACCTTTGATAACGATAGGTTTTGGCATAACCATTATAATAAAAGGGTAAGGTCATACAGCCAAATTCCAGTGTACTTGACAAAGTGCTTTTAGATGTTGTTATAACGTTTGTAATGCACTATCCGTATCACTAAATCCAAATCACAGGGAAACAAAGTAGATATATTTAACTTTCAATTTCCACATGGTCAAAGCTACCTATGACATCCAAAATGAATGATGTAGAACATTTTTTTAGCTCCCATAGCCATATGTATATATGGCAATGGAAGCTATTCTTATAGGCTAGGGAAATGTCTGTATGTATGTATGTCTGTATGTCTGTATGTCTGTATGTCTGTATGTCTGTCCGTCAACATCAAAAACTCCAAAACCGCTGTACATTTCATCTTGATATTTGGTGTGTACATGGATGATGGGCTGTAGATGAGATTTTGTTCAAATGAAGTTGTCATTGCCAAAAATATGCAAATTAAGTGAAAAAATGTAAAAACAGTCAAAATTGAAAAAACTCAATAACCACTGAGCAGATTACATGAAAAATTAGCATGTAAGTACTTTGGGCTGACATGAAATGATTGTGCACATCTTGGGTCAGTATCTTGGACTTGCTATTTTTCATGAATTTTTTTGTAATTTTCTCCCATTTTTGGTCAAAAAATCTCCTGCTCTGAAACCACAAGTCCGATTGATTTGAAACTTGGTATGGAAGTGCATAGGAGTGACCTTTCCCAAATTTGGGCAAATCGTGGTGAAATTTGCATATTTTTAGTTTACACGTCCATAGACTCCCATGTATAAGGCAGATCTCCATAGACTCCCATGTATAAGGCCACGAAAAATAAAAATTTAGTTTCTCATCGTATTCATATTGCAAAAAGGATGCAGTGACACAATTTTTAGTCCCCACGGATGAAGTCCGGTGAGCTTATAGATTGGGTCATGTCCGTCTGTTCGTCCATCCGTGAGTCCATCCGTTCACGCAGATATCTCGGATATTTGACAAAATGTCATGTGACCTTGATGACCTTTGATCTCAAATATACATATTTGTCCATAACTCAGTAACCACAAGTGCTACCACCCTTCATATATGGTATGATGGACAGCTTATGACGCCACATATTGTACCTCATTAATTATGCACATATCTAATTTTGAGCGAGCCAATAGAGCTAGAGGTCTGATTTTTGGTATATAGGGATAACTTAGCAAAACAATTTTTTTGACAAAATGTCACGTGACCTCGGTGACCTTTGACCTCAAATATACATATTTGTCCATAACTCAGTAACCACAAGTGCTACAGCCTTCATGTATGGTATGATGGGACACCTTATGACGCCACATATTGTACCTCATTAATTATGCACATATCTAATTTTGAGCGAGCCAATAGAGCTAGAGGTCTGATTTTTGGTATATAGGGATAACTTAGCAAAACAATTTTTTTGACAAAATGTCACGTGACCTCGGTGACCTTTGACCTCAAATATACATATTTGTCCATAACTCGGTAACCACAAGTGCTACACCCTTCATGTTTGGTATGATGGGACACCTTATGACGCCACATATTGTACCTCATTAATTATGCACATATCTAATTTTGAGCGAGCCAATAGAGCTAGAGGTCTGATTTTTGGTATATAGGGATAACTTAGCAAAACAATTTTTTGACAAAATGTCACGTGACCTCGGTGACCTTTGACCTCAAATATACATATTTTTCCATAACTCGGTAACCACAAGTGCTACACCCTTCATGTTTGGTATGATTGGACACCTTATGACGCCACATACTGTACCTCAATAATTATGCGCATATCTCATTCTGAGCGAGCCAATAGAGCTGGATGTCTGATTTTTGGTATATAGGGATAACTATAGGAGAGAAATTTTTTTACCAAATGTCATGTGACCTCGATGACCTTTTACCTAAAATATATGTTTATGTCAATAAATAAGTAACCACAAGTGCTATGTCCTTTGTATTTAGTAGGATGGGAGACCTTATGACAACACACGCTTTACCTCATTAATTATGTACACATCTAATTCTGGGCAAGCGAATAGAGCTAGAGATCTGATTTTTTGGCATATAGGGATTAATTAGCAATATAATTTTTTTTTTCAAAATGTCATGTGACCTCATGACCTTTGACCTTGATTATACATATATATGCATATTTCAGTAACCACAAGTTCTATATACCTCCAATTTTGATAGGATATTAGACCTTAAGATGTCACATCTTGTACCTCATTTATAATGCGCATATGTATTTCTTGGCTGGCCAATACTGCTAGAGGTCTGATCTTTTTTCCCGATTTAGAACCATAACTTAGACATGCCTCATGTGTTTCAAATTGGGAACAACGACATAGACCTATGTGCCCATAGATCTCAACATATACACTCCAGTGATACTTCTTAATGACCACATTTTCCTGCCCCATCAAGACTAATACTCCTATTACAAGTGGGGACTATGTCATTGTAAATGACTTGTTGAGTTAATGGTTGTATCACAGTATTCGATATATCTAATTCTGTATTTTTTCCATTTTATATTCTGAATAATTACATTAAACATATTTCACTGTCTCCAGTACATTTCATTTAAGTATTTTCACTTCATGCACTTTATCCCTTTCACACATGTTCAAATATCTGACCAGAGAACAAACACTAAATAGTCCAGGATGGGAGCTACAGTGTCATTGACGCTATTTTTAACCATTATCGTTGTATTTGGTAAGTTTTCAAGCTGACTGTGCATGGTGCAAGGTATTTATTTGTACAGATGAATAGGAATGGTAGCGTTCTCAAATGTGTGAGAGGAAGGAGTAGGGAACTGCAAATAAATAAACACTACATGTATGTTGTACCGTCAATACCACAGATGCAAATACCGGTAGTATATATTCATCACATTGTGTATGATAATTTGGCAATATCCTACACATATGTAGTGTCAGCCTCTAGAAAGTTTTATGTGTCAGGAAATACGACAAAAAAATATAATACCCTGCAATTCTATGAACCTGAAGTCTGATATTTATTTAAACAGTAAGGGTTGTAAGGACAGGTTGCCCAAGGAAATCTGATGACCAGTTTTGCTTGTGTTGGAGCTAGGGTTAGGATCCGAATATGCTTACAGTTTGGGCTAGGGTTGGAATAGGATTTACAGTTTGGGCTAGGGTTAGGAATAGGATTACAGTTTGGGCTAGGGTTAGGAATAGGATGCCAGTTTGGGCTACTGATGGAGAGGATTGCAGTTTGGGCTAGGGTTGGAATAGGATTACAGTTTGGGATAGGGTTGGAATAGGATTACAGTTTGGGCTAGGGTTAGGAATAGGATTACAGTTTGGGCTAGGGTTAGGAATAGGATGCCCAGTTTGGGCTAGGATGGAATAGGATTGCAGTTTGGGCTAGGGTTGGAATAGGATTACAGTTTGGGCTGGGGTTGGAATAGGATTATAGTTTGGGCTAGGGTGGAATAGGATTACAGTTTGGGCAGAGCCTGAAAATAACGCTGGTCTCAGACGGTTCCCGACTAGTGATTTTTATCCCGAACCAGTATAAAATTACCCCCAAAAAGTCCGCGGACCAGTACAAACGGGAGCCAATTTATTTGGCAAGGGAATTTCCGGTGTTTTCCCAGCTAGTGTTCTAGTGTCTTTTGACACAAAATCAGAAACTACGTCCCCCAAAATACGGGGGACACATTAATTATCAGGCCGAGAATTTCACTGAAGAGTCCATTGTGAGACTACGTCTTCTAGTAGCTACAAAATTGCACTCAATCGGGTAGCTCTTACTGCTTCTTTTAAGTCAATCAAACATTTAAAATTAGTCTATTTCTTTTATCACAACGTAAACTCTAAAGGAAAATCAGTTACTCTGTTACAGTCTGTGATTCATTACATGAGCAAGGCGATGTGCGTCCGCTAGCCACTGCACTGGGCCCTGGGACAAAAATCAAATGCCGGGCCATGTACTCATGTAAAATGTAACGTGGTAAAAACCAGATCATAGCCCCATCCAAAAATATCATCAACCCCAAAATTGTGTGAAAACATTATATCTCTGTCCATCAATGTAGTATTTTGCAGTAAATTTCTCTGGAAGGAGTCATTATAACTTTACGATCTTCCGTAGCAAGCAAGCTTTAGCATTTAGAAGGTCACCATGCTGAATTCCTTATATAGTCAAGACCCCCTAGCTTCATTGTAGCTGACCTCAACAAGAACCGCCTAGCTTGTCAGAACAGCGTTATGGCAATTTGCTATTGATATCAAAGGAAAAGAAGTTCATCTCAGATATTTTGTGTTTTCAACCTATTTTTTGCAATTTAAATGGAAAAGAATCAACAGCTGGGCAATTGAAATTGAAGTGAACTTCATAACAATAGTAAAAGTATGTGTACAAGAACTTAAGAAATCTACCAAGTAAATGTTTATGCAGTGTGTCTGTATTACAAAGATTGACAGTTTTTGCTGTATGTAAATCCCAAGCAAATCTGATAGAAATGCATAATATAACATGAGTACGAGAAATGAATCATTCTCGTATTGTTATGCAAATTTTTGAGGACCAGTGGATTTAACCTTCGGACCAGTGAAAAGAAACAGGTCACTGGTCCTGGGACCAGTGGGAAAAAAGGGAAATTTCAGGCCCTGTTTGGGCTACGGTTGAATAGATTACAGTTTGGGATAGGGTTGGAATAGGATTGCAGTTTGGACTAGGGTTGGAATAGGATCACAGTTTGGGCTAGGGTTGGAATAGTATAACAGTTTGGGCTAGGGTTGGAATAGGATTGCAGTTTGGGCTAGAGTTGGAATAGGATTGCAGTTTGGGCTAGGGTTGGAATAGGATTACAGTTTATGCTCCGGTTGTGGATAGGATTACAGTTTGGGCTAGGGTTGGAATAGGATTACAGTTTGGGCTAGGGTTGGAATAGGATTACAGTTTGGGCTAGGGTTGGAATAGGATTGCAGTTTATGCTAGGGTTGGAATAGGATTACAGGTTTTGCTACGGTTGGAATAGGATTACAGTTTGGGCTAGGGTTGGAATAGGATTACAGTTTGGGCTAGGGTTGGAATAGGATTGCAGTTTGGGCTAGGGTTGGAATAGGATTGCAGTTTGGGCTAGGGTTGGAATAGGATTACAGTTTGGGCTATAGGCTAGGGTTGGAGTAGTATTGCAGTTTTGGATAGGGTTAGGAATAGGATCACAGTTTGGGCCAGGGTTAGGAATAGGATTACAGTTTGGGCTAGGATTAGGAATAGGGTAACTGTTGTGTTCTGTGGATGAATGATGTCCAGTGGGCATAAACTGTCCTAGAATCAACAATGAAATAATACAAGGTCTGTATAAGGATTCCTACATGGATAACAGAATACAATCATACTATGTAAAATACAGTAAATTTCATACCTCGATTTTCCACCAATCTCACGCAAAATTAATTACGTTGCTTCAATCATTGCTACCATTTAGCTTATACAGTTGGTGTATATGAAACTACTAAAAAGTACAATAGCAGAATAGTCAGTATGTACTCCTATAATATTTTCTATTTTCAGTTGCCAATACACAAACAGTGTTTTCTGGAAAAAATAATAATAATCTAGAAAAAATATATTGACCTATTGTTTCTTCTGAAAATACAGAAGGCAAGCAATCTTTTCCTAAAGGATTTAACAAAAACATTCTATGACATTGAATGCATGTCTGGTGACCAGAGGTATACCGTACAACAGCTGATAGAACTAAACGCTACAAAAAATATTTCATTCAACAAATATGATAAAAACATGTTAGCTAATTAGTGATTTTGAAAAATTGCAGTGCAAGCTTATTTGTGGCTGGTTTTGTAGCATTTATATATTTCAATATTTGTTAAAATACCTCCACAGAACAATTCCTCACTTCTTTGTTGCCATAGACAAATCCCCTTTTCTGGAACAGTTCAGTCTATTAAGACAGTCGGCTTCATTTGGGAAGTAAGTATCCATTGAAAGTGTTGTATAATCCGGTTGTACTTCCGCTTACTTGATAGTCGCTGCCAGCGCCCAGTACTAACTTAACTTCATCCCCAACTGCCAATTGTAACATTCCACTTTGAGATTGCATGATATACCTTGAACCTTGAGATAATTCTAAAGAGATTTTTGGCACTCTGTTGTGTTTGAGGGAAATAAGAAGCGGCTTTCCTCCAGCGGGCCAAAAGGTAAAGGAAAAATAATAAATTCCGGCAACCCTGCATCGTGAACACTCCAGTGGCTTTATCAATGTCTGCATTTTCTTTGACAAGGATATCAGTGAATGTGATGGTCTGATCTGAATTGGTGCTGACACAGTCCCTCTATCCATAGAGGGACTGTGGTGCTGAGAAGTAAGGTTTTCCTAGCCACAGAGAATGCCACAGTCTGGTATTCAAAATCCTGTATTTCTGTCCTTCCTGGTACGCCTTGCTCCCCCGGCATGCCTTTGTCCCCTGTGTCCCCCTTTTGACCTCTGGGGCCAACCTTTCCGGGAAAACCATTCTGACCTGTGGCGCCTGATAGACCTGTTCATATTCAGGAGAAGTCAAATGATTTAGTTGTTATGAACCGTTTTAAATGACCATGCGCAAAACTGGTAATTTTGAATAATAAATGTAACAGTGGAATTTCTCTCTTCACGTTCCTCTTGAATGGGCTATTCATGATTGCAAGTTTGTTACTAAATATAGGTGCACATGTACGAGGTCAGACACTTCTGTAACGTAGTCGGGACAAGTTTGATCTGTGTTGCATACATGGCTTTTGTGACAGCTCACATCCGTTTTCTAGTGTTCTTTGTAACATCAACAGTTGCCTATTGAGTTACAGCCACTGTTCTTGCATGCAAAATTTTCCAAAAAAGTCTTAATATGGCAAAGAGTGATGTGCTGTGATAACATGTGATGTGATGTGCTAATAAGGTGTTAAAGTCTCACCTTGTTCCCCTTTTGTGCCAGGCTGTCCCTTGATTCCTTTCTCACCTGGTTCACCTTTGATTCCCTGAGTTCCCACTGGCCCAATGACACCAGGTTGACCTGTGATGAGATGCAAAGCCAAATGTACAAATGCAAGAACATGTGCCGGTGGATCACGAGGTCATTGGGAAATTTGAAAGAAGAATTATGGTTGCCTCAACGCGTTTTTTTTATGTGTTCAGTCATCAGTAATGCCGTATCACTAAATACCATGAAAGCCGAGAATATACATACTAATGTGATAGTTGTATTCTTTGTTCAAACAGAGATGATGCTTATGTTTGGCATTCTTCAATTGACTCCACAACTGACATTATATCTTTATTCCCTCTTGAGCATCATCAATATTACAACCATGAGAACCTGTGTCCCTTGGCTAGGCAACAAATAGTGGTCTCCCCCCAGTGTTGTTAATCATCTTTCTACCTGGCTCCATAGACAAACCACAGAAATAAATACCACTTGGGAGATAAAGAGGATTAAGATCAGTACACTGGATACAACTTCGGTGACTACGCCTCTGCATAGGCAGTGATCTCCATCCAAGCGTTGATGGTCATATGATTTCTTCAAAACAAAGACTCGTACAGTCCAACTGCTCTACAATATGGTCTAATTCAGCCATAGTTAATGTGGGGTGCCTGTGTAAGCAGCCAGTGAACGACAATATGTTGTGCACAGAAAAAAGGCACACTATAGTCAAATGTGTCCCCAACAGACAATATCATGGCGTCAAGCAGGAAGAGTCGTGTCATCCATGGTGTATTACTTTTTTCATCATTCCATTTGACCAAGTCTCAGCCAATCATGATACCAAACAATAAGCCAAGCATGATAAACCTCTTCAACAGACAACCTTACCTTGTCTTCCTAATGGTCCGGAAATACCAGGTGAACCAGGGGGCCCAGGTGGTCCCATTGGTCCTCTAGTGTCTGGCCAAGACTGGGCACAGATGCTCAGACACTGACCATCACCATCACTGTCACCATCAGTCACCTGTGCCAACGATGGCTGAAGCAGCATGGCAGTAACTAGGATGAGTTGTAACGCCATTATTAAGTCAACCAGTCCTAAAAGCAGGGAGGGAATTCATCAATACAATCCTTCTGTAGTTTTTAGATTTGATATGTAGTAGAACTCTAGTATCCAGCTCGCATTTTAAACCTGAAACTTTTGGTTTCTGGATAATGCTTTGGGTACCCCCGGACAGATGCAACCTAGCGCAAAACTTGAATAACTTATATAATAGCATCGTGGAGGGCGCCTATTGAGCTTCACCATTCCAACTTTCCTTCTGAATTCTAGGTCTGATCATTGCAAGTGAATCGCACAAGTGCATTAACATCTTGGACAAAATTTCTAATACCGGTACTATTGATAATAGACAAGAAATGCTCTGCTAGCTATCTCATGGTGTATAGTCTTTCAGATTACTTTCAACATTTCAAAGGAACTTTTAAGGGAAGATCATTCGACCATACTTATTTATTTCCTGGGCATCATGTATCATTTCTTCAGAGAATTTAGGAGTTGGAGGTATGGAGAGTAAAAGTTATGGAAGTGTGGGAATGGATTGGGGTAGAGAACAGAAAAGGAAGACCACCTAATCTACAAACAGTAAAAAAAAAAGATATATCGCATCCCAATCCTTATACCGCACAATAGGCTGTTATTTAGCGAAGTCATGAGTCTTTAAATACTATAGTATTAAAAGCCAAATCACTGAGTGATATCACTACGCATGTAATGAATATTCATGAGATAGATATAAAATAGTCCAAGACAATAGTTCTCTGCCTCACTCGATAACGTTGGAAGAGGAATGAACACAGTATGAACGCTTATAATAAAGGTGAAGATAAGATCTAAGACGGAAAGTGGCCAGGTTTCAGCTGACCTTCCCGCCCACCCACCTGATGACAACCTTTGCTGAATAACATAGCTGCAAACGATATCTTGTATCCCAATCCTTATACAATAGGCTATGCTATTGAGCAAAGTTATGAGGCTTTAAATATTATTAAACTTAAAGTTAATGAAATCATGTTCCCCTTTCATGCTAAAGACCTGAAGGTGAATGAATTATCCTGGCCCCATGCAAAAATAGAGATATTGATAAAATAGTTCATTTTATCTCGGTGTAAAGCAACAAGATATGCGCCAGGCAAGTATTCATTAATTTTCTGAGTTAGAAATGAGATACATTATTGTATTTCAACTTGAGCGGAAACTGTGTTGGAGTGATAAGAAAGCGGATGGAGTTGTTTAGAAAGGTCAGCAGATGAAGGTGCAGCAAAAGCTCAAGTACAAATCCTTGCTGACATGAAGAAGATGAGATTCTTCCTAGAAAGGAATGCTGTACTGTATTAAGGCAGCATGCTAGATTGAAAAGTTTGAAAAAGCAGAAACTTCTTGGAGAAGAAATAATTTTCTGAGATGATTGAACTTCTATTTGTATCATTATGCTACCTGTAGTTCAGTTTAGTCTTGACAGAGGAAATGATCAAGTTAATCACCGTTACTGTATTTTTCTCTCCATTTTCTGACTGTAATAACAGCTCCCAATATGGGCATCAAAAATTGTTACAGCCAAGAGTATTTCTTGTTGCGGCTGTTTCTTTAACAGAGGGACATTGATAATTTTGACACCAAAGATTATTAAGGTTTCACAGTTGACACTTAATATAAAGATATGGCGCTCTGTGCAAGCTGCATACAGCAACTTTAGAGCGACCGATGACAGGTTCCTGAATTTCAGAAAATAGTGCCTTTTTGTAAAACATTAATTAAGTGTACTCACCTGTTTGTACTTGATGCAGTCACTAGGAAACCGCCAAACTTTGTGGAGTAACGCCCGTTGTATCTGGACTATAAGATTTGTTGAATACAATGGGGTGTTCATTTTCAGGTCATTCCATTTCAAGGAGGGAGGTTCCAAATGATAAACATGTTCAAATCATTGCATGTAATACTCGCATCTACCGGTAATATCTCGAAAGTACTTTACCCTTGGAACCTTTTCCTGTTTTGTCAGTGGTATCAACCTTTTTATGTAATTCCTGTCAGAAGAAACATGGATCACAAAGACTTACATGTATCTCAATGGATGCATCTGTGCATCTGGAAGTGTTTGTCCAAATGTGCAGAATCCTGAATCCAGTTCTTTCAGCTTCTCATCTGGGGAATTTGCACAAGATTTTACACTTTGCACCATATTTGAAGCTTAAGGCTATTTCACTGCAAAAGTTTACAAACAGCCATTTCCTTTTCATTTTGCTTTTGCAAGTTCTTTCGGTGTTTTAATTGGACTTTCCAAAGTTATCTGTCATAAAGTCTAGGAAAGCAATAAGCAATGGCTCACTCACCTGTATTAGTTTGTTTTGTGATACAATCCAATATGGCTGAGTGATTACTTCATGCGTTCTGTTGTCTAACATCACTTTTACAAGCCCTTGTACAATACTTTAAAATTGACTGTAAGACAATGCAGTGTGTGTAGTACATATAACAGTCTATTGATATACATGTATGGTCAAATACGACAGACCATTTTCAACCAATTTTTTTAATTTTCTGAGACCTGTTCATGTCCTTGTGACACATTTTGCAAAAATTAAACTTGTTTCCAACCAGATTTGCATGTAGCCTCAACTAACTTGTTTCCTGTTGATTGTTTTGACAGTAAACATCTAGACAAGCTGATGTTATAAGTTACAAAAGAGTTCTTGTGTTGACATTTATTAGACCCCCAGACAGTGAAAACTGATAAGTGCTGGCAGTTTATATAAGCGACATTGAGATCAGTCGTTTTGGGGTCCTAAGCCAATAATGGTTGTATTCCGCATGGTCAATGCTACCCATTATATCCAAACATCATGATGTTCAGAACCACGGACATGCAAACAACCCTGAATATATACTAAAGGGGCAAAGTCAGCCATTTTTCATTGATACGAGCTCCTATTTATATTGTTTGGCACGTTGAAAGATACTGAATGAATGGGTGACCATGCATATATTCGACCCCGGTTTTAGACACGATACATGAAACCATTGCGAAAATGAATTATTGGTCATGATCATTAATTCATTTTCGCAATGGTTTCATTTAATCAGTCTAAAATCGGGGTCGAATATATGCATGGTCACCCATTTATTCAGTATCTTTCAACATGTCAAACAACATAAGTAGTATCTTGCATCAAACAAAATTCATGAAAAATGGCCGACTTTATCCCTTTAATTTTATGTTAAAGTAATTGTTTGACATCGTTGAAGCATAAAGTTGTCCATCCATTATTTATCTGTCACAGGGAATTGAATGGTATGCTGATCTGCTTGAGGCTTGGCCCAATACCACACCAACAACGACAACAACAGCAACAAGCTGCCCCACAGCAACAGCAGCACCAGCAGCAACATCAACAACAACAGCAGCAGCCACAATCAATGGTCAGCATGCCACCATCGTATCTCTCAATGCCGCCAACTTACTCCATGGATCAGTAAGCATGACTCTTCTCAATTCCTGTAAAATCAATATAAGAATTTGTTTCAAGTTTAGAGATAGTACTTTGGTATTCTGTGGTTACCGTATGTACTGTAAATATTAACCCTTTACCTGCCAGACAATATCACTTCCCCATCTGCAGAGTCAGTAAAAAGCAGTATTGAGCCAAAGCCGTTTGTATTTTCACCCACTTGGCTTGGTAATGTTATAAACGCCAGGGACTTGATCCCCGGGATCATGTTTGTTCTAGTCTGTAAGAGAATTATGGAGTGTCATAGCCATTTGTTTTCCATTGAAATTGTAATCTAGTAGGTAGATTTCCTTGCAAGACAATCTGATGCCAATACAGGCCTTTAATAGTCTATAAAAATAATGTTTATAGTATCTCTGTCTTCAGGGACCTTCAAATCTTCAAGTCTTTGTTAAAAAGCACTATATGTTTTGCTTCACTAGTCTTGACCAACTTGACCTGATGGTGTAATATGAACTTGGCAGGTAAAGGGCTAATGATCTCCATTTAAACTCAATGTGCAAAATGTGAAAGTTGACGCTTTTCCCTCTGGTACTGTCATCCACCATCCTGCTTTGTCAGTAAAAAGCAGCATTGAGCCAAAACCTATTATTATATATGGCATGTCTCATATTCAAGCACACTTAGTGCTCAGCATGGCAATAAAAATTCAACATAAACATGGTATGTGTCACTGGACTTGGCTGGCTGACTAGAGACTTCGCTATATCTTCGCTATGACTTAATTCAACTCAATGCCAGCAAGTCCTTGAATATCAATGCAATTTTCGCTGACTTGGTACGAGTAGGGTTAAATTTGGTGTTGTATTTTTTCTTACAGTGCTGATCACGATTATAGCTTTATTACTAAGTATAGGGGCAGTGTGTAAGACATTGGCCACTGCTCTCAGAAATTAGGACAAATTTTGTCATCATTGCATCTGCTTTTATTGCCACAGCTGATGATGATTAGCTTCTCATCAAACCGTATTGTTCAAAAGTACTGTTTGTTTTCACAGCATGATATTGAAATGTATCGTAGGTAAAAAGTTGACTTTTCACCACAGCAAGAGTTTGAGATAGTAATCTCATAAATGTAATTGCTGCGATGGCAAAAAGTTCTGTTTTAAGAGTTTCTTGAGATTTTTTCTCATCACTCGTATACCAGTGTGTGCTTTATGTACAATTCTTGTTGTTAGTCAGAGGAGTAAATCAGTGCCATGTCAAAGTAGCCTAGGAGTACACTGCCAGGGTGTACTCAAGAAATGCTACTGCCATATAGCGAAGTCCGGGCAAGTCGATTCCGGAGTGGATCGTCGCTAAATCAGCAACCGAGAAAAGGCAAAATGTAGAGTCACAAAGTGGCATAGCCAACAATTTGCCACATCAGAGCAGTAAAAGATCAAAGGTTGGACTCAACATTTTGTTTTCTTGTTGGCGCATCTTTTACAGACAAAGCAATCCAGCAAGTAATCTTCCATATACAGCGCCCTCTATGGGGCAGATGTCAGCTTCTATGTTGAGGACAACTTCTCGAGTTCAAAGGTCACAAGATCTCCCTGGTCAACAGGCGAATCCTTCTTATGGTAAGTTTGTCAGAGAACATTTTGATCAAATCAAAATACAACATCATAACAACAAAAAAAATACATATTTGCATTTTATATGAAATTTTTCTTCTTGATTTGGATATGAGGAGAAACGATACAAAAAGAAGCAATTAACATAACAGGTGTGCAATAATTTTGGTCTGCATTAGATGATTTATCAAAGAGCATTTCATAACGCTGGAATATATTTTATGAAAGATCTCACTCAAACCAAACATGTAAGGAATGATTTATCTTGCTTAAAGAGCAAACATTGATGTGAAAATTTGCCAGCATTCATGAAACGAATCATTAAACTTTCTGCTTTACCATTTGTTTTGGTCGTAGGTATCGAAGGTGTTCCGTTTGACTTGAATAAACGATTTGAGGCTATGCAGACTTTGACACACGTAAGTTGAGTTAAAGGTCATGTGATATGTTAAACTTGACTGAATTACATTAGCTCTCAAGCGAGGGCAAAGATCTGTAGGGGTCAGTAGACAAATATCTTGTTTTAAAAATGGATAATTTGAACATTTGATAATTTGAACATTTTCAACTGAAAGTCTACCTACACGAAAAAGTGAATGTGACAATAAACTTTACACCACCATGGTTGACCTAAACCATTCTTATCAACCCTTTGAACACTGTAATTTTCTCCCACCAAAATTTTAGGGCAAAATTTTACCAATTTTTATGAATTTTTCTGTAATTTTTTGATACCTTTGGAGCTAATGGACACCACATTTCATTGGCTACAGTTTTTTCTCAAAAGTTTGGCAAAAATTCGAGAAAAATTGACCAGAGTTTATTTTATAAAGGGGACAAAAATAGACTGGCACTCAAAGGGTTAATGATGAGTGAAGTTTATGTGATATATAATACTTACAAAATTACATCAGCTCAAAGAATGCCAAAGATCTTTGTCAGGAAGGTAAACAAGTATTTTGGTTTTATTTGATAATTTGATCATTTTCAACTGAAGATCTGACACACTAATACTTGAAAATGACATTTCGTGTGTGTATTCTCAATTAAAATGTTGTTGTGTACATTTCAGACGTGTAACAGGTATCTGTATTTTTAAATTTGACAAGACTGTAAATGTCATCACATAGTTCTGTTAGGATTGTTATCAAAAAAAAAGAAACCATCCCTGCTGTACCATTGAATCTCTTTTGGTCCACTTCCTAATACTGCAAAACCTTTATATAAGGGACCAAGTAAACATGTTCACTATATGGAGGTGACTTTTCTGTAGAGTATGGTTGGGTTATTACTGTCAGTGTATGTGTTGAGTAGTTAATTCTGGAAAATATAACAGCAACAATAAAACACAATATCTTGTCTTTTGAAAACCACAATACATATGTTTAATTTCTGAAACAATTATGATGCAGCTATGAAAATTGATCAAAATAGAATCATTTTGTGTTCCAGTCTCAGAATGTTTTGACTTAGGTCAGTCATACTGATCATTATACACATTGTATCAAATTGGAGCAATCACATGTGGCCTCTTACCACATAAGAGAGTTGGCTGTTCTGCAGAGGGCCTTTAACATGTAAAATGTAACCGGACTGCCACAAGGTGACCACTATAAAGAGGTGACCGCTCTGTAAGGGTGACAATGTAGAGAGGTTGGACTGTATATTGGTCCACTTACTCTGTTGCAATTGATCAGGATGTAGAAAAGTACAATGGTAAAGATTTTGGCGGGGAGAAAGAGGAATGTGTGTGTAACAGATATTTCACGGCATCTGTGTTTGGTTCATATAAAATTTGTGGTTGTATTCATGCGGTTAAAAGCACCACATTATATATTATAGCCCAAACATGGGGACTATGTGCCCTTGATTGGGTGACCATTTGCCCGACATAAAGAGGGCAAATGGTTTCCTTTCTCAAGGATACATAGTCCCTTGTTTGGGCTATAATATTTTTTTATTACATGCCTCTCATACACAGTTTACGCTTCAAGGTATTTAGGTTTATTGGCAAATAATAAAAATAATTAAATACTTCATTTCCATCTTAAACGAAAATCTCTTAAAAAATGGAATGATTTTCATCCTCAAATGGCGCATTGATATATTTAAACCACTGGTACGCGGTTTATCAATATTTTTAAGCAAAATTTTCCAAAAACTTGATTCCTATGCAAGACATGTAATTTCAACTTTTTTATATCCAAAAGTTGTCAAGTTGAAAATAGTTCCAGTTCACGTTCAGTCCAGTTTTGACTATGCGGCCCGCGATGTCATCAATGAGTTACCATTGAATCCTATGGAGCACGCAACGTTTGATATACGAGGCATGTAATAAACAGTACTGTGTAAAAGATGAAATTTGGTAACTCTAATACTCTATGCAAAGAAACATCATGAACACAAATCAGCACTGTGTGCAAATGAAACTTTTAGAAACTGTAGCCTATACATAAATAATATATGCTAAATTTGACTTTAAAGAATTTGAACTTGGTTCTTTTGTAATAAAGAATTTGAACTTGGTTCTTTTGTTATCTTTGATTACTCCTATGAGCTCCTTCTCTGCTTGTCTGATTTCACAGGTGGACATTCCTGAGGTTTCCTACATGTCAGAAGTAGAAATCAACAACCAATACCAGTACGACTTCAAAACAGAAAGGCAAGCCACGCAGCGCATAATATAGTCATCATAGCCAATGTCATAAAAATGCGTGTACCATTCCCTCTACTTGTATTATGTAGCATGTTATACCATGGCATGACCAAGTTAATGTACGAAAATATTTCATTTTGGAAGACAATATTTTGCTTTCCATCAAGGATACACATCAAGACTCATCACATTATTTGACAGACTGCAATTCAGCTCTCACTCAAGAATTTATGTAGCCACTTTCAAGTCAACTTTAGATGTACACTTATAGATACACTTATATAGACTTCCAAAGCAGCTCCTGATTGGTTGTAAGCTGTTCATTGTCTACCTCACCTGTAGATATTAGCCAATCACAGCAGTGATACTTTAATTTATTTGAGTGATTTTCTAGAAATTTTGATCTGCCAGTGCCATGGTTGTCATCACACACTCAAATGCTTTCATCCCTGTCAACCTCCCCTACTATGTCTGAATTTTAAAATATTCCTAAAGCTTCACACTGGTGACATTGGCCTCTCCCATTGAAGTGTAGGGGTGTGAATGATATGACCCGTTACACGTATGTGATGCAGCGACAGAGTGGTGAACCGATCTGTGTTCAGAGAAAAGCAGAGATTCAGACCATGACAAAAAAAGATTTCCAATTGAATAATCACTGGATGAAAGTTATATAACTGAAATTTAAAGGCCCTGTACATATCTGCAATCACTCCTTGACACCTCCCTAATCAGCACATCTCTGTTTAAAGGACACAGTTTTGAAAATTGAAAGTTGCATTTGCATTGAAGTTTGTTAATTAATGACACCTCTCTGTTGAAGTTCATTATTGTAGCATTTAGTGTATTTTTCAGAGTTTTTTTTGTTCTGTTTGAGAAATGCTGTTTCTTATTCCACTCTGAAATTTATGTAGCAACACCTAGCAGTAAAGGTCTCAGCATCTCCATCTTTACATTCAATATCCAATACTAGTGTCAAGCATTTCATTCACATCCAGACTGGAATTCATTTGCCAACAATAGCATTGCATACTGTACATAGTGAATTGAGTTTACATGTAAACACTTGAGTTTTGACATAATCTAGGGAGTAAGAAGAAAAATGCCAACACGCCATTCAGAACAAAAAAAATAAAGAAAGTACCATTTAAAAGTTACATCTGCAATACATTCTTTCCTGGTATGTCTTTTCGGCTTCACAATGTGCACAATTGATAAATTTGGTTTTAGCTTTCATGATTCAACGTCACCAACATTTTTGTCTCAATTATTACTTTAAATGATGCAAATGTTATAGCGTGTATCAGAGCAGCAAACGTAGATATTGATCAAAGTGCCTCGCAGTTCTGTAAAGAGTTCATATCGACAAACTGGCACATGTGAATTCATGTGCATTCAACAGCGCCATCTAGTGGCAGTAGAAGTAATTGCCTTTCTTATGAAAAAAACAGTCAAGGATAACTTTCACATTTTGTTGGTTGAAAGATCGTAAATACATAAGAGTACTGAAAATTACATAACTATTTTTCCCAAGTTATTCAAAGTATATTTCTGTCATCCATAAAAGAAAATTTAAACTAGTTAAGCTTGTAAAGTCCAAAATCTAAGCATTTCTCACAGTTACTGACAGACACAGCATCTGGATTGTCAAGGTAGAGGCATTATTGAATTATAAGTGTACAGTGTCACATTCATTTGCAAACCAGGGCTGACTTTAAAATTTTGAGAAATAGACTGAAGAGTATTATTTTATTTATTTCAAGTGACTGGCTTAGTTGAACAAGTCATAAATACAGCTGAGCTGTCTTAAAAACATGCCACAAACACTGATTATAATTTTTCATTTCTTCAAAAGTATTGTGTTCATGCAAGCCATGTTTACCCACCATAAAATGGTATTGTCTTTCTGTGACATTCTGTATACATAATATTGTAATGCCAGCAGCAAATATTGAGCCCTCAAATTATGAGGGAATCGCGTGAAATAAAGGAAAAAGAGGACGATTCTAGTGAGTGACCTCCAGAATCTGATATGCTTCGATCTTGTCTAATTTTGTATGGACCAGCGTCGTTTTTATCATTCTGGTTGATAATATCCTAGGGGGTACAGTCAACAAGAAGTGAGGCACACAACTGTCTGTACACTCACAAGGTTTAGAATGCATTTATGCTCCTTAGGTCAGATTACAAGAATGCCAGTGGCATACATTTGATCTTCAGAACTGAAATTGATGAGGCTATCAAGATGCACACTTCTCCCTAAAAGCTGTAACTTTTTATCTATTTCGCATGGTCTTCGCTTATGTACAAGATCAAATATTGATTCTTGGTAGTGAAATAAGATATTTATTCTGTACGAGATGTTACAAACATATAATCTTACATCAATACTGGGTGCCTTGCTGTACTTAAGAAAGGCCGATAATGACATGCAAGTGATATTCAGAAAAGAGATCACACAGAAGAGTAAACAAAAGTTACAGGTGCTGGCCATGGCTCCTTTATTTTGGACAAGTAGATCAAATTTATATACTGAATGACGAGAAGTTCCTCAAAGAAACAAAACAACAAAAAATGATTGACCCATGGAGTTGTCTCATCCTCACACCTATGGATTTATTGCTGCAACATACAGATGGATATTAAGTCAACATAGACAATATATAGAGTGTGATTTTCATTGCATTAATGTAAACTCAATTCAATGGCTGTAAAATTTAGCTGCACATTTCCCAACCAAGCACACAGGGTCAAAGGTCATATTGGCCTTTTCTGGCATGGTAGAAGATGCTTGTTTAGTGTAAGATAAATAATGTTTAAAATTGACAATGTACATTAAGAATCATTGTTGTTTATTTTATTTCCTTATTTTCAATTGATTATCATCAAAATAGAATAATAGTAAACTTTTGGTTATTCATAGACCTTAAAAATGGAAGGTCTATGGGTTATTATAAGAAGTATTACAATTTCATGATTAAAAAGAAAACTGCAAAAATATTTTCACATGGTTGTGTTTATCACTGTGATGTGATGTGATGTGGTGTGATGTGACATGGTCTGATGTGTATCATTCTATTGTGATTGAAGAAATTCAACATGATGCAGTGTGTGAGTTGTTTTGATGTAATGCCACACCTATGAAGCAATAAGTGATGTGCAGTGATTTGGATAGATGTAGCATGATGTGCTGCGACAGCAATGTTGTCCAAACAGGAGTGAAATTAAAGGTATACTGTCACCTGTTCCAATTTTGCCACAGTTACCATGGAAAGAGAAAATCTAACCAATCACAGATTTTAAGAGGGTGGCCGCTTTTTAAAAACAGCGCCCTCACATGGGCATTTTGAATACTAAGGAATGCCCCTTTGACCATATATGGGCATATTTAGATTACAGGTGACTGTATACCTTTAACATCGGATGCTATCTTGCCGAAAAAATCATCCAAAATTTGCATAGAAAAGCGTTTTGATCGCCCCTCATCATTGACTGCTACTAAGAATGAAAGATTGTGCAACAATAACAATTATATGAGGTATATGCAGATACCTGTCTGGGCACCGTGTTTTGTTCAGCGTATACGATCGTTTCAAGAGATAATCTCATTGCATGTCATCAGCAGAGAGGCATGGTCCAGAGGAGAGTTTGAGTCAACACAAAGACACGCGTGTGTATCAGCTGTTTTAATATGGCAGTTTTACATCGTTCAAAATGGAATGAAAACACTAACACTGCCGTCCGGCATCGACTTGGTTCCACATTCAAGTCATTGGCTATCCCCAGGACATCTTCCATTTTGTCGTCGAGAAATCATAATTCTGTCTTCCGTTGTCCGATTAATTTACAGAGTTTTTTTTCGTTTTGACTTTATGTCATTTCTAAAAAATACAAATTCTCTAAAGGTACAGTTCCGCTATGGATCAGTGTGTATCTTGGTAACGAGTTTACTTTATTCTGATAACTATTTGTACCGCATGACACATCTATGGTTCGTTGTAATCAAATAATATTAATGTTATATTAATATCAGCAGGTTGTGCTATATGTTTTTACTGGTGATCAGAGGGTCATACAAACCACACCACTAGAAAGTAGTATAGGGGAGACATGTTTAATGTTGTTTGAGATCGATTTCCCTTGTTGTATTTGTTTACTTTCTGTACATATATTTTCTCTGGCGGAATAGAATTTCATCTTCATTCGGGGGAAAACGTGTTTTTCAAACCAAATATATTAGAACTCTTTTATCAAAAATTCAATAATTATTCCCAGCATGTATACTACGACATAACGCACTCTCCTTATTCGGGATCCATACCACAGATGTTGCACCAACATTAGAACATACATTCCCCCAGACTTACCATTCAAAATATACTGATATTCGAATTATGAAAATCTACATCTGTTGACGTCGGTATCACAGTTTTATAAGGGGGTAATCACATCGTTTCGTTAACGTCTATGGTTTGAGTTTCTTTCGGAGTTGATGTTGTATAAATGCATGACTGTTCTCACTCTTCTTTCTCCATAATGTCATTTTGATAAATCTTAAAGTTCAAGAAAGAACGAGAAGTGCACAGTCAAGCCTTTTGGGTGCTTAGGGATGGGCCATTAGATCGTGGGAAGGGGTGGTCAAAAAGAGGGAAAAAATTTCAAAGCAAAAAATTAGGGGAAAATGTTTAGTTTGCAAAATAGAAAAAATCAGAACGCAAAAAAAATGACAAAATAGCACATGACTCACTCGGCGAAAAAATCTTTAAAAATTTACAATTGTAAAAAGATATTCACGATCTGATTGTGACCACCCCCACCTCCCAAGATCTAATGGTCCATCCCTTAGGCAGTCGGTGATAAGACAAATGAACAAAGCAAGATTCAGCTCCATTAGATGTAGTCTCTTCACAAATTTACTGGGTATCGTTTGGTTTTAAAGCATCGGGTTTTGTAGAGTTTCATTGACTTGCTGTAATCATATGTGGAGCTTATTTATATCATAACATAGTGAACTGAAGGAATGAGCTGCAGCAGAACTGTAACGTTAATGGTGGAGTGATTGAGAATTACTATATATAAGAAATAAAGTTCATCACACTGTCGCGTTTATGTTGTTGGTGATCGCGCTTTGCTAACCAGTACACTATCGCGTGTGAGCGAATGTTCCAGACAAAATCCAAGCGATTAGTGGGTTAGTCTCAGACATGTACTATTTCGACCAATATTCCGAAGTTAGAAGTCGGTTCCAAAACGTCACCGCGGCGCACTTTGCTGCTTTCATAGCGAGCAGAGTCACTGACGACATCAGCATGCACACCTGGATTCCAACCTACGTATCTCGTTGTCGTTTTCATTCCTAATCTATTTAATCAGATATCTGATGATATGTTAGTGCAATAGATTATAGACCATTGTCCATAGCGGTATGTGTGTGTGTTCAGTCTCAGGTTTGCAGACATTGTTCGAAGTATTTGACCTTGCTTTATGAACACCTGACTCAGTCATCGGGATTTGAATCAAATCAAAGCCGGGCTATTATCGCTCCTGAAATCGAACAAATGTACATTATCACAAATAAAACATATAGCGAACTTTGTCCATTTTGTTGGTTTCTCTGTCTGAGTGCTTTCTCTAAATCTCTGAAATATTACATAAATTCATTGATAAACATTTAAATGGATATCAGAAAAAAATTTACCTGTTCTCTTGTTCGGCGGTTAGAGTTTCGTCAGATCAGCAACGTTGGATCGTCTAGCTGCGTGCATTTGTTGCAGATATCATAATATATGTCAAACTTTCCATCCTCAATACCCTGTATAGAGTACACACTCGCAGTTGAAAACGATGAGGTTGGGCTAAATTGTGTTGTCGGTGAAAAGGGCTGACGTTTTATCGATCCAGTCTTTATAGGAGTACCACTCAAAGGTACGTTATGCTGACCTTTCATTCATCATCATGTCCTTAGACGGTGATCTATATAAGCTTGCCTTTCAAACAATGAAAACTTTAAAAATCATGTCCGAATACATCCACAGGATCGACTTTGCGTCTCTACGGAGAGGTGTGCTGATCAGACGGGTTTTGTGTGATTTTTATGTGCAAAATTTTCGTTTCTGTCATTTCGCTTCCCTAAAATTCTTGAGATCCCTCTTGTCATGTAGGTTTGTGGAGGTTATCCATGATCTAATCTTTTCAATGCCGGATTTGTGCCTCCCCCTTGGAGGATTTTAGCTGATTACATCACGTGTTTAGTATCTGGAAGTTACCTAACGGTATGACAACGTATGGACAATTGTGTGACACTTCGAGTGTTTTCGGATCCCGTCATGTCAGTGAAAACTATTCCCATAAGTTTTAATCATTGATATTGTTGTGCAGCGAAAAACTACAATCTGATTCTATACTATATATATTTTTGAATGTTAATTAGACTTGCTCCAAGTCTGCGGGCATGAAAGTATCAAAACATATCATAAATTGTAGGACTAAACATCAGCCGACCGACGCGCTATGATGGTAGGCTGTTGATCGTGGGGTGAATGCCTTGGCATAGTAACTCAGCTATCGAGAAAGGCTGGGAGACTGGGGACAGTCTAAATGTTAATCTCAACTTTATGGAGAGTGGAACGTTTTTAGATCAACTGGAAAATGTAAACGTCGACAATGAAAGTCACTGAGGTTTGCAATTTTTATATTCTCATATCCTAAACTATTGACTGAATGCACATGGTACACTTGAAGGTGAAGTCTATTAGATAATACTTAGCTGTAAACGTCGACTTTCTGTTCGAAAATAATTAACTCAAAATATCATCACTTTTTATATCAAAATTACTGCATTTTGGCATTGTGTCTTTCCAATGTACTAAGTATTACTTACACTGATGACGACAGTCGCGTCGCCGTCATGCTCAGTACAACTATAAAACTGTGTTAGTAGCAAGTTCAATGCCAGTTAGTCACATTTGCCATTTGTTTGAGTCATCGAATTTTGCTTTTCATTTTCTATATTGATGTCACCCCCTGACAACAGTGACAATGCATCAACTACACCTTTTCATCAGTTTGCTAAAGTAGATGAGTTACTTGGTGAAGTGCCGAGTTCATATCGCTGCGGGTACCAAGTAACGCAACAAACTGAATCCATGGCCGGTGATTACCCCGTCTTCGATCGACACGAGTCAGTCGAGCCGAAACGGGCTTGCGGTGAAGCGGGCAGTGCTGGGTATAAAATAACTCCCCGAGTTTCGGTCTAGCAATATCCGCTGGAAATATTACTGGCGCTAATTGTGTGAAATTCTCGCCGAAAAGAAACACGTTACAATTTATTGCGCTGTGAATCGATTACTAAACGACTGTCGTTAATTCATAGACCTTAAGGTCTATGGTTAATTGCGGTTCCGTACGATAACGCCATGACACTGTATAGTACATGCCGGACATTAAACGGGGAAATAAGTTTGATCGTACAACTGAACACGCTTATGGTTTGTACGTTACCAATCCACCGATCGTCCCTTAAAAAGACGAAAATTTTGCATAATTCCTGATAGAGGCAGATGATCACCCTTCTGAAGACTCCACTCGTGATCAATGCGACCGTAAATGACTCTCTGGCAAAGATACTGACTTCTGTTAAACAAAATAACATTACATGTAGTTTGAAACATCAAGTTCTTCATTATAATACAGATAAGATATAATCTCGTCCTCGATGTTTAACAACGATTTCAGTGTCGGTTTGGATTTTTCATATTTACCGGGAAGAGAGAGAGGGAGAGAAGAGAGATTTTCACTAATGGAAGAGAGCGCCCTCTCTGTCCGGAAACAACGAATATGAAACCACGGTCTTTCCACCATGACAATAGCTAAACTTTGCTTCTACCTATAAGCTTCCTCAGTCACCGTGCCTCAACTCGCCGATAGGATGATTAAATTTTCACAAAACACACCAACACACAATATAC
This sequence comes from Ptychodera flava, assembly GCF_041260155.1. Classification (NCBI taxonomy): domain Eukaryota; kingdom Metazoa; phylum Hemichordata; class Enteropneusta; family Ptychoderidae; genus Ptychodera; species Ptychodera flava. The sequence continues at coordinate 14,602,106 of NC_091943.1, forward strand.
GTTTTGAAAAGTTAGACGGTCCCACACAATCGAAAAGTTCAAGTACTATGCGGAATTGCGTTTTTCCTTTCTTTCCCAATCCCTTTATTGTATGATAACAATATGTATAACTGTGCGCTTTTCACTTCTGTGACTGAAGACGATTTTGGACTGAAAAGGTCGTATCATTGTCACATTCAGCCTGGGCGAACATCCTGATAAGAGTAACCCTGACGACGTAAACAGTGAATAAATATTCATATTAATGTAATCGAACGCAACGCCCCTTTGGCCAGCCTGCCTTGTTTGCTGGGTAAACTTCAGGACGGTCTCCCGTTGCCACTGTCTGTATGACAAACAGGCAACTCGAAAAACCCGGTCCACGTCCGTAACCACGCATAGGTCGTTTATCAGAGATCGATGGTGATTTATGTCTGGGTTTCGAAGCGGGGTCTTGAAGTACCGTTTTATAACGCATCGGTGACGTTGCGGTCAACTGTCCACGCACACAGTGTAGCTTCTTTTCGTAGTTCGGTGATCTCGTCAACACACAAAACAGCCACGAAGAAGGCTGCATACGTGCACGGCGTGAGCGAAAGAGCGCTCTGAACATCTAGTCTGAAAACAACTATAAAACCGCGGTGCATTCAGGTGCTTGTTCGCAATACACTTGTAGCCTTTGGAAGGGAATTTTCGCGTCGAGTAGGTACGTGTCGACCCACACCAAGTGCGGCTAACGAACTGATGAACATGTAGTTCGTCCTCGCGTCCTGTCAGCCCTGGAAACGTACACATTTCCCTCGGATCTCACCGCACGCTCGAACCCCCGTGACAATTTTCAACCAAGCCTGTAGTAGCCGTTGATTTCCAGCACAGACTCCACGACCCAAAGGGCGAAGCGTCGTCAAGCAGTGAGGGGCCAAGCCATCCCAACTCTCCCGGACATCACTAGGTGTTATTTGAGGACACGGCCGGAAGGAAGTACAGTCAGGTGGGGCAACGGAATATACCACGGCAGGTGAGTCCCCTCACCGATAGCGTTTCCCTCTTTCCCCGTACTGGTGTGAGATCACAGAAAATAAGGTATGCATGAGTAACACTGAGGTGTGTCAAGACTCGTCGTGTTGACTCCGTATATAGCTACATCACACATCCTACATACACACTCGAGACGTATATTCTGTACGGTGCGTATTGGCAAAGCTGTGAACGTGTGTACGTTGCCGTGTAAGCTAATGCTGTGGCGTCTGACATAGGGACGGGCGATAGTGCTGTATAACGGAGAACCGATTATCTGAGTTAAAATATTTAAAGGTAAGGGTATGTACTTTCGTCAAATCAACATGTTGGTTGTGAAAAAGAGAGTGAAACTAACCGATCGCAATTTACAAGTACTGACGTACAGCGCGTGGTTGCGTTATGACTCCAAAATCTCGTAAAACGGATCGAAGCGACCCGTGTCGAGAGGTGTCCCGGTCTCTGACCGCCTGTTTACAATAGCAGGGCTTCATAAGTCTAACTCGTTGTGAAAACAACGCTTGTCCTGTCCATATTCAAAAGGGTGCATTGTGGACCCTTGGAGATTTTTGAGAGCTATCAAAGGATTTGAGTGACCCGACGGTCGCTACAAAACCTGTGCAGCGCCCGAGCTTTTGTCACAGTGACTTTCTTATTTATATAATTTAATGAGTTGCCATAAAAAAGAGATTTAAATCTTTCTTCAGAATCCATCACAACAATAAAGTATTTTCAACTTCGTGGCGCTTATTTGTGGAATACACCATACTGTTGGCGGGATAGCGATACAATGCAGCCAGCCAAACAGAAGTTACAGACGTGGTATGCGAGGTTTCTGACTTTTCTCACAGTGTCAACACTACCTGTCGAGTACACACACTAGATACCTATGTATGGGAATAGGTATGTCCACACCAAAGGGTCGCTGTGCGAAACTTGCTATTGAAGCGTCGCGGGTCCCCTATAAGGTTTTGCGCTTACTTTTAATGAAGGGCGGAAACCACGGGATGCGGACACTCTGAGAATATTTGGCACTCCGATTAGGTCAGAGAAAAATGAAAGCGTCGACGATAACTTAGTACTAATTATACAAACCAATTTCAGGGTTTTTTAATAATAGGATAAGGGGCGACACGACTGCATTTGTTGAGCGCCTTATAATCAACCGTGGGGAGCGTCGTCACGCCTAATTAACATCGCTTTTATATCATATGAACCGGTAGAGCCATTGGCACGAACCCACTGTTTCTACGAAATTTTGGTCACGTATTACTTCACATGCATTAGCACTCGCAAAGCGATCGCTGTAGCAACATTTGGAACGCTCAATGGGCTTACAGCGACCGCGTATCAAATGGACGTCGCGGAACAATGAGCCAACGCTCCGTTCACGGTGCGATGATCACGCGCTGATTTTTTTTTTTTGAGCTAGAAATCAGACTCTTACATATTTTATTCGTTTACCAAGCGCTATGTACGCCCACTTCAAAATTCCCTGGAAAACGAAGATTTAGTGTCTTAACATTTTATTTTTGTTTATTTTCAGTATACTCGAGTGAATTAGTTTAATTAAAGAGACTCAGGGTTCAAATGCGGCCATTTACCTTTCCATAGATTCAACAGGTGGTTGCGTTTCAATCTTACCAGCACGAATCGTTTGTCGTTCAACTTGAACTTTAAACTCTGATCGCAGGTCTGAAAACGTAGCATCATTGTCAATGTGTACATAGTACAATCTGTGTAGCATTATAGCCTGGTACTAAGTATCCCGAAAGTTAAAAGCGTAGGGGCAATTTCTTTCGCTGTCGGGTACTTAAATATCATCATTGAAGGATTGGGAGATTTTACTATTATATACGCAGTTCATATCTCTCTCTCTCCTTTTCGTACCATATTTTATCTCCAAGGTCCTGACTTTATATAGTTTTCTATAGAGATGCATCTGTATGGATGTCCCCTGTTTATCTGGCTGCCAGTCTATGTGTCAGCGTCTATGGACTCGCTTTCCCTCCCCGAACTTCTGCGTGTATTTAGGGAAAACAGAGAGAGAGAGAGAGAGAGAGAGAGAGAGAGAGAGAGAGAGAGAGAGAGAGAGAGAGAGAGAGAGAGAGAGAGAGAGAGAGAGAGAGAGAGAGAGAGAGACAGACAGACAGAGAGACAGAGAGAGACAGAGAGAGACAGAGACAGAGACAGAGAGACAGAGATAGACAGACAGACAGACAGACAGACAGAGACAGATTTGTAGTACTTTTTCATTCATTAAAGTAAAATCCGTAGTTATTCAAGCGTCGACTAGCTTTGCACTGAACTCCCTATCAGTCCCTATGGTGCAATGCTCTATGTTGTACAAGTCTGCAGTGTTACATAAACTGTTTATACATTTTCACATCGCACTGTGGTTGCGGGGCTCGTTAATTTGCTCAACTGCATCCAGTTTAATATGAGAGAACCAATTTAGTCGATTGGGTCTAGATAGCATTGAGTGCAGACGATACGCTCGGGATATTAGGCAGATTCATATCAATCTGTGACAAGACTGCACAAGTTGGCCCATATATATATATATATATATATATATATATATATATATATATATATATATATATATATATATATATATATATATATATATATACCATCTAGAGTACGAAATAGCTCTGGAAAAAGACAAATTAGAGAGACATTGCAACAAATGGATTTCAATTTTACACAAAATTGTAGATAACTAAGCACTGTACTTCATTTTAATTTAAGTTCATGTTACTAAAGAAAATGTTACCAATAAAACAATTTAAATACAATATAAATAAAAATATATATATATACATATATATATATATATATATATATATATATATATATATATATATATATATATATATAACTATACATACCAAGCGTCATGGTTGTCCTTTTCTGCTAATTTGGCGGCAAAGTTATTGCAAAGTCAGCATCGTCGTCTCATATGAATAGACCACGTAGGATAAAAACGGCCTGTAAAAATCTTTTCTACCATGCGAATTGTAAATTAATCTCCTAGTACTACTAAAGTGGTAATGGAAGTGAAAACAGGGTTTTTTCCCGTCGAACAACTCATAAAAGAGGATGGCCTCTTCTATCATTTTCTCAGTGTGTAGATTATTTTAGGTTTTGCGGTTTTTTTTCTTGCTATTGTTCGCTTGAACAATTTAATGGCATCTTTCTGGCGTGCAGTCGAACCTGTGATTTGTTCTGCAGTTCTAGGGCGAAAGTCTTAGTTAACCGTAAATAATGGCCTCGCTTTCCACCGCCCTGTGTTTGTTTTGATATCTTTCTGGAATCATGCGGGCCTTTATTACCCCATGTGATGTCTTGAAGTCGCATCTTTGTCAATAGAAACGATGCTGTGCCCGGAAGGGGCGTCAATTGTCATCATAATACAACCCATTAAAATGGGCCACAGCAAAAAAAATCACTTTTACCAAGGCAATATTTTCCAAACGACTTTAAAGGGGCTAAGTCTCTCTTGTTTTAGCCCTTTCTTGAATTTTTTTATATGAAAAGTACTTTGTGCTCTTTGACTTATTGAAACATGCTGAAATACTGATCAACTGTGCACAACCATAACTCTGCTTGTAGCCAGACAAGATTAAACGTTCACTGAAGTTTACGGTCTGTACTAAAAAATCAAGTTAATGTTTATAACTGTCACCATGCATGGCTGAGCATACACCACTCATGCAAGCTTTTGTAATGAAATTTTAATTGGTTGTGCCAATCATAGGGATAAGGGTAGAAACTTTCCCTTACATTGTCGCCATGTTTGTTTTGTCATTGGAAAGTAAGTCGGAATAGGAAAAAATCCATGTTGTTCGCAGGTCACAAACGAAATCACTTATTTGCATTCAGCAAGGGGGTAATTTTCAATTCTTTTGCCGTTTACGCACCGTCGTCGTTTTTTGTACACTGAGTTGATGCAAATTTGCCATGTTTTCTTAACATCTCAAAAAGGTATTAAAAGCGACTTTTCCCCTTTACATGTAAGTATAAAGTCCAATATGGCGACAGTAGTACATAAAATATAGTTCGTCCTTCCAATTACTCATATCACAAAAACATTTCTTTAAATTTTTATCGTAGTACCTTTAATACTATCTTATTTCCATGAAATTTCATTTGTTTTTGCCCCTTTTTTCGGGGGGGGGGGGTTGAACAAGTCTGGTTTCGCAGTTCTGTAGTGCAGAGTAGCGACTTGTACAAACACTATGATTCAGTAATCTCCCACAATTCCTAGTGTATGACGGGGTCATAGTGTCTTACACATGCACGTGTTGTTCCCTTCAATAGCCCATTACAGATGTTAGTCTTAATTTAGGGTTTTCATTGGCCCGAACCGACGAACACGAGTTTTGGTCAAATTACAAAATTATTCAAGTTATATTTTGTCAGCCTTGGGAATGGGAATGATTTAAAAATTTGCACTCGTGAATTCAGAATGTCGACTTATTTCTGCGACGTAAATGAATCTAGAGATCTGTCATTATGGTCACTCATTCGCGATTAATAGGCCGTTAGATGTTCGCACGCAACGTGTCAGCGAACACAAAGTCCCTCTCTTTTCCAGCCTTCCAGGTTTAGTTTCCTCGGTCAGTTTTGATTCTGTGCGAATCCATCAACTCTGAGATCTTGTGTCGATCGATCTGTTTTCCCCAGCTCGGCCAATATATCTCTCACTTTTGAAAAACAGGAACGAGTGATTTGCGATCACGAAGTGCTTCGGTCTGCTGGGCGAACAAAGAAAGTCGCTCCCCGGATTGTTTCGTCGCCATAGCAGCAAGTAGGGAGAGCGAAAAAAGTTACACGGGATCGAGCATGACTGCACTGGGAAAAAACGCTTCGCTGCGTTGAGTAGAGCCGTGTCAAGTATAGTGTGTCATAAAACAGTGTTGGACTGTGCGATAGCCTACAAGGAGTGGGAACTTGGCTTACACCTGTTTGTTGAGTTGTGCGCGCACACTTTCGCGGGCTATGTAAGTTCTGGCCACCCTGTCGTTTGACCCAGATTCTTTTCATTGTCGTTCAGGGACCGTTGTTTCTACGCACATCGTGTTGTATTCAACAGACGTATTTTTAACATGTCAGTTTTGTAAGCATCGCTCGTTTTATGAGGCGATCGACTGTCACCACAGATACTGTAGATTTCCCATAATTCATTGCGATTTGTATCCTCGGAGATACCTGAGTGAAGTCTACCATGTCTCCCATGTGTAGACAAATTCACAGACTATTTATCAAAATTTTGAAAACGTACTTTTATGCACACCATTCTTCTCAATTCTCATTTTAAATAATTGGAAAATATGCATAATTGAGAGAGGAGATAGCATTTTTGTGAAATTTGCCAGAGATTGTGTCCTCAGCCATACAGAATAATGTGATGGAAAGTAGGGAGACTAGTTGCACCTGTTTTATGAAACAAAAGGATATTGATTTTTTGCAATGGAAGTGACAAAAGAAATTTGCATGCTAAGTTTTCTCAGAGAATGACCCCTTCAGTTCGTCATAACTTGCTGCCAAAAAAGCAAGGCATTTGTAGTACCTACAGAATGTGACTTTTATGGTTGTTTAGTGGTTATTTTGAAACTTTCACTGAAATATCTAAACGTACTTTTACTAGATATTATTTATCAATTATTCTGATGCTGCACACTAGTGCTTACATGCAGAACTGAAAAAGTTTTTAGAAAAGTAACCTTCATGTGTACAAATCAAAGAGAATTGTGGGTAATTTATTGTACTGTGTGTCACCACAGAAACAGAACATGAATATAATGTTACCTTAAGTGTAAATATATACTTGTCAGACGTTAATAATGCAAGTTCTTAACAGCAGTCTCGATTGATTTTCACATATTCTTTCATTTTTTTTACAGGGTCGACCTGGTTTCTGACTCGTGGTAACAGTGAAAGAACAGATCACCCGGTTACCGTGGACCGCGCAGGTAACATCAAACGTCAATTTGTAACCTGGGAAACGACTCATCTCCTGGGCAACCATGAGTCGCCATCTTGACGGTTTCCAGATGTACGAGACGCGGACGGCGGAGGAGGCGCGGCGACGCAACAAGTATGCGGAAACCCAGAAGAATCACGAACTCGGCGCGCATAAGGAGCTAGAGAGGCTACATCTGGAGACGATGAAGAAAGAGAGGCGGAGGCTGGAGCAAGAGTTGAGTAAAATAAGAAACAAGGGACAATATATGGTCAAACGTCCGCCGAATGCTAGTAACCAAGCCGTTAACTTCACCCTTCGACAATCCGGATCCACGTACGCCAGCAAGACCAACGCTGGTCTGGCAGGAACGTGGCACGGCAGCCCGAATTACGCCAAACCCACCGGTGCAAAAAGACGGTCGAGCAAACCTGAGATCGTACCGCGGGAGAGAAGAATGAGCCGGCGAAGAGCCAGCAACGCTTCTTCTCAAAAGCAAATCGCAAACGGAAAAGCGTCTACCGAGAAAACCGGGACTCCGGAACAACAGAAAGAAGCCCCCGAAACCGACAGCAAAGAGAGTTCGCAGAGCTCTGAACTCTCCACGGAGAGTCCAATCACCCGAGTGAAGGAGGCGAACTCAACACCACGGGTGCATCGGTCGTCAATTATCATAATATCTGAATCCGACGAACCAACTCCACGAAAGCCAGCGAAGAAAACAAAAGAAGTCTCGATATTCGACTTGAACATTCACGACGCACGAGATTCGGTCGCCAAAAGGTTGCTCTCCCAAGATGAAGAAATTTCGGAAGCGAATATCGCGACGCCGCGAACGGCGTCGCCCAAGCCGGCGGTGTCGTCGACGCCTGTAGTTCTCGAGAGTGTGCCCGAGGAGCCTCCGAAAGCTCCGCCGGCTGTACCGCCGATAAATACTTCGAAAACGGAAACGGAGGAGAAGGTGAAAGAAGACAGCAAAGAGGAAGGAAAGGTCGACCAGGACAAAGAGAAGGGAGAGGAAAACTCTACAGAGGGAGGGACAAAGCAAGACACGGCAGGCGATGCCCCTAAAGACCCGGAGCCGAGTTCGAAAACACCGCCTCCGGAAGACGAGAAACAACCGGAAGGAGCAGAAGATGACGACCCGACGACCGCGGAGAACCGCGCACGCGATCTGAAACGGGTGCAAGAGATGTTGGAGAACCCGACTCAAGTTTTTGACCAGGGGAAGTACGCTCCCGACGGGGGTCTGAGAACGATACACCTCCTTCCCGATGCGGACGAAGCTTTCGAGGAGGCGAAAAAGGCGCGGTATTTACGCGGAAAGGACTGGGCAGGCACTGAAACTGAACTCTCGATCAACGAAATCTTTGCCAAGGACACGAAAAAGACTGACGAGAATGATAACAAGGACGCACCGAAGTAACTGTTTTACAGAAAGCCTCGGCGAAAATGGCGACTGCGCAGATATGAAGTACCGCATTCCGTCAAACAATAATTTACAAATTTCGACAGTAAGTGGACATGTATAGCACTCTGAAATTTAGGAATCTTCAGGACAATTCAGCTGATGGATGTTATTTTTGTAAAAGGTAGAGCAACCAGCTGACTGAATTTACAGGTGCAGAAATATTATTAGTGATCACGTGTCGCGTACATTTAATCTGATTGGCTGATGAAATTACGTTTTCACGTTTGCAAAAGGTTGAAACAAGCATCCGACTATTGGTTCTTCGATGGCTTGAAATCCTTCCTGTCTTACTGACATCAACGCGAGACTTGGCCTCGCCTAAAGGCAGACTTCAACTAAATCATTGCTCTAACCCTATTTGAATTCACATACAAGTGGACGCCACTTTTGATGTCTTCAAAATAAACCGAAGAATATGATCCAAATTCCATTGTGTCTTTCCGATGCGACTTCTGTCTCCGATAGTAGCGGCTTTCACCGTTTGCAAACCAGGGGTCATGCTTCCTACAGAATACGGTCAGCGATGAGGACAATTGACAGCGCTACGCCATGTTTGGAACTACAATTTTACAATCACGTTTCTACAATCCAGTAGGCTTCCATTGGATTTATTCTGGACTTAACAGTGTTTGAGGCGTTATTTTTTCCAGTGCTCATTTGATCTCAAAAAGAGAATTGAAAGCCTACGGGTGGCAAAAGGGGATTCACGAGCTTACCAACTGCATTTTTTTGTATAACGGTTATTGTCGCCTACAATATACGTGTCGCCTTAAAGAGGGAGCTTATTGTGTTGGACTCGCAGCGTTACAATGATTTATTGTCGGTCAGTTGGTAGTTGCTCAGACTCCGCAAACTTTTGCACACGGCGCCGTTGCGACAAGGGTAGTCCCGTTATGCAGGGCCCACAATACCGACAAATTAAGGAAGACACCAATTGATTGGACTTTGAACAATTTTGACCATATTCATCATCTCCATGACAATTTAAGGTATAGACGGACACACTTTCAATATTTAGACTTTTGTTTCTCCGCAAATATATCTGTGTTACACAACAAAACATGGCATCTATCAAAAATGCGCCTTTTTGAGTTTGGTTTTCCTTCAAGGTGAACACTAGAATATTTTTTTCTTTTTTTTTTTGGGGGGGGGGGTAATTTTTGAAAATTTTGAAAGCCAGTCGTGGCAGTTTTTATATTCAGATGTTTTTATATGATTCTTGATTAACCCAACCGTCCGGACAGTATGGGAAAATAAATACAGGGCAATGATCAACCCCCATCGGATCTTCCCCTAACAGACTCCGAAGCGTTATAAGTTGTTAGCGGGAAGCCAGGCTGTCGGTAAAACCAAGTTCGAACGGAATAAAAACGCCTGTAATCTGAGCGAAGGCGGGGGCTGGGAATTTGCTTGCAGTCTGATCCGCTTGCCGATTACGATAGGGCGATTCCGTATCATAAGCCGTCGATAGGAAAAGGGATCGCGCCATAGTGCAAACTCATGACTCGATAAGTTGAACAATAGCTAGCAATCTCCGGCGTTCCGAAGTTGAGACGATCAAGCGATGGGTGATTTATTTCGCAGACAAGCCCAAACCGTTCAATTAATCAAGTTCACACTCGAGTTCTGGCTTGTGCGACACGACTGCGTGTATTTGACCTTTATCAATGACATCAAGTGAATTTTTATCGGGGTCGGGTTACGTACTCCGCGAGTTCACTGCTGGCAACAACTTCTTTTGCACAGGATTGGCAAGTTCTGCATGTTATAGAGCATATGCTAGCAAACTGATTCGATTTCGAAATCAGTATCGTTCAAAACATCGTAATTTGAAAAAATATATATATATACAGTTGCTACCGATAAAATGGCGCAACAATGAAAACGCAGGAATTTAAAATTTATGGCAATATAAGTAAACACCGACACAAAGTAGGTGTACTTCTCGGAGGGGAAAGCCTAAAATGTATTGAACTGCTTCAAACCACTCGGTAGTTAAAGGTGAACTCGGCTTAAGGCGGCCAATCATACTATTTAATTTATTTCATCCGTCCCACATACGTATATTTATTCGTCTACAAAATCTGACGGCAAAGTTGTTTCAACATGATGTCGAAAAGCCAATCCGTCCCCTTCAATACTTTGCTCCGTTATTTACCTAGCCAATTTAAAAAAAAAACCCGAAAAACCTGAATGAGGATTTGATTGTTTTTAATTCGATTTTAAATTTTTCATGATGTTTCATTTTGTTGCAAATTAAATTTCGACTCTCCGAAATGGCTCCAACGACTCACGGTTGCGTACTTCAACAGCACTCTTCTCTTGACACCGATGTCACGTGACGCCGCGAGATGTGCTCGGCAGTTCGGCGAGATGTCAGATTAAAATGACTCCGTTACTTGGAGCCACCGGATTCCCCGGACAGGCTGTCAAATTAATCCGCGCACAAGTTCAAATGGTTCTACAAACCCTACCATTACGGCTAGACAAATGGGTAAACATTGGAAAATTGAGAAGCGAGAAAAGCTCAACACAAAAGCGCTTGTCAGTACCTTCTAATAGAAAAAAATCATTCCGTCCGGAGCGCAGAGCAGGTCAAATATTTCTCTTATGATCTGTAATATGATCCCATCCAGCGATTGCCCTGTAAATAAAGCCGTTTACCTTTTACACCCATGTTTATGTAAATATTTTAGAGTTCAATCAGCTTTTTAAACGTTGAATATTTCTGTCAATAAATGCTAAAGCATTTTATTTACATTAGTTAGGAACAATATCTTATTGTAGCACTGCACTTCATAATCGGCCGGTACCGTTAAGAACCCTTCTTTGACAATTATTAAAAAATATGTCAACCTCGTCTACGGAATTTTAATACCCATGCTTGATCCGATCGAAACATCAGACTGTAGGAAAATTGATATCTGCAGATAGACAAGTGATGTTTTTATTTTGTGTTTCACAGTTTTTTTTCTCGTAATGTCAAATTCGGTTTAAGGTAGAATGCGCCTCGGGGACAGATGCTCAGACTCTCGAACTTTTACAATACAATTTCGGTCTACCGCTCGTTGGCGGCTCATTTTGAAGCTCAACGAAGTAAATACAATTTTCACCGACTTATTTTTGTGAAAATCGCAAATTTATTTTTTTCTTTTTGTCCAAAAGGGAATGCTTTAGAATTTCCTTACGGAAAGTTTGAGCAAAAGTTAACGTCCTTCAATTTTCGATGCGCATACTGCCGTAGATGGCGAAAATAGAAAGATTGAAACCTCCAGTATTTATTGACCGTTTACAAAACTGAAGGCAATGGTGAATTGGTGGTAGGAGTCCTATTTTCGTTTTATCTGCTATAGCTAATTTGAGAACTCAACCAGTAGTGTTGAACACAATTGCAGTGGCGGTCCTGGGCAGCGAAATCAGCAGTGGATCAGTCATTGCAGTCACGTCCTCGCTGCGGCCCTGCCTCGACAAACCGCCATCACTTTGCTTCATTGCGCTTTCAGAGCAAAATTTACAGGCAATATCACAGAACCAAAGTGAAAGGAATCAAAGAAAGTATTTCAAATCACACTCGTTTTCCGTGTAAATGTCGGTAAGAGCTCTTGTTATACAAGCGTGGTAAATTTAGCATTATACAGTCATGTCTAAAACCTGACCTGCAATACTCAATTTCGTTAGCCTTGTCGAGATACAAATTACCTGACGCGCGCGCTGAACGACTGCAGAAAAGTAGTCTGCATACTTCATCTGTGACGTCATAACCTACAGGTTTCGTCAGTCGCCATGGCAACATTCGGATGTTTTAAAAGAATTGCCACTTAAACAGTACTATTACAGACAATCGAGTACCAGCGCTTTTCCGATTTGACGTGCATTTAGTGTAGAGCTTTCGCGAGGCGGGCGACAGTGTTAGTCAACTTGATTGCCTTAATTTCGCCAAAGTATTCCGCCGTACATCAGTAGCTATACAGTTTTATCCTCAAGATCCCTTTTCTTTGAAAAAATGAACATTCCGTAAACGAATCAGTTGTTGACCAGCAGGTTTATACTAACCAGACAAAATATCTTTCACTAAAAAAGGACTCCTTTATATAAGATATGTTTTTTTTTTCGTTCGATTAGGTTATCAATAGATTTAGAAGTCAAGTTGTGATTTCAGACAACAACTTGACGGTGACATATGCTGGTAAAATCATTGGTCACTTTTCTAAGCCATGTACACCTTCAAAGGGTTTCAACAAGCACTTGGTATAGAAAACATTCCTCTCTGTAGGCCCCCTCCCCTACTGGACATTGAGAAACAACCCTCGGACGTGCTCCACAACTTAAGCTCTGAAAAGGGGAGACCCACTTGACACTTCCGTAGCCGGCCACGCCCGGACTTTCGACAAAGAACTGTCGAAGATCAATGTTACGAGAATGATTTATTAACCAACGATAATGTCGCTGAGCGATGAATAACCTGTTTGTTAGTTCAAAGCGATATCTATTTTTGCAGTTTATGCATCATTCTAATGTAGGCACGTAAATATTCGAAAAATATTTAATGATGAAGAAACAATAGATATATTTTATGCTACCTTTATAAATTAAAAAAGTTTCAAATCTACGATCGGCAAAATTGAAATCAATGTACCGAATACGATTTACAGTCTTTCAATAGTTAATATAATAATGACAATAAAATATAATGTATATGAAGAGTCTATGAATTATCCACTTTAAGTTTCACATTCGTCTTTCATGTCATATATTTTATTTAGTAAACATTAATGAGACAGTTGCCATGGATACAGATGGCCAGTCTATATAGGGGTTTTGTTTTCGAGTAGCATGTGCAACCATTTTGGATAGTTTTATTAAGTAAACAGTGGGGCAAATTTCAACGAGATTGCTCTTTGAATATTTTTTTTTCAGTTTACAAAGATATGAATATTATTCAAGCGCAAAGGATTCAATTTTCGAGTATGGTTTCATAAAAATGCATTTCTGGAAATGTACAAGAAAGTTGACGTGATATTTTTGTAAAGTCTGTGATACTGATATGCCAAGGAAAAGATTTCAAGGATATCACTGCAGTGGAAAGTAGAAAATAAATCATTTTTGGTGTATCGATTGTGCTTGTATGTTGTTTTTTCTAGGTCAAAGGGGTCAACCAATTGAAAGCTTGTCGCGTGGCTTGCAAACGGAAGTTTTGCCAAAAGAAAGAAAAATATCAAAAGGACTTGATTTTCATTAGGAAATGAAAAGGAAAGTTGGCGTATAAAAACAACTGTTGAGGGTTCCTTCCAAATTTATCACTCGATTTTTGGCGTTTTGATATTGACCCGGAAGTAGTTGGTTGCACAAACGGAAGAAGAAAACGACAAAACAATAAGTTGAAGAACGGTTCCATGTATCGCTCTTGGGTTATTTAGTTTTTTACTTCAAATTTTTCTCCGTCTTGTTGAAAACCGATAAAAGGAGGCTATTCTGCACCACTTGTAAGTTGGATTATATATTATATATATATATATATATATATATATATATATATATATATATATATATATATATATAATATAATATATCGACTTTATGCAAATTACGATGCATTTTATCGTTTGGCATCCAGGTTAATTTAAGACACTCTTGACCACCTGCTTGAAGCAAGTCCCTTTCGATTTTTCTGTTCGCGTATATTACACGATTTTTAAGTAAACAATGTATTCATTACATGCAAATTATTTTCATGAGTTTTGCATGAGTACGCAAATCATACGATAACGAATCGTACAAACCGTGCCATATAGATATCATAGCAGTTGATGGCGCAAATACAGCGATCTGATTGATCGAGACGCAAAAGAACCGTGGTATATTCGTTATACACCTCGGCTGGCAAACGCGCGAGTTCGCGGCAAGAGCAAAAATTCTTTTTTTGACGTTCCATGCCCGAATTTCAATACTGTTAGGATATAAAAGCAATAAATCAAACCCAGTGACGGTATACCACTTGTTTTTGACCAGTTCACTTCATATGCACTCGCAATTGGTCGTGCACATATGTCGTGAACTGGTCAAAATCTTGTGGTATACCGTCGCTGTAGGTGTGCTTTAATGGCTTAAACACAGATATGCATTATATCATATGTCCCGCGCTGTAAAATGGTATTAGCTACAGATCTTATAGCTGTACTCAGTGAATTTTACTATTCACTCGTGGAACTGCATGATGTGATGTCAGAGAACGCAGCGATCCTCCGACGTCAAAGAGCTTGACCCCTTTCACAAAGAATCCTCCGATGACGGGTCTCTATGGCGACGATGACGTCTCTTACATAATCAACTAATATTCCCTATAGCTGGTTATATCGTTCAGTGTATTAACCGTTCAAAAGCTCTCTGTGTGATTTCGACGTCAGAGTGACGGTAACAAGATTTTCCCAATATACATCTTGTTATTGGAGATGTTAAGTACAGGTCCTCGTCTTTGCGCATTAAACATGAAGGGAAACGCCTAGTTTAATGAATCAAATGTCTGGACGCAAAAAGTACATCACTTGATCGATATCATAAGAATGAAGTGCGGGCAAGTACGCATTCTAAAACATGTTAAATATATGGTACTTTCAAGCACAGGCGTACGGAACGTCTCGTAGATCGTCGTCGGATGGGGAGTGACTGACACTTTGAGGCCGAAGGCCGAACCTCGGTACTGTATAATACAGTACCGAGGTTCGGCCTTCGGCCTCACAGTGTCGGTCACTTCCCATCCGACGACGATCTACGAAACGTTCCGTACGCCTGTGCTTTCAAGAATCAATTAATATGAGAAGGCCAAATGTACTTCAGCAAGCTGGTCACTTATATCAAGAAAATGAAAATATCTATTGTTATTAATATATACCGTCTCTTTAACCCTTTCGCATCCCCCATTTCTCTCTCTGGAGGTCCAACTTTAACATAGAAAACAGTGGGATTGGTTCAAACCACGGTGGTGAAATGGTTAAGATAACTGGGGTTTCCAACATGAGCCCACTAGTACCCGTACTCTCATTGCTGTTTTCTGCGTTCAAATGATTTTACCTGTAAAATTTTGTTCTCGGGTTTCAACGTTAATGATCGCCCTAAATCATAGATAACTCACTAAAAATACATTATTTGGCGCAGGACAGTTTTTGATCTTGACGTTTATTTACGCATAATTTTCGATGTTTACAAAAGTCTGGCTATGCGCAGCGGACACATTCTGGGCTCACAGTAAGAGAAATTTCACATTCTTGTTTGTTCATAAGACTCGTTCAGAACGAGTGGGCTCTGGGCCGTAGACCAGGATAATTTCACACATTTTTTCCTACACAAGATTTCACGAACATCAGACCATATTTTAGCATTATATTTTGTTTCAAGTGAAACGAAAATAACACTTATTATAGTACGAGTATACGAATAGGTCTTCCACACAATTTACGAATGATAAGCTTACGTACGT
The DNA here is from genome assembly GCF_041260155.1 of Ptychodera flava. Classification (NCBI taxonomy): domain Eukaryota; kingdom Metazoa; phylum Hemichordata; class Enteropneusta; family Ptychoderidae; genus Ptychodera; species Ptychodera flava. Next base: position 14,618,018 of record NC_091943.1, read on the forward strand.
GGTTCAGACAAATTTTTCCTTTTTTGGGCGGGAAAAACAATGCTTTTCCCGGCGTATCCTCCACTGTGCGATCGACCTCGACATTGGTTTCGGCGGAAACCCTGTTCATGAAGAAATCACATGTCACGTACAAGTAACACAAACAGAGAGAAAATACTGTAACATTGACACTTGATCCAAACATTGGGTTTTAGCATTAAATGCTAACGTCAAACCTGTGAATTTCATAATTAACGTTCTTGCTCATAACCTTCGGCCAACTACATCTGCACAAAAATACTTCGATCACGTTAAAGTTTCGGGCGTTTTTCGAGACGATATTTTCATCGAAAACAAGAAAGTCCAGGGTGATTCACATAAGGAGGTCAGTAATCCTGGCAGAAAGCCACGATTTACAGTTAATCACCATAAACTGGTATAACGGATAGAATATATAAGTATAATGGTTTTCCTAAAACGCGCCCTGGGACATAGAAGTAGCTCAAAGACCTGTTGTTAGCCACACCAGCGAGGCACAAAACAACAAGCAGGTATTTGTATGGTGGTGTATTGTCATTTCAGGGGCAGAGGAGACGGCAAATGGTCGGGTATTATAAATGCCCCGCGCTTGACAACGAGCGTTGAAGCATTGTCTATCAGAGGCACTTTACAGCCACTTCTCCCACGGCATTATTCTGTCGTTGTGCGCTGAGATAAACACAAGCGCTCCCTAACAGGACACAAGTCTTGTAAAACTACTATTATGGGATATACAGCCCTATTATCATTTCAGTAACTTGCTGTAGTTTCACATCAAAAATATTGTTTCAACGTGACTTCGACATTTTTTATATCTTTTACATTTTCATATCTCGCGGATACGATTACAATTGTGGGCTCAATCATGGCATACGGTTCATAAAATCACATTGTCGACCAGACGAACAAAGAAGAACGTTGGGCCGGGACAGTCTTGTTCAAAATGAGTCTTATCTATGAGAGACCGATACGCCTACAATTGATCCTCTCGGTCACAATGTAGAGTGAACAAAATGTTGTACTGAATTCGATGTCGATAGCAATTATAGTACCGATTGCGCGGTTTGGTTACCAGTTGTAAGCCCAGGGCGTTGCGGAAATCCAGCATGCTGGAAATGTTGCCCGGTAAAAATTGGTACGCCCTATTTCATTCAAAGTAAATTACGATTATGATATCTGTCGCATAATTTGTTCATATTTGGTCATTTCTAGATGTTTCTGGCCCATTTTCAAAATTGCCAGGTGGCAGGAACTGCACCACTCACAACTAAAACTCTTGTCGCCTTCTTCGTACACGTACGCTCACGGCGTGATTGGACCGAGATTACAAGCCCTTGTTGGAACAGAGAGTTCCAACTGAGAGACAGCAACTTTCTAATAGTCTTGTATATATTTTGACACCAGAATGTGCATGCGCACAAACATCCACATGTAACGCTTAATTCCCGCATTTTGTTGATATCGCAGGAAGTCCTACATGTTTCAGGAGCCACCCCATGTCCTTTAATACATGAGTTCAATCATATCTTATTCAATGTGTTCATTAATGTCTAAAGAGGCTAATCTCTCAGAAATACTCAAACCGGCCAGTCGAAGAACGTGAAAGAACGATTTCAAAGCATTGGGAACAGAGTCTGACAAAGTCAAAAAGTGCAAGGGCTTGTTTTGGCTATTGTGAAGTCAATCGAGTTCAGGCGGTTCCTTCAGTGCATTCAGTTGTTCACAACTGAAGGATTTACTTTCAGCTGACGCTCGATAATGATTTATTCAGCTCTCCCATATTCATATTCTTTAAGGGGAAAACCCGTCTTATAGGAGCACGATTTGTATGAACATCTCAAAAGCGGAACGCCTGTTTGTCTATTGTCCGCTTATACATGACGTTTGCTTTCTGTTAATCACATCCGTTCAAGATGAGTGACGTCCGACATACTACATTTTACGAATTCAAAATTTCAGTTTTTTGTGATCAACGACATGATATTTTTGTCTGTGTACATTGATTTGACGATCATGGCGATGGTAGGTATGTATATAGCCACCGTGGGTGGAGGGACGGTGATATAGCATTGCGTTCGCGACTTCACTATTAGTGAGGCTACCCACAATTCCCCTTGATTTGTGCACTCAAACATTGTTTGCTAATTTCAGGATTAGCCTATTTGTTAAAACTATGTTCCAAAATTATTGATTGAGTTTATAATTAAGGAGTAAATTGAATTTAAGAAGACGATGTTGAAGGTACTAAAAATTGTACACTTGTCAAGGTAAAGTTATCAGCAACTAAGATGGTCTCATCATACCACCTGTCAGACATGCAAATTTCCTTTGTCACGAACATTAAACAAATCACTCCTATCCTTTCTTTTGCCAACACAGATGCAACTTATTCCATTAGGTTCCTTGAAAATATTGTGTATGGCTGTTAAAAATCTATGCTGACATAAATTATGAAATTGCTATCTCCTCCGCGGAAAAGGAGTTTAACTTCTCATTATTCACAGTGGGAAATCATAAAACTATGATTATCAAAACTATGTTGTCAGAATTTTGAAATATGGACCAAGCTGTTCTGTGTACAGAAGAAATTGGCTTCAGTTCAGTGAGTGATCTCTGTGTGTACGGATCATGGAGAATTGTTAGTAGCCTCGTATACTGTAGACTTGTCTTTTGCTGGTAAACATCGGATGATAAAGTCAGTCGGTTTTCCGAATTTTTTTCCTTTTTAGATTGATATGTAAGGGTTCCCGGATAAGACCTGGCTGTGGAAAGTACCTTTACCGCCATTTCTGTCTGTGAAATTTCCAAAAGTCTTGTAAAAATTTCTGACGAATATTAATTTTTTTCAAAATTTAATGTAAGATATTTTGATATTTTGATGTCAGTCTTCATATCACTATTACTTAATTCACTCCTATCCTTTAACAGACAAAATTACTGTTTCGCTGTGTCTGTATGTCAGGATAACTGAAATGTTTCAGGTACAGAGCGCCTCGGGGAGAATTTCCCGGACATTCAAATTGTTACGATACTTTGCCTGTTTACTGTTCGATGTCTGGAATAATTAAATCTTGTGGAGTAAATGAAATTATCACCGTCTTGTTTTTCTGTAATTTTAATTTCAAATATGAGTAAAGTTGAGGTCATTTGTCTCTGTAAGTGGTGGAATGTGATTTTGTTCTTGATATATATGGTTTAAAACTTCCACTTGGAAACTTTTGGACAAACTCTCTGAACTGTCTGGTTCTTTAGAACTCTCTGGTTTGAGGGACGTATTATCTTCGAACTAATGTTGAAGTCAGTGACGTTCATATCTGATAATAATGAATGTTTAGTGTAACCACCCTTTCGGGCAAATCTACATCAAAGTTTTCTATTTGCTTGAATCTGAGGCTTTGGTGGAAGTACCTTCATCGGGATGTACTGCTGATGTTTACAAGACCTTTGGCGAAGTTTTTGTATTCAAATAGCAAAAGATGTGCGCAGTGATTCTGATTTGAGGACCGAATAGACCGCGGCGCAGATCCATAGGGGTGCAGTGGTAAAACCACCGCAAGACACACGCAGCTATCTTAGACAATACACCCCATGACGGAGTATGGTTCGTTTCACATCAACTTGGCTGTCAAACTTGAAAAGTCGCCCATTGTTCCCTTTCTTATCAAATGACGGTTTCGAACTGGAGAAAAAAATGTCCTTTGTCAAGTTTTGTGTTCTTAAGTACATAGGCTTGGCTTTTTCCATTATCGGGCATTTTAAAAATATCATGTAGATCGATGACGTCATTAACCAACCCTTCTCTCGAAAGTACACGAAGACTTGAACCTTACCCGGATTGCTCCGGTGTCGATCACTAGCCTAAAATATGTTTTCAATATCATTCGGGCACAGTGGTGTGCTACACAATTATGTGATTCTCCCTCTGTCGTCAGTCAAGAATATTTCAAATTCTTGACACTTATCAACACCCTCGATTTGCGAAGTAACCCAACTTTTTCACCAGTTTCCTTGCTGTAAATTATTCTGAAGCCCTAAATTTGCGGCCATCGGAATGGAAAGGGGAAACCAGATCCGTCCTTTAGGCTTATCATCAGTGTCAGCTTTGAAAAAGTTCAAAAAGGGTTTGCCCTGATTTTCATTGTTTCATACCTTAGACTTCGATCTGACGTTTGAAATAAGATAAAAGATCCCGCGATATTTTCCCTATCGTTTGCTGTGGTCATCATATTCTTATCAGTCCAAATATTTCCCTTCAAGTACTGTTCTACGGGCGCCTCTATTATTTCATCGCAGTGAGAGACGGCTATCCCTGTGTGGAATCTGTCCTTAACCTGCCATGTCTCGGTACGCGTAGAAGGTCATGACAATCGATCACTCCCTGTCGAATGGTTAGAATAGACAGTTTTTCTAGGAGATACAGTTAGTAGAAATTTGACTGTAAAGACTGCCAAAGATGTTTGTTCCGTCAGAGCTGTGAATTTAATCTGAATCTGATTCTGTGTCTTTTTTTGTTGCTCAGAGTTGTATTGATAGAAATTGAGCACATTGAATTGGGTGACAATCGTGGTATTTATTAATTTTCACGTGACCCTTAGATTCAATATACTTTTTTGTCTTTTCTGTCCAACGTCACTCCATGACATGCCACTCCACCTGTGACTCGTTACTCAATAATGCTACCCACTGCAGCATACCGTGAGCAACTCTTTAAATACGCAAATTGGGGAATTTTATTGAACAGAATTTTATTAAACAGATCATTGATGCGCCTGGTCGGACGTATCACCGTACCATACAGTCTTCTACGACGGCTCTTGTCGTCATTCTAAGAAGGTGACTAGGGATGGACATTAGTCCTCTGAGTATGCAGGAATGTCGACGTGCAATTTCTTTTTCGCCTTCTGAATTAAAAAATTGGGTTTTGTTTGGCATGCCCATCCCCAAAGTTTATCTTTATTAGCACGACTTTCATGTGAACATCTCTTCCAAAACGCAACATGGCTGTGTTTTCTTGCAATATATGCTCTACAGATTTTTTTTGACAGTTTAGTTCACCCTTAGGCCCTCAAAGCATCTAGTGATCGACCCCTTACATATAACGCGCTCCTTTTTGAGAGTTCAATCGTGGGCCCTGGGAGTCTTTTGTCCGTATGTAACACTGAACAAGAGCTATGTCCATCTAATATCATTGAGTTTGGGTACTTACATGCGAGATCTTTGCCAACCACAACAATCCCCCTCCCCACAAAAATCAGGACACTGCTGGATGAAAACTATAATATACGGTTACCGTACTATAAGTTTTAAAATACCTGCGGCCCAATTCTGTGAATAGATGCCTATGTTATCATTCTCATATTTACCACAGTGTTTGCTGGTTTGGCATTTTATAAGCTTACTTAGAGTAATTTAAAAAGTTCCAAAAGAAACAAGAATGAAACGATTTTGGCACAAATCACGTGCGGATTGAAGGTAATTAAGAACAAAAGCAGTTCATCGCTTGTTTAAACACATGTTTGATCTGAGCGCCTTAAAAACTGGTTTAGAAAAATCGACATGCTTATTTAATGTTCCTGTTTGACCGCATGTAAATTGTGAGTGGGCGATCAGGTCGTGCGTGTTGCTTATTGCAAAATTAGGGTAGTACTATACCTGAAAATTGACATAAATTGATTGAAATCATAACATGGAAGAGACGATATTGCCAGGCAGTTCCTGGTCGCATTTGATTACTTTCGACTCTATCGACATTAAATCTTTTCTATCGCTGGTAAGGCTCCCCACCCCCATCTCCCGGTATGGGAATTATATTAGACACACTGCTGGGTGTGTCCACAGAGGGAACCGGGATATGTCATTTTGCCAAAAATAAGTTTCAATACGAAATGCCGTATATGATCAAGGGCTATGCCGTCAGGTAAACTCCGACCTAAATTCGTCAGTCTGAGAGTAGCCCGCTGTTATATCATATATTGTTTAGTCATCATAGGGCGATACGAAATATCATAGTTCGACTCCGAAGTCGCCGAAGGCATCGATGTCCGAAATTGAGTTTTCTGTTTGATATTGCATTTAAATATGATCTCTAGAAAACCTATTAAGGTAAACTTACATAAAAAGTAAGCAGTGCACGAATTCTATAGTTGTGTACTATCTCTGTAAGCTGGGCAGGGATGCTACGAAGACATACCTTTGCTGGAAGACATACATTTTGTTTAAAAATTAATTTGCCCATAATTTACATCGACGGCAGGAAACAGTCACTATATTGCTATCGCTCAGCGTTTCCAGCTCAAGAGCAAAGTCAAGTCGATAAGTCGACGTTGAACCAGTGAAAAGTTATTTGACGTTGATGTTTTATTGATATTTGATCATACATTCAATAAATACACCACAGGTTTGTCTTCTGCCTAAGATTAATAACATTTTTAGTTCAGCTATACGAATGTGCAATACATGTACTCAATTTAAATGTTGATAAAAGCAATGGCATTGTCTTAACTTAACTGCGTCAACGAACTCCCTCCCTCCCTCCCCTCCTCCCTCCCCCCCTCTCTCTCTCTCTCTCTCTCTCTCTCTCTCTCTTTCTCTCTCTCTCTCTCTCTCTCTCTCTCTCTCTCTCTCTCTCTCTCGGCACACATATACATATGACTGTATCTCTCTATGTATAACATAACATAAGATAACATAACATAAAATAACATAACACGACACGACACGGCACGACATGAAATACCATACCATTCATAAAATACATAACTTTATAATATAATATAATATAATATAATATAATATAATATAATATAATATAATAATCTTGATTCCCAGGATATCTCACATTTTATTTCCAGCTGGTCAAATCAAGATACGAGTGACCTCACAATAAACACACGGGAGTCTCTTCCACTGGCACGTACATCAATAGATGATATGACAAGGGCATTGTATGCGTGCTCAAATTCAATGTCAAGTAGACAGTGACAACAGTAGCTTGACGTGTGTGTCATCCCCACATAGCCATTGTCCACTTGACACAAAGAATTGGACTTGGATCACGCCCTTCGCTTTCTGAACTAAGGTCTCATCGAGTCCATTCTCTTCGACACAAAAGGTTAGCACTGACAGCGTTGATAATTTTTAATGACTTTGCGAAGACACGAACCCTCCAACCACGGGCTGTGTCTTTACTCATTCGTAGGGTTATGAAAACACCGCATTCACAGAATGCAGAAAAAGCCGAGCAAACGCCAGAAAACCTCCACGGTCTGCGTAATGCTGTCAGCAATCTCGATCCGCCATTCTGCTTCAATCTACCTTTGCATTGCACCTTTATCAGGCCATGGAACGTGTGTCGGAAAATGTCGATACAGTAGTTTGTCCTTCTGTTATACTTCTTTCTCTGTCTGCTACGGCTTTCTAGAGCACTGAAAGCGTTCTCCATCTTATTGATGAATGTCAATCGACTGGATGTCACATAAAATTGTACATTTCCGTTTCGGCATGCAGTCAGCAAGTGCAGACGCTTCATGCCAATTTCGCTCTCAGAAAAAATATCTGTCCCCTGGTTTCATTTTCGTGGATGTCTGATATGTTAAAATTGATACTCAGACAATATACTGACGTAACTCTGAATAAAGAATGTTTGTCCCAAAATGAAAGACTGGTGCTGATAGCATCATGAAATTGCCGGTTTCGATATTGGTCACGATGTTGAAACTTTGCCGAGTGCTGCGGCTCGTGTGAGACAAAATATCCCCAACTCGTGTGAGAATCTGATCCAAGGTCCTTGGTGTCTGAGATTCTTTTTCTCACAGGACCACAAAATGCATTAAATTCACACTGGAAACATTGAATGTTTATTATAACTGTATCAGCGACTATTCTACTTCGTGGCCATAATATTCCGTGCCCCTAACGCGAACTTCGTTGCGAGTTCCACTGCCGATACTTCAACTACTGCTACGGACGAGATGTCCAACTGAAAAAATGGCTATATGTGGCCAAGTGGCCTATGTTCACAGTTATTTGGAAAATTCGGCTGTCTTTTGTGAGTCTGTCTCCAACGACGTACAACATTATAGAAATAACGGGCGACGCGCTGACCATTAACGTTTATTTATGGGCAAGGGCGAGAGGAAAGCCAAAAATAAGCCGAGCCCGTTAATTTGGCTTTCCTCGAGCCCGCGCCCATAAATAAACGTTAATGGTCAGAGCGGAGTCTGTTATTTCCGTTATATTATCAACGAACCGGAAAAAACCGTCAAAATTTGCGAAAATTTTTGGAGCGGCGAACGACAACTGGGCCCCAGAACTGAGCAATACGCGACGCACTGTCACGCGCGCTGTAAAATATTGGCAAATCCGGAGATATTTTCAGAAAAAGTATCGCAACTTAGCCCACAAGTGCTCCATTTTATTTTGTGATTGATTATGATTTACGTTTGAGCTGTAAGGTTAAGATTCTTTCAGTTGTTAATCTTATTATTCATATTCACGGGCATGTAAACAGACCATTACTGTGTGTTTGTAGTCAGTCACATGGTTCAGCTAGACCAATCAAAATGCGACAGGCAAGGCAAGGTAACATAATATCAAAAATCGTGACAACGCTGTCGTCTGCCACTGTACTCTGACCTGCTTTCTTTGTAGTTCCAGTCCGTGTGTTACTCATCGTGCCATTGGATAATATTTTGCGCGTGGAACGAAAAGTTGTTTATCACCCAATATAGCTATGTAATATATACTGCAGAGTGTCGGACGATTTCTGCGATGTGGGATCGATTTTTGCCACGCCGTCGAGAGTTTGGGATGATTTCTTAGAGTGTAGAAATTACAAATGACCTCAAAAGAGGGATAAAACTGCAGCAAGTGTGAAGGAATACAGTAAAAAATTGGCCGACTAGCGGAAAATACAGTACTCGTTAAATTAAAGAGCAAAGTTAAAACAAATACAGTAAAATACTAACCGACCAGCGGGAGATAAAACACTTGCAAAGCAGAGACTAAAATTAGGTACACTCTTAGAGTGTAGGATCGATTTTTCCCACACCGTCGATCCCACAATCCCAGCGACCAGGAATGTGAGAAAATGTTTTCTCAGTGCGGAATTTTCGTCCCTCTCCGTCTATAAATGTCGTCCAGATTTCTGTGATCGTCAATGATCATTTCTCTTACCTCAGTTTATTCACATTATCAAATATCTCTTTTCCCGCCTTTTTCTCTCACGGCTATATCAGGTCGTCAACTCACTGCGTAGTTGAACTTTCTGCAGTCAGTATATACATGAATATGCAACGTAGCAAAACTGAACACCAATTAGAATCAGCAGAACTCGATGCAGTGGGGTCAGCGAGAACCACACTGAGCGCATGCCATTGTCCAAGATGAGACAGAAACGTAAATATCATGTGTTCGCTTATCTTTAATTTTGTGCACATTATGTACATGCGAAAACATTTTTCTTCCACCCGGGAAAAAACTAATATGACATTGCTAAGCTTATTGTTTCTTACGGAGAGAGTAGCCAAGCCATACTGAGAAGAATGGGCTGGACATGTGTAAGAGAGCTTATCAATAGATCACAAATTGGATCAATAGAATGAAAACGCTCCTCTTGTTACAGAATTTGATTTGAAAATTAAAATTGCGTCGAAATAATGAATATGAGTGTCAACAGAGGAAATAATAATGTAAAAGAAATAATAAGCCTACCCACAGGGTCAAAGGTCAATTCTGAGCCATGGCCATGTCCGAAGTCTGGAGCAGGCTATATCAAGAGAAGGCACGGCATGAAATCCTGGGCATTTGTCTTATTCATTTCCAAAAAATAGGCGGGAAATATTTGTGTAAAATTCTAGCACTGTTCAATTTTTTCTCCGCTGTTTCTGTCACCATTAACTGTATACATGTAGGTTTATACACATATAATGATGTCACGGTGTACACGGTGAAGGCAGTGTGAAGTATCCATCTTATCCATCTAATTAAAGTGACGCTGATGAAAAAGTATTGTAGTCTTGTTTACTTCATCTGAAAACTCTTTTGATGTAAGACAAAGTGGCTTTTGTAAAGCTTTGTGTGTGAAGGGTGCATTTGTTTGAAGAGATAAATTCATAACTGAGACAATAGACCATTTGATGTAGACAGTTGCTGTACTGTCTTTGCTGAGACTAATTACGTGCACTTTACAATTCACACGTGTTCAATTAAGTGTTCATCCAGGCATGTTAGTGTTCCAGATCTCCCATTTCCAAACCATTCATATTCCAATGAACGCTGCCAGAAGCAGACACCCACACACACGCTGTTCGCCGGAGATATAAGGACATGCAAAAACACCAACCTATATGTACACACGTATTGAGGATCAAAATTTATAGGGTGGGGGATCGTAGTTGTGTACCGTGTATCCCATGCCTCAGACATGTTTTAAGCTCTGTTGACACAGCGTATTGACAGTTCAAACCGGTAATGTAATTTTGATACAGGAAATAGTTTCTGGATCACATTCATCTGATGGAAATTGTTCATCTAGATCACATTAATGTAATCCCTTAATGAAGCGTTGGTAATTGTCACGGAACAAACTACATGGTTAATAGGTTAGTTAAGACTGATAAAATACAATTTTTGGGTTGCTATACTGATGTAATGGAGGCAGGTCAGGAGCGACAAATGCCTTTCAAAAAAACTTATTTCTTTTCGAGATACTACTTTATTCCATGTTTTGCGTTGTGATAGTGTGGTATCTGCTGATGCTACCGCTATCACAGACGGAACATTTATTTTTAAGCTCAAAACTACCGCTGATTGGACATTTAAAAAGACGGTTAGTCCACATTGATAACTGTGTGTTGACACATGGGCAGTTGTGTGATTGACAAACCTCAACAAACTATCAGTCAATTTTTAGGGATTTCAGCTCTTTTGCGTGAGTATCCAGACAATAAATCAAATACATAAGTGTCGAAACACTTCCTCGCCACGCTTTGGTCCACTTGGATCAACAAAAGTTTTAATAAATTACATTTCGTTGATTACGTATTTCACATCCCTAATGACTCTCACAGAGTTTTTATGCATTAGTTTTGCCATTTTCTCGCTGTGATTGACAACAACACAGAAATAAATTATCGTGCCGTAAGAATCAGGGATTATCAAATTATTTGTATATCAGAAAGTATTTCATGAAAATCTAGAACGTGACAGAAGGCCTTTCGTCGTGGGTGGAGGCAAAAGTCTGCGTTGTAAATTATTTGTCACATATAAAGGTAATTTCTGTCCAATTCCTTCGGGCGTATATAGAAATCGGCGATGAATCATCTGCGAACATTACATTATTCAGTGTAGGAGACATAAATTCTACATGAGTTTTCTGTGCAGTGGCATAAAACAACAATTTGCATCCCCATCCCATATTTAATTTCGTTTGCGCACTTTTGAAGCCAGGGGGAATATGTTTTCCAGTGACCCTGGTGTTACCGGCTCATCCTATTTTTCGGAGCCGTATTACAGCAATCAAACACTCGTTACGTTATCCAAGTATCGACTAGAATGAATTACATGCTTGATTTTACAGTGAACGAAATGCTCAGTTTCATTTGTTTTGAAAATTCTCTCCCGTTTGAACAGATTGAAATTTTTCTGACGCAATTCAGCATTTAATTTTTAATATGCATCCCCTTCATCACATTCGCACAGCACGCTCGATTTCATTCAGGGAAATAATTTTGTTGTAGGCAAAATATCATATTTCATCAATGGACCTCTCACAGAACTCGTCCGTTTCTATGGAAATGAGAAATCAATCACTTTTGGGGGACAATGGAGCTATCTACATTCCCATTGGTCGAGCATTTGCCCAGTTGCCAGGCAACCATTTCATTTGCATCGTCTTCCATCTGTTTCTGGTGTCGAATTGATGTCTTTTTCAAAAAACAACCAGAATAGAAACAATAAGCAACACATGAATCATTGGAAATAGAATTGTGAAGAAAATCCGACCCGCTTCATGAATTTTCACAAGACATGATGTATGTAATTCCATACTTCGATGAATCTTGTTCGTAATATCGCGATTACCTTGACCTGATTTTTTTCTGTTACCATATGGTCACTCTTGAAAAAATATTCCCTTAATTTTTATTTCAGTTTTAAAGTAAACACAATATTCCAAACTTTTAGCAACTTAAAGCCCCACTAGCTGTAACTCTTGAAATTTATTGACCTCAAAATATCTTCCTATTCTCTCATAGTTTTCTCTGAATTCTGCCCTCTGAAGGGATATGGGATTTTACTGCATTAGGAAACCATTCTTGTGAAACATTTGACAAGTAAATTCAAATTTTAAGAGTCATTTTGATTTCCCGCCATTTTCATAAATTGGTAATATTACGAAGGAAACAGAACATACAATGTCACAGTTGAAAACATTCTCCCCTCTATGCATTACTACTCTGTGCAATATAAGTGGAGATTTCATTGCATATATGGAGATTATCCACAGATTTTGCTTTTCCGCAAGGGGTTGCGACTTAATGTTTAGGTAAATATTTAATCGCAGTTTAATCTTTGTCTTGTCCAAAATTGCAAGTACAGCCCCAGCTGGTAGTTAATAGTAAGTGTGTACACACACCTAAATTAGTACATTCTCACAATCTTATTTTAGTTTGAAGTAAAATCATAAAAAAAGCTAAAAGATACAGCTAGTTGGGCTTTAACTATGCAGAGACTCCGTAAATGGATTAAGAAGTATGAACATTCAATTTAATTATGCTATTAGAAAAACCCGACATGAGAATATTGAAACTTCTGTTTCAGTGAATAGGGGATGTTCAAAAGATGCTATTCATAGGCGGACGAACTAGTTGAACACGTGAATGCGGGTGTTGCGCGCAGAACTTCGAAAAATACAGGACAGAGGGAGAAAAAAATAAAAAAAATATGTTCCTGTATACAGATATTTCAGGGTGAATGCTTTCACAGCAAAGCATTAGTTTCGATGCAAAACAAAACGTTGGTGAAATCTCTCTCTCTCTCTCTCTCTCTCTCTCTCTCTCTCTCTCTCTCTCTCTCTCTGGTTTGTCACGTCAGGTACTCTTATTGTGGTCATCGAACAGCGCTGATCCAGTTCGAGATTGTAGGTTAATTGACAATAACCGTACCTTTCGGTAGTATTGGTATAAATAATTTTTGTTTGCAGTCAAAACACGAAGATTTAAATAATTCGCCATTATTCTGGAGGCTATATATTTCTATCTATCATGACAGGTACCTCTACGACAGGCAGGTTACAAACTGAAAGGAGATACATTCCATTGTTCCCCGGATTTGCCGATCCCTTCTGCGATTACACACCGGCTTGATAAATGCCTCTCGTATTTATCCAAACACTCTTAGGTCACCGATGCCCGTCACTTCCAACAATGGCGACTCTAGCAATTACAGCATATCTAGGTGACGTTTTGTTAGTTTTCCACACCAGTGCACACATTGCACCATATCTCGAAATGGCGGCCACTCGAGAGATTCTCATGCATTCACCAGAAAGGCATTGATTGGCACTGCTGTTTTTGCCATATCAGCGATACCCCAATCAACAAGCCGGTTTTACAACCTCCTGGCCCTCGCTGGCTGTGTACATTGTAAACCATTTCACACACTTTTGGTATGTATCAGATGTATGGCTGGGTGTCCCAGTGAAGTATTTTTAAAGGGGCAGGTTTTCATCAGCTTTATCTCTGAGAAAATCGAATAACTGTGCACAACTTATAAAGGAGAACAAACGACTAACATCACATAAATAGCCATTGTCAACAGTCAATAATGCGAGAACCAGGGATTGAGCACTGCTCCTTTAAAAATGTCTATCCGTACAAAACTATCCACATGGTGAACACAGTGTACATTTTCATCCTTGGTGCTCCTTGGTAAGAGTCAAATGTGCTATCGATAATAAAACGGCTGTTCAAAGCCCTGGTGGCGTATGGGTATTGACCTGTTGAGGCTGTTCACTCCCATATTTCCGTAAACAGGTCCACAATCACCATTTAAAACAATGCTATTGGGCCAAACCATGGCGGCGAAAAGGGTATAAGGCAAAACTCCTCTCTTCTGTTACTAGTTTTATTCAGTGACGTAACTCATTTAATTTTGTGATGATCAAAAGTTGCTGTAAAACCGATAGGAAAACCATCAAAATGGAAACAGAGAAATAAACACATTGTATGTCTAATGAGGGCGTACCTTGAAATAAACAAGCAAATGTACAAGTAGACGAAACTAATAAGAGAAAATGAATTCAACTTGTCGCGCCATCACGGACAGAGATTTTAGGTCATGATGACCTGATGGCACGTGCCCTTAAACCAAACTCCAAAAGGTTTAGAATTTTTTTCTTCGTTGCATGGCAGTGTCTCGAAACCTATCGCTATTTGCTTTGGTTGATCGCCATACTTTCATTCTTGTCGACCGACCGCGAACTAATTAAAAAGCATGACATGGCACTTGACTTATCACAACTGGCACATTGTGAAACTACTCATAATTAATGAGGTACAATATGTGGCGTCATGCGGTGTCCCATCATACCATATATGAAGGGTGTAGCACTTGTGGTTACTGAGTTATGGACAAATATGTATATTTGAAGTCAAATGTCACTGAGGTCATGTGACATTTTGTCAAAAAAATTGAATTGCTAAGTCATCCCTATATACCAAAAATCAGACCTAGCTCTATTGGCTCGCTCAAAATTAGATATGCACATAATTATGAGGTACAATATGTGGCGTCATAAGGTGTCCCATCATACCATATATGAAGGGTGTAGCACTTGTGGTTACTGAGTTATGGACAAATATGTATATTTGAAGTCAAAGGTCACCGAGGTCACGGGAGATTTTGTCAAACTATTTGATATATCTGCGTGAACGGAGGGACATGACCCAATCTATAAGGCCCTGGACTTCATCCATGGGGACTAAAAACTGTGTCACTGAATCCTTTTTGCAATATGAATATGATGACAAACTAAATTTTATTTACTTGGCCTTATACATGGGATTCTATAGACAGCTGACTTATACATGGTAGTCTATGGTGGTGTAAACTAAAAAGTCCTCTAACATGGCCAAATCGACGTGCATCTGTATGGGGTAGGGTACTATCCTAGTGCAAAGTTTGAAAGAAATTGACCTGGGCATGTCTGAGATATCTGCGTGAACAGACGGACGGATGCACACACGGACGCAGGCACGCACACACGGACATGACCAAACCTATAAGTCCCCCCGGACGGTGTCCGTGGAGACTAATTAGACAGACCACGAAGTCAATGAGCAACATACAGCTGAAAGACTATTTTTCACATTGTGATTTTAAGCCCATTTTTATGAGAAAAGGGTCATGTATATGTATATGGAGAAAACAGCAGAAGACATATTTGTAAATTGTTAAGTGACAATCATATATTTGTGGTTATAAGGTATAACAGTAGTGTAAGAATAATGAGGTTAGAATAAGTTAGTAAAGCTAAGTTGACAGTAATTAAGATTACAAAATTATACACTAAGCTGAGGAAATCTGAATGAAATAAATGTTGAAAAGTAGCAAAGTCATGGTCATCTTTTGTCTAATACCTTGTGTAAGTTCATGAACTTTACATAAATCTTGCTATAGATTTGTTGCTAATGGGCAATAACTGTGTTTCAGATCATTTGAGAGCAATCCATCCATGACAGGTTTAAATGGTTATATACTTCTATTTAAAGGAGAGAAACTTCTCAAATAATTTTTTCCCTGTAATTTCCTGTGAGAACACATGGACATGCGTAGGACTCTATGCTGGTGCTACCTTGCAACTTGTCATGGCATTGTCTAACCTGTTCACCCCAATTTCCTGTAGACAGGTCCACACTCACCATTGATAACAATAGGTTTGGGCCATACCATGGTAGTGAAAGACTGTAACATGTGAGGTCATGGATACTTAATCTCAGGAATGTCAAAGTCTGTATATTGACTCAAGGATGTTACATAACAAATGCTTAGGGTCATCTCAAAAGTGAGAATCTAAACTATGAAATATGTTTTTTTTTATTGCTTTTGATACCCAAAGAGCATAGAAATCTCTTATACTTTGAATCAGCCATCCTGCATATTTCTAACATTCATCAAAACCTCATTTCTGTTCCACAACTCATAAAACAGTCCACAATGCAGGATTGGTGTACATTCCAAAACTACATATATGAAAGACCCCTAAAATCAATTAGTTAAAAAGGGGGTTAGAAATTTCCCAAACTATATAACCTCCGCTCCGTTTGGCTCCATTTTTCCGAATTGGAACCTTGGAACAAGTCTATGTATCGGTACCAAATATTAATGCAGTCTGTTCAGCAGTTTTTGACTTTTTGTCGTTTACGGAAATGGACGACATCAAACACCGGTTGAAACCACCTCTATATCACAACTTCCAGTTGTGATAAAAAAGCATGACATGATACCGTGTATTGTGTTGTTACGGTATTTTGTGATTACAATCATCGCATTTCCACCATATAAATACCGGTTTCTCCGAGAAGTTTCAACATCTGTTAATAATGCTCCTCGTTGCTAAGCAAAACATTTGCTTTACAAAGACATTGATCATCTGCGAAATTGATCTTGGAATTTAATTTCATATAGATTTTAGCATGTGGAAAACACATGGTAATAACCATATGTATGGAAAAAAATAGCTAAAATATTGACAGGAATACAGTCAGATAATAATCGAATGGAATAAATTCCATCGAATCCAAATAACAGGTTAGCATAATCACATTTTTATAAGACATTTGCCGAATTCTTCTGTCGGGTGCAGCACACCTGTGTCAATGCACCGCGGCAAGTAAATCCGGGTGCCGACGGCTTGAAATCATTTGTCATGCTTGCACTTGGCGACACGAACTTGTGTGATGCAACAGGTGTTTTATCTAGCATGCGGAACTATTAATAATTGATGAGAAGGGAAAGGGAATTGAAAAATGCAACATTAGGTCACGGTGTATTCCTAGTATCAAATTGTTGCTTAGAGAAACTGAATGAAAGGTACATATGAGTCGAAATTTCAAAACTCAAACTTTACATTACATGAAACTTCTTTGGATATGATCAAACGGTAGTTTTATCTGCCCGCTCATGAAATTCAAAGTTATTGTACATGTGTTGACTGCTGGATGGCAAAACGTTCTGTGTTTTTATATTAATCAAGTGTCTATAGATTACTTAATCAGGGTTTTTAATGGGTTTCTCATCTATTATTAACGAACCTTCACTCATTTTTTAGAGCAAAAAGCACACTGCTTTGCGTTAAATCTTTCACCCAAGCACTCTTTGTTGGGCCTCTTTCACCTACTGGGATATCCTCGCCGTGAGAGAGGGGAGAGGGAGAGGGCCGAGGGGAGGGAGTGTATACAAGGATTAATTGCCTAATAGAAGGAAATACACCAAAGCAACATAATGCCAGCGATAGTTGTATACACTTGATATTTCCAAAACGTGGAGGCAGCCATATTATTTGAATAGGAAACTTCAAGCTCTCAACGTAGAATAAATTAGGTCAACACTCGATACACGTACAAAGGTTGAACCGTTGTCAGATGACATTGTCACAGCCTAGTGCCGTGCCTGCATGGGATAAGACTTTGTTTGACTTGGGCCCAAGCCGACCGGCTGGGACCCTATTGTTATTGCTCAAGTTCTACTACTTCCTCTTCTTCCTCTTTTTAGGGGCCCAAGCCGACCGGCTGGGCCCCTATTGTTATTGCTCGAGTTCTACTATTTCTTCCTCTTCTTCTTCTTCTTCTTCTGCCGTTTCTTTGTCAACCTAGATCTCTTAAACGGCTGAACGAAAACTTCTCAAACTTGCAGGACTTATTGGTATCAATTAGTACTCGTGCACCTGACCCTTGAAATTTTCATTGGTCACGTGACCTGGCGGCCATATTGGATTTTCCAAAAACCTAGAAATGGCTTCTCCAGAATACCCAGGGGTCTAGTCGATTTGGAGTTTTTTTTATAGCAAGCATGGCCTAAGGTCTTGAGAATTTGCCAATAAAATCGCATGCGGTCACGTGACCTTGGCCGCCATATTGGATTTTTGAAAAATACCCATTTAATCTTTAAAAATCTTCTTCTCCAGAACCAAAACACCGATTCGACTGAAATTTCACATGTAACATCTTAAGTGTGATCTCTTTCAAGTTTGCGAAAGGCATTTTGATCGGTCACGTGGTCTGGCCGCCATATTGGATTTTTGCGAAAATCGTGATTTAATCTTTAAAAATCTTCTTCTCTAGAACCAACACACTGATTCGACTGAAATTTGACATGTAACATCTTAAGTGTGATCTCTTTCAAGTTTGCGAAACGCATTTTGATCGGTCACGTGGTTTGGCCGCCATATTGGATTTTGCTAAAATCGTGATTTAATCTTTAAAAATTTTCTTCTCCAGAACCAACAAACAGATTCGACTGAAATTTGACATGTAACATCTTAAGTGTGATCTCTTTCAAATTTGCGAAAGGCGTTTTGATCAGTCACGTGGTCTGGCCGCCATATTGGATTTTGAGAAAATCGTGATTTAATCTTTAAAAAATCTTCTTCTCTAGAAACCACACACTGATTCGACTGAAATTTGACATGTAACATCTTAAGTGTGATCTCTTTCAAGTTTGCGAAACGCATTTTGATCGGTCACGTGGTTTGGCCGCCATATTGGATTTTGCTAAAATCGTGATTTAATCTTTAAAAATTTTCTTCTCCAGAACCAACAAACAGATTCGACTGAAATTTGACATGTAACATCTTAAGTGTGATCTCTTTCAAATTTGCGAAAGGCGTTTAGATCGGTCACGTGGTCTGGCCGCCATACTGGATTTTGAGAAAATTGTGATTTAATCTCTAAAAATCTTCTTCTCCAGAACCAACACACAGATTCGACTGAAATTTGACATGTAACATCTTAAGTGTGATCTCTTTCAAGTTTGCGAAAGGCGTTTTGATCGGTCTCGTGGTTTGGCCGCCATATTGGATTTTTCGAAAATTGTGATTTAATCTTTAAAATCTTCTTCTCCTTAACAAACACCGATTTGACTGAAATTTTGCATATACCATCTTAAGTGTGATGTGTTTCAAGTTTGCAAAATGCGTTTTGATCAGTCACGTGGTTTGGCCGCCATATTGGATTTTCCGTAAAAAATTAAATTCCAAGTGAAACATACAGTAACTATTCGATGATGTTCAAAATCCTACTTTTTGAAGCTCGAATTTTGCACATAATATCATTAGTGCAAGATTTTTCAACCATGTTAACCGCTTGGGCCCCGCCAACGCTGCTTGCAGCTTTAATTAGGGGCCCAAGCCGACCGGCTGGGACCCTATTGTTATTGCTCAAGTTCTACTGACTTCCTCTTCTTCTTCTTCTGCCATTTCTTTGCTCACCTAGATCTCTCGAACGGCTGAACGAAAACTTCTCAAACTTGCAGGGCTAATAGGAGCCAATTAGTACTCGTGCACCTAACCCTTGAAATTTTGATTGGTCACGTGACCTGGCGGCCATATTGGATTTTCCAAAAACCTAAAGATGGCTTCTCCAGAAGACGTAGGGGTCTAGTCGATTTGAAATTTTTTGTATAGCAAGCATGACATAAGGTCTTTAGAATTTGCAAATAAAATTGCATGCGGTCACGTGACTTTGGCCGCCATATTGGATATTCTAAAATACTCATTGAATCTTTAAAAATCTTCTTCTCCAGAACCAAAACACCGATTGAGCTCAAAGTTTACTCATGTCATCCTTACAGTAATCTCTTTCAAGTTTGCAAAAAGCATTTTGATCGGTCACGTGGTTTGGCCGCCATATTGGATTTTGTGAAATCACAATTTAATCTTTAAAAATCTTCTTCTCAAGAACCGATTCACCGATTGAACTAAAATTTTACATATATCATCTGAAGTGTGATCTCTTTCAAGGTTGCGAAAGGCGTTTGGATCGGTCACGTGGTTTGGCCGCCATATTGGATTTTGCAAAAAATCGTAATTTAATCTTTAAAAATCTTCTCCTCAAGAACCAAAACACCGATTAAGCTGAAATTTTACTCATGTCATCCTAACAGTGATCTCTTTCAAGTTTGCAAAAAGCATTTTGATCGGTCACGTGGTTTGGCCGCCATATTGGATTTTGTGAAATCACAATTTAATCTTTAAAAATCTTCTTCTCCAGAACCGATTCACCGATTGAACTAAAATTTTACATATATCATCTAAAGTGTGATCTCTTTCAAGTTTGCAAAAGGCGTTTGGATCGGTCACGTGGTTTGGCCGCCATATTAGATTTTGGAAAAAATCGTTATTTAATCTTTAAAAATATTCTTCTCCAGAACCACAACACCGATCATAGACATTACCCCTAAGGTCTATGCACCGATTAAGCTCAAATTTTACTCATGTCATCCTTACAGTGATCTCTTTCAAGTTTGCAAAAAAAACATTTCGATCGGTCACGTGGTTTGGCCGCCATATTGGATTTTGTGAAATCACAATTTAATCTTTAAAAATCTTCTACTCCAGAACCAGTTCACCGATTGAACTAAAATTTTACATATATCATCTAAAGTGTGATCTCTTTCAAGTTTGCGAAAGGCGTTTTGATCGGTCACGTGGTTTGGCCGCCATATTGGATTTTGCGAAAATCGTAATTTCATCTTTAATAATCTTCTTCTGTAGAACAAACATACGAATCGACAGAAATTGTACATGCATCATCTATAGTGTTATCTCTTTCAAGTTTGTGAAAGGCATTTGGATAGGTCACCTGGTTTTGCCGCTATTGAATTTTGCAAAAATCGTAATTTACTCTTAAAAATCGTCTACTCCAGAACAAACACACAGATTCAATTGAAATTTTATGTATATCATCTAAAGTGTGATCTCTTTCAAGTTTGCGAAAGGCGTTTGGATCGGTCACATGGTTTGGCTTCCGTATTTGATTTTGCAAAACTCGTAATTTAATCTTTAAAAACATTCTCCTCCAGAATCAATACACATATTGAACTAAAATTTTACACTCGTAATCCCTTGTGGTAGTTCTTTTTTATTTCCGAAAGGCGTTTGGGTCAGTCAGAAGGTTTGTTCGCCGTATTAGATATAGCGAAAATCGCAATTTAATCATTAAAAATCTTCTTCTCAAAAACCAACACACAGATTCAACTGACATTTTACTCATATCTTTCTTAGTGCGAGCACTTTCAAGTTTGCGAAAGGCATTTGGATAGGTTAAGTCGCCTCAATGTTCATAAGGCAACAGTTTAAAACCTCGTCAGTTAGAAGATCGATCAGTGATGTATGTTATATTGTACACTTGAAAGTCAAAGACGGCACAACAGACTGCAATGCCCGCTGTCAAATTCAGCTAGCAGTCACACGAATCTATCTCGGCCCCTTGTGTAAGGCAACTTTGGCCACCAGCTTTTGTACGCCAGGTGACGTTGTCAAGTATACTGCCACGGAAGTACTTAGAGGAGTGTACCACTAGCTTGAAGGGGTGGCCGACTGCTGTGATTGACTGAATAAGAATAAGTGCCGGGGCACAATTACTGGCGTCTACGCACAGCTGATATGTGAGTGTCAAGGATCATAAATGAAGCTATTCGGGTAATTTTATATGTAGGTGTCTGAATGCACGCTCACTTATTCATCACGAATAAAAAAGAAAGATACACGACATTGCAAGGTGTGGTGATTTGCATGGAGTGGCCCTTGTGCGTTATGTAACTGAGAGCATGTAGCTGATTAAAGATTAAACAAGACCATATCAAGCCCAGTGTGTTTATGTCGTAAAAATCGCTGATACACATCGATTAAAACAACACCTTGTTTTATGAAGTTCTGTAGCTTGATCGTATTTCACTGTAATTGCTTTCTGCCATTGCACGCCCGGTCTGTGAAATCGCCGAAATTTACCCGATATTTATCAGCGATTTGGGGACTCTAATATCGATACTAGACGATACTACAATGACTTGCCCTGTGCATGGAGGTAGTCTCTACTACCTCCATGCCCTGTGCCTCGGTACGCCGGATCTGTGAAATCTGTGATATTTACCCGATATTTATCGGCGCTTTGGGGACTCTTATATCTATAATAGACGATAGTAGAATGACTTGCCCTGTGCTTCGGTACGCCAGATCTGTGAAATCGCCGATATTTACTTCATGTTTATAGGCAATTTGGGGACTCTATATCGATAGTAGACGACACTAGAATGACTTGCCCTGTGCCTCGGCACGCAAGCTAGGTTTGTGAAATCGCCGATATTTACCAGATATTTATCGGTGATTTGGGGACTCTAATATCAACACTAGACGATACTAGATTCTGTCAAATCATGGGTAAATATCCGATATATATCGGAGATTACACCACCTTACAGTTCTGGTCAAACCCGACTTCCAAGGACTTACTCTAACTTCGATACTGGACGATACTAGATTCTGTCTAATCGCGGGTAAATATCCTATATCGGAGATTTCACCACCTAATAGATCTAGCCGAGCCAATCTAACTTCGATATTGTATAGTCTATTAGCCGTAACTATCGGATATCATATAAAAGTGCAATGTCGCTGTGTCCTCCCCTAACAGCCGGTGATAGACCAGTGCGAGAACTTGAACGCACCAGAGTTGTCGACAACATAACAAGTTTTACTAAAGGCGGCAGCCAAGGAAACACGAAATCATAAGAAAACTTCTTGATGACAATGTATCAGTGCAACGGGTGTCGATCATTCCGATGTGATCGTTGACCCACCAAACGGGTTGGAGTCACTGAACTTTTTCGAAGAGGCTGTTCAAGTTACGGATAAGTTTGGAAATCCGTGTTTGGCTGTAGGTGCCTGTGTGATTATGGATAATTGCGGTTTCCACCACGCGTGATATATTGAACAAAATCTCCAACGACTATTGCGGAAAGTCTACCGTGAATTTGGAAAGTTAGGTCACGGCAAAAGCATACGGCTTTTTTACAACGTAGAGCGAGTAAGGCACTCCTGAACGGCGAAATGTTGGTGGTGTATTGCTGCCAACAAGCAAATATCCCTACTGACGTTAGAAACTTGTGTGAATTGGCTCCTTAATGATGATGTCCCAAGAATTTTCAGTGTACTGTGATGTGATATCATAAACAGGTTTTCAGAGTAGGCGCTCGGCTCATCTGCCGAGTCGAAGTACTTCCGCATTCATGTCGTGCAAATGCGCAAGTCTTGTCGCGATATTTGAGCATTTAACTTGATCGTCAGTGAAACAAAAAGATGTTATTCCATATCAAAACATTATGTGTTTTATATTTTAGGGTTCTGTTTACGTAATAGACATGAACATTTGGATTTATGATCCGTGATTTCCGCGATCCGTGGCATGATTCAAGCTGGCCGTGAATACGCACTGACGTTTTTGGTCATGACCCCTGCCCCAAGTGTCATCGATACGCTGTGCGCTGTCCGAGCATCGCTTGCTAAATTTATGGAGCTTGAAAATTTTGCTCTACCTGTAGGGGGGCACTTGAAAATTTAGTGGTCCTTTTATGTTTTATATTTTCCGATTCCAAGTTTTTTGTAGGTAATTTAATGAAAAATGAATACCATCTTTATGTCATTCAAATGTTGTAATGTTAGTAATAATTTAACAGAATCTACAACCATTTTGTCACATTCCATGACTTTTATCTCGAAAAAATATAAACATGTGTGATTGCCGTAAAAAAATCAAACATGAGCCTAGTAACAGGGCAGAAGCTGCAACCGTTGATGATTTTTGCAATAACTATCCAATATATCTCCCTTCAGCAGCTCAAACACACAATGTTCAGTTTGTCGACAAAGCCTGTATATATAAAATTGTATTAGGTGATAGTTTAATTAGAGTCCAGACTGACAGTCAGTTGTCAGCACTGATGCATGGTACACATACACAGGCTGTGCTAGCAAGCTGATACTGGACAGTTCAACATGCTGTGAGAGTAGAACAAGAACACAGTTGTATAATAAACTGAACAAAAATATTGTCAAAATTATCAAAGTTAATACAGTTACTGCCTATTGGCAACTGTCACTATCAGATACCGCCCTGCTACTGTAGTGTCACTGTTACTGCATACGTGAGCAGTGACAGAGATAGCTCTGACTCTGATATACATGGTACATGTAGTTGAAGAAGAGTTTGTGTCAAATGACGCTCATGATAGTGAAACATTACCTAAACAAGATCAGGCCAGAGAGCAACACAAGGAAGAACACATGGAAATTTTTGAATTCTGGCATATGAGAATAATCAAATATTAAAGACAAAAGATGGGGTCACCATGCTTGATTTTCTAAATTTTCACAGTCTTGTCATAAAATTATACAAAAGTAAAACTTTGAACAGTAAAGATGAAATGAAAAAATATATGACTAAATGGAATTATTTATTTTTTAACCAAATTTGCATTTATTACGGCCTAAATTTCAGAGATGAATACATTCATTTCATGGAATATTTTAACCGTCCAGTATTGTCAATTTTGAGTAGCATCTAATTCATATATGTCTTGTACTTTTGAAACAAATTTTTGGTAGGTAACCGTGCTCAGTTTAAGACGCCATATTTGATTTCGCGAAAATCGCAATTTATCTCTAAAAATCTTCTTCTCCGGAACCAAAACACTGATGGAAGTGAAATTCCACTTTTGTCATTCTTAGTGAGAGCTCTTTCAAGTTTGTGAAAGGCAATTGGATCGGTCACATGGTTTTGTCCCCATATCGTATTTTGTATGAAACAGACAAACATGAGATGATGTTCAAAATTCTTCTTTACAAGAACTTGACTGTTTTCAAGCTAAAATTTTGCACATAATATAATCAGTGCAAGAATTGGACACCATGTTAATCGCTTGGGCCCCGCCAACGCTGCTTGCAGCTTTAATTAGGGGCCCAAGCCTACCGGCTGGGCCCCTATTGGTTTCGTAGGAGTTCAATATTCTTCTTCTTCTTCCGCTTCTTCCTCTTCTTCCGCCGCATTTTTTGCCCCTCTTGATCTCAGTAACCGCTTAACGTTAACTTCTCAAACTTACAGGGCTAATAGGTACTAATGGGTAGTAGTGCATGTTATCCTTAAAATTTTGATTGGTCACGTGACCTGGCGGCCATATTGGATTTTCCAAAAAACCTAAAAATGCCTTTTCCTGCTGACCTAGGGGTCTAGTCAGCTTCAAATTTTTAACATAGCAAGCGTGACCTAAGGTCATAAGAATTGGCAAATAAAATCGCGTGCGGTCACGTGACCTTGGCCGCCATATTGGATTTGCGATAAATACCTATTTAATCTTTAAAAATCTTCTTCTCCAGAACCAACACACTGATTGAGCTGAAATTTTGCTCATGTCATCATTAGAGTGTTCTCTTTCAAGTTTGCGAAAGGCGTTTTGATCGGTCACGTGGTTTGGCCGCCATATTGGATTTTGAGAAAATCGTGATTTAATCTTTAAAAATCTTCTTCTCCAGAACCAATGCACCGATTCGACTGAAATTTGACATGTAATATCTTAAGTGTGATCTCTTTCAAGTTTGCAAACGGCGTTTCAATCGGTCACGTGGTTTGGCCGCCATATTGGATTTTGAGAAAATCGTGATTAATCTTTAAAAATCTTCTTCTCCAGAACCAACGCACCGATTCGAATGAAATTTGACATGTAATATCTTAAGTGTGATCTCTTTCAAGTTTGCGAAAGGCGTTTTGATCGGTCACGTGGTTTGGCCGCCATATTGGATTTTGAGAAAATCGTGATTTAATCTTTAAAAATCTTCTTCTCCAGAACCAACGCACCGATTCGACTGAAATTTGACATGTAACATCTTAAGTGTGATCTCTTTCAAATTTGCAAAAGGCGTTTTGATCGGTCACGTGGTTTGGCCGCCATATTGGATTTTGAGAAAATCGTGATTTAATCTTTAAAAATCTTCTTCTCCAGAACCAACGCACCGATTCGACTGAAATTTGACATGCAACATCTTAAGTGTGATCTCTTTCAAGTTTGCGAAAGGCGTTTTGATCAGTCACGTGGTTTGGCCGCCATATTGGATTTTGAGAAAATCGTGATTTAATCTTTAAAAATCTTCTTCTCCAGAACCAGCGCACCGATTCCAATGAAATTTGACATGTAACATCTTAAGTGTGATCTCTTTCAAATTTGCGAAAGGTGTTTTGATCGGTCACGTGGTTTGGCCGCCATATTGGATTTGGAGAAATCGTGATTTAATCTTTAAAAATCTTCTTCTCCAGAACCAACGCACTGATTCTATTGAAATTTGACATGTAACATCTCAAGTGTGATCTCTTTCAAGTTTGCGAAAGGCGTTTTGATCGGTCACGTGATTTGGCCGCCATATTGGATTTTCAAAAACTAGCAATTTAATCTTTAAAAATCTTCTGCTCCAGAAGTAACACACTGATTGAGCTGAAATTTTACTCATGTCATCCTTAGAGAGGTCTATTTCAAGGTTGCAAAAAACATTTGGATCGGTCACGTGATATGGCCACCATCTTGGATATTGCAAAAATCGCAATATCATTTTGGATTTTGTGTAAAAAAATGATTATGAATGAAACCTATATTTACTATGAGATGATGTTAAAAATCCTTCTTTACAACAACTAAAAGAATTTTCAATGCTCAATTTATTCACATATTACCATCTCTTCAAGAGCTTGAAACCATGTTAACCGCTTGGGCCCCGCCAACGCTGCTTGCAGCTTTAATTCTTCTTCTTCTTCTGCCGATTCTTTGTCGACCTAGATCTCTTAAACGGCTGAATGAAAACTTCTCAAATTTGCAGAGCTAGTAGGTGTCAATTAGTACTCGTGCACCTGACCCTTGAAATTTTGATTGGTCACGTGACCTGGCGGCCATATTGGATTTTCCAAAAACCTAAAAATGGCTTCTCCAGAAGACCTAGGGGTCTAGTTGATTTGAAATTTTTTGTAAAGCAAGCATGACCTAAGGTCTTTAGAATTTGCAAATAAAAATCGCATGCGGTCACGTGACCTTGGCCGCCATATTGAATTTTTTAAAATACTCATTTAATCTTTAAAAATCTTCTTCTATAGAACCAACGCACTGATTGAATTGAAATTTCACCAGTATGATCTCGAATGCCATCTCTTTCAAGTTTGCAAAGGGCATTTTGATCAGTCACGTGGTTTGGCCGCCATATTGAATTTTTGAAAATCGCAATTTCATCTTTTAAATCTTCTTCTCCTGAACCAATACACCGATAGAACTAAAATTTAATATATATCATCTTTAGTGTGATATCTTTCAAGTTTGCGAAAGGCATTTTGATCGGTCACGTGGTTTGGCCGCCATATTGAATTTTGTGAATATCGCAATTTCACTTTAAAAATCTTCTTCTCCTGAACCAATACACCGATAGAACTACAATTTTACATATATCATCTTTATTGTGATCTCTTTCAAGTTTGCGAAAGGCTTTTTGATCGGTCACGTGGTTTGGCCGCCATATTGGATTTTGCGACAATCGTAATTTCATCTTTAAATATCTTCTTCTCGTGAACCAATACACTGATAGAACTAAAATTTTACATATATCATCTTAAGTGTGATCTCTTTCAAGTTTGCGAAAGGCTTTTTGATCGGTCACGTGGTTTGGCCGCCATATTGGATTTTGCGAAAATCGCAATTTCATCTTTCAAAATCTTCTTCTCTAGAACCAACACACAGAATCGACTGAAATTTTACATGTATCATCTTTATCCTTATCTCTTTCAAGTTTGTGAAAGGCATTTGGATAGGTCACATGGTTTTGCCGCCATATTGCATTTTGCAAAAATCGTAATTTACTCTTAAAAATCTTCCACTCCAGAACAAACACACAGATTCAATTGAAATTTATATATATATCATCTAAAGTGTGATCTCTTTCAAGCTTGCAAAAGACGTTTGGATCGGTTACATGGTTTGGTTGTCGTATTTGATTTTGCGAAACTGGTCATTTAATCCTTAAAAATATTCTCCTCCAGAGCCAATACACAGATTGAACTAAAATTTTACACTCATAATCCCTAGTGGTAGTTCTTTTTAATTTCTGAAAGGCGTTTTGGTCAGTCAGGAGGTTTGTTCGCCGTATTGAATATAGCGAAAACGGCAATTTAATCATTAGAAATTTTCTTCTCAAAAACCAACACACATATTCAATTGAAATTTTACTCTTATCTTTCTTAGTGCGAGCACTTTCAAGTTTGCGAAAGGTGTTTTGATCGTTAAGTCGCCCAAATGTTCATAAGGCTGCAGTTTAAAACCTCGTCAGTCAGAAGATCGATCAGTGATGTATGTTATATTGTACACTTGACAGTCAAAGACGGCACAACAGACTGCAATGGCCGCTGTCAAATTCAGCTAGCAGTCACTAGAACCCTAATCTCTGCCCCCTGTGTATGGCAACTTCAGCGACCAGCTTTTGTACGCCAGGATGACGAACTTACTCAGCCACGGAAGTACTTAGAGGAGTGTGCCACTAGCTTTAAGGGGTGGCCGACTGCTGTGATTGACTGAATAAGAGCCGAACAATGTCCTACCAGGGCACAAAGTTACTGGGGTCTACTCACAGCTGATATGTGAGTGTCGAGCTGATGTTCGGGTAATTTTATATGTAGGTGTCTGAATGGACGCTCACTTGTTCATCACGAATAAAAAAGGAAGATACATGACATTGCAAGGTGTGGTGATTTGTTTATGTTTCTCTATCTGACATGCATGGAGTGGCCGTGGTGTGTTGTGTAACTGAGAGCATGTAGCTGATTAAAAATGTAAACAAGACCATATCAAGTCCAGCTGTTAATGTCGTAAAAATCGCTGATGCACATCGATTAAAACAACACCTTGTTTAATGAAGTTCTGCAGCTTGATCGAATTTCACTGTAATTGCTTTGTGCCATTTGCACGCCCAGTCAGTGAAATCGCCGAAATTTACCCATATTTATCAGCGATTTGGGGACTCTAATATCGATACTAGACGATACTAGAATGACTTGCCCTGTGCCTCGGTATGCCGGATCTGTGGAATCTCCGATATTTACCCGATAATTATCGACAATTTGGGGACTCTAATATCGATACTATACGGTAGACGATAGTACAATGACTTGCCCTATGATTCGGTACGCCAGATCTGTGATTCGGATGTTTATCAGCAATTGGGGACTCTAATATCGATAGTAAACAATACTAGAATGATCGACTTGCCCTGTGCCTCAGCACGCAAGGTCTGTGAAATTGCCGACATTTACCAGATATTTATCGGCGATTTGGGGACTCAAATATCGATACTAGACGATACTGGATTCTGTCAAATCGCGAATAAATATCCGATATATATCGGAAATTACACTACTTTACAGTTCTGGTCAAACCCGACTTCACAGGACTGACTCTTATAACTTCGATACTACACGATACTAGATTCTGTCAAATCGCGGGTAAATATCGGATATCGGAGATTTCAATCCCTTACAGTCTTGGTCAAACCCGACTTCCAAGGACTGACTCTAGCTTCTATTACTGGACGATAAGATTCTGTCAAATCGCGGGTAAAAATCCGGTATATATCGGAGATTTCACCACCTTACAGGTCTGGTCAAACCAGACTTCCAAGGACTGACTCTAGCTTCGATACTACACGATACTAGATTCTATCAAAACGCGGGTAAATATCCGATATATATCGGACATATCTCCACCTTGCAGGTTTTGACAAAACCCGACTTCAAAGGATTGACTCAGATTTCAATACTAGGATATACTAGATTTTGTCAAATCGCGGTAAATATATATATATATATATATATATATATATATATATATATATATGACTCTCACTTCGATACTAAGCGATAATAGATTCTGTCATCTGGCGGGTAAATATCCAATATATTATATCGGACATTTCACCACCTTATACTGTTCTGGTCAAACCCGACTTCAAAGGACGGACTCTAACTTCGATACTAGGCGATACTAGATTCTGTCAAATCGCGGGTAAATATCTGATATATATCGGAGATTTCACCACCTTATAGATCTAGCCGAGCAAATCTAACTTCTATATTGTATAATCTAGTAGCCGTAAATATCGGATATCATATAAAAGTGCAATGTCGCGATGTCCTCGGGATTCCGGGATAAATTCCTTGTATAGCGCTCACCCCGCCTATCGCGTTCACCACACTCAGGCATCTCACATCGCCTTCACTCCACTAAAACATTCACAAATCACAGACAAGTTTGCGAAAGGCATTTGAATCGGTTATTTCGCCCCAATGTTCATAAGGCTGCAGTTCAAAACCTCGTCAGTCAGAAGATCGATAAGTGATGTATGTTATATTGTACACTTGAAAGTCAAAGACGGCACAACAGACTGCAATGCTCGCTGTCAAATCAAGCTAGCAGTCACATGAACCCTAATCTCGACCCCTTGTGTAAGGCAACTTTGACGACCAGCTTTTGTACGCCAGGTGACGTTGTCAAGTATACTGCCACGGAAGTACTCAGATCAGTGTGCCTCTACTGGCCGACTGGTGTTATTGACTGAATAAGAGCGGGACAAGGTCCCGCCAGGGCACAATATTTCTGGGGTCTACGCACAGCTGATATGTGAGTGTCAAGGATCATAAATGAAGCTGATGTTCGGGTAATTTTATACACGTAGGTGTCGGAATGCACGCTCACTTGTTCATCACGAGTCAAAAAGAAAGTTACATGACATTGCAAGGTGTGGTGATTTGTTTATGTTTCTCTATCTGACATGCATGGAGTGACCCTAGTGTGTTGCGTAACTGAGAGCATGTACCTGATTAAAAATGTAAACAAGACCTCATCAAGCCCAGCTGTTAATGTCGTAAACATCACTCTACAGCTTGGACTTTCGCTGTAATTGCTTTGTGCCATTGCGCGCCCGGTCCGTGAAATCGCCGAAATTTACCCGATATTTATCAGCGATTTGGAGACTCTAATATCGATACTAGACGATACTAGAATGACTTGCCCCGTGCCTCGGTACGCCGGATCTGTGAAATCTCTGATATTTACCCGATATTTATCGGAGATTTTGAAACGCTAATATTAATACTAGACGATACTTAAAGATGAATTCGCAAGAATTTTCAGTGTATTGTGACGTGATATCGTAAACAGATTTTCAGAGAAGGCGCTCGCTCGTTTGCCGAGTCGACGTACTTCCGCATTCATATCCTGCAAATACGCAAGTCTTGTCACGATATTTGAGCATTTAACTTGACCGTCAGTGACACAAAAAAGTTACTCCATATCAAAACATCATGTGTTTTATATTTTAGGATTCTGTTAAAGTAATAGACATGAACATTTGGATTTATGATCCATGATTTCCGCGATTGTGGCATGATTCAAGCTGGCCGTGAAAACGCACTGACGTTTTTGGTGATGACCGCTGACCCAAGTGTCATCGATATGCTGTGCGCTGTTCGAATATCGCTTGCTAAATTCATGGACCTACCTACCAAAGCTCCATGCTAAATTCGAGTGTAAAGCAAATGTATCGAAAGTCTAAAATGCACACATTTCTCAAGTATGAGAGTATTTTACTTTTGAACTGCTATGACAATGGATATCTAATTCATAAAAACTGGTATGCTGAAGCAGGTTTCGTGCAGTTTATAGCGCGATAGTACAGCAATGATAGCGATTGCAGGTTTGTTACTAAGGCTGCATTCACAAAAAGGTTAGTAGGGGGGCGGAGGTATTCATTCAGGAAGGGGGAATCGAAAACTTTAGGGGTAGTAGAGGGGGACTTGAAAATTTTGCTCTACCTGTAGGGGGCACTTGAAAATTTATAGGTTCCCTTTTATGTTTTACATTTTCCGATTCCAAGTTTTTTGTAGGTAATTTAATGAAAAATTAATACCATTTATTTGTCATTCAAATGTTGTTATGTTAGTAATAATTTAACAGAATCTAGAACCATTTTGTCACATTCCATGACTTATATCTCGAAAAAATCTAACCAGGTGTGATTGTCGTAAAAAAATCTAACTTGAGCCTAGTAACAGGGCAGAAGCTGCAACCGTTGATGATTTTTGCAATCTATCTAATATATCAACTAGTTTCCTGCTGTCTCCCTACAGCATGCTCAAACACACAATGTTCAGTTTGTCGACGAAACCTGTATATATAAATATGTATTTAGGTGATAGTTTAATGAGAGTCCAGACTGACAGTCAGTTGTCAGCACTGATACGTGGTACACATACACAGGCTGTGCTAGCAAGCTGAATACAGGACAGTTCAACATGCTGTAGAGAGTAGAACAAGAACGCAGTTGTATAATAAACGAACAAAAATAGTGTCAAAATTATCAAAGTTAATACAGCTACTTCCTTTGGGAAACTGTCACTATAAGATACCGCCCTGCTACTGTAGTATATACGTGAGCAGTGACAGAGATAGCTCTGACTCCGATATACATTGTAGTTGAAGAAGAGTTTGTGTCAAATGACGCTCATGACAGTGAAACATTACCTAAACAAGATCAGGCCAGAAAGCAACACAGGGAAGAACACATGGAAATTTTGCGTTCTAAATATTGTCAAAATTATCAAAGATAATACCGCTACTGCCTATGGGCAACTGTCACTATCAGATACTGCCCTACTGGTACAGTAGTGTCACTGTTACTGCATACGTGAGCAGTGACAGAGAGAGCTCTGACTCTGATGTACATGGTAGTTGAATAATAGTGTGTGTCAAATGACGCTCATGACAGTGAAACATTACCTAAATAAGATCAGGCCAGAAAGCAATACAAGGAAGAACACATGGAAAAATTTTTGAATTCTGGCATATGAGAATAATCAAATATTACAAACAAAAGATGGAGTCACCATGCTTGATTTTCTAAATTTTCACATTCTTGTCATAAAATTATACAAAAGTAAAACTTTGAACACTAGAGATGAAATGAAAAAATATATGACTAAATGGAATTACAACAAAATTTGCAATTATTACACTCAAAATTTCAGAGATGAATACATTAATTTGATGCAATATTTCAGCCTTCCAGTATTGTCAATTTTGAGTAGCATCTAATTCATATATGTCTTGTACTTTTGAAAGACATTTTTGGTAGCTCACTGTGCTCAGTTTCAGACTCCACATTTGATTTTGCGAAAATCGCAATTTATCTCTAAAATCTTATTCTCCAGAACCACAACACTGATGGCAATGAAATTCCACTTTTGTCATTCTTAGTGAGAGCTCTTTCAAGTTTGTGAAAGGCAATTTGATCAGTCACGTGGTTTTGCCGCCATATTGTATTTTGCATAAAACATACGATTACGATTGAAACAGACAGTAAATATGAGATGATGTTCAAAATTCTTCTTTACAAGGACTTGACTGTTTTCAAAGCTGAAATTTTGCACATAATATATAAAATCATTGCACGAACTGGAAACCATGTTAATCGCTTGGGCCCCGCCAACGCTGCTTGCAGCTTTAATTTGACTTTGATGTTTGTCGAGTCTCCAAAGTTTATTTAGGAGTGTTGAAGTTCTAAATCAGGGTCTGTCAATAGTACGACAAGTACTTGACACTGAGGAATGTTTGTCCAAGGCTACAGGGCGGAACACATGGGAGGGAGGGGATAAGTATGTGACATTGGCACTTTGTAACTGTGGCCGCAAACACTTCAACGGCGTAACATCAAAATCAACAACTGTGGACACCTGATCAGACAGGAACGCTTGAACTTTCCTGTAAATTTGCCAAATATGTATGTATATTCATACAGGGATTAATAGACCCCGGTGTAAAATCACGGTCATTCATGGAGTGAAGTGTGAGATGAAGTAAAATGAAGCTAAATGTCGCCATCGTCATACATACACTGACACCCTCTCACTGAACCTTAAGCTTGCTACTGTTTAAATGATCAAAAATCATCATATAAACTGCTATTAATGAACAGCGGTTATCCCAGTGGTTGAACCCTGGTCTACAACGTCAGGGTTGTCCTTTGAGCTCATTGCCAAGTTTTGTTTGGAACAAAAGTTGGAAATTACACGCCTTTCAACGTAAATGATGTAATACGATCACTAGTAAAGGTTGTGGGGACTTCTACTATGAAATCAAACTGTTGTCAATACAGTCAATATCCAACCATATAAATTATTCTATTTGTTCTATTTCATAAATTTCAGACTCCAGATCTTTGATGAATTTTTCAAAGGATAAATATTTTATTCGAGGCAATATCCAACTTATCTACATCGATAAGTTGCTATAGCGTTTACTGTACATCAAAGTCTGTGAAGTCTGTTTACACAGCCCGTTTACACAATCTGTTTACACAACCTGTTTACAAATCCTGATCGCACCATATGTATTATAGAAAGTGGATGGGATTTTTTGTACTTTAAAAAGGGCAATCCTGAATCCCTGTTTAGCGTATTAGTGATTGTTGAAAACTGACTATTTACGCGATGTTCCTCTTTTCTCCTCTTTTGAAAATTGCGTTCGGTCAATCATTTTTAGAGATAAACCTGATTATAAACATGCCCCTATAAAGTCATGTCCTCCCATCCCAGTTTTTGAATCGATATGTCCTAATCCCACGCCTCATTATGTCAGTTTGGACTTACCGACAGCTGACGGACACAATTCACGTACAAGCTTTAAAATCTGACATCACCAAACCACCAATGAAACATTGTGAAATAGTTTAATTGCCTGGAAACGTAGGGGGACCACGGACCATTCATCAATATTCTCACAATCAAAGGCCCTTTATGTACGCTGGAAAATCTGTAGTATCGACATTGCCAGGGAATCTATATGCAGTATCAAAGTTATCACGTAAGTGTGAGAGAAACATTTTTCTGACAGCAAGTTTAGGGTTTAAATGTCCGTACTCGGGCGAACGATGGTTATTCTGTTTTGTTTTTATTTAGTTTCTAAAATTAAGATAAACCAAGGTAAATAATTGATTA
Source organism: Ptychodera flava (assembly GCF_041260155.1). Lineage (NCBI taxonomy): Eukaryota > Metazoa > Hemichordata > Enteropneusta > Ptychoderidae > Ptychodera > Ptychodera flava. The sequence continues at coordinate 14,653,156 of NC_091943.1, forward strand.
TAATCTGCTGTGCGCGTATTGGATGACTAATTTGTTTAATGAGAACATCCGAACAAATTTTTCATGGAATGCAGCCATCATTAAAAAGGGACACAGTCGTCGGAACTGCGCTCGACAAAGGTCGTATGGGTCCCATACGACCAATGCAAACACTGTATCCAAGGTACGATGGTGATTGATGAAAGTGAAAACATGTCTGTCATAATCTACATCGTCCAACTGAAATGTTGCAGTTATGAGGAGGTGCATCTAGATATCATGCACGAAATACATTTCTTGTAAACAAGAAACTCGCAGTGGCGCAGTTCCGACGACTGTTTCCCTTTAAGTATTAGCAATCTTAGAAAACAAAGCAGGGAGAATTACATGTGTTGCTTTGATTTTCGGTCCTTTCAAATTTCAATTGTTTTCTTTTGTTTTGAATTTCTACTCGATAAATTTGAAGTTTAGCCATTTCCAAAAAAGAGATGGTGCTGACAGCGTTCTGCGCATCAAAACCTTACTGATATTATCTGCTTTTCTATGAGAGAGCGAGAGAGAGAGAGAGGAGAGAGAGAGAGAGAGGAGAGAGAGAGAGAGGAGAGAGAGAAAGAGAGAGGTGTAGAGGTATTAGTTCTACGCCAATCAACATCTCAGCCCACCCCTCAGATAACAAAAGGAAAAACGTTTTGTATTAACCCTAAATCTCCCGAAAGGGTAAAAAGCCCATGCAATGCACTATTAACCCTTTGATCGCCACAGTAAATTTTTGTCACCTTCAAAAATTGTAATTGCAGAATTTTTCCAAAGTTTTGATCAAAAACTGTAGCCAATAAAAAAATGATATCCATTCAGTGCAAAACTGTCATAAAATTACAAAAAACTTCATAAAAATTGGTAAAATTTTCAACTAAAATTAGGGCGGGAGAAATTACAGCACTCAAAGGGTTATTTCCATGTACCACTATAAAGTGTATGTTTGTGCGATTTAAAAGTACTAGTAACCTGACATTCCATGTCAAGGTACTTTTGAATACGCGATGTGCACTTGAGCCTGGCACTTAGAGAATTTATGTCCCTCAAGATGATTTGTTTTGTACATTTGAAGAAACGCTTAATCCCCTCTCAAACATTCAAACATGAATTAACGTTTAATGCCTTTATTCTGTCACTGATTATTGCAAACGTCGAACTGAATGATAGCAACCAACTTTTTTCTTATTTAAGAACAGACCCCTCTAAAATCATCCTTAACCCCCTGTACCTCCAGAATGTAGTACGATCCACTTGTTTTCTATTGGGCAGATGAATCCTCTGTGATAAATGGGCTTGTAAGCATTATTCGCTCTCCCTGTTTACAATGGAACAACTTCAATTTAAGAAAAATTAATAATTTTATCATATGCAGTTATTTCAAAAGAAAAAATCTCTAAGTGTGATTATAGTCTTTACCTATGCATTATATTAGGCACTTTTTTTAAATATTATGGCGGAAATAAATGCATTGACATAATTAAATTCTCCAATGACTAAAAAAATTACGCAGGAAGAATTGCATGAAATTGCAGGAAGAATTTAAACATTAAGTTTTATTTTGTGCTTAGTAATAGGTGGGTGTGTAAAAGGTATAGATTTTAAATTATTTGCATGGACGAATCAACGAGTGTTCGCTTGTTCCGTTTTTTGAAAGTTTTTGATGGGATGCTAACACCGATGAACTTGAACACCAGAGATAAGAGAAGTAATCTGAAGTTCAAGTGGTAAGCCAAAGGTGTGCTTTTAATCCTTTTTGTACATTTTTACAGTATCAGCGGGCTTGTCAACAGCTTTTGCTTATGATTGTGACTTTTGATATTGTTTTACCATTCTTGTGTATGAAGTAAATTTCCAAGGTGAACTTCTAACCATATTCACACACCAAGCATTTGGTTTGTCAACAGAGCGGTCAGTGCAAATATGTGTATTCTGCACTGGTTTAGTTGACAATTTAATTTCAAAGTCTAGACGGAAGACCGGATTTTAAATTACCTTATGTACAGAGTGTATTGACTGGCCAAATACTTTGTATTTTCACATGCTTCAGGAATGGCCCAAGAAAGCGTGGTTGCTACATCAGAACAAAATGTTGAAAACAAAAATTGGCGAGTCACAGTACCTGAGACTCGAATCTGTAATGCAAAGAATGTAAGTCATCGTACGCTCTCTCCCAGACTGCTAAGAATTACATTTCTGCACTGTTCAGGTGTTGGGAACTATCACATCAACTTTTTTGGCGGGAACAGAATCAATTGGCCGGTAGGATTATCACAGTCATTGCAGTGCACTATATACACACATCATTGAAAGGTTGAGCTGCTCGGGGGAAGAGAAGGCCACATGTTGAATAGTGGTATTAAACTCGACACGGACATTATCATCGAAGAATGAACGAAAAAACTCACTCAAGGCCACGCTTTTTACTGCGATGGATCGGGCTGAAAAATGGAACACAAATGGGCGCATTAAAATGTTGTTGCCATTCGTCTATGTTGAAAGCTGGAGTTATATGTCGCGTTGGCGGTGCACGGGTTTGTTCATACTCTACTTGCGCCGTAGGGTCAGGGTTAACTGATAGACCAGCGTCGTGTACGTATCATATATTATAAACCCCCAGGTGAAATGTAGTTTACCATTTGAGAACTACGTTAGCTACAGTACTTCAAGTTATCAGGTGAGGACTGATGTATTCGCAAATAGGGGTGTCAAGTATGATTTAAATCCAAGCAGCGCGGACGTAGTTGGTACGTGCAATCTTCCTTGTAAGTAACACATTAAAATAATATGCAAGATGTTGCCTTTTGTCATTGATTCTTTTGGATATTCATATCACAGATTACCTGTGTGTCACACATCGAGACGAACATTCTTGACATGAAGATGCCATCAAAGTATGTCAATTAGATCTAGCTTGAATTTAATCGAGGGAATCTTCCATAAATTTACTACTCTGCTTGCACTGGTCACTTCGTAATGCAATCAACTCGGCCGAACGCAAAACTCTAGATCTTTCGTAGATGGGTTCAATCAGGGTTTTGCCAACTGTGCAATAACAATGAAAACAACCATACACAACCCCATAGACAATCACAAAGCCTAGCCTTGCCAGCAGCCTTCGTGGATACAAAATCTCAATCTCAATCGCAAGCCATTGAAAGCCAAAGGGAAGCACACATGAATGTCCGTCACAGCTCACCGAATTTATAGATTCCTTTTATAGCGTATGGATTCTAAAAGAGGTTAATCAGTTACCGGCGGCCCCTCCCAAATACACACCTACTCAAACATAACTGTCCTACATAACTGGCACATTTTTTACAGCCAATTCTGACATATATCTTGATCTTGTCCCTTTGTCCTGGCAAATGTAATTCTCGAGTGCAAAGTACTTGAGAAGTAGCAAGATGGAGTCTTTCTCTGCGTCTTGTATGTTCTCTAATATATAAACATGACACCCAACTGCCAGTGACAGCAAACAAGATCGTTTCTACTTTAGCAAGCTATGTGTCACTTGAATTTCTGCAGAGAGAGTAATTGGACTGTTATCCCAATTAAATCATGGGTCAACCCTTATACAGCGACCAAGATGAACAGCTGTGATCAATAGTATTTCATTAAATACAATCCCTTTCAACCATTCGTTTTGATATCATGAACACATTTTGAACAATTTTATAAGATTGTTGGACAAAAATATCATTTTTGTACATAGCTTTTGGAGGTATCATCCAGGTTACAGTCAAGTATTTGATCGCAACTCTGTAGCGGGGATCGACTGTTGAAGTTTGGGCCACCCTGGAAATGAACTTGAACTTTTTTCACTGCGAATGAATACAGCGTGAGTTTGAGGGAAAAAGTACAAGATATTTAAAAGCTATTTATATACTCAAGTGCGACCGTTATTTGATCAAATTTGTGTGATTGATTTCTTAAGTGAATGATGTGTACTTTAAACTGCATATCAGATGTGTTGACCTCACACCGAGAACTGTACTGTATATACACAACGTCCTGGGGATTGCAATGTTATGGCGATACCCTTGGAGCGCCAAAGTCAATTTTTGTCGCCTTTATAAATTATACCCTAGTCAATTTTTTCATGTTTTATGCCAAAATTTTGATAAAAAACTGGAGCCATTGAAATGTGATGTCCATTTGGACCAAAATTATCAAACAAATTACAGAAAAATTCATAAAAATTGGTAAAATGTTGCATTCAAATTTTGGTGGGAAATATTACAGAGCTCAGAGGGTTAACAGTGCGCTGGGCTTTATAAGTAAAAGTCCTTTACACATTGTGTAAACGGCACTATAAAAATTTCCTTTCAAGAAGAACTACAACGATAATCTTGAACTTTCGCAATGCTGTGCACATATTGACAAGTGTATCATATAACATGAATTCCGAGGGAAAGTGGGTAGACAATACAGAAGAAAGGACCCGTTTGTTAAGCAAACTCATTTCTGTCAATATACGGTAATGGGCAGTATTGCTGGACGTAGGCCATCTCCATTATCATAACTGTAAAATGATCCTACTTTGTGACGTGCTCCGAGCAATAAAACCTTTTATAAAGCACTTTAAGTGAACTAAGTAAATTTCAAAAAGAACTAAAATCGAATGCTATGTTAACAAGGAAGGAAATATATTAACAGACTTTTAAAGAGATCAATATTTTTTGTCACCTTGTGGTTGCATGGATTGATAAACTAGGACAGTTTTTCAAGCCCCATGGTGTAATTGCATAGTGGTGCTAGATGCAAGAATGAAAGCTACATACAACAGAATCGATGTTGGGTATTTCCGTTGATATCCTATAGAGGGCGTAATTTACCAGCATTTACACCGTATCAGTCTTTGCCGCTCCAAGCAGAACACTACACACCACTTTGAATGTTTTTCATTTCCCTGGCTTTAAGATATTATCTTTCTAACAACAAGAATGGAAACTCATAAATGAATTTATTTACGGAGAAAGGCCGTGAGAAACATTCTTGTTTGAAATAATGTGAAAGTGATCACGCTTGTGGAACAATATATCAATAATGTATGTCATCTAAGAATCGGAATAAAGAATTTGAGCGTAATGAAAGGGGAATACTGAAGAGGCATTGATCTGTACACTTGTATGAATGACAACTCTAATTTTTGCGCTTTTTTGTTTGTATTGGGGAAGGAAATACGTGTGATATTGCCCTGACTGAAATCAACCGGCGGTCTATAAAAAACAACAAAAACACTGAGCTTGTGAAAGGAGTATTGTCATCGCTTACCAGCCGCACTGATGGCATCTCCATAACAACTAGAAGAACTGTGTATATTTCATTATTTGTGCTTAATGAAATGCCACCGCGAAATGAACAAATTAAAGGGTATAGTAATGGCAATACATGGAGTTTTTCAGTCCTGAAACAGGTGCCGATGACAATACACAACGGCGTTGCGTGGGTCTGATAGCCGCCAAGAAAAAGTGGCGCAAGGCGACCGAATTTTGTGTGAAATCATGCGGAAACAGTCACGCAGTAGACCTGATTTCTTTCCAATATTTTGGACATCTGAAATAATACTAAAGCAAGCTCTAATGGATATTGTCAGGTTATTTATTGTAAGCACTCAGGAACCTGTTAAGATCAATGAAAGTTGCCATTCAAAAACAATGAATTTAAAATGAGTGTTGATGGATTTACTATGTTTGGGGAATTCCGACCGCTATGAGATCTGGATACCTGCCAAGTTAAAAACATCTGCTCTTGTATTTTGGCAAGATAAACACTATGGGAATCTATATGCTCTAGGTTTTGTATTTTACTGCAGTCTGTATTTTAATTCTTTACGAACCGTTTGAGCTGAAACAAGCGCAGGTTGTATTTAAGTTTTTGGTAAGAGTCCATAACATTACACGGACAATTTTTAGCTCCAATAACTCTTGTCAAATTAAAGAGCAAAGATTAAAACCAATTTGTTTTGACTACGGGAAAACTGTTGGTTTCAAACATGAACAGTTACTCAATTGTTACTGTTACGAAATCCATCACAGTTTCTCTGAATTATAAGCATATTTCCATTTTTAACAAACTCTGTTTACAACAGTAAAGCATAGCATGGATAAAAAAAAAAAAAATGTACATCACATGAACAGAATAAGAAACTTGTCATTATGTCATATCATCATAATTTAAATAACTATCATCAAATCATTAATAATATAGAGTTGGGGAGACACAAAGGGCTGACTTGATGGATAAGCTGCAATAAAAACAAACAGACGACACAACAAGGGAGGCAATCAATTCGTCATGACCAGCACGTCCATACAGATATCCTTCGGACACAATGCGTTGACGTCATTGAGACTGTATACCAAACAATCAACAGGTGGTTATATTAAGGTAATATGCACCTCGAAAGTGAAAGTCTTAAACTTTTGCTCAAACTTTCCTCAGTGAAACTTTCAACTACTCTATTAACAAAGTAATCAGGGGTGGCCGCGCGAAGTTTGCTGCTAGAGTAACAATATCTCAGTAACATTTGAAATTCAAAATGGCCGCCATCCCTGTGTTAACTCTATGTGGGAAATTAAATTTTTGATTCTTACAAAAGTAAGATGGTGAAAAAAAAATACTTACTCCAAGAGCTTCGAAATGAATGGTAGAATAGAAAAGAACTGTAAAAATTTGACAGTCTGACTATCTGTCCCAGAGGCGCATACCTTAACCACAGACAAATAGAAGAAACAGACTAGCAACGCGGCATGGCTTTTGTTCCATGGTCGTCTCGGTAGACTATGGCCTTTTCATATTAAAATGAGCTTCACAGGTGTTAGATTTTTTTGAGACCTTTGTTCGTGGTTGATAATTGCACGAGATTATGCAAAAAGTACGACGAGATGGCATCGTGCTGCCAGTCGCGTAGCAACCATACTTACTTTGTGAGCTCTCAGGGCAGAAACACTGCTTCACGCCAATCAAAACATAACACGCCAGTAGTTTCATAAACAGTCCTTCCTTGGCAAACGTATAAAAGACGGTATGACTGACCGTAAACCATTGAGTAAAACCAGAGAGTATCTTTAGAAGATTTTCAAATTTGGTTAAAACACACTCATTATATATTCATAAAAATGTGAGAGGAATTTTTAAAATGGTAAAACTCACTTTCCCGAAGCTCAAAACTTTCCCGTTTTCGCCAGTATGCCGATTCCACTCAGCACCACATGACAACAATAACACAAACTTTGCCGAACATACTTTCGCTTAAAAATTGGCGAAAATCCGGAAACTACCGAAGGGTGCATGGTCGGCACTCTTCGGAAAAGCGAGGCGAGAGCTACCTGAGGCGAGGCGAACATGGATGACTTACGTAACCGCTTCACGCCTTGAACAATACCCGTTGCCAGTCTGTTTCTATTTGTCTGTGTCAGCAATACGCAATGGCAGCTGCTTTTTCGAATGAATCTTCTGTTGTGAAATGCATTTTACGTGTTACAATGAGGGGAATCAATTCTTTGATGACCTCGTCAACCCCGACCTAATTTCACATATATGGGTCAAATCAAACACAAAAAAGCAATAGAGATAGGCAATGATCTTGGAACCACAGGGTCAAAGCACTGAGAAAGACAGAACATGGTTATTTTCGTTAAAATGAACGCAATGGAGCATACTGAATTGGAAAGTCGTTCAACTGACCAAAAAAGAAAACGGAGTTCAAACTGACAATGTATGCAGAACAAAAGTGTCTAGAGGATATACTTGTCACGCTTAATGTACATACAATTCATCGATTTTTGTTGATGTTGGCTTATGCACTGCCTAATTGTTTTGTTATTATGTCACAGACACCATAAACTGATGCTTTAACCATAACACATGGTGTATGGCATTTATCTAGCAGCACCTCCAATTGTTATCCATCCTCATGGGGTGTAAACCTAAGACTCATATTAAAAAACAAACCACTCCTCAGTGTGGGAAGAAAAACTCTGAGTTGGAGAAAACATTTCACCGACAGCTTTACAAAAACGTAGACCTAACAACTTTGGAAAAGTTGACAATCTGTTTAAAGACTGATTTGAAATTTCTCATTAAACAAATTAAGAGAGGTTAGATGAGGTCAGAGATAAATGAAAAAGAAAAAAACAAATGAAAAAGCTCCGGGAATTATGGAAGACTGGCGTTTCCTTGAGAACGGCATGGAATTTCCCTCCAACAGAGTGTCCGTTCAAGTAGAATTAATCCACATTGCTTCTAATGAAATTGCGATATCCAGTGAAATAAGAAGCGTAAATGCCCGTTTCATAACTTGCTGACAACACTTGAAGTGAGCTCGGCTTGAAGTGAGCTCGGCTTAATTTGAGACAAGGAGCTTGTCTGTGACATGTTCTGTGACATCTTTTACAGCTACACGAAAATGGTGAACAGCTCTTGTACACGTGTTGTAAATAATGCATCACGACTTGAATAGAATTTGGCGGGAAGATTCATGGAAACTGTCTTGCATTGACAGAACGATAGCGGCAACTTTTTGGTTATTGTTTTCTTTACTTTACTTCTGTAAAACCACTGTATTTTGCTTTCCTTCTTCCTAAAACTTATTGCAATGCAAATTGTAAGACTTAGCCATGCAGACACAGCGCACAGAGTACAATATACAAATGTTACCATTGACATATGAATTCTAGTCCACAGCGTAGACCCTCTTTTCTAGGGTAAACTTTAGTCGACAACAATATCAATGGACGTTACACATGTACATGGGTGTATCGAGAAATCGTGGACGAGTAGTGTACAATTTGAAATGTGTTGTATAGATATTTCAACATGATTTCAGGGAGTACAAAAAGAAATGGTAGTTTACAGACAACCCAGAAAACATAATACACATCAAAAGTTACTGTTTCTGGAGCACTAATCCCCAATAACCTAAGGAGTCATATTGGTAAATGATACTGTATCTATACCCAGAGGCTTACATAGGAAACCCATTTTTTCTTATCCAAAGGTATGTGTCCGCCAATGCTATCGTGTGCCGAAAATTTCAATCCTTGCTGACATGAGTTAGCAAAGGGACCATACTAAGGACAAAATAAATAAAAAGACATGTATGTTTCCTGTAATATAACTATGAAAAACAGACGGGGCGATTGGGAAGTGTTTGTTGTTTTCCACTTGCTATAGCCAAAAGAAAAGGTCGCAATAAAATTATAAAATTTCTGTGTTACCTTTCTAAATGCGCTAAAAAGGAAATTCATGTAAAAATAAGGACAGTCTTGTTACTCAGCATGATTATTTTTGTTCTTTACCGAATATAAAGGCTGTCAGAAACTTAATCAACAGACATGTACTTCTTTACTGTTAGACTTTATGGATCTTTATGAACCATCGTGGTTTTGTTGTGAATCATGATGAGTGGGGTCTTGTGACGATGGCTCAACATTTGTTTTGCCAGCTGCGGTCTCATCCTAAAAATGTAAATACGTAGTCCTTGACAAAGAAACTAGTTCATTTTACTGATTTTAATATGTCTGTAAATAAAGCGACCTGTCGGGGGACACTTTGAGAGATAAGCTGCTTGTTGACACAAAATACCCAAGAATGATCGTTGATCGTTTGTGAAGTGGCAAATAAATTGAAAGCCATAATACTGGACGTTTACAGTTTATTATCACCTCTTTTGATCTTAATGTCTGACTTGATTTATCGCGAACCAAGGACGATCATTGTCATTTTAATAGATGTGTTGGTAAATTTATAAAATGCACTGTGTAGTGTTACCGACATACATAGCAGCTGGTCCTGGCTTTCATACAGCCTACATAAGTGTCCTTGCTAAAGGCTGAAAAGTCATTATAAAATAAACAATATACAGAAGCATTTGACATGCATCTGGAATAAGATATGTCTATACAATAATTTACTTTTTACTTTGAAAGTTTTTAAGAGAATTGCAACATAATACAAGAGTTTCTGATTTTTCAAGTTATGAGACTTTCATCAAATACTGTGATTCCAGAGAAAAATAAGTTTAATCAAACATGAATAATATTGGGAGGACAAAGTTGTTCTCTTTGGATCTCAAAGTCTGCAGTTATATCATTCAGAAACTTGAAATCATGCTATCATACACGGATTTGTATATATTATCACAAGTTTGATGGTGTAAACTTGCTACTTTCTATTGCTGCTTTTACAATTTATAAAACAAAAATAATTGGTGTAAATCACATGTACCAGCTTCTCAAAGAGGAGCTAATAATTTCTCAGATGAAGAAAAAATATTCAGTTGTAGGGTATTTAATTAGATCTTTGTGATTTTTCTTTTTCAAGAATAGAATATGTAATGTGTCTTGAATTTATCAGTATTGTTTAACTTATTTGTTATCACAGTTCTAATAAAGAGACACACTTTAAAAAAAAATTAAAAAAAAACAAAAAAAACTTGAAATCATGCTTAAAAAGTTGACAGTGAGTCTTGCAACCCGTTCACACACACAACGTATGAAGAAAAGGATATGCTACAGACATGGTGGATAGCATTGCAAAGTGTAGATCTTGCTGCACTGTACAATGTGGCCATAGTTGACATACATACATGTTGACATGTATCTCTTTGGCGTTATTCATGGTTGAACCCGGTCACCAAGATGGTTTGGCCCAACGCACATTGTTATTGACGCTGATGGAGAGCTGCTTACAGGGAATTCGGGGCGAATAAGTACAGTTATAAAAGAAGTTATTCATGAATTCTCAATAAGAAAAAAACTTGCTGGAAAGAGAATCTTTGTCCTTTAAGGCAGTGATGGTGTGTTTTTCCTAGGCATTTCCAAGATAGAAAACTGATGCCAATGGACACCTACAGACATACCTTTTTGGATCTTAACGAAAAAGATAGAAATAATTACATTTTCTGGTAATAAAAGAGCTATGTGTCCTATTCATTATTCTCTAGAATACATATTAAGTACTCAAATACAGCGTTAAGGAAAATTGAAACTCATAAATTGGCCAGGTCAAATCAGCTACACATAAACAAAAGCGTTTTCAGTTTTTGATAGAGGGCGCTATCCAGAACGCCTCATGTGTGCCCATGCCCTGTACGACAGTACCTCTATCCACCGGTGGATAGAGGGACTGTGCCTGCATACTTGCACAACAAACACTCTCGAAAAAATTGAAAAATTTCTCCACTATCACTGTTGCAAACAACACAGCCATCTCCAATAAATATTTTTCTAGAATGTGTATATTCATGGATGGAGCTTTTAAACTAATCTTGGTGTCAGCTGCCAGAACTTTTGACTGGTCGGGTAAGTTTCCAGAACTGTTAACAAGTATAAATATCTCTTTTCTATGTATCAGCATCAAAATGAAATGCAGGCATCACATGACCATAAATGACGAATCACCACAGATATCTTGGATGAGGTATGCTGTGATACGAAATGTGACATTCTGCTGTCAGGTATACTGACATACTTGTAATTGCCATCCAGTGTCAAAATATTCACCATTCATTACCGCTTCATTAATACATTATTGTGACAAACCTGCTAAAAAGTCACTTTCATGATACGTCAATTTATGGTCACATGGTATGTATCATTTTGGTGCTGATACAGGCACAGGGCTAGTAACCAGTTAAGGTAGAACGCACCTCGGGGACAGACATTCGGACTCTCAAACTTTTACAGTTCTCTTCTGATATACCACATGTGGGGGTTCATTTTAAAGCTCTTGGTGAAAGAAAACTTTTCACCGGCTTAGTTTTTTGAAATTCGAAAATTTTATTTTTCGCCATAGAGTTAACACAGGGATGGCGGCCATTTTGAATTTCTAATATCAGTAAATCTTGGGTTATTTGTTTCTCTAGTACCAAAATTTGCACGGTGACCCCCTATTTTTATTCTTGATTTTGAAAGAGAATGATTGAAAGATTCCTTGAGGAAAGTTAGAGCAAAAGTTTAAGTCTTTCACTTTCGAGGTGCATATTACCTTAATAGTTTTCAAAAACTCTTCACTGACCAGTTGATAGTTTCAACAACTGTTCCCTGGGTAAGTTTGAAAGTGCCGTCTGTGCAAGTGCACATTCTGGAAAACGTTAAAAGTAGATGGCAGTGTTGTCGGTGATCAAGACAAGGTATAGCACTGGAATTTCTCAATTTTTCAGTGAGATAGTTTGATGAGGTGTAAGACACATATGGACTGGCATTATTCTGGTAAGACCATGATACATTGGTTCCCTTGGGCCTGAAAGTCACCAAAACCAGTCTGTTTAGCTCGGCCTATGGCCTCATCAAACAGACTGTTTAGGGCCAGTTCTAATTCTCAGGCCCTTGGGGGAAACAAATGTATGCTGTATGTTAATATGTGTTAATTATTGCATTGCGAGTTTGGCCAATAATCAGAAAATATACCATTCTGCTATCAGTTATATTAATGTATTTGATGCTTGCCATCCAATATCACAATTTATTCATAAACACCCCTCGCTAACACAACTACACTCTAATATCAAGACATTTGACGACAGTTTCTTATCATTTATTTTTCACAATATTATGTTCTGCTCCTTGTATGTGTGTTCTACATTCTACACTCTTCCCAAAATACATCATTAGGTTGAATACAGAAATGACATGACGTGAACAAAAAAGTACAAAATGTGAAGAAATGCTTGAGGTAGGTGAGATTTTTGGTGAATTCTACACAGTGGCTTTCAGAACCCACATAATGCCGTGCTTGTATCAAAATGTCAAAAGTATTTGCTGTATGAAATTATCCAATGCCTGACGCTTTCTCTAATCGAAACATAAAAGTAACACCACACCAGTGACAAATTCTACAGAAAGCAAAATGGGCAAATGGTGGAAAAAAAATGTCTATTGCTGACATTTGAAGCATAGATACTGAAGCCAGCACTGCGACAGAGCTTAAACTTAATGGGACAAGAACGGCAACTTCTAATAGTGTTTCACAGTTATTTTTGTTGCGGTATACATAAACATTCTCCTTTTGTTCTCCCTGAAGTAAGTATAAAGTAAGTATAAAAGTAAGTATAGAGTAAGTTGATGAAACACAAAGTAGTACATGTATATGAATAAATTAAACTCAGAATTTGTATAGACTTCGGTACAAACAAAACAAGGTGTGCAAATGTGCATAGAAAGACATGTATTTCCATACGCGTTTGTACATGTTGGGGTGTTTGTACTGGTATCACATGATCTATCAGGCGTGCTAAGTCCACAGAATAACATGCGTCCTTTTTATAACCAGTGTTAACTTTACCAACATAATGTATTGTTTACAACATTCTGTGCAATGCTGTTGTTGACAAATGGATTCTAGCTTGAACTAAAACTTTGGTACCGTAAACACCTTATTAATTCGACCATCCTAGTTACCTATTTTTTTCTTAAAATGTAATACCCATATCAATTCGACAACTAATGGAAATTGGGACTTTCTCAATCTCTAACAATTCGACCAACCAATCATGACATGCTGTTTTGAACACTTTAATTTTGATAAAATACACAGAACAATACCTTGTACAGCACAGGAAAGTCACCTTTATATGTTTCAATCATCCAAGATGGCAAGCATATCACTTATGAACTGTCAAAAAAAGTTGAAGTCCTTAATAATTTGACCACTAAAATTATTTTGGTTTTGTTGATTTTCTAATAATTCAACTAATTTAAAATCGTAATTATTTTTTCTGGTCGAATTAATAGGGTTTTTATTGTAATCAACAATAACAATTTGCAATAACCACAGATTCTTGTTTCTCTGGGGTCAATGGCGTAATACATATACATGTTGTACTGACAAGTTGAACACTAGGCAATTTGAGAAAAATTTTGAAGTGGTACATGATGCTACAACCGTGGCAAAGCCAGTGCATAGATAACTGATTGTAATACAAACAGAAACTACAATAGCAACAAGTACTGGAAAACCTTAAAGTATAGAAGCTTACTGATAAAGAGCTAATAAACCACAGGGTGCTTGGTTTAGATATGAGAAGTCTCCTTGCCAAACATAAATATAAGAAATCAACTTGGCATGGACTTCCTGAAGACAGTACCATTTAACGCCACCCTGCTGAGATTTCTTACTGATAGCGACAAAGTATAGATAAACAAGGCGCAGTTTGACTACATATTAATTACTATTAGTGTTTGTATTACAATCAGTTACCTATGCACTGGCTTTGCCGCGGTTGTATTACGCAAGTACCGCAAAGGATGCACAAGGACATTGTCACAGCCTATCACGCGATGCAAAGTGGAGGACGATGCGTGACGCTAATGTCGGAGTGCATCCTTTGTGGCATTTTCCTAACAACATTCTTACTATACATCTGGGACAAACTGGTACACGACTCAGTTCTCACTCTACTGTATAGAATTGCATGATATGTCAACATGAATATTCACCTTTGATAAAGAGACATTATCATAAATTTGCATACTTTATACCCCTAAAATACACATTGCATAAACAGATACTAATATTTATCACATTTTAAAGCATTCGAATCTGCTAAAAATTTGATTAAAATCAGGTGTAGAGATTGGCTCATGGTCTTGTCCATTTTATTCATCTCAGTATGGTCCTCAGAAGGGAGATGTGAAAAAAAGTAATCAGTAAAATGGTCACGACTGGACAAATCTCCGCAGCTGATTTCAATTCACTGATGTTCTGACTAGTTTTAAAACAGTATGTACAGTCAAACCTGTATACATTGGTCACTCAAGAAGAGTAACCACTGTACGGAGATGACCCTTCCATGGAAGATGGATGTGGCATTACTTTCCGTGTAGGTGGTGTGTGCTGAGTTATGGTGAATTTAGGAAAAGGTAATTTGACAGAAATCCTAGAATTCAGGGTTTCTTCAAGTCTCCTGAAAATCATGACCGTGCATTTAATTTCAGATTCAACTGCCATGGTAGATATAAAATCATGCATTTCTTGTCTTTCAGTCTGAGCATATTTTGACAGAGGTCAGAGGTCAGTCAGATTCAGATTACGCGAACCGTTATACACAGTTTTTGTACCAAAATTGGAACGAATACATGTGGCCACTCACTGCGTAAGAGAGGTGGCTATTCAGCAGAGGGCCTGTAACATGTAAAAGGTAATGGGACAGCCACAAGAAGTCCACTATAAAGACAGCTCTGTAAAGATGGCCACAATGACAGGTTTGACTGTACTGTATACTTCACTGGGGTACAGTCCCACCGTCATAATGGAGGGACATCGATTGCGGTTGAATCTAAAGTTACATGTATTTACAAGACATCACAAGTTCACAAAAGTAAGTCTCCCTTGGCCACATCCTCAATCCCTTTCAAAACCATTCCATGGTCTCACCCTATTGTTTACAACAGTTTGGATCAATCCATGTGGAGAGAAGTGGGGAGGAAAGGGTTTACTGAGGGATATGCTGGACTAGATTACCATATATTCTTAATATGTGCATCTGCTTATCAAACTCAAGGCAAAGGGACCTCACCCTTTGTCACTACATTGTGGTACGCCCCTATTGTAATCGGACCTCTATACAAGGCAAAGAGGTGGAGGAGCTAAAGCTATGTGGTTTGTCTTTGTAAAAAAGTGCATACTCTCGTCACAGGGGCTGTAAGTTTTTTCGAAGTTTTGTGATATATTGCCTTAATAGTAAACACCTGCAAGATATCTTCTCAAATAGAAACTTGAAAAATATTTCCTCTCAAGAAAAAAAACTAGGAATACATGCTCACAAGCACATAAAATACCAGTGATAGAGACATCAAAACAATGACAAGTCATCATTGATGACACAGTCCCCTCTTGTTAATGGGTACTTTGATTACAGGTCCTCAGAGAGAATAGAGTCCTCTTCATTAGGTCTATGATGAAAATACTTTTGAATAAATTCGCTTGATAAATGTCTGAGTTATGTTTCAGGACATGAAAAAATTGTAAAATGGCCACACAGCGGCCATATTGGATCGTATCACAAAACAAATCAATGTGCATATATATGACATAGGTCAATGTCCTTGTACCAACTTTGAATAAAATTGGTTGAGATATGCCTGAGTTATGGCTTTGTACATGAAAAAATCATAACAAAATGGCCGCACAGCAGCCATATTGGATAGTATCACAAAACAAATTAACGTGCATATGTATGACACTGGTCAATCTCCTTGTACTAACTTTGAATAAATTCGCTTGATACATGTCTGAGTTATGGTTCCGGACATGAAAAAACGTAACAAAATGGCCACACGACGGCAATTTTTGATCGTATCACAAAACAAATCAATATGCATGTGTATAACATAGGTCAATGTCCTTGTACCAACTTTAAATAAAATCGATTGAGATATGCCTGAGTTATGGCTCTGTACATGAAAAAATCGTAACAAAATGGCCGCATGTCAGCCATATTGGATCGTATCACAAAACAAATTGATGTGCATAGCAATGACATTGGTCAATGTCCTTGTACCAACTTTGAATAAAATCGCTTGAAACATGCCTGAGTAATGGCTCTGTACATGAAAAAATCGTAATAAAATGGCCGCCTGTCGGCCATATTGGATCGTATCATAAAACAAATTGATGTGCATAGCAATGACATTGGTCAATGTCCTTGTACCAAGTTTGAATAAAATCGATTGAAACATGCCTGAGTAATGGCTCTATAAAATGGGCGCCTGGCGGCCTTATTGGATCGTATCACACAACAAATTGATGTGCATATGTATGACATAGGTCAATGTCCTTGTACCAAGTTTGAATAAAATCGATTGAGATATGCCTGAGTTATGGCTTTGTACATGAAAAAATCGTAACAAAATGGCCGCAAGGCGGCCATATTGGATCGTATCACAAAACAAATTGATGTGCGTAGCTATGACATTGGTCAATGTCCTTGTACCAACTTTGAATAAAATCAATTGAGATATGCCTGAGTTATGGCTTTGTACATGAAACAATTGTAACAAAATGGCGGCACGGCAGCCATATTGGATCGTATCACAAAACAAATTGAAGTGCATATCTATGGCATTGGTCAATGTCCTTGTACCAACTTTGAATAAAATCGGTTGAAACATGCCTGAGTTATGGCACTGTACATGAAAAAATCATAATAAAATGGCCGACTGGCAGCCATATTGGATCGTATCACAAAACAAATCGACTTGCATCTGTATGACATATGAAGTAATCCTTTGCACCACGTTTGAATGAAATCGCTCCAGGCATCTCTGAGATATCTGGTGAACGGACGGACAGACGGACGCACACACGGATTTTACCAAACCTATAAGTTCCCCCGGACAGTGTCCATGGGGACTAACAAAAGACAATGGTGCCAAAAACTGGAAAATATGATCACGTTTGAAGTGAAGCCCCTTTTTTTGGCAGACACTGGCAGTGGGTATACTAGTAATACAGTCAGACATAATGGACTACAAAAGCGAAAAAAATATTCATGTAAAATTTTGTCAAATACTAATAAATTTCAAATGATAAAAATATCACCAGCTGATGAACACTTCATACTCATAAAGACCATCTAAATATACTTAAAACTGTTGAAAAAATGTGTGCTATATATATAGTGACATTGAGTATAGGCCGAAATACGAAAATTTGTTTCAATAGACAAATCATGGTTGGTCATGTTACCAATATATTTCTAAATTCTTAAAAGTGGGTTTGTTCCTCTTCAGTTAAAATCTGATAAAACATAAAACACTATCTAAATTTATTTTATTGTAAAGTTAAGATTTTGTACGAGTTGTTCATAAACAAGATAACAAATAAAATGAGGGTCGGTGGGTTTCAAATGAAGAGTTGCTTGGGTTTTATTTGGAATGTAAATTTTTTCGGCTGCCTGATTTAACAGATGCAAACGTTGTTGAAGGCATAGCTGAGACCAAATCAATACAGCGACACTATGCAAAGTACTAAAGGTTTGTGTGTGTATTTCATCTCTGAAGGCTGGGAAAAAATTTACATTCCAAATATTTCCACTAAGGTACCTGCCTGTACAAACACTAGCACACTGCTTCCCGGATGACCTGTCTGATCTGGGGAAACAATCTCAGAAAACGGACACAATCCACATATTCACACGTTCAAAGATAATTCCAGAGTTTAGTTAGGCACCTTGAAATATGGCCACTTCTGATTATATTTCACAGAATTACACTCAACATTTCTTGTCTCTGTATTTTTGGGTTTTTGTTCTGTGCAAGGAGTGGTTCGTTTCATTGTGCACGCTGAAATATGCACGGCTTTCGGTCACTGTGACATGGCTCTCACACTGCTGCTAGACGCATAACAATTACTCTGATGACATAACCGAGCTCCAAATAACACTTGTCTGTCCCAGACACGCACTCTCTACTTTGCAGAGAGGTAGCTTTGAAAAGTACATATCCATGGAGACATGTTACGATTTTGGTATTGCTGTATCTTGTCAAACTAAACAAGTTAATTTCAACTTATGCAATGTGAAATGCAATGTGAAATGGGAAATTTTCAGATCAATTTTTTCACATACACAAATCCCAAAAATTGAAAACCAATCCCAAAATATCTGTCATTTCAGTAGTATTTCAACTCGATGGGCAGCCACATTGGAATATAAGCTCACACTACATGTTTATTGAGGGACTCCCAAATCTTATTCTGACCTGGAAAGGAATGAAAATCATCTTGAGCCTCGCCTAACTTCTGGAACATCACAGAAGTTGACTTTGCCATGATTACCTGTGTACACAGAAATGAATCTGATATTTGTAGACCGCCTATTCATCATATTTCACTCAGCACAAAGGTTCAAGCCACCTCCTATTTTAACAACATGCAAGCACAGTGATTCGATTCCCCTCTAGTACAACATTTCCCCGGACATTATTACATAAATCAAAACCACTACATCAATAACAGCTAAACATTTAGACCTGCTTTGGATGTGACATATCTAATCCAGCGTCCTTCAAATTTGGACTGGTAAATCTTTCTATGAATTCATAATGATAAAATTTTACATATTCATCATTTTAAGCTAAAATCCATTTTCACTATCTTTTTCATATTACTTTCCTTTTTTTTTTGTAAAACGATTTAAAAAAGACTGATTGCCTCTCTGATATATACATATATGTAAATGTAATATTTTGTACTTTTTGGGGGCTTTGGGTGCAATCAGACATGAGAGACTGTTTGCATGTGGCTGTAAATAACACTTGTGGGCAAGGACAAGAGTTTTTAGCGAATCAGAGGGAGCCTTGCATATTTTCCTTGGCCCTTCATATCTTTTGAGAAGCAACGAAATTTCACAATATTCACAACAGGGAATGTGCAACAATAGGTGAAGCAGTACAGATATGTTGAAACGTGTGATTGGACAGTAACGACTCTTGTAACTGAATTCGGCTCAGAATAAACCAATCGGAGATCTTTTTACATGTCATCACACCTCGCGTACTCAGAAATAGTCTTCGCTCTCAAAGGACTTCACGGGAAAGAAAGTGGTGATGACCGTTCGGCCGTTGAAGTACTTTCCCATCAGGGCAGACTGTGCATGCGTGCATTCACCTGCATCTTCAAATTCAATGAAAACCTGGAAAAGAGACAACTGAAATTATAATGATTTTTGTGTGAAAAATTTGGCAACGCATTCATGTTGACAACACAAACCACACACTGAAGTGTGACTGGATCACCCTCTTTTTGAATTCAATTTAATTCAATTACTTTATTATCCACAATAAATGTAGAAATTTGCCTTCAGGCTCATCATATACAAATTAAAATAGTACAACTAGCAAAAGCATTCTATAAAAAGGGACGCTATTACACATTGAAATGCTTAAAAACACACACAAGGTAGCGACATAGATACAAAAATTGAAACATAGATGGAAACAACAAAGGACCAACTGGAGGTTTAAAACAACTACATCGAGTTTGAGTTTAAAATTGAAACTGCTGATGGAAGAAATGACTTTTTGAAGAGGTTTTTCTTTGCATGAGGAACCCGAAAACGTCTCCCTGACGGGAGCTTCTGGAAGTAACCATGAAGAGGGTGATCAGAATCATTGACAATATTCTGCACTTTCCTTTTCACTGCCAGCTGGTAAAGGTTTACAAGGGAATTTTGACGACAGCCAATAATTTTTTCTGCCATCCTCACAATACGAGAAAGCTTACTTCTGTTTCTGACAGTCAAATTTCCATACCACAAAATGATATTATAGGTTAAAACACTCTCAATGAGGGATCTGTACACCATTTGTAAGATATTTTGACTCACATTGAACGATTTGAGTTTCCTGAGAAGGTGTAATCTTTGTTGGGACTTTTTCGCTATATAGTCAGTATTTTCATCAAATGTGAGTTTTCATTAAGAAATGAACCTAAGTATTTGAAACATGAAACGACTTCAACAGATTCATCGTTGATTGTGACAGGAGTAAAATCCGGGCAAACTTTACAACCAATTACAAGCTCTTTTGTTTTACTAATATTCATATCTAAATAGCTATCTATGCACGGTATCTTTAAAATTTCGACATTATGGAAATATTCAGAAAGAGAATCTTCCTTTTGAGTAGCCCAACAAGAGCCATGTCATCAGCAAATTTTAACAAACAAGATATTGCAGTATTGCACCTCATGTGATCTGTGTAAATAGAAAATAGAGTAGGTGATAACACGCAACCTTGTGGAGCACCAACATTCAGTACAATTTCCTCTGAAGTTGAAGAGAGCTACATCTGGTATTTAGACATTTGGTATTCATGTCAAAATTTAAACTTAATAGGTCAAGGTCATCAGCTGCATTGTGGGTGCAGAATGGTGTGCTGAACATTTCAGTAACTGTGACTTCCATTATCAAAACATTTTCTGAAGTGAATAGCAATTATGTTGTAATTAGTCTTTTTCACCCAAGGGGGGTTACAGTACCAGTATATAATTTCATAATTGGAATTGAATTTAGTCTTTGTCAGATTTTTGAAGCTCTTACGGTCAAAACTCTCTCCCCAGGGGTTCCATTTAATTTGATACATTGTCCCATTCATTGTTTGATAATTCTTTCCAAATCCAATTTTGTAGCAAGAAGAAATTTTAAAATTTTGCTCCAGACGTCTGTTACACTGACCAAGTAAAATTGCTACACAAAGAATTAGTCAACAATCGTTCTGGTCTTTATTATTTGAACCGGCACCAGACACATTCAATATTTCAAATTTGTGTTCGTAATTGTTGAAATAATCTGGTGTTTATCACTTTACGAGTCCAGTTTTACAATCTTCCTATGAACTTTGGAGATATAAGGAGCAGATGAGGCAAAGGCATTGTACATGTTCTGAACTCTCCATGAAAACTATTGATAAGTAAATGCTCAGCAAGTTTAACTGTCTCAATATGTCTCTTTGAGTGCACACTCTGGGTTAAAATATTTGCTTTGAGAAAATCTGTTCTATTGATGGGTAATATTTGATTTCTCATGACACTCTGAAGCACCTGGAACATACATGTACATTAGCACTCACCTTTTCAGCACCAGCGCCCTCTCTGGGCATCACAAGCTTTTTGATATTGCCATGCTTTATGACCTCACTTTTGATATCATCACAGATATCTGAGAGAGAGAGAGAGAGCGAGAGAGAGCGAGAGAGAGAGAGAGAGAGAGAGAGAGAGAGAGAGAGAGAGATTTCAGACACATTTGTTTCAATGACTGATTTCTGAGCTCTACTGAAGAATAGGTGTGATTCTCTAATGGTGGCCATAATCTGCTTAGGGAGCCCTTTCACATTAAAATAAGTGGAAATATACACCCTAGGATGACTGAAATTGTAGTATGGCTTTGTGCGAACTCCATAGTCTTCAGAAATACCAACTTTTGTAATGCATTAAATTGAGAAGGCTGTATTGGTGTTGAGGAAATGCAAAATTCTTGTCTCTAAATAGAATCTTCCATTAAACTTCATAGACTAGAGGTTATGGAAAAGTGTTCAGCAACCAACATGTACATTAGAATGCAAAAAGTGAGTGCAGTATTACAACAAGGTCACACCACTGAATTCAAAATAGCTCTTTGATCCAAGAACACTTTACAAGACCAGTGTAAATATTTCAAGAAATTCCTGAATTGGTCATCTTCTTTTTCAAAGGGTAGTCTGAAAATAGGTGTCTCAAAAGTGTGATGCTATTACAATGGCTCAATGGTTCACCCTCATCGATGAATCTGTCAACCCTGTGATTCATGAGTAGTGGGCCACTTTGTATTCTGCCGGGACCAGTCCATTGAGTGGATAGGGGGTGGCAAGCGCTGATTCCTACCTTGGTACTCAGCGTCATCGTCGAGATCTCTCTGGTCCACTGTGTTGAGCAATCGGAGAATCCGAGTCGGGAATAGAAGAAAATCTTGGTAGCTTGGATTGAGGTCATGTTGAAAGAACGGATGCTGCAAAGCTTCCTTTGCTGTGGGTCTCTGCGATGCTTTGCATTGGAGCAAGCTGGAAAATATAGACAGAATTGAAACCAATTATACTCTTGTTTGGTGTTATCTTCCAAGTCTTAAAATATCTGCTAAAAAATCAACAATGAACTAAAGGTATTGTTGATAACATAAGATATGAGTGTACAGGCAACTTTGCTTTACCCTAAATTTTGGTTTAAAGTTTGTGAACAGCGCTCAGCCAAGTTTCCCATATCTGCTATCATGCAATTTTGACCAGGATTTCCCAGAGTATGCACCTGTTTATTCTGAGTCTAGGGCTTGCCAGAATGATTTTGTCCAAGGGATGTACAATATTTTGGTTATGGTGGCAAAAGTAAGTGTATAGGCTGTTGGAAGGCATGTGTGGGCACATTGAATTTGGGCAAAATGTCAAAAAGAATGGTGCATGGTGATGTAACTGGTTGTGACCATT
This sequence comes from Ptychodera flava, assembly GCF_041260155.1. Classification (NCBI taxonomy): domain Eukaryota; kingdom Metazoa; phylum Hemichordata; class Enteropneusta; family Ptychoderidae; genus Ptychodera; species Ptychodera flava. The sequence continues at coordinate 14,676,126 of NC_091943.1, forward strand.
TGATGATTGGATGTGAAATAAAATCTGTTGTAATACGGTGTAATGAAAACTAACAAAGTCCAACTGATGACATCACAACAAAATACTGAAGTGACATGTTACAATCTGTATTGATTTCTTGTGGAATAGAGTGCATCATATGTTACCATGGCATCAAGGTTTGTGTTCTTCTTAATATGCAAATTTACAATTTCTTCTCATTTTTCAAATCCATGAGCATAATGCTTGACGTTATTTTCGTGAGTTTGAAACTGACATACAGAAACCATAACTGTATTTTTCATAGCGTCTTTGCAGTGCCAGCGATACACAAATATGTACACTATCTCTTCATTATTCATGCTACATCTGTGTAACGTCACAGTAAATGATTGGGCCAAAAAAAATTGTGCTGTTCCGATAACATGGTTTTCAAAAATAGGGTAGGTAGGTCGGCAGGAATTGTTTTTCCAAAATATTCTAATTTTCAAACATGCATTTTTCAGGGGTTCAGGGCGGTCAAACATTGGCCACAACATTTCCAGAAAAATGTATCATACATATAAAAGGGAAAAAAACATAAAAGACATCCTCGTTCAAGCGAAAATCAAATGCCAAGTAACGAACGCGTACTTTTACTGTTTTTTTTCTTTCTTTTTTTTCCCTTCCGTGTTTACGTAGCTCTAAAAAGTTTTGGGTCGGCAGGTAAAAAATAGGGTACCGGTAGGTTGGGTTATCGGAACAGCACAATTTTTTTTTGTTCAGCCTTATCATGCTTTTATCCAACCACTGAATATTCAGTGCTGCATACTATTGATCCAAAAGCTTTGCACAGAATTCTTTCTCGGATTTTTGTGAAACTATTTGAGATCTCTACACAGTTACAAATGAACACAAAAATAGCCTACTGGTGCAATGAAATTTCTGTAGCACCTAAGTAACCAAAGTTAGAATGAATAACACAATGGTAGACACTGTTGGACTTTGCCTAACATGAAACATTTAAACAATACCAAAACTTTCTTTATTTAATTCTTCAATGACTGAAATTTTGAGTCACTTTCAATTTCAATTTTTCTGTGTGTAAAATAGTTTCTTGTTCCCTATCCGATTTTTTGATGAAATGCCGAGTCTTCTACATCCCAACACACCCTGGATGTGTGCAATGTTTATCTTTTATATTGACCACTGAATTTTAGTCCAGACTACAATTTATTTGTCAACAATAACACTGACCAAATTGCAAAGTGTTGGTAAGGACATACTGTAGAGAGTGCAAGAAAAAATTCTTCTTTCCTACAAAGAAGATACAAGTTGAAGCTTTTTTCCTTTGAGTAGTGTAAAATTTTTTATCTCAAAATGATTGTCGGTATTATAGTATAGAGGACACTGACCTCTTCGTCAGACTGGTCAAATCTTCGACAATCTTCGTCCTGTCTGCGACATCAGCGTCACTCTCTCTGGGTTTAAATACTGAGTCCATCAGAGCGGCACACTTGCATTTCAGTGTTGTATCAATAGCCTGGTCAAATCAAACATAGCGTCTCATGAACTTACAGTTTAAATATGAGGAGATATTACAGAGAAACTGAGACATAACAGTGCACGGACTTATAAACAGCAACATAGTTTGAGCTGAAGTCAAAGACTGCTTATAATTTTTCTTATAATTTTTTAAATTTCTCATATGCAAGACCATACATGTATGTCCTAGTGTTCAGCTTGGCAGTTTGAGCACTATGAAAATGCACTGAACATGGTGTGTACCTTATGATTTGGTTGGCTATTACACAAAGACAGTGCTAGTGCTGAATTTGACAGATTTGGCCGGATAGTGAATGCAAGCAACTGAGTATTAAAACTGAAAATGAATGCATGGACTTGGCAGCTTAGGTTTTAAAGTAGGATGCATCTCAAAACAGAAAAACTTAAACTATTTCTTAAACTGTGATGAAACTTTAAGGTGGTTGGAAAGGCTAGTTTTGCACCAATTCTTTTCTCAGAGTTAATGCCAAGTTTCAAGTGTTAGAATCAAGATATTTAGTTCAAATTTTCAGGATAACTCCCTTAGTTAATATTTTCTCCAAAGAATATAAAAATTGTATATTTGCAGCCATGATCTTGAAATATGACACCAGTAAATATTAAAATTTAATTTTTCATATATTTTTTACATATTTGAATTTAATAATAATTGGATAGTATTAATATTACCAAATTAGTTATAAATATGTTGACACTATTTATTGTAAGATTTGTACGGCAGGATTTGTAAATAAAATTTGTTTTTATGATTTTACATGGGTTTATATATCAAAAAATTATTAAAAATTCTTTCAAATTTCAAAATGTGATTTTTCAAAAAGTACTTCAAATACAGGAAAATTGTGCCGTACAAATCTTATCTGTAACCTTGTTAATAGGCTGTAAAAATTCCATGTCCATATCTCATTTCAAAGTTGGATTAATTTGGTATACAATATGTAGGAAAACTGTTATTCTGTCAAAAATGTTGAAAACAAGCCATATTTGCACCCCTCTTTTGAAGTCATAGAGCAGTTTTTTTTGGTTAATCTCACTTTTGACACCTCTTTGACACTCAGAGAATCTAAAAATGTATTTACAATAGCAGTCACTCACTCTGAATGCCGCAGCACCGCCTTGTCAAACTTTCCTGAAAAACAGCAAATAATGACTTTCCCTTTTCAAACATTTTATTAAAAGCTAGGGGACCTCTACCATAGTTAATACACTAAGGACTCCCCAACTTCTTCTTATTTGGTCAGTTTTTCATAAGTTTTAACAGGCTATAACTCTGCAATGCCTTTGTGCCCAAATGTCTAGTTTTTTTTATTCCACAGAGAATGTTGACTACTTTTATATTTTAATAGTTTTGTTGAAATTTATAACTGACGCTCTAGCCTTTCCAACCACCTTAAACCATTCTCTTTCAAATTCCAAAAATAAAAGTCTGGGTTCAAATTTTGGTACTAGGAAAACAAATTACATAAAAAATGACACTTGAAATTCACAATGGCCGCCATTCTTGTGTATACCTCTATTGGGAAAAATAAATTTTTGATTTTTACAAAATATTAAAGACAACTTCATTTACCATACCATACTTCAAAATGAGCTCACACACACAGTAGACCAGAAAAGAATTGTAAAAGTTTGAGAGTCTGATCCCAAAGCATATTAACCAAAATAAAGATTTGATGTCTTGGATTTTAAATGAATGAAAGACTTATACCTCTCCAAAATAGCACTTACAGTACACTTATCAGTCAGAGAGATTTCCTGAAAGTGATAAACACAGGCTACAAAAATGAAGTTTTGACCAAAAAAAATTTGTAGGTGTACCTGGCAGTGTGAACATCCAAGCTGAGGTACATCATCTTTGCTGTACAGTTTCTGTCCAGTGTAGAGAAAGGACAGTATACAACCCACGGTCCAGACATCTATTGCGGACGTACACAGACAGGATAGCACCGTTTCATCAAGGTATTCAGAACAGTCCGCGATCAGATAGTTCAGCCTCTTGGTTTCGGGACACTGGTAGCATAGACTTTGAACTTGATGGTAAGCATCCTGTAATATAACCAGAAAAAAATAGAAAACAAACAAAAAAAATTCTTTTTTACTATGATGAATTCTGTTGAATATCTCTGACTTTTGCTCTCATGATATCTAAAAATAACATGATAAATTCTACTTGAAAAAATTCACTAAAACTAAAATTCAGTTTGATATTTACATACATAAATCCACATTTAAAGCATTTGGTGTTTATGTATAGATAGGTATCCTGGTTAACTTTACTAGAGTTGCCCGTTGGTATATCAGCCTGATTATGTAGGGGCAACAGAATGTTGGGTTCCTAAAAAATACCGTCAATGACGCTGTACCTTCTCTAATGTGTGGCCAGGTCAGGTAATTGGTTGTTGGCATGGAGTTATTGGTAAATAGTTGATGATGTAGGGGCATGAGGTGAGATATGGACCCAAAGAACCCAAAAGATGATTAAATACATCAATCAAAAAAAATTCTAAGCTACAGTATAAACTGCCTAAAGATAGTTCAGTGTGGAAAAAAGGTTAAATAATTCAGAAATAAGAATTAACAGTCCAAAATAGTAATGACACACTTCCCTACTGACCTGAGTGCATGTGAAATACACAACCTGGCATCTGTAAATTAAATGTATACCAAGTGATCATTTTAAGTCACTTTTAACTGTTTTTAAGGGATATTCCAAAGAGTCCTGTGGAAATGATGAAAAACGCTTATATGGTCTTGTGTTTGTAAAACCTCATGGCTGATAATTGTCATAGTATTCAAAAGAAATTGAAAGTGAAGAAATTACTGTTTTTAATAGGCATATTTTCATTGAAATACATGACCGTGTAAAGAATATATGCTAAAAGAGTACATTTCTTTTCAAAAAATAATTTAATCTGTGACCAAAGGATTTGTATTCTTTGAGTTTACAAATTCAAACATTGCAATTTGTTCAATCATCTTGTGCAGTGCAAAATTTATAAAATGACTGAAAAATAAAAAAAATTGGCAGAATTACAGTCTTTGTGATGTAAAATCATGGGTTGACATCACGATAATTGTTAATCTGTTTGAAGTACTTTCTATAATTTAAAAAAGAAAAGTTCATGCAGAAAAGGTAACATATATTGTCAGCAATGTAGTGTTAATTTTGACTTTACATCAAAATATGCCTTTGCTGGATACCAAATATGTAGGGCGAAATATTAAAATCAGCCGTGTTCAGCAAAATCCACACAACAGCATTGATCCTTTTCTAATTTGATTTGATTTGCTTATGTTATCCTTGTATGACAGTCAGTACAATATGGAACTTGAACACAACACAGTGAATAAGTAGGCTGTAAATGAAATGGTGTGGCTGCATCCACATGCAGCAATAGGTGTGCCTTTGTCTCTCACCCTTCATTCCAACCTGTCCCATCCCTGAAAAAATAGTTTGGTCTTATATTTAAAATGTTAAGAATTTCTGTATTTGTTAAAATGTGCGCATCTCAAAAACTTTTGATCATAAACATTTTCATTGTTTTTTATAGCTGACCAGTCAGTTAACCTGTTTATTTTGCATATTTGCGCATTTTTTCTCAGTATTTGACATTTTCAGAATAGCTTCTTATTCAATTTGTCATTTTCCAAAAGTTAAAATGCTCCTTTGTGTGGTCGAGCTTTCCACAAGCATCAAATGTTGTACTTCATATAGGAAGGTCTGCCTCTAGAGGGCGGGCATCATGAATAGTGTTTGTTAGTTATTTCCTCCACATAAACTTCTGATTGTACTGTAAACATTGAACATGGCCGACGTCCGATTTTCCTGTCTAAAACTTTCACTCATTTTCGTTCATATGACTCTGAAACTCAAGGAAACGATTGGGAAGAAAGAGTTATCTTGAAATATTGAGGTACTCGCCGATATTTTGCAAAATTAAATGAGAAAAAATGCAAGGAAAATGCCGACAGGCTTACACAACGACCGTTTTCAGACTCAGAGGCATATGATCATCTGCAGATTATGCAACAGGCCCATATCACGTGAGGCCATGAGGGGATATCCACGCAACTCAGTACCAAACACTAGCGCACACAGGGTGAGCAAACACAAAGTGAGTACCCCTAACGTCAGCTCAGTAGTCTGTAATAGATCGTAGTCAACTAAGAACCTTGGAGAAAGGCTTACATGTAACACTGTGGCTATGCCACTAAGTCCCTTTGATTTTGGCACAGCTCAAAATCGTGATATGACCCATCACAATGGCATAACGTCAACGGATCTTGACAGACGGAAGTATTGACAGACGGAAGTAGTTGACACCAGCATACTGGTTTCAACTCTAATACCTTCTCTGTCTATAAATAGACACGAGAAGGTTCCTAAATAATATACCTATATTCCTAAATCTTGGCAAATATTTTATTATTCACAGGAATCATGGGTTATCAAATCAAATAGATAAGTTGGGGAAGAAAGTCTGATGTGCAGGTCTATCTAATGTTGGGCATAAGATTCAACTAAATTAGGTCTACTTATTGTGAACAGAAATACCCTGTGAAGAAAAAAGATTAAAGGGACAGGTGTAGCTATTGGTAATTTTTGTCACTATTTTTGTTCTCAATGTCAACTACAGTTGCTTGTTTTACTCCCCAAAGAATGATGCGATATACAGTCAGCGTTGAGCTTAGCAGCTCAGCTTGTACATGGGTAGACTACATTGCTATTGTTGGCAAGTGAATTCTGGTCCGGACTAGAATTCAAATGTAATTTGAAAACAATAGCAGTGCATCTGACATGTATAGGCCCTGTCATGACAAGCTAAATAGTAGGCATTTGAACTCGCTTTGGGGAGTAGAATAAGAACTTATAATTGACACACAAAACGAAAAAAGTGCAAAATCATCAAAAGATACAGCTACTGGCCCTACTGTACCGTTTTCAAGGATCTACCAGCATACTTGAGCCTTGTTCCAATGCATTAAAGGGTCACTGAACTTTCAACATTGTTTGAAACGGATCATTTTGCACATGTGGAAAACAAGACACTGAATCTGAAACTACCAGCATTTCCGGAGCAGACAGGCATGCCTGAATCAGTCGCAGCTAATTTAAAAATAGCTCGGTGTTTCGCGGCAAGCGTGATAACATAAAGTGTTTTGTTGGAAAGGGGATATGCAGTCAGATACTTCTGACAGATAAATTTATCTCAACTATGAACAAAATCTCTTGCAAACATTTCAAACGATTTAGCAAGACAGAACAATACTAGGTTAATGCTGGGCCATAGTGATATTCCTCATTATTTTATGAGCGTGAAGCAACTCCTATGCGATGAAAGCTCCTATTACAAGAACCAGGTTAGGTTTTATGACTGTGTGTGGCAACATTTTTTTAACATCCCAAGATGACAAACCTCAAACATTGTTGCAAAATGGTTGAACTTAATGTTGTGTTGTATTTTTGTTCATATTGTCTCAGAAAAAAAAACAGAATGAAAATCTTTCTCATTTCAGAGGATCCCCTTGCTTAAAATAAATTGAACGCTACTTATTTTGGAGTGATGTTGCACAGGATTAAGGTATGTGAGATGGAGGATCAGGCATGACATTACAAGACTTATCCGTGTCTTTTTCATGTCCATTGCTCTGACAAATCTTATTCCCTTGTCTTGAATTCATCTGGACAACTTTTTCACTAGCAATGAACTTTCCTTCTCCTGGGATATTCTGTTTCAAATACTTATTCAATGAGAACAATCGGGAACCAGTTGTCCAATGGAAATTCCATGAAACCAACAAAAATCCTCCAATCAATGTATCAATTTATTAAACAATTTCTACAGTCAAAATTGTTTGTTATGAGAATATCTGAAGGTAAATAGTATATTGCTTGATAGTTATCACTATGGCATCTACAAGGGTCACAAAACACATCAAATTGACCAATCAACAGATAGCTTATTAATTCTGATGGAAAAATGGACGAATGATCATCTCTCTTACAAGTTTGCACTTGAAGGGTTCATCCTTGTCTGTCTCTATTAAATGTACCTCACTTCAGGTTGAAAATGCCCAATGGTTCTAGTGGCAAGCATCTGAATTATCTAATACTTTGCCCACTTGAAGAAGGCACTTTCTGGAGATACTTAAACGGGAAGTTACAGGACCGTGGGCGCACAATAGGGAGATTACAGATGACCCAGCGATTTGCATACACTGGGCGGGAGTTTTTGAATTCTCATAGCATTGCTTTGACTGTATGATAAATTTGAATAATCATGATAGGCACTTTCGTAACATATGCAAAAGAGGGGTCAAATGGTCGTACAGGGAACACATTTTGAAACACATGCGTTCTCCGACAAAAAACGGAACATTTTTCTGTTTATTTTTTATTCAAGTGTAGTTGCTACGTATTCACAGTCATCATATGCAAGATTCGATGACAATGAATGCCTGAAGCATGGCAAAATTATGGGATTCTGGGACCAAAGACAGCACGTCCGATCAGTAACGTGGCCTTTTTACATTTGCATGGATTTATGATAATCCAGCTTTTATAGGGGAAGTTCCTGTTTAATAGACAGTGTGCGAAATTAAGAGAAAATAGCTTCAGGTCATAAGGACCTGCACCAAGCCAAAGCTTCAGGTCCTTACAGAAAACTGCCGGTCCTCAATAAATGCAGTTGTTAACGACCATTAAAGTCAACACTCTCTCGACTAATACTATGCTTTTGAATGTTGTAATATTTAATTTTTCTTGTCCTTTTTTCAATACAAAAGGACCATTGTTCACATAGATTGCAGAATAGTGTAAGCGAATGCATCATTCAGCTACATGATCTGGAATCTGAAAAAGATCACAGCCCTCATCTTCCTCACTGTCATGCGCACACATTTATCAATGTTTTCCACCACCGGGGGGGGGGGGGGGGGGGGGGGGGGGCTATGGGACTAACAGGAGAATTTGACTTTTTTTCTAGCCATGTCAAATCCCCCACTTTCGGACCATAAAATGATGTCAAACACCCAGGGGCCGGCGAATACAGGCTCATGCACTGACTACGTGTGGGTGATGAAAGCGAGACAGTTTGTCTCTCATGACAGTCTATGGGAGGTGGTGTGTTCTCTATATGGCTGTGTAAAATTGTACTTTAACACCAGGGCATGTGATATTGTGATTTGAAAATGGTTGGCGAGCTGAAAATCACTTCTGAAATTAGCCAACGTGAGTGGTAGAGAAGTGAGTGAATACCTTAGTACCCTGAAAACGGTCATGAGTAAGGGGAGTGTGTGAATAATTTTTTATGCAAACATTGATCTCTACGTCTTTTTTAATTGTAATGTAAATCAGAAGGAAGAAAATACTTGGTATGTATTTTGATATGACGTATGGCTTACTTTCAAAATTTTTCAAAAAATAAGTGTGCTTAAATGTGGCCTCTGTTGTATTCATGAAGAAACAGGTGAAGTTATACTTTTAATTAAAAGGACAAGTATCGTAACTTTTTTCTCGATTATAGAAATTGCAGACAACATGAATGGCACACGTCGCCACTCGCGGGAATGAATGCATATTTTCTGATAGTCTGCTTCCCTGCCCCCTTTCTACCGTTGGCTGTGCTACACTCACGAAAAGGGTCAGGTATGCGGCAGCCATTTTGCCCAGATTTTGGGCAAAATGGCGGATGCGCGTGGCGCGTGATGTCAGGCTGGAATGTTCGAAATGACGTACGCCTTTGACAGCAACTCAGCAACAAAGTATGAGGGGCAGTTACATGAATATTACACAAGTCTTCAAAAATCAATCTGTTTCATTATGCAAAACGTCGTACGAGCTGATATATTTGTGAAAGAACGTACTTCATCCGAATGACAGAATCGAGTTAGTTTTTTGTTTGTTTTTGAAATTTGAAATAACATATAACACTGCAGCGGACGCAGCAGATGCAGGTGCTCCCCTTAGCAAATCGACATGTTCCATTGTGTCGTCCAATCAGTGCCGTGAATAGAATGGCGCATACCTGACCCTTTTCGTAGAAAGGGGGCAGGGAACCAGACTAATTTTCTGATTGAAAAGTTTGACTGAGCGATTGCTGGGTCTCATCGCCCTTTAAAATGATTCTGAAAAGTTTGACAGACACTGTATACTGCTGAAAACGATCGCGACACGATCAGTTAATGATACCGTAAAATCTTAAAAGACGTAATTTTTTGCGATATTTAGGCGTACAGCCCAGGATGACGTTGAGTTTTGCATGCCTGTCGTAAAACGGTATACATTAAAACAATTTGAAGCCCTACTCTCGGCCCGGCCTCTGAAAGTGAGAGTATACACGACGGATCGTGCAACTCGACAAAACTGTTGTGATAAGGACGCTATGTTTTATAAAATTTACACTTGTTATTACGACGATATATATCGTGCTAACAGTCGGTTTTGTGAACTTTGGTTGAAGACCAACGAGCAAGCAACATGTTCTAGCGGTCCAGAAACAAACGTAGCGAAACGTGAACTTGACTGTCGACTGCAGGTAGCACTATTGGGCTGTCGTGTAACATCTTATCCTTGTATTGGGCGTAGTTCAAAACCATGGAGGTGAAAAAATACCTCCATGTTCAAAACTAAATATGTTTAGGCAACAGCACTGTACTCGTAGTAGGTTTTTGTCTTAAACTCTTCTATGAACCGTTTATGTTTTATGACGAGGACAAAAAGTGCGATCAATAAATATCCCTGTTGCCCCGCACTCCCACGGTAGTGGAAAACATTGATAGGTGCATGACATTCAAGTCTGAATCAATATGATTCAAAGTTAGTCATTATCTGGATCTCTTACAGGTCTTGACGGAGAAATTTTCATCATCTATTCCTAATTCCAGTCGGTCATAAGGACCGACATGTTGCTAAAAACTTTCGGCCGACGAGAAATCTGTCGGTCTCGGACCGTCGGACCGACGTTAATTTCGCACACTGTTAATAGAGTTGATTCTGATGAAATCAGAGTTCCATAGTTCAAATGTAAAATGAACAGTTGTTTACAAATCCTGACAAGACTTTGGAAAGTATTCTTGCTGGAATCAGTTTGGTTCTTTATGACTAAACTTATGTTGGCATTGAAACTATAAAAATGACATGTTGAAAGACCTGCCCATAGGGCTGGAGTAATAAAGGCACAGTAACGTATAGACTCATTTATTCAGAGTCTCCGTCGGCGGCAGGAAATGTCGTGTGAGTGTTGCAAGATGTATTGACAAAACTATGACCGCCATTGGCGTTATTTACCTTGTCATCAAGCTCGATACTCAGCCCAAAGTCTATTAACTTTACGCTGCCAGTCTGCGGACACCACATGATGTTGGCGGGCTTAATGTCAGCGTGGACGACTCCCTTGCCGTGCATGTACGCCAACGTCTCAAGGATCTGTCGGCCGAGGAACTGCACGGCGTACAGGGACAGCCCCTCCTCGTTGTTCTTGCTGATGATGTATTGGAGTTTGCAGTAGAGCACCTCGAACACAAGGCAAGGGTAACCCTTGTGGGTGAACCAGTTGTAAAGAGTCACTGTAGAAGAACGAAGAAGAAGATTGTCTAGTTTTGAACAGGGAAGATTGTTTCATTTTTTAAGGGAAAGTAATGTTTTTCGCAGGATTATAATGCCAATAAATTTTGAAATGACTGATTTAACTCAACTACGCAATGTAATTTAAGCAAGATATGGTAAATGTCAGATATAACTTGACTCCACCAAGTACCGAAGTTAGCAATGGGCTTGCTGCCATCAAAAATCCCTACGGTTGTGTGCCGATGGTACTTAATCATCAAGGGGAAAGGGATGGAAGGACGTGAATTGTAAACGAGACATTTCCCTGAGCTTCCATTACTGCTGACATTCTGAGAGACCTGTACAAGTAAATGTGTAATTTTCTTGATCGTCAAAACAAGTGTTTTGTCAGCCACTCTTTCAACGTTTCACAATGAAAAAGGCCTGATTTCTCAAATTATACAAATTTGACAAAAACATGTCCTGGAAGCGATATTGGTATTAAAACTCTGTAAATTGTAGTTTTCGAATTCGCTTCATGTCACGTGGGCGGTCGATTTTTGCATCAATGGAAGAAGATGACGTCAGCCCCCCCCCCCACGAGATTACGTAATAGCGAGACAGCCAGATTTTCCGTCTGGCCGTTTTTACAGTGCAGATTTTGAGGTAACCTTTCTACTGTGTATAATCTCATCAAAATTACTGTAAAACGTCTTTTTTATGTACGCAAAATAGAAATCAAAAAATTCAATTCTTGATTTTCAGTATCACCACTGAGTCATCTCCGCGGATTCCTCAGTCGCAACAGAGGAAAGGGCTTCTACATAATGAAAGCGTGATGACTTGTTTATCGAAATTGGGAATAGCAGAACAGAGTGTGTTCCTTACCGATTCCAGGATGATCTCTTTTCGCATTCAACTGCCGGATAATCTGTATCTCTCGGTAGTACACTGGCAAATACTTATCTCCGTATTTGTAGACCTTTATCGCCGCCGAGGCGGAGTTGTCGCTGGTCTTGGCTTCGTACACGACGGAGCACGCCCCTTTGCCGAGCTTCCTCACGATACGCCATTGCTGATTTAGTACCTCACCTACTTCAAAATCCGGAGATTCGTTGGGGCTGGCCGAGGTCGTCATACCGTTCATCGGTTCATTCAACCGAAAGGACAGGACGTTCACACGTTCCGGTGTGATTTGACGGCAAATCGCACAGCTTATTATTGTACCGACCTTCAACGACTGCGGTGGAAACTGGCTCAGTGTCTTGGGTTCAAATATACGAAAATGTCAAACTTGACAGACAATTTAGAAAGAACAGTTCTATACACAACTCTAGGTCGAAGTGCTCCGGAATCAGCCTGAATTTCCTTCAACTTTTTCCTGCCATTTGTTTCTGACGTACGCTGCCATCTTGAAAACAGGAAACTGTCAAAAGCAGAGCGCCCTCTGTCATTCTTCCTCTGTCTACTCGAGCTTTTGTTTTCATTTCCTCTATTGTTTCCTTGGAAACGAAATCTATCCCTCCATTTCTGAGTTTCCCTTGAGTAGGAAGTTGTTCTAGCTACTTAGCATGTTTGCATATGTATAACATCCCGGTCTTCTGGTAACGAGATCGCATCTTCGTCTACTGATAAATGAAGATAGATCGAATTACCATACCATTTACCGTACCACAGTACACATTGTAATTAAATATGAAATTATATCAGAGATCGGTTACTTAAGCTTAAATATACCATGTCAAGCAGAGTGGAGTCAACTGGTAAAAGAAGACATGACTTAGGTTGTATTCAAAGAAGGGGACCTTGAGAATAAAAACTTCCTCGTTGTTAGGCCTCCCTTCCTCCGACATCGTCAAAATTTCTTGAGTATCCCCTTCTTCCTTTTCGCCTTTTAAAGATTATATTAACACAATTTTTTTTTGAAAATGGACACGAACAGGCGACAGCGAAACACAAAATCCGTACATTGTGCAGAGCGCCGCCTGTGGTTAGACACGCAGCAGGCGACAGTCAACCATCGGACCATGTTGTGTTTACCGTAATATAGTTTCAGCAGCCATGTGTTAAAATTTGTTGTCGAAATTAGTAAAATCGTAATTTTGTTCACCAACAGATGGGAGAAACCCTCACTTCATGAGCTGCGTTATGTTCCGTATGAGCAGCTGTCAACATTACCAGAACTATATTTAAAACGGGGAAGTTGGATGGGATTTCCCATTCTTGTTTGTAAGACTGACAGCCTGAGTTGGCAGTGGTCCAACTCTGGCCCTTATTGGGAACGTGGAATAACCGTATGTATTAGGACCGATATGAAGGAAATACTTCAAAACGTTATTTCGACTTGCCGCAGCAGTTAAAAATTTTCCACGGTTGTAAGAATGACCAACACCTTCGTTTCCTTCGTGGCTGCTTGTCTTATTTTCGTCCCGGTTTCTGAAGGTAGTGTTTTTCAGTTTGTTTTATTAGTTTCACACTGAATTTGTCTTTCATTTTCTCTTGGAGCAACCGTCTGTTTTCAGCGATGTGCGACTTTACGGTACGTACCTTCAAAACCACAGGTCATCACCAATGTATCTAGACATGTTTGACAAGGTGATCGTAAGGAAGTGACGAGAGCACTATACATAATGTTCGGCGAGAGATCCATCATTGATGTCTCGAGAAATTTATAACTTTGTTCTTCCTTCAGTGTACCTAACGTCTTCGAGTATTTACTGATAATTGTTTGGTGTTCATGATTTGTTTCACAGCGGAATGAATTATTTGCACGAATGAGGAAGCAAAGACGACCACTGCAATCGATATACAAAACAAATTAGCCTCGTTCGAGGATCAAATATTCATCACCGTTATCGTTTAATTGGGATTCTCAAACAGCAAAATGCTCGACTACAATCGTAAAAGAACTTTCTAACAAATTTAACGCATACAGGGCATATGTAATAAGTGGAAATTTTATGTGCAAATCAATACTTGTCGAGAAGTTACAGTTTCAGAACGTCATGCCTGCCATGAGAGAATGATTAAATGATTTTCATTCGCCCACTACAATTTCTGCGATGATTTTTGGCGCAATATGGACACCTCCATGACGTATTTTAATGTTTTACTTCATTGATAATATCAGTTCATCGATAATGACAAAGTGCAGCTCGACACTTCTGCAGGGTATATGGTCATTTAGTTAGTATCCACACAGTCGACCACTCCAAGCAAAGGGCTTATTATTTATTCATTTGAATGACATCTGACAAGAAAAGTTGGACGAGCTTAAAGAGGACGAGGTAGCAATTGCTTATTTTCTGACCATGTCAGACGAACGTTGGTCGTACCTCTCTTAATTTTCATCTTGTGCTTGAAAAGCAGCGAGGACCATACACTTTCATTCATGTTGGATATCACCAAAGCACGAAAGATGCTCTGTAACTAAAAAGAAACCCAAAGATTTGGAATTTCTATATATCTTACACATTTCGCGACACCACAAGGGCAGAGCTGAAGGAAAAATGACACGAGTACGGATTTCTTTTATAACGGTGAATGTTATATTATTCTGTAAACCCACGATCGTTATCACCACACGTGTGCTGTCGCAAACCAAGTGCATACATGAAATTAATCCACAGTATTTTAGAAGATTAGAAAATTAAAAGTTCTGCAAAAATGCAAAATATTGCGATGACTAAGAGCAGGATCGTGTGCGAGGAAATAGTCAACAGGAAAATTCAGCATCACTCTCGTAGGTCAGGTGACCCATTCATCGTCTCGCATGATTGACGCTCAAACAAAAACCAACGGTCAAAGAAGCCAAAACGCCGTTTATTGTCATGCGTCTGCGTTCGCGTCGTAAGTGCTACACTGCCGATAAAAGGTCATCCTGTTGAGTATCAGGACAAATGAATTCTGTCACTTTCCCCGTTTGTGTGGATGATGTAATGACCAAGGTCGTGAAATGTAGAAGTGGAGTGATGTGAAATGTACAAAGAGTAGAAACGGAGTTTTGACAATTTGTACAGTATTTTTGTTCCTTGTAACAAGTGTCGTTGCTTTACTCCTGAAAGCACGTTGATACATCCGCACCTCTACGCAGTCGGCATAGAGTATAAATGAAATGAAGGACACTTCACACATCGGTACTACCTTTGCACCTTTTCAAAGGCGCAAGTGTAGTGCTGATTTCAAATGACGTCAGAGTTTCGTCATTAATAGTCAAAAACAAGCTTTATCCGTTTGTCCTAGGACGTTACTCGGACTAAAATGGCCAAAATTTGGTACGTTCTTTCTTTAATCGATTGGAACTAATTTGGAATAATTGGATGGTGAAGTAATGTCGATTTAATCTGCAAACGTAACCTCATCCACTTTCTTTTTTATGTTATACATTTGTTTTCATGAGTAATTTTTTTATATTGCATTATTCAGTTATAGGGCAGCTAACACTTTCGATAAATTTTAAAAATATTAAGATCCATTAACCCTACATTAGTTTCAATCGTGTTTACCTTGAACATCATGTCGAAATATGCCACTACAAGGTGCAGCAATAAGCAAATGTACAAAATGACAAAGATTAACGACGATAACACGGTCCTTCAAGTTCACATTTAATGCTATTCGTTTTCTTAAAAGCACTACACATTTTATATTATTTTCTTTCTGGCCGTACAAACTATCAATATTTTGTGCAAATCACGTGTTTTACCCTGTGACCTTTCGTTGTCAAGGTACCCAAGCAAATGGACGCAGTGACGCTTGGCGGGAAATGATACCCTTACCTGAGGTAAAGCTGGTTTTTTTTCTCTTTCTATTCGGATCATTTGACAAGTTGTATGGAGGTATTTTCGTCTGTTTGGCGATGCAGCTTTACCTGTGTCGGTGATTTCCCTTCAACTTATAGCAAATAAAGACATTTCTTTCTTTGCGATATGAAAAAAAACATAGTGCTATACACTATAAAACATTACATTGCCATGGTAGGAGAGGAAACAGGACACGACAAATACCTGCAAGTCATCGTCCCATTCAATAGTGTGGAGAATTTCACCCGGTGATCTGAAAATATTGTTTTGAAATATTTTTTTCTTATTTAGACTCTCATGTTATGCTTTATTACAGTATAGCTTTGCCAATGCCAGTGAATTTTGTGACGTCATACCCCAGATTATTACTGATAATGTATCCAATTATCCAGTATTGTGGCCCCAGATGTTTTCTACATCTACAAATTCACTGGCATCGCCAAAACTATAAAATAATAGCCAAACTTTGCACTCCATAATATACTCTGCCTCGCCTCCTACATTGTGTCATGCAAAGTTTTGCTTTCGTGAGCCGGAAAGGGGGGAGGTACATTATCGCTGAAGTATCGATAGTTTGGATACAATTTGATAAAAATAACCTAGACCCAACGTAAAGTCCCAGAGACCATTTTAAACCTGCTTCTAACGCCGACCATGTTTACAAACAGATGGATAAAAGGTATCCCACCTCACGGGTATGAGGAAAAAATTAAGAGATTACAGAACAGATACATTTCCGTATACTCGCTTGTCACTTTCACACACGGAAGCAACAGCCGTTATTTCAAGGTTGGCTTGTTAATGCTCCGACCATCGCAACGCTCTGTGGGTCGACTGTAGTCGCTCTGTAAGTAGCATGACTGAAGAATGCTTGGCCAAAGCGAAGCTGTAGTACAATGAAATGATATCTTAGGGGGTATGTTTGTACTGTTTTACCATTGAAGGCACCCTCAGACAAGCACTGAATTGTATTACAAGTTAAAGAGGGAGTACACAATCAGTCATGACATTCCGGTTTAAATACCCTTCTCATTTTTCACAGTAGTATTTACATTGCGTTTGTATAAGGAGTTTTTTGTCTGGGCAGACGACTGAACGCGCCTCGGGGACATATGTTTGGGCGCTCGAACTTTTATAATTCTTTTCTGATCTACCACTTGTGGTGGTTCATTTTTAAAGCTCTTGTTAGCACAGGGATGTCGGCCATTTTGAATTTCAACTATCGGTAACGCTTGCAATGGGTAATTTGTATCCCTGGTACCAAACTTTGCAGGGTGACCCTCGATCTTTATTCTTGATCTTGAAAGAGAATGGTCGAAATATTCCTGAGGAAAGTTTGAGCAAAAATTAAGTCTTTCACTTTCGAGGCGCATACTACCTTAAAGCAACGTACGGCAGGAAAGTTTAATTGTATTTCGAGTAGGCAGCGACTAATAGCAGGGTCGCGCAGGGGACAAGGGAGCCGTTTGGTTGCCCGAACTTCCTGGTATATGTAGCTTAGCGAAGAAGACTTTCATGTTTTCATGATGGGTCAATGACTCTTCGTGCCTTGTGCGTTGGACCCTTTGATTTTACAGTATTTAAATCATAGATCTAAATTTACAGAATTATTTTGGGTAAACAGTAATATTACTATTACTTTCAATAACCTTGGGTGTATGAAACAACCGAATCGTGACACACACGGAGCGAGCTCGAATGTTTAGTTAAAAGCGAATATCCATGTCTGCATGTATGTATTCCTGTTTATGTACAAATTTGCGAGTGCATGAGTGTACTGGCGAGTCACATGACAATGACTCATCATCGACATCTATGGGTCTGAAATCATGCATTACCTATTATTTATAGAAAGCGAGAAGTATAGTGCAGCATGACCAAACCGGGGCTTCAGAGTTTCCGGCAGTGGCCGAACACACATGACTCATGACAGTGACTGTCATTTCCTTCAATAAATAACGACTTCTTCATTTTTCTATGCTTTCACTTTTTGAAGGATGTTGCAGTCGGCCATGAAGTGTATAAAATACCAGCAACAAGTCCCATACTGGCCCTACGACTGGAGCGCGGTAACGAGGTAATTTGCTCTACCTTTCATTGATAAATAGATGCGCACACACATAAACGTCATTCTCGAAAGAACATCGTTTTACTTCATCCTAAAAAATATGGAGCCTGTACTACCCGCGGGATTGTGCTTAGCCAGTAACCCATTGCAGTGTATTAACTCAGAGGGCGCGAGGGCAATAAAACTGGTGATGAGTTATATTAGAGCAAAGGCCAGGTAATTGGTCTTTTATTATTGCATACCATAAAATGCTAGCGTTCAACAGTGCAGTTTGACCACAGGATAATTAGACATTATTTGTGTTGATTTTTCCTGTTATGATCAAATATTTATCATGAATTTCAATAAATTACGAATATGAATGTTACAGAATAGTAAAATCTTGCTTTTTTACAAACAATGTCGTCTATTTTGTGTAAATACCGTCTGGAAACCCCATTGTTGTTATAATTATGATCATCAATAAATTATGATTATAATTAACAAATCACATTTTACACATTGTAATCTGCTTATGTAAACAACCCTCTGGAAACCCTTAATTAGTTCACAATCTGTGCCAAAATGAACAAGTGACACCATTGCCCATGTTCAGTCTACGACGAAAGTTACTACACAGTGTAAATACGGTAACCAGGGTAACGACGAGCTTTTAAACTTATTTTTTTTTCAAAATATTTTACTTACAGCAAGGGCGGTTCCGGTTCAATGCGACAGGTGGCTTTATCGCTGTTGCGGGGCTCTTGGACTACAACGTCGCCAACAGTTATGAACTTGACGTTCGTGTTGACTTAGAGGTCAGTTGGACTGTTTAAGTGACTTTTGTTAAAAATTTTGAGCTTTACATGTGATTGTTGACAGCCCTATATAATGTCAGATGAACGGCATACTCGGTCAGCGCAAATTTATGTATATACATGTACATGTAGACATGGAAAGAGGCGCCGCCGGCCTTTTTACCCTTGTTCTGTAAATACATGTGACTGTACAGCGTCCCCTTAGTGGATGATTAGGATGGTGTTAGAAAAGAGGGGTTCTTTGGAAAAGCCCGAATTGCTGGATCGGGAAAGACATTGACGAGTGTTAGCTAGCTAACGATAACGATAAGGGGTGGCTAGCCAGAATTTATTACTTATTAATGAGTCTGTCCTTACTCAGGCTAAGAGCTGTCCCTCCATGTGATGGAGTGACCTTGCCTCGTAGCAAGAACACAAAACAGAGAGTCAATTCATACTCACTCTGATGTTCCAATTGACGTCAAATTTTGTTTAGTTTTATTCTTTGTAGTTTCAACTGCCCGACTACATCCTTTCCAAATTTAGAGCCGAGTGCCTTGGCTGTGTAACGTTCGGCATTGACATTAGACTATATCAACCTACTTCAAAGTTATTGTCCCTAGAATTGAACCAGTATGTCTCGAACATCCTTGAAAACCTTTAACTTGACATTAGAATAGAAAAGTACGTGCAGACGCTTTATGAATACTTTTGCTTATGTCAAGCAGACAAATCGTCGTACTTTGCGTCAAATAAGGACTGGACACAAATTACGGGGGGGGGGGTGGGCCGGTGTTTTTTGGGGGTGGGTCGCCATTTTTCGCGCAAGCATTTTTGAAGGGTCATAAAATTTTGTGCAAGCCTATGGGGGAGGGTCACCTTTTTTCATGCATCAAAGCTGAAATTGCATGTGCACGTTATGAATACTGAAAAAAGAAAAAATACCTCCTGGCACTTTCATTTTCTGCCATTACCATTTTCGGCGCGCCCTTCGGGCGCAAATTTCAGGTATAATAAACAATGTATTGATGATCCAAGCAGCCACATTGATTTAAGTTGTTATGATTTCTACTTATTCAACACTATTGTGCATAACTGTCCCCTATAATAACTCTTTCAATAACAATTTGGGAGATTACTTATTTGACATCATTCTCCCATTGACAATACATTGGGTATAGGTCGGTGTCAAACGTTCATGTCGCTGTATGTACATTTTTAATTTTTTGAGGACATTGACAGAATACAAACTGTTCAGAATAGTGCATAGTGTCATCAATAACAACTGGAAGCTTCAGGTCGAACAACTTTTGAATAACAATTTAGGATCAGATAACCTATGAGTTATTTGTAGTTTCCTCATAGCCTACAATGTATAGTGAATCAACATTTTGGTGAAATTCCGAAATCAAATTTCTTGCACAACCATTGACTTGAAACCACTCTAGTCTAATCATGAATATTAATACTAATAATTAGGTGTACATTAATGCACAGGTTTACCAAGTTTTGTATTGGAAAACAATTATTCATAGTTTCATCATAGACTGCCATGTATAGTGAATGGACATTTCAGTGAAATTCCAAAATCAAATTTCTTGCACACCCATTGACTTGAAACTACTCTAGTCTAATCATGAACATTAATACCAATAATCAAGTGTACATAAATGCACAGATTTTCCTATTTTTTTATTGGAAAAAAATTTTTCATAGTTTCATCATAGACTGCCATGTATAGTGAATCGACATTTAAGTGATATGCCAAAATCAAATTTCTTGCACAACCATTGACTTGAAACCACTCTAGTCTATCATGAACATCAGTACCAATAATTCAGTGTACATAAATGCACAGATTTACCTATTTTTGTATTGGAAAAAAATATTTATAGGGTTTCACCATAGACTGCCATGTATAGTGAATCAACATTTCGGTGAAATTCCAAAATCAAATTTCTTGCACACACACATGGACTTGTAACCACTCTAGTCTAATCAAGAACATAAATATCAATAATCAAGCATACATAAATACACAGATTTGCCAAGTTTTGTATTTAAAAAAAATTATTCATAGTTTCTTCATAGACTACAATGTATAATGGATCCACATCTCATGCGAAATTCCAAAAACAAAGTTATTGTACACAGATGCACGTGTTACCACCCTCTTCTAATCAAGCACAATTATGTCAATTATTCAGGGTCATATATACACAAATAGTGCATATTTTTAATTCTGAAAATTTTTTTTTACAGTTTTGTCATAGACTCCCATGTATAGTGGATCAACATTTTATGCGAAATTCCAAAAACAAAGTTATTGTACACAGATGCACATTTTACCACCCTCTTCTAATCAAGCACAACTATGTCAATTATTGAGGGTCCATATATGCACAAATAGTGCAAATTTTTAATTCTGAAAATTTTTTGACAGTGTTGTCATAGACTCCCATGTATACTTTTGTCATAGACTCCCATGTATAGTGGATCGACATTTTGACAGAAATTCCAAAATCAAATATCTTGTTCACATGTGCACTTGTAAACAACCCATGCTAATCAAGTATATCTATATCAGTTATTAAACATCTGTATATGAACAGATATAGCTAGTTTTATACTGGAAAATACACGTTCGTAGTTTTCTTATAGTCGACTACATGTATAGTGAATCAACATTATCGATAAAATCTAAAAATTACATTTTTTGTACAGGCATGCACTTTTACCTGCCACTTCAAGCAAAGTACATTTACATGAATTATCACACACATATGATTTGATATTTCTTGGACAACGCGTTATATCGGCCACATTTTGCCTTCCTTTCGGGAGGGCGACTTAAAAAGTATAGCAAGTCAGAAGGGGGTCTTTAACACATTGCGGGGTTTTTTGGGGGGTATTGAGTAACAGGGGAGGGTCACTTATTTTCATGCACGGATAAGGGGGAGGGTCACTAATTTTTGTGCATGAACTTTTGAAGGGTCACTATTTTTTACGCAGCGGTTTTTCGAAAAACACCGGCCCACCCCCCCCTGTAATTTATGTCCAGTCCCTAAGGACAGGCAGACGACAAGCATACGTACCGCGTGTGTCAGCACTGCTGAACCACAGGCGACCCAATAAGTATTACTGAGTTTTTCACACTGTTTTCTCTATCATTTTCTCTTCTTTCTTCATGCTCTGAATGATCGGAATAAATAAAATAAATGGTTTATATAACCTAACCTAGCCTCTGTGACTCTTTATATATTTTATACTCCATTACAAGGACGTATATCTCTCATACACACATGCTGTAATTAATTAGTCAACAAAACTAATTATGCTAATCCGTGGACTTATCAGAGGTTGGTCATCATCGGAAATGTTAATAACCATTCCTATCTTTCGCGATGTTGACCAACCCGTAAAATCCCTGATAAGTCCACGGATTAGCATAATTAGTTGTGTTGACTAATTAATTACAGCATGTGTGTATGAGAGATATACGTCCTTGTAATGGAGTATAAAATATATAAAGAGTCACAGAGGCTAGGTTAGGTTATATAAACCATTTATTTTATTTATTCCGATCATTCAGAGCATGAAGAAAGAAGAGAAAATGATAGAGAAAACAGTGTGAAAAACTCAGTAATACTTATTGGGTCGCCTGTGGCTGAACGGGTGATCGTTACCACGTTCACCTTCTGAACGGGAGCGATATTGAATCTCAAAGTTGGTCAGATTTGCAGATGAACACAGAAACTGAAACGCAGCAGGATGACCTGTACATACGTTAATGCAACTAGTGCCGACATGTCCGTCAACTTCTAGTTTCGGTTACCCAGACTGCTCTGCGGGGCTCTCTCCGGCCGCCTCAGACGGAGAGAGCCCCGCAGAGCAGTCTGGGTAACCGAGACTAGTCAACATGTAGCGGGAGCGTGAGTTGTCCAATGAAGCATTCTTATTTCAAAATCCAATCTAACTTCTCTCTACTAACGAATCAACAGAGCGCTAAGGACCGCAGCTTCCTGCTGTCAATCAAGATCACCGATGTTTCTCATTGGCCACCAGTTTACAACGAGACATGCGCAATGCCACACAGAGGGTTTGAACAGCTCATCAGACTGAGTAAATACGTAAGCCAGCTTGTTTTAATTATTTATTTGTGTTTTTCGAGTCTTTATTGTCAACCTAAAGAATGTTTATGTCCCTTTTTATTTCCATGTACAATATGTCATTGTCCTGGATACAAGTGTCTCCACCTTCATAAAAAGAGGTTTTCAAAACTAATACGGAGTTATCGAAATTTATGAATAAAGATCAATAATAATAAAAGTGTTAGCTTTAAAACCGCTTTAAGGAAGGTTGCGATGTTGTATAGAGACTTAATTATCACCTTTAATTTGAGAAAATTAAAATTCAATTATCTTTATTGATATTTATTCGTCTTGAATTCAAAATCGCAGCGATTGATTATTTTACTGTAACCGTTTTTGAGAGAACGGCCATATTTCCTTAAACAAAAGAAGAACAGACATTCAAGCCAATCAATGAGGCTGTACATTCGAGATCGACGTTATCTCGAAACTCGTGCATTATTCGGCATTTTGGAACATTTAGCAACAAAAATTATTGCCCCGTCATTTCTTACATGGATGCATTACTTTTTAAAGATAGGACAGTCAACGATTATAGTCAGATGCGTTTCTTGTTGTCACAAACTGTGGCTATGACTTGATGAAGCTCTTTCTAACTTAATATATACATGTACAGGCAGGCAAAGAGACGTGTTATCACCGTTTCTAACTATCTCCGATACACATCAAATGTAGCCATAATATCAGACGAAAGGGACACACAGACAAGCGCGAAGTCTCACATCAAAGTTAACCAGTTTATCACTGTCTTTCTGCTTTAATCTTCAGTACTACCCCTTGGACATAAACTTTGCCACAAAGTTCACTGGGACTTCTGGCATCATGACAAACGGTATTCCACTATCGCTGGTGGTGTCCGAGGACAAATTCACCATGGATGTCAACAACGACCAATGTGAGGCCCATGCTCTCATTTTCTTGCCAAATCACGTGTCTGTTCATCATCTCCAAGAATCGTCACATTTATGGGGAGGGGGAGGGAGGGGTACGAGTGGGGAAAAGATAAAACAAATCGACCTGTAGGTGTATGTGAACAAGTTTGAAGATATAAAAGTGAATACCTTTTGTTTTCAAAGACAAATATAGAAAAAATCATATTTTCGTATTTTGATATTGCTCCCTAAAAAAATTGTCTGCCCTTTTTGCTGTACCAGCAGAATTTCAGTTTACAAATCATTTCAGTCCAATGTCACAGTTGAAATACTGTCAGTTTCTATTTGAAATTGTGTTTTGCTTGAAATATGTCGATGACGTAGATTTTGGCACAAGAATTACGTATAATAATCTAATGCCACAAATACACTAGACGCTGTGAATGAACAAGACACTGCTGGAGCTTCGGTATTATATGGTGTATTCTTGTTCTGTTGACTTCGACATGGTAGATTTATTACGCATGCGCATACCAGCTCGAATAATTATTGTTAAAAATGAAAAATCGTCAAAATGTGAATATGGACTCATGTTTAACATCCGCTTAATCTTATGTATCTTGGGTTTCGTTTGTTTCTTCAACTAAGTGGCTTTGACATAGCCAACCTTTAACCCTCAGGAACTCATGGCTTTGACGCTTTTGTTGTTTCAGGTTCGGTGAGAATGTACTGGCCAGACAAGCGGGTTGGTTTGTACCTCTTTGCAAGCATGGAGCCTGATGACATACACCTTATCGACTGTGAAGTTCGGAAAAATCACTTGACTTCTCTGCCGCGTTGGAAAATCTACCCGGTAAACACCCTGTTCTCTCCATCACTTATATTTATATATCATACTACTATACGTGAGGGAGGGAAGTGAAGGGGTGGGGTGAAAGAATGAAGATATACCATCGTCACAAATTAAATATCAGTCATCAAATACGTTCGCAAAGGGAATTTAGACGATTTTTAATGATAAATTCCAGTAAGGAATGCGAATTGCTGTAATAGCTTGTTTTGCCAGGTTCACACTCAGGCCCTGTGCCGCCCAGGGCTTTGCGCGAGTTTGTGATGGGATAAAAAACTGGTTCTCGTTCACATTGTATTTGAGTCTCCCGCCATTGACTTGACCTCGTTCTAGGCCACTGTCGCAATGGGAAATGTAAGCAGGACTCTGGAAATGACGAGTGATGACGTAAAAGTGGAACTTGTCTATTGAATACGGAACCATGGCTAGGCATCACGACCAAGCCGCTGACACTGTTCAGATCGAGTTGAATTGCGCGGGATTTATCGCGTCCAAGGACGCTAATGAAATATTAATTTTTGAGGATTATGACTCCAATCCCTCCAACTGCTTGGGCACGACCTATGGGCCAGGTCGAAAATTTGTT
This sequence comes from Ptychodera flava, assembly GCF_041260155.1. Taxonomy (NCBI): domain Eukaryota; kingdom Metazoa; phylum Hemichordata; class Enteropneusta; family Ptychoderidae; genus Ptychodera; species Ptychodera flava. The sequence goes on from NC_091943.1 coordinate 14,701,302, forward strand.
TCGGCTCTAAACCCACTTTTAAGACCTAACATAAATTAGGTCGATCGAGGGGCAACACAGTGCGTTCACATGTTTTAAAAACAGGACCGCCTCAACGGCGACCTTAATACTGCAGTGTGAACGTAGCATTTAATACCTAAACCGGCTTATTGCCAAAATACAACCACGAAAGTGATACGACCAAATCTTCAGAAAAACTTTTTTTCCGTTTCTTGCTACAGCAACTTTTCAGTCTATAAAAAAGCAGCATAACAAAATCTTCCATTCATTTTTCCAAAATAATTAGTATCACCTTTCCTGCTTTCAGAACCCGATGATAGAGCGACCTGACTGTGACCAAATCCCAGATAAATGGTTCTCCAGGCCAAAACAAATCCTCAACGAAGCACTAGTGAAACAGTACAGCTCATCATATGACACGGAGTGGGAATGCAACGTCTCGGGCCTCACACTGGACATACTCTCGTTCATTATCTACATCAACCCAGCTGGTGGGTAATGGCGATGCTGGGAGTGGTTGGAGGGACGTGCAAAGTGTTGGGGACTTTTCTGGGGGAGGGGGGGGGAGGCGATGTGAATTTTTAACGTTAAGTGTAATGTATTCCTAATGTAACAGGAAGTAACGCGTAACAGGTACATAAAAATAAATACTACAGGGCCTAGGAAGCTGGATGATGTGTACCTATATTTACAAGGATACAGGGGTAGTACATGCATAGATAAATACAAATGTAGATAGATAGATAGATAGATAGATAGATAGATAGATAGATAGATAGATAGATAGATAGATAGACAGATAGACAGATAGATAGATAGATAGATAGATAGATAGATAGATAGATAGATAGATAGATAGATAGATAGATAGATAGATAGATAGATAGATAGATAGATAGAGAGATGGATAGATAGACTGACAGTCGGTCAAGGATACATTAATGAAAAAAGGAAGGCAAAAAATGAAGACATACATACATACATACATACATACATACATACATACATACATACATACATACATACATACATACATACATATGTACGCATGTGTCTACGTAGCTATTTTTATCTTTGATTGATCATTCCATGACACTTTGCCTTTCGTGTGATTTCACAGGATGTCCCTTTGGGAAATATGGTGGAAAATGTCAGAACGACTGCATTTGTCGAAATGGTGCGACCTGTCACCCATTCAACGGAGCCTGCAAGTGTGGTGCCGGCTGGCAGGGGCCTGACTGTACCATACGTAAGTAGCACAGAAGAGTATGTGGTGACATCAAGTATTTGGTTTGAAAGAGTATAGCCACACTAACCTTTTAATTAGCCCTCTAATAAACTTTGATCGGCCATATTTCGTACCCATAGTAGCCTTTTGTTTGTATTCTAAGGGACCGTTCAGTTTTTACGGCCTGGGGGGGGGGCGGCAAAATCTTGTCGCCTGTGTTCAAAAAAATATAGACATCCCTGCATTTTTCGTGAAAAAAAGTTGACCCCCCCTTTGTCAGACGAAAAAAATTGATGACTCCCCTGCCGCTGAAAAATAACCAAAACTCATATGTCAAATTTACCCGCACAGTTTGGATTTGAACTCCGGTACGCGGCGCACTTTATTCGTGCAGCAGAGATGCCAGTGCATAAACTTCTCATCCACATCCATGCAAACGTCTTTTAATTGAGACAGCTGTGAGGCAATTTTTAACTTCATTTCAATAGACAACTTTGCCATGGACATTGTATAAAGTAAACTTTATTGGAGTGGTTCGCCAAAGGCAGCCCTGAGGTTAAGAGGGTCATGGGCCATTACGTAAAGTCAACTTTACTCTAGTGGGCCTACAAAGGTGGCCCGCCGGTAAAGAGGGTTGATCATGGCCATTGCACGAAGTAAACCTAATTGGAGTGGGCCACCAAAGGCGTCCGCCCATTAAGAGGGTCATGGGCTATTACATAAAGTCAATTTATTGTAGTGGGCCGCCGAAGGTGGCCTGCCGGTAAAGAGGGTCGATCATGGCCGTTGCACGAAGTAAACCTAATAATGGAGTGGGCCGCCAAAAGCATCTGCCCGTTTAGAGGGTCATGGGTAATACATAAAGTATATTTATTGTAGTGGGCCGCCGAAGGCGGCCCGCTGGTAAAGAGGGTCGATCATGGCCATGGCATAAATTGAACTTTATTGTACGTATTATGTTTTTGAAAATATGGTGACACCCCTTTCCTACAGTGAAAAAGCGATGACCTCCCCCCTTCGCGGATTCCAAAATTACGATGACCCCCCTGGATTTTGCCGGCCCCCCGGCTGTAAAAACTGAACGGTCCCTAACATCCCTCTAAAAATGCAAAGACACGTTCAAAGGTATATATATATATATATATATATATATATATATATATTATATATATATATATATATATATATATATATGTGTGATGTATGTATGTATGTATGTATATATATATATATATATATATATATATATATATATATATATATATATATATATATATGCACATATGTGCTTAAAGCTTGACCAGCTGTTTATAAGTACCGAGACAAGGCTTTATGTCCGTTAAAAGTTGACTGTCAAGTCAGAAGTGACATTTACAAGGCCAAATTCAAAGTCTCAACGTGAGTCAGTGAGGAGAAGGTATATATTGGGGTCATGTGTAACGCCTTCAAGACACGCTTCGCTAATCACATGCAATCGTTCCGTAGTAAAAAAGTATGAGAACAGTACTGAACTATCAAAGTTTATGTGGTATCTTAAAAACAAGGACCAGGTCTTTAACGTATCATGGTCAATTATTGACAGAGCATTGAGTTACTCTAATATAAGCAAGCAATTTAATCTTTGTATATCAGGTAAGCTACACATTATCAATGCTGATAAATCTACGCTGTTAAACGCTCTGAGTTGATTTCGCAATGTCGCCACCAAAATATTATTTTTCAAATTTCAACACCACCTAAAAACACAGTATAATAAGCCCCAACGACATAAGTGAGAGTGAAAAGCTAAGATAATTTACTGCACTTTACATATATGTAATGTACATTTGTCATTCTGTACATAATTATATAGCCGGAGAAATTCTAGAAATCCTGAATAGTATGTATGTATGTATGTATGTATGTATGTATGTATGTATGTATGTATGTATGTATGTATGTATGTATGTATGTATGTATGTATGTATGTATGTATGTATGTATGTATGTATGTATGTATGTAGGTATGTGTGTGTATGTATATGTATGTATTTACAAGCAATCTATCGACAGAGAAGTTTGTAATTACAGCGATCAAATCAATAATATTCTTGGCATTCCAGATTTTTTGCAACTCTAAAGAAGTGCACCAGCAAAATTTTCTGTTCATCTATGAGATACATATAATTTTATTGCCCGTTTGACCTAACATTTACCTTGACAAGGCAGTTAACCTCATCAATTTTCACCGCAGCTAAACCTGAACTACGCGTGTCGTCGGAAGAAATCAGGGCCCATGTCGACAGCAAAGTGCGTTTGGTGTGCACCTCTTACCACTATGAGGTCAGAGTTATGGAATGGTACATGAGACGCAGCAGTGACGATGAATTAGTGAAATTGCACTCGGAAAAAACCATGTAAGAAACAATGTTTTCTTTTCCTTGTCGCAGTTTTCTAGTTAGGCTTTTGTGAGAGTCTGCAGTATTGATCTTTCACAAAATGTACTTATTTCACAAAATGTGCTCCTGTGTTCGTTTTATTTGGACGAATGTAATATGCAAAGTTACGCCGCTCGAGGTAAAAGTTGTTACATCGATGGGAACCTACTCCACTTTTTCGACCGTGATCGGGCGCTACTTTTCAAATGAAATAGAAGGGTATACATGTTCTGGCGTAAAAAAATCACATGTTTCACGTGCACCGTCTTGGACAAAGTCTATAATTGCCCACGGAAACGACTCGTTCGTTTATTATACATTTCATTATTTGCATAACCTGATAACTGTACACTGTTGACCATTGTAAGCAGCATTGGTCAGTTTCTTCGGCCTGGGGGGGGGGCGGTGGATTATTTTTTGCCGACGTCAAAAAGTGGCTGACCCCCCCTATTCCAAATTTTGAAAACAGGGTGACCCCCCTATTCCAAATTTCTAAAACAGGGTGACCCCCCCCCGGGCGCGAAAAAGGTAAAACAAAAGATAGACATAAATTATATATATATATATAATATATATATATATATATATATATATATATATATATATATATATATTATATATATATATTATATTTTACATTTTACATATATTTATATTTAAATAGTCATTCTATGTTTTAGTGAAATTGTTGACATGTCAGTTGTAAGATAGGAATTTCAAAGTGTCAATCTTAAAGTTTAAATACAGTACATTTTGAATGAGCTGTATTTTGAATGAGCTGTGAATGTATTTCACACTTTCTCTGCTTAACCAGATGTCCTGAACTGTTGTACAGAAAAGGATGTCAATCATTATATCAAAGAGGAAAAAGCAGTGAATCAAAAACTTTGATGGGTGTTAAGACTTGCCAACCATCCAATTAAATCTACTGAGGAGCCATAGAGAGCTTTTTTAGCCAAATCTGATGTGTACAGTGTCTGAGAGGACCTTTTCTTGTGTAACATTGAAACCATAAAAGCACAGCTAATAATGACAAAAACTGCCTTTTTTAACTGTTATTTTGTTCATAAAAAAGCACCTTTCTACAGAAAACCTATGAAACAAAGGAAAATAATTGTATCATGAGAAGGAAAGATATCTTGTCATTTTTCTATCTCTAAAATAAGTCACTGTATCAAATATATATTGTGAAATATTTGTGCATGTTGCTTTCTCATACTGAATTCTCACAGAGAGAACAGAAAAGTATCAGGAATTTGTCATCATATGAAATGCAGATTTCATAATGGTACACTTTCACTTAGCAAACATCAAGATATCTCTGAAAGTATGGCGCCCGAAGGGCGCGCCAAAAAATATGAAACATCCTGATATCTCTGATATATATGCCTTGTATATTAAAGTCATGCACCTGAAGGGCATGCTGAAAGATGTATGATATATTAAAGTAATGAGCTTGAAGAGCACGCTGAAAAATATTGAACATACAGATATCTCTGATGTATGTATGCTTGATATGTTAAAGTTTGGCGTGCTGAAAAATATGACTGATTATTAAAGTTACGCGCCCGAAGGGCGCGCCGAAAAATACAACTGAATGATGAATTTTGTGGCTGACACTAGCATTTTAGGCAATGATGAGCCTGTGTCAAAATTCAAAAACACACTGACCCCCCTATTGGGCATTTCAAAAACATGGTGACCCCCCTATCACCAAAGTCAAAAACAGGGTGACCCCCCCATGAATCCACCGCCCCCCCAGGCTGAAGAAACTGACCAGTCCCTAAGCAGCATTGAACGTTATCCCGAAACCTATAAAAAGGTCAAGAAACTTTGCCCCGAAATAGGGAAGTGGAAGTAAACTAATTGCGTTTGGACTTTTGAAAGCAAATTGAAAATTGATACGATGTACAGCGTTTTGCAGTTTATATGCCATATTTACTGTTGGTCTAAAATATTTTTCGTCAAAGATTTACATATATGTTAATGACTATGAAGGCATGAGGTACAGTAAAACTTGAAGTATAATTGCTCTCAAATTACTCCTTGAAAATTAATCTGTGATTTTGTGAATTTCCCATCGCTCAGGAGCATCGTGCTGGAATTTCCGAGAGCGGCCGAACACCACTCGGGAATATACGAATGTCACATGACTGACGTCCATAACAAGATCAGAGTTCAGACTGTCAGTGTCACCGTAAAAGGTAAACATTTTAAAATGTCACCAGCAGGTGTTGCATTCAAGACTGGACGTCAAAGCTCGCTTCAAAATATTCATGGCGTATATTCATTTGAGAGAACGATCATGAAAGTGCGCCAATTTTACACCGTTGTCCGAGAGAAACCCTTCACATGTAGAGATCACTAAATGATAATATAAAAAAACGAATAATAAATAAATGAATAAATAAATAAAGCATACGAATAAACAACTAGACAAAACCACCCGATTCTACTAATAAAAATGAATAAATAATAAACAAATAAATTAAAATTATTTTTGATGGTGTACGGTGTAGTTGGTGACGACACTGGAAAATTCACATTTGAGATTTAAGGGTCTTCATAAGATTCGCAGACTAAACTGTGATGTCTTTATAATTCTTACAGATTGCCAGTCGGGATTCTATTCTGAGAACTGTGATCGTCGATGTGATTGTAAAAACGGTGCCACTTGTGACCGCACTAGAGGATGTGTTTGTCTCCATGGTTACTACGGTCCCAACTGTCAGCATGGTGAGTTATTGTCGTCGTTGCTCGAGGAGGCACATTTAGTTTAGGCACTCCAAAAATCTCCAACTCCCGATCGTTACGCGGCGCTGTGTGCGCGCAGGAATGAAGAAATTCCGTCTTTGTCACGAAGTGATCAAGAGTGACTGTGAATTCAAAATTTGTGTGATCTTGCTTTCAGCATTTCAGAACATGTACCGGTTACCCATTATTCAATTGATGAATATATAACGGTTCTGCATCTGAATCTGTAAACTCGTTTCAGAATTTCTCCGTGCAAGTCACGCTTCAATCGAAAACTCTAGCTTCCCCCGATGATCAAACTGATAATCTATAGCCATTTTGAGACAATACTCTTGCTCGATAGTCTCGCCAGAAAAGTTAATTCTAGTCTGAAATCTATTCATCTAAGCAAGTGTTATTTGCGCATCGCCAAAAACCTTGGCAGAAAGACTTTAAAGTTGAGAGAGAGTGAGAGAGTTAAAGGAGAGAGAGAGAGAGAGAGAGAGAGAGAGAGAGAGAGAGAGAGAGAGAGAGAGTAATAAGCGTGTGTGTGACTGGAAATTTAAGCGCAAACAACGCACAAGTTTACAAGTTAAGATTCATTTCAGTTGTTAATTTAATTAGTAAATATTTCTTACTTGAAGAATGTAGATGTAGAAATAACGCAACCTGCGACAAGGAGACTGGGTTTTGTTCCTGTCAGAAGAAACATTGGGGAAGAGAGTGTCAAAATGATTGTCCCTGTACAGAAGGTGCCGATTCGTGTGCCAACGAGACTGGACGATGTATCTGCAAGGACGGATGGGGCGGAGACTTTTGTGAAATAAGTAAGTCCCGATACTATTGTTGACCAGGAGATCATTCTCTGGAAAGAGATCGAAGGCGCTCTTTTGTCAGATTTTTTGTTGGGGGCAAGAAGCAAAGTTCTTGTGTACCAGTCCCAAGAAACTGTCTAATACTTTTTGAAAAAAATGTCCGCGATCGCAAATGAAGCTCGATGAACAATAGTACGATGTCGGCGGTTTGCTGTTTGCTGTTTGAAGCAGCCTGCTTGCTCTTATGAGAGACCAAGACGGGTAACCTTATTTGACAAGTTTTTTGCCGGAGAAAAATATTACCTACCTCTAGTTATGTCTCACATACTGTACTATGTTATACATTGCTCTGTAATCTCAGCAAAAAAAAAAAAATGAAAATTATTTCCACTGTCAACCTTGAGGTGAATATAAGCTTTGAACTGCCCGGCCGTAAATTTACCTGCCCCGGGCAGGCAGTTATTATCTACTTTGTCATCAGCAATTGCACCATATTTCTGGCAAGCAACGGAATATTTTTCCAACTTCTTTGTCACTTTTTGAGCATAGAGTCTTTTTACACGTTTCAATGCGCTAAGCGCTATGCAATTGTCGTCGGCAAGGTAGTCGGTACTGAGCTGACGATTACATTGCGCATGCGCAGTTACTTCAACAACTTCACGCAAAATGGAGCCTTGGAATTATTCATAGAAATTTCCGTTCACGATCCATTAGGTGTAACATTTTACGTATTTTCCAAGTGTTTTTGATCCGTCTATAAATTGAATTTGCTTGACAACGGTCTGTCCCAAAATGATGAAAAACCGTATGCTCAACTTGTCATTTGGGTTTGGAAATATCTAGTGTTATTGTTCAAAGTTTAACTTAGTTTCGGTCCGAACCAGAAGTCATTTTTCAACAATAGCATTGCGTAGTGTGAACAATCTGCGCAGTAGTAATATATTACTTCTCAACATAAGGGAGAAGAGAAAAATACAAATTTGATTTAAAAACGACAAAAAAGTTCAGATACAGTCCCTGTACGATCGCAAAGATGTCACTGTTATTCACACATTCACTTTCTGCTAATGTGCTCCTATCCATTTTCATTCGATTGACCCGAAATTTTCACAGGGGTCGATGAACATGCCGTTGTACTTCATTTGCAAAGAGCTTAGGCGTTACATCAGCAGTCATCTCTGATTCACTTCGCGGCCAACGGTTTCTCCCGATCCGGACAGATCAGTGTGCAAATTCTCGTCGATGTCAGTGACAAGGTCTGAACAACACATATAATTCATACAAAGCAATCACCGTTTCGTGTGACTTTTTACCCTATTTTGCATTTTACTCCCTCTGCGATCTAGGAACTTCAGCGAGCCCCGTGGATCCTTATCAGAACCCGATCGCTTTTACAACTCTGCTGGCCGGTCTTATCTGCGCGGTGACAATTATTGGAATGGTGATCGCGTGTGTGGTTCTCTATCACCGAGACAAGAAGCGCTACGGCCAAATGTTCATCAGATCCAGGCGGGCGAGACAAGCCCGCATTCAACAGAGACAGAACCTGGACGACCGACGGCATCTTTTGCCGGCCATGGACGAGCCTGGTTGCGTTAGCAGCGAGTCAGACGCGGAGATGAATGAAGACGGGCGAGTCTTCGATTGATGGAAATGATGCACGCCGGGCAGAGATGGCGGCGAATCTAAAACGTCACTGTTTGACTGAAAAATGCCTTAATATTAAATGTAAAACGTAGTTTTGCTTTGTGCCGGTTTAATCATGATAGGGTTTTAACTATGCTCTAAAAGTTTAAGGACAATGTAGCCTATCGCAGCAATGAGAATATTACTCGTCAATATAGGCGGCCATCAAGGGAAAACAGTAAGAGATATCAAGGAAATTGAATGTTGTTTTTGCGAGTCACTTGAGAAATGTTACGAGGTGTAGTTATATATATATATATATATATATATATATATATATATATATATATATAATATATATATAATATATATATATATTATATATATATATATATATATATATATATATATATATATATCGCAAGATAGCTTTCGCAATCATAAGCCTAGTCGTTTGATATAACTGGATCAAAATGAAATTCTTTTGCTCGTCATCAACTGTCTCCAGAAGTTCACCAGAAGTTGTCAAAACTTTTGTTTACAGATTTACGTTTACAGATGTTCCTTATCTTCGTAACCATTTACATTGCATTAGTGTAAATTGTAATTATATAACACAAGTAAATGCCTAAGTCTATGCCTATCGTGTTGCAAGCTCCGTTATTGTGCATGCGTTGAATGGTGAAGACATTCTCTTTTTTGTCAAAAATATTTAAATGTGGGAAATGTGATAACTATATCTATCCATAAAAGGGTGCGGAATTTCCTTGGCTACACGATATGAAGTATTCAATGTGCGTAATACTATTTTTGTCGCGAACTATTTCTTTTCAATGAAGTGCGTATTTTTAGTGCGACACTTAAAATACCCTTGATGATTTCATCAGAATCTTGAGAAAAATACAGCAAAGTTATAAAAAAAGTATGGCCTCGGAAACAGTGAGTATGGTACAGTTTGGATAATGTCCCACAATGCTCAGCGCATAGAAAGTGGTGTAGACCCATGTTCTTCTTGCTGACAATTAGAGCATCGGTGAATGTGCACGACAATTCTGCTGTCGAAACACATTTGGATACATTGTCTCATTTTTTGGAGTAAGTGTATATCGTATCAGCTTGTTGTAAGAGCCTCGAATTGTGAATTCCATGGTTATTTATCGTAACTTTAATAGTCGCAGATTCTTATCGCCAAAAGTCTTGTCGAAAATCTTTGACTAATATTTATTTCTGTATTATGAATAGAATTTTAGCGTCTTTTGAAAGGCATACTTTCTATAATAGTTCTTGTATCGAAATTGCACGACAGAAATTGCGCTCTTCTTTCATGATTAATAATCACCTAAGTTATTCAGATCCTTCGGATATGCAAATGATAGATATTATATATTTCAAACAAGGCATTTAGCTTCTGAAATAACACAGACTGAAATATGTCATGCGGCATGATACTCCATTTAACCTTGAAAAGACATAAGCTAGAACGGGTATTTCTAATCTGGATTTGAGTTTCAAGACAATGTTTGCACGGATAAACAAACTATTTTATGTACAGAATAGAAAATAAAGTACTGAACTCAGTTTTCGAGCTGAATGTTTACTACAAATCAAAAGTATGTCTTAATTCCCTGTTTTTCATTAAGGTAGAACGCACCCCAGGGACAGACATTCGGACTCCCAAACTTTTAATATTCTTTTCTGATAAACCACTTGTGGGGGTTCATTTTAAAGCTCTAGGTCAAAGAAAACTTTTCACCCTCTTAGTTTTTCGAAATTTGAAAACTTTATTTTTCTCCATAGAGTTAACACAGGGATGGCGGCCATTTTGAATTTTAAATATCGGTAAATCTTGGGTTATTTGTTTCTCTAGTGCCAAAATTTGCACGGTGACCCCCGATTTAAGAGAATGGTTGAAGATTCCATAGGGAAAAATTAGAGCAAAAGTTTAAGGCTTTCAATTTCGAGGCGCATACTACCGTGAATGAATTTGTAAACACGTGCAGGTACAATAAGCCTCATAAGCCATACTGAAAACGGTTAGTTCCATTTTCTGACAAATTGAACATAGGCTTACGTGTAATCCACACTTTCAATCGTTTAAAGGTGCGTTGTCATTCAACCTCCTATACCGAGGATTGTAGGCTTTTCTGTTTTCACCGATTTTTGATAAACATACTTAACAAGTATAGCTCTGAGACGGTAAAAAAGACCATTAACAAGACTGTTGTGTTCCAATAATAAAAATCACAAAGAATTCCCTGTTCACAGTCATCATGCGATATTTTTAATGAGGCCGATGAACCCATAATAGACTGACACAGATTTTCCTATGACATTTTGTGAAAAAACTACCTAAGTTTATACTTTTTGAGTTAAAGACGACACAAATTTCTTGCGTACACGGAGAAGCTTGCTCACGCTACACAGACGTACATAAAATGCACATGTGCAGCACTGACATTCTGCGGTGCCTGGTTCTGAAAAAAGCTAGATATCAAATAGAAATATTTTGAAATAAAACAGGTGTTGCCCTCGCGATTTCTGCAGCCAATTGAGTTTAATAAAGAAAACCAATACGTGATGCCTACTGTCCCGTAAGATTGAAGTGTTCAGGAAAGACAGCTCAATGTGGAGCCATCGATTAGTTGTTAGAAGATACATATAGTTTTCTAGTACAACGATATATCCAGTTCTCGTGAGATTTCGTAATATACTTGCTTAGATGCTTTGACCTCCAGCCTATCGCAAAAGATAGAACAACTTCTATTTACAGCTGGTGTGAGAGAGGACCAGCTAGATTAAAGCCCCACTAGCTGTAACTCTTGAAATTCGTTGACCTCAAAATATCTATTCTCTGCTGGTTTTCTCTGAATTCTACCCTCTGAGGAAAATGCATGGACTTTTACTGTATTAGGAAACCATCCCTTTGTGAAACATTTGACAAGTAAATTCAAATTTTAACGGTCTTTTTGATTCCCGCCATTTTCAAAAATCAGTAATATCATAATGGAGACATAACATACAATGTCTCAGTTGAAAGCATTCACCTTTATATGCATTACATTGGACTAGTCTGTGCAGTTTTTGTGAAGATTCCAGTGCAGATATACACAATATCCACGGTTTTTGCCTTTTCGCATGGGGCTGCGATTTAATGTTTGGGCAAACGTTTTGTAATCCCAGTGTAATCTTTATCTTGTTCAAAATTGCATATACAGTCCTGGAGGGTAATTGATATTAAGTGTATACACACCTAAATTAGTACATTCACACGAACTTATTTTAGCCTGAAAGTAAAATTATAAAAATAATGCTAAAAGATACGGCTAGTGGGGCTTTAATGTAACTGTTAAAATAAAATTTGTTTTCGAAGTTAAACTGTATATGCACTGAGACATAACTTATGTCCTTAACATAAAGTTTTAGTAATGTAAAGGATATCAATATACTTATCATATTTAGGTAGTGTGCATGTCTCTGTGGCTGTAGTAAAACTAGAACGCACCTCGGGGACATATAATCGGACTCTCAAACTTTTACAATTCTTTTCTGATCTACCATTTATGGCGATTCATTTTAAAGCTCTTGATGTAAGAAAATTTTTTACCGGCTTAGTTTTTCAAAATTCGAAAATTTTATTTTTCTCCATAGAGTTAACACAGGGATGGCGGCCATTTTGAATTTTAAATATTGGTATATCTTTAGTCATTTGTTTCTCTAGTACCAAAATTTGCACGGTGTTCCCCGATTTTTAGTCTTGATTCGGAAAGAGAGTGGTTGAAAGATTCATTGAGGAAAGTTTGAGCAAAAGTTTAAGTCTTTCACTTTCGAGGTGCATACTACCTTAAGTCGAATATTCGTCGGTAACATAACAGAAACTTAAAATATAATATTCATCTTCAACATTCGATGCATTTGTACCTATACGAATATAACTGGACTCTATCAAAAGACCATACACTGTTTCCTGTTTTCCCGCAATGAATTCGAACTGTCCCTGAGTAAAAAGGTCACTGTGGTTTTGTGATAGGCCTAGATGCTCTTCAGAAATAACCGAACCCTAGACGGTTATCATGGGACTACCGACAGCATATCTTTTCCCGTGATAGACGGTAAAAGGCAATATCGTCTGCTTCGTGTGACGTCTTTGTTTCGGTACGTGAGTATTGTTAACCACTCTTCGGTTTCGCGATTTTGTAAAGACGGCGAGAATCCACAACTTTTCATGTCGTGCATGTACAATCAGTGGATGTCATAGAGATGTTCATACTGTCTATACTATAGTGTCTACAGCTTCTTGCGCCATCTTAATCTTCTGACACAGCTGGAAGTGGTGCACATGTGACATTTGGAACAAGTACTCAGGCACTCGACCATATCAGAACAGAGAATGCGCCACGCATACGGCATCTGCATTGAACTACGTGACGAACCAAGATGACCTTTCAGGCAGATATAAACAAAATATGTTCCGAGACACTGTCGGAAGTTTAATTCATGAACTCTCTTTTTAGTTAGGATGTACCTTCGGGAAAGATGTCTGGAACTTCAAACTCTCTGATCTACTGCTGGTGTAGATTCATCTTTAAGGCTGATTTAATGAGATTTTTATCGTCTTGTGTATGTTAAAATCGAAAATACAATTTTTTTCCATTTTAGGTTATTAAAAGAGGTAAGGGTGGCCATTTTGAATTTTAAACAATCAGTAAAGTTCAAATAATTTATTTCTGTAATCCCAACATAAGCACGGTAAGGCCACATGTTTATTCTTGACTATGAAAGAAAATGGTTTGAACTTTCCCTCAGGCAATTGCAAGCTTGAGCATAAGTTTAACACTTTCAGATAGGTATAGGCGATAAATGTATAATCGTATCCCAAGTCACTCAGAGCGAACTCCAAGCCTTTCGTTCATCCAAAAGGGAAGGGATGCTTTCAAATTCGGACTCCAATTTGAAACGATACCGTTCTACTCTACACAAACGGTGATCCATTAAAAGTTTGTGTCACGCGCTTTCCTTGCACGTTATGTTAAATATTACTGCAGTACTTTAACTGCCTGCTCGCCAAATTTCGATATGCGTCTTGAGGTAGAACGCGCCTCGGGGACAGATATTCGGACTCTCAAACTTTTTCAATTCATTTCTGTGATACCACTTGTAGGGGTTCATTTTAAAGCTCTTGGTGTATGAAAGTTGTCATTGGCTTAGTTTTTCGAAAATCGAAAATTTTATTTTTTCTACATCGAGTTAACAATGTCATGGCGGCCATTTTGAATTTTGAATATCGGAAATCTTTGGTTATTTGTTTCTCTAGAACCAAAATTTGCACCGTGATTTTTATTCTTAATTTAGCAAGAGAATGACTGAAAGATTCATAAGGAAAGTTTGAGCAAAAGTTTAAGTCTTTCATTTTCAAGGTGCATACTACCTTAAATCGAATTCATCGAGATTATTTTTGGTAGAATGCTGTTCAGGAATAGATATTCGGACTCTCAAACTTCTACAGTAGTGTTTTAGTCTCTCACATGTTGGTGTTCATAACTCAGAGAACTCAGGCAGCTCATGGAATAGCTAAAGTTTTCACGAAACTCGAAAATGTAATTTTCCCAATGTAGTTAACACAAGGATAGCGGCCATTTTGAATTAAAAGTGTCGGTATAAACATTGGGAAATTTGTATCAAAATTTGCACGGTGACCTTTGATTTTCATTAAGCTTGATCTTAGAAGGGAATGATTTAAATTTTCCATTCGGAGAGTTGGAGCAAAAGCTTATGTTTTTCAATTTCGAGGCCTGTACAACCTTGAACTTGAAGATGTCGAACTAACGATAGTGCCGACGTACCGTTGCCCCTTCTCCACGTGCAGTCGCCAACTCCGTTGAAACTTTGAAAAACAAAATGATGTATTTGCATATCGCTCTGTGAACAGTGTATAAATGATGTGCCTAACTTGTTGGTTTTCTACCCTACCATGAGCATAATTTCAATGGCAGCTAACGGCATAGATACGTTCAAAATTGAACACGTGAGTGAAAGGAAAATTGCACCGGAAGCCAACCGTTGCAAGACCGCAGACGAGGCTGTTTCAGTGTGTCACGGGTTTGGATATTGGAAGTTCTGCTTTTGCCGGCAAAGTTTGATCCCTAGAATTCAAAAGCTTAGAGGAAACACTATTATTAGCCTGTGTGAAATTTACGCCTGATGAAAACACGAATATCTGGCATAGTTAGGATCCGCAAAGATCCGTGAATCACGACAATTTTACACCTGTCATGTCTGTCTGCACTATAACCAGCTCCGTGACGATGACAAAATCGGGTCTTTGAAATCGGAGAAAGTTAGACACATGACAGACGTGTGACGACCATGTAGTGGGCTTTATAACAGTGGCCTAAAACTTCCTCTCTTTGTCATGCCAATTATGGCATTTTAGTTTATGGGAAGTGCTGGGACAGATTCAAAAGGAGTAAAGGTTGGGAGAAATGAGATTAACAGAAGCGATACCTTTCTGTGCTGTACTACACGTAACGCCGCTGACGAAGAATGTGATAAATGCATATAGCCTACCAATACCAAAATATCAGCTGACTGTGTTGAAGGAGCGTTCTCATCTTATTCACATCATAAATATTTTTTAATACATTTTTGCCACACCCCCACCCCCAGGAAAACACGCCCCCACACCCAGGAAAAATAATCGGATGATGGAGAACACCCACATGGAGGCCCTGGCACTATGCAGTGGTTCTTGTTATAATTAATGGAAATGATTTCTCCATATGCGAGACACCGATCACTTCCCCCGGGTTGAAAATGTCACGTTTTGTGTGCGCTCGGCTAGTCTTGATTTTGTTGCAATACGACAGGCCTCCGAGTGTAAGAAAGGGACTCGGAAAAAATGATTTACTTTGGACTCAAAAATACTGTGGCACTGAAATAACGGAGAATGAAAAATAGACTGGTGCTGATTTGAGGTTTCAGAAAAGACCAGTATTGACTATGTTGGACCCACTTTCTATGCGTCCACGGCAGAGTAACTTCAAGTGGAACGGAGCGTAAGCTTACATATTGACTGGCTGTGGCGTACTGTATTAGATGAACATATACTCCCCATTGGCCCCAGAATCACCCAAAACAAATATGTCCCCTGATATGGTGCCAAAGA